>NC_086178.1:104323725-104939558 GCF_023053635.1 Elgaria multicarinata webbii | reverse complement strand
GTGGGCAGTTTGACAGAGTGAGGGGAAGTGGGTTTTGGTTTTGATTCTCTTTTTCCTTTTGGAGGATTGAATTCATTTCATGTGAGTGTCGAATCAGAACTCCCAAGGATAAACAGCCACCATTTATCTCTTCCTGAATGCTTTATTTTGAAGTACATTTTGGGAAAATAAAAATGGCTGCCACAATAAAAAGTCTGCTTCCTTTTGCCGTTCATGGAGGAGGGTGGTGGTGTCATTGTACCTGAGTGCAATACATATGTCCTTAGTAAATTTGCAGTCACAGGGGAGGGAGAAGTTGTTATTTGCATGACTATGATTCTACTGAGAATCTTGCAAAAATATGTTGTTTCTATAGGGAGAAGCCTCCAAAGTATTCCTGCTCAGCAGGGGTGGCTGCCTAGATTCTAATTTTGTGTGATGGTTGTGCTGCTAATGCAAAGAGAGACTGGGGCCATAGCTTGACCTAAGGTTTATCCCTGGATCGTCCAGGGGTCAAACCTGTTCATCTAGGTGACACACAGGGGATCCAGTGCTCAGGCAGGGGCGAACCCTGGATGATCCCAGGAGAAACCTTAGGTCTAGCTGTGGCCCGGCTTAATGGCCAGAAACAGCATGGAGGAATGAAGCTGTCTTTACAGGATATTTTTTTCCTTGCCAGATGCTAGCCTTGGGGCAGGGGGTGTCTGGTTTGAAATATTGGGGGAATATTTCTTTGCCCTGTCTATTCTCTTCCTTTAGTCTCTGAATGAATTTTTTTTAAAAGGTGTCCCTTCCAACTCTATTATTCCATGTGGATGGTATTGGTTGCTAGTTGGATATTTGTAATGTGGAATGTATAGATGCCCCTTATCATGTCCTTCACAGTATGCATTTGGGTTCTTGCCCTCACTTCAGTATTTGTAAATCCCATAAGAGGTCGTGCTTGTTTCAACCCCGTTAAAACAGCTCCACTGGCTTCCAGTCTGTTTCTGGGCACAATTCAAAGTGCTGGTTATGACCTATAAAGCCCTATATGGCTTGGGTCCAGGTTATTTGAAAGACCATATTCTCCCTTATGACCCTGCCCTTGCTTTGAGATCTTCTGGAGAAGCCCTTCTTTCTGTCCCGCCATCTTCACAGGTGCGCTTGGTGGAAACATGGGAGAGGGCCTTCTCGGTGGCTGCTCCAGCGCTTTGGAAGTCTCCTCCCGGGGAAGCTAGACTGGCTCCCTCCTTGATGGGCTTTCGGAAGCAGGCTAAAACTTGTTTGTTCCAGCAGGCCTTTGGAGAGTAATTTGGTCCTCCATCTATGTTAATGTCTTATAATTTTGTTGTGTATTTTCAACGTTTATGGTTTTGTCCCCCCCCCCCATGTATGCTTTAAACTTTGTAAGGCTGCCTTGAGGCCCAGCATTGGGCAAAAGGCGGGATACTACTACTAATAATATTAATATTAATAATAATAATAATAACCCAGTGCAGCACATTAGCCTAGTCACTTTCTGTCATGTCTAGCCCTGCTCCCTCCATTTTAGAAGAAAGTGTTTCAAGAAATCAATCAGCATCAGACTGTGAAGTAGAGGAGTCGCCCCAGATGCAAGCTAGCCTGTCCCAGTGGGGGAAGAGCTCTCAGGCATTCTCCTCCAGCTGGTTCTGATCTCTCTCCAGAGCTTATCTCGTCAAGGGCAAATTGTACAGAGGCAGTGGGAAGCCAACATTCCCCTGAAGGAGAGCCCACCCACAAGCTAACTGATCCTAGGGTGCGGCGCAGGCAAAAATGCACAGAGTGGAAGGAAGGCAAGAGGAAGTCAGCTCAGCTTGCGTCGCGTTTGAAGCTGCATCAGAACTCACCTCTCCGAAGTTAACACTTTGTGGGGAAAAGCTTCCCGTTCTCCTTGAAACAAGAATTGTCTTGCTTTAATTTTCATTGTTTTGCCTAGGGAGAATGTTCCAAGAGATTAGACCCTCTTCAGGTGGGAAGAGATGTTTATTGCTTAAATAAAACTTTGTGGATTACTCAGTAGGCCTTGTTTTTTGTCTCCTAAGAAGATAGGAGGTTTTTTTTTTAAGAAACACAACACCTTTTGTCAATCACCACTGTAGTCATAGCTGTCATTATAGCTTGATTAGTGCAATATGTGGACTCTGTGTTAGATGAAATGTTTAATATTTGTGCACATATGAACAATTCTGGGCATTTCCATTTACGCTAACCTGTCTATAGCAGGGACGGGAAACCTCAGGCCCATGGGCCACATCTGCTGCTCCAGGGATCCAAATGCGGCCCTCTGGGGTTTCTCAGATAGCCACGCCTTTTCCTGTGGCACCGCCCAATTTAGGAAATGCTTTTCCTAAGGCTAAGTTACTGCCAGTAAGAGCTTTAAGCTACAATATCCTGGAGTGTTTATTTGGGGGTATTTTTTGGCCCAGCCCCTTTTGCCTTTGACCATCCCCCATTTGCCTTCAGTCCTGTCCACCACTGGAATGCAGCCCCCCAGAGCTTCTCCGAAATTGAATTGGGCCCTCAAACTCAAAGAGAGCCCAATTCCCCACCCCTGGCCTAGATATAAAAGCTATCGCCTAAAGTTTTTTGTCCCATTTCTCAATTATTTATTTATTACATTTATATCCCACCATTTTTCCTCCAAGGAACCCAAGGTGGCATTACGCAATTCTCCTCGTCTCTATTTTATTCTCACAATGACAACCCTATGAGGTAGGGATTGGAGGAAGCTTCATCAGGAGATCATGATTGGGAGTTGAATCTGCCTCTCAGCGCTTCAAAAAAAGGTACCCCTCGTGCTTTTTTTACCCTATTTTCTAAAAAAGAATATAGCAAGCAAACCACAGCACGAAAACTGCTGAAAATAGGCACAAATGACCCCCACCCATGATTCTCTAAGCACATTCAGTTTCAAGGATGTAGGCTGAAAAACATAAAAGTTATATGCTACTCTTTTCTGCAATGCAATCTTATGTGGAAAATATCCAAAATGGCGGGCAGAGCGCTCCGTGTAAAAGTGAATTATTCGCTTTCAGTCGCTTCTCTTCACCATGCTTCACTAGCCATCCGATTTGCTTCTCCTCCACCTGTAACAGAGGCGAATCAAGTCGCTCCACTATCGCTTCTAAGAACTGAAGAGAAGCGGAGCACAGCCCTACTGATTTGACACTAATCCCTAGGAAGGAGGCACCATAGAGGGTCAAATTTACTTCAGACTAGGGCAGGAACAACTGCTGGCTGAATTCCCTTATCACCATGAGGTGATTCTAGCCTTCCTTTTCCCCACTTTGCCTTTGGTGTAGCCTTCTTAGTGTGGAACAGCACTCTGGCATGTGGAAGAGAATTTCCTGGAGTTTAGAAAATCTACTAATCAGAATCCAAATTCAAATGGAGAAAGATTTATTTATACCAAGAAAGGGGAGTAAAACAGAGATTAATGGGAAGTGAACAGAGATGGTCAAGGAGAATGCCAAAGCAAATAAAATGACAATTTGTAACTCACCTATACATTTGGCAATGTAGGTGCCAAACTACATATTATGCTAATTGCAGAGCATGCAGCTAAGGAATAGCTTTTAATTACTCTAGTGTAAGCAGGCAGGATCCTGATTTGGGTCAGGACTACCATACAACTGTAAGGGAGGTTAAAAAAAGAAAAACATATCCCCATTGGATTGGAAACTATCCCCCCTTTTAAACACCCCCCTCAAATGGGGAAATTTGGGGAGTAAAAACAGTGGGGGAGGGGGTTTAATCCTCCACTCCCACTGCTATGTGGACCCAATTGAAATCAAGGCCAGGTCCATTTACACTTTGTTGTTGTTGTTCAGTCGCTTCCGACTCTTCGTGACTTCATGGACCAGCCCACGCCAGAGCTTTCTGTCTGCTGTCGCCACCCCTAGCTCCCCCAAGGTCAAGTCTGTCACCTACACTAGAGTAAATAAAAAGCTAACCCACAGCTACTCATTACATGGTTTGCATAATCTGCAGTTTGGAACTAACAGCATCTAGATTGCAGTACCAATACTCAAACGCAAAGGATGCTTGGGTCAATAAAAGATGTCCATGGGGCATTTGAATTATGTGGACTCAGGAAGATGGGGGTGGGGGAATTTGCCCACCTCCCCCAATCAGGAGTGTTAGGCTGTGGTTTGACACTTTGGATGGAACATGTCCTGCCTGTATAAATTTGAGCCCCTGGAGATGAGCAGCTAATACCTTCCTAGGATCAAAGACAGGGAGGAATAAAGGTGAGAATGAGAAGGGTGCACATCTCTCTTCTTGGTAGACAGATCAATTAAGGAAGATTTCCTGGCCAGAAGGTGTCAGGTGCATGGAATGCGAGATGAAGGCAGGTGTGAAATGGCATAGTCAAGGCAACTGATAGGCAAAAGAGAGTTTAAGGAGCTCTTTAAGGAGCAAGGCTTTTGCATTAAAGCATTTCCTTCACAGGGGGAAAGGTTCCTTACCTCCTCTGCAAGGCCTGGAGGTGGTGCTCAATTTGAAGAAACAGGAACAAGGCCAGGTTTAGAAAAGCTGGCCTGACCTAGGGATGGATGAGAAGTCTGTTTTTAGTCTGGTTTTGATCAGAATTTACCAAATTTTGCAAATCTCTTCATATTTGAGATGGAAAGAACATGAGTTTTTAGGGGGGGGGGATCTAATGCAGGAGAAACCAAAATTGACCAATTTGTCCATCTGGGCAGAGGGCTTTGAGTGTGTAACTCTTAAAACTCTGGTTTTGAGTCTCTGTGTATTCAACCATGTTAATGCTGAATTAGGGTTGCCACCTCTCTCTTCCTTCTGATAGGCTCCTCATCTACATGGCAGGCAGTGTGACAGGCAGTGTTAGCTACACGGCAGGCAGTGACATCATGGTCCTTTCCATGCTGAGAATAGCTATACCTATTGAATGTGGCTGGTGCGGATGGGTGAGAAATTCATCTTATTTTGTCTTTGCTAGGGCACGTCCCCAGATCTGCAAAGTTCTTCAGGTTTGGAAGAGAAAGAAATTGAGAGCATAAAAATTGGAATGTGGAGAAAGTGAAATAGGCAGATTTGCCCATTCCTAGTCTGACCTGAGTCCTTGTTGTGCTAAATGCTGTTGCTGCAGTGCCATATGGAAGTGCGGAAAAGAAGAGTAAGGAAGTGAGGCTGGAGAGAAGACCAGAAGTTTCCTCCGCCCCCCATCTCTGGCCTTCCTTCGTCTCACATCAGTCCGCTGGTCTCTGTCCACCACTCTGCCGCTAAGATCATCTTCTTGGCCCGCCGCTCTGACCATGTCACTCCACTTCTGAAATCTCTACATTGGCTCCCAATTCACTCCAGAATCCAATATAAACTTCTCCTGTTGACCTTCAAAGCTTTTCACGGTCTAGCTCCTGCCTATCTCTCCTCTCTCATCTCACACTATTCCCCCGCTCGTGCTCTCCGCTCCTCTGATGCCATGCTTCTCGCCTGCCCAAGGACCTCCACTTCCCTTACTCGGCTTCGTCCTTTTTCTTCTGCTGCCCCTTACGCCTGGAACGCTCTTCCAGAACACTTGAGAACTACCAACTCAATCACAGCTTTTAAAACTCAGCTAAAAAACTTTTCTTTTCCCTATAGCTTTTAAATATTGAGTTTGTTCTGACTCTATACTGTTAGCTTCACCCTACCCGGTGCCTGTTAACACTTCCCTGTGCCTGTTTGCATTCTCTTTCCCTCCTTATTGTTTACTACAACTTTATTAGATTGTAAGCCTATGCGGCAGGGTCTTGCTATTTACTGTGTATAATCTGTACAGCACCATGTACATCGATGGTGCTATATAAATAAATAAATAAATAATAATAATAATAATAAATCCATCAAACTTGACAGATTTTTGCTAGTAATAATAACAGCATTTATACTGCATGCCCTGCAAAGTGTCTGAATCACATACATGGTGTCACTCTTTATCACAGCCCTGTGAGCTATGCCAGTATTACCTCCCCGCCCCCATATTGCAGATGGGACAGGACAGGAGGCTGCTGGTGAGAGAAAAAATAACTTGGGTCTCTCTTATGTTTTGCCACGTTTTGAAAGGGTCTCTCAGGCTGCTTTCAGTCTTCCCCAACTCCTTGCACAGTGAATTGCACATCTTCATCTGAATCACAAAAGCAAGGGTGCATTTTACAAACGAAGTTTGGCGTTTGTGTTCAGATTTAACAATTCGGAGTTCTGCAAACCCAATGTGTCTATGCTCTTGATCCATTCTTTCAGAAGCAATATATTCTTCCCTTTCCATTTAAAGTGGAAGTTCTTTGTAATTAACCTACAAGTGACATGTTTTGCTTGAAGCCATGAGTGCTTGAATGTTTTCCCCACATTAATGAACGAGGAATAAAATTTATCATGAATGGGGGAGATGGGGGAGGGGACATCTGAACATTTACCTTTTTTTTTTTCCAAAGCAAAATGGAGATCTGTCATAATGTGATTAATAGCAAAGTGTTACAGCAACAAATATGATATCTTTGTTAGAAAGAGTGAAAATGGGTCTTTTGATTTTCATAAATGAGATGTCACGAATCAGTCAACAGAAGGAGTGGCTGTGCAGAACAGACATGAAAAAAAAAGGTTCCTGCATTGGATAAAGCAGAGATGGCTGACTTCTTCAGCCTGGGGAGTAGGAATAGGTTAATCAGTCCATTTCCAGTCCGTTTAATGTTTGCATGTGTTCATCCGTAAGATTATTTCTTCCCATTTCCTAATTTAGCTTAGATCTGCATTTAAATACATCTTAAACATGTATTTTTAAATGTATTTTCTCCCCAAATTTGCATCTCTAAGCATATTTTCTGTCCAAAACATGCATTCCTCCAACACGACGCCACTGTGGGAGGGTGCTGTGTCATGAGGGATTGTTTGGGGTGGGGGGAAATGGTTGCCCCAGTGGCAATGAAGACAGCCAGTTTCCCCTAAACAATGCCCCTGGAATGACACTATGTTTTGATCCTCCACGGAATTATGATGGGGAGGAAATGTCCTCAGAGCTAACCGGATGCACAGTCGCCACTTGAAGTAGCTCGGGACATGCGAATCCGCAAAACTCAAGTGTGCTAAAATCCTCCAAATTCCACATTAAAGCTCATTCTGACTCAAGTCTGTATCAGATTGTGAACTTTTCTTTTCGTGTGAAAAATCTGTATTTTTTTGTATTTTCCCAAATGTACACATCAGTTGTGTGCATCTTTGAAATGCACACATTCTTTACCCATGGATTAAAGCCTATGTGCACATTTTTCAAAAGTACGCATTTTGTCATAGGCATTTTTCAAGTGTACACATGCTGTCAAACACACTTATTTTGGTCAGTGAATCACACTGCAAGCTCAGAAATTTATGAACGTTGACTATCGATGTTGTCTAAGCCCTAATCTACACCTGCAGGCCTTCTGGGATGGGAGGGAGGAACTTGGGTTTTCCAGCTTCCAGGATCGCCCCCAAGGTCCAAACGTCAGCACATCATCCCAGAAGTGAACAGGGACATTCTGGTGTGGCATTGTTTTGTTTTGTTTTGTTTAAAAAAGCAGGAGATGTTGTGCAATTGCACGGGTGTGAACCTGTGCCAAATGTAAGTTTAAAAACACACACACAAAACCCAGGAAACTCGGCAATGAAAACCATTGAGAGCCATCCCAGGGATAGCGAAAATGCTCCCCCTTCACCCCCAATGGGCATGGACTTCCCCCACAGAGCACTGTGCCTGTTTGGTGAGCCCTGCTACTCGCAGGGAGGAGGGATGACCCCGGGAGTGAGTGCCACATTGCCCGCATACCATAGGGATGTCCTGGGACCACGGGAAACCCCAGTCCCAGTTATCCTGGAACAACTTAGAGCTTGTCCCTAGTTGACCCCGGGATCCCTTGGGCATCATTTGGACACACAGGGACAACCTCAAGACACGCAGATAACTGGTTGGTGTAGATAAGGCCCAAATCTGTGTTTGGTCTGGAATGTGTGTACTGGGCAAATACTGGCCAAAAACAAATTGAAAAACAAAATTCTTATATACCCCTATAAAACAGCAAAAAGTATTCAAAAGAGAGAGAGAGAGAGAGAGAGAGAAGAGGAGGAAAGGAGGTGTCTATTACTAGATATTAAATGTAAGTCCCCATCCATGAAATGTTTGTGAATGTCTCCAACATTTCCAAAGATAGTAGGGGTTTTCTCACTGCTTTTCTTGTCTATTCAGCCACAAATGCCTAGCAATACATGTTTCTCACAGTAATCATCATCAGTTTATTTCTTACCTGCCTCTCCATTCTGATCGAGGCGGGGAACAACAGTAAATATAAAATACATAAAACTGAATTAAAACATAATATTTTTTTTTTAAAAAAGCATCCTAAAAACATTCTTAAACATCTCGCATCACAACCCTAGGCTTGTCTTCTCAGAAATAAGTGGACGCTATAGGGCTTACTCTCAGAAAAGTGTGGATAGGATTGCAGCCTTAGTTATGAAATAGGCCGGTGTGTTTAATTAGTAAGATGAAGTCACTCTTTTGAGTTCTCCAATAGGAACAGGAGTCATCCTGATTTGGTTTATGTAAAAGGAAACATTACCCAAGTTTATTTTGCTCACTGTAAATGCTGTCAAGTTAAATGTTCCCTGTACCCCTTTGAAGCCAGAAATATTTAATTGAATGAGGATGTTGTATTATTTAAGAATTCAAGTGACCTATCATACCCCAGTGCTCTTAAATAAGTAAAGAACATGAAATGCAACAAACTGGGAAGACATGATGCTGATTGTTTTTCCCAAATTAAATAAGTTTATAGAGCTATATTAATGAAAGGCAGCCTGACTTTATTCAAAGAACTTGTTACCATAGGCATGCAGAATCCACTCGCACTCCTTTCAAGGGGTTCTCTGAGGCTTCCTTCACATGTACACATGCATGGGGGAAAGTGTTTGAATTAAACAGCCGCATGGATGAGGGCAATTGCACAGGCCTTTCCCATCCGACCAGCACCGTCCCTCCTCTTGGCTACATTACATGTATACACGAAGGGAGAGAACGGTCTCAGGATGCTGTCAATTAGGACTGTTTACAGCCCCCCTGACTCACTTAGGAGGCCGATTTGGGAGCTCTGGATCAGTCCTGATTCCACTCTGGGTGCTACGGGACTGGGCCAATCTGCTTTGGATTTGGTTCCATAGCAAGGTTCACTCCCACTCCCGAAGCAGCTTGGCCATTGCAGCTTCCCAGGTGCCAGCTGAACAGTTGCTAGGCTGGTGCCCAGAAAAGCCAGCTGATAGGCTGAACAGGAATCCATTGGATTCCCCTACTCCCCCCCGGAACCCAGAATTGCTGCCCCTACCACCTGCGGGACTTAACTGAACCACATGTCCTCAATTAGAGGTGCCATTTTAAATAAAGATTGGGTTTTCATAGATTGCAAATGGCTCTTTGTGGCTGCTGTAGTTGTGACTGGAGATCTATTAAAACTTCAGAGCCCCCATCTCATTCAAAATGGTGGCTCTAGATGGTGTAGCTAAGGTAAGTCCCATGGCCAGTGGGGGCAGCAGTTCTGGGGGCAAGTGGGGATTGAGGGAAGGGGGAGTGAGAGGGAATGAGGTGGTGAGCTGGAAGTCCAAAAGACTCCCAATAGGCCTTGCAGTGGGTGGGAGCAGCGGCACACCACTGCCCTAAATCGGGGCAAGGCAACCCAAAGGCTTTGGGACTGGGCCGATATGCTTCTGGGAGCCTCGTCCTGACATAGTACTGCTCCAGAATTCGGCTTCAGCTGAGATTCGGGTAGGAATGGGTCAAAAATCCACTGGGGGCTGTGAGCTTGCCGGATGACCCACACTTAGCCCCCTTGAGCCCTGGCGAACGTGCAGGGTGGATTTTTGCCCCATAGTTCCACTAAGGACAATAGGGGTGCTGATCTTGTCAGGTCCAGGGGAAAATGCGTAATTTCTGCAGCCTTGGAGGAAATTGCATTAGTCCTCCCTGCTCTGCCAACAGCCTCCCTATGGGGGTCTTAAAGGCCCTACGGCTTTTCAGCCCCCCACTCATCGGTTCCTGAAAGAGCCTCTTAATGATGGTGTTAAGAGGCCCTTTCAGGCCCCAATGGCCTTGTGAAGTGGAGGAGAGTGATTTTTCTCTTCTACTCTAAGGGCACTTTCCCATGCCTCTCCCTTGCCCATTGGGGTTGAAAGGGCTTCTTAACGCAAGTGGGGAGGAGGGAGGGAAACCACATATCCAAGGCCTCCAGAAAATGTGCAATTCCACTGGCACATTAATGGTGTGCCATGGGAATGGATCACTTTCCAGAGGCCTCAGATGCAATCAATGCTGAGCGCTCGCCTGGCCACCTTGGCTGGAAGAGGGCCAGCCAGGCAGCACAAGGGAGCTTGCCATTCACTAGATTCGGGATTCAGCCATGAGGCAGTGCACAGCCCTACTGTAAATGCTTTTACTGATGAAAAGCTTGGGCAGTTTCATGAGGCCATTCTCTCCCTTTGTGTTTACCCTTGATGCTCACTCTCCTTGCACCCATATTACTTGTATCACACACACGCACACACACTCTTTAACTAAGAGCTGTGTTGTAGCAATTGGATGGACATGTAGTTTGTTAAGCATGGTTCAGGACGGGTGCTGCTAATGCCCCAGTGGGGACTGATGGCCAGGGGAAATGTCATTACAGGAATGAAGAGGATGGTTTCCTGATGTAGAAATCTTTCTGGTATGTGAAAGCCACCAGCTTCGGAAGGCGGCCCTCCCTCACTAAGAGGAGAGGCTGATGGAAGCCATGTATGGGTTTGGATGCATGTGAAGACAACAGAAACAGTTTGCAAGGAGGGACAGACAGATCCGTTTGTTTTGCTTTCCATAATATTTGCAATTTTTCAACCGCACATTTGGTTCAGAACATTTCCACGTCAGTTTGTCAATGGGCTTTTGATTTCTCCTCTTCAGGCCACGAGAAAATAAGTATGCGTTTTCATACACTCAAAAACCTGTATGTGTTTTTATGTGCCATTTTCCCTAATATACACATGTTTGAAAGCAATTTCTTCTTATATGCCTTTTTGTATGCTATTTTCCCTAATGTACTCAAATTCCCTAATGTATCCATTTGTGTCACATTTTCTGATTATAGAACTATGTTGCACAATTTGGAGAAGGGTGTAAGCGGGAGGATACTTGCATGCTGGTTCGACTATGAGTTCTGCAAGTGTGAATTAGGTCAATTCATATTAAAAAAACCAAGCAAAGGCCTTACAACCACGCCCAGCTCGCCTAGGCAGGGTGAGGCAGTTGTGGGGGGAGATGGATGAGACATGTGGAGACCATCCATTGGTGGTCTCCTGTGGTGCTAGCCCCCCTAAAATCCAAGTAGGATTTTTTTGATCCAAATCAATTTGCAATTGGGTCCCCCTCCCCACCTGCCTACTTCACAGTGTAAGACAACGGGGGAGTATTAAGTAGGCTAATTGGTTGAATTTGGTCACATTTAATTTGGGGCAGCTGTGCGGGCATCGGGAGTAAGGATAAGGTTTGGTGAGCATTCCTAGCCACCATTGTGGTGATTGGTGACACCTGAGGCCCTCACTGGGAGTCTTGTGGCACCAGAGGTTTACCTCTGAGGCCATCCTTACTCACTCACTCAGAGTTTTGCAACCTGAGGGGGAGTGACATTGGAAGGCCTTCTTACCCCAAAAGGGAACTCTGATGGGTGGTGACATACACGTGTTACCTATCAGGATACGAATGGCTCGCCAGAACCCAATTATGGCCAAGACGTTGGCCAAGATAGGATGCCTGCCTAGGCCTCCATCTCCCTTCCCAGAAAGTTAATAAATGTGCCCTACTTAAATCCAACTTTTGTCTCATCTCATTATTCCACCTTCCATTCCCACAAGCTAATTTCTCCCTCATCCCTATTTGGAAAAGTGGGTGTGTGAGAGCTGAGGTGGTCCTGAAGGCATCTTGGGGTCAGGTAACTCTCCCCCTGAGATCTGAAATGGGACAGCGGGTCTGTTGGCTGTCAGGAATACATATGCTGAGTACCTCCATGTAGCCTCTGCTTCTATAGTTGTAAATAAACTAGGACTGGGCTTATTTAGCTTTAGTGGTTTGGTCATATGTGGGGTGGCACTTCAGCTGAAACCCTGAAGTCAAATATAAGGGGAGGGATGAAACAGTTTGGGAAGAGTGCTTACTATTTTGGCATCCAGGCTTTCTCACCTCCCCCCTCCCCCCAATTTGTTTTCTTCTTTTCTTAAAATAAAAAAGCCTTTTGTTTGTTCTTTTTACTATTTTTTTTAAAGCCACTGGCTCTGCTGGAAGATCAGCAGCAGAATGAGAGTTCTGACTGCTTTAGCTCATTTCCCAGAAGGCAAACTGGTGAGCCTAAAATAAAAAGTAATTTTCCTATGAAATAAGTACAACGCAGAGGTGGGCTCCAATCTCTGAAATATAAAACTACTCTGTTGAACCCAAGTAAAAGATGGCACCGGAGGTCAGCACCTAGCTTTGCAGCAAACCATCCTCTCTCTCTCTCTCTCTCTCTCTCTCTCTCTCTGTGTGTATATATATTTTTAAATACATTAAAAAAACTTAACATTAAAATCAGGAGGGATATGTCACATCAATTATAGTTTGCTCCATTCTCTCATGCTAAATTAACTTTATGGGAGAAATCAGGTTGTGTGTGTGTGTGTGTGCATGTGTGTGTAGGACATGGACAGATAGGTTGATTTTTACTTTGGATCAATTAATGGGTCAGGATGATGATGTGTTTTTTGTTTTTTGTTTGGTATTTATTGATTCATTTATTACATTTCTATACTGCCCCATGGCCAAAGCTCTCTGAGCGGTTTACAAAGATTAAAACATTAATAATTAAAAATCAATATACAAAATGTAAAACTATAAAAGCATAAAAACAGATAATAATGAAGTCTGCCTTTTTTGTCTCTTAACTGCTACATTTTTCTCATATGCAACTTCATGCAGATTTACATGCTAAATAGATTTTACATACTATGGCTGAATGACAATACTTGCAGTTGCAACACTTGCTGGAATCCAGGTTTGGTCGGGCTGCTTTTACAACTTCAGAGCCCCTGTTGTTATTGGAAACACTTGTAGTGGCAGAACGGGCATATTGACCCATGATCTATATATATAAATACTCATTATCAGTTAATAAATATGATACTCAGGGTCTAAGACAGCAATGGAACAGAGGATTGGAGCATTCTATTTTGCCTAAACAATGGATTGTTGTTTAGTGCCTGTACCTGAAGTTTCTATGGATCACAGGGCACGTCCACACCAGCCATTTATCCCAGGATTGTCCCGGGATCATCCCTGTGCATCCAAATGACACACAGGGGATCCCAGGAGCAGGCAGGGATGATCCCTCCGTTTCCCTGGGATAATCCTTAGGTGTAGAAAGAGCCTTAGGCTTAAAACCTTGTTTTGTGTTTATTAAACTCCATAACACATTTTTAATAAGGGCTTGTCTAATTCGCATAATTGTTGGAGTTGTAACACACCTAATGTTTCTTTTATTCATATTCTTTGGCAATGCCCAATAGTCTCTTTCTTTTCAGAGGAGGTTATAATACAGATAAACTTTGTATTGCAACAGTCTTTAATATTGAATGATGTGTGTGTCTTACTAAACTATTTAGCAGTTTCTTGGAAGTTAATGTACAGTCAGTGCAAATGGTTTTTCAGAGACCTTATGACAACCAAAACCCGATATTACAACTTTGGAAGGATAAATGTTCACCTCCCATAATGCAATATACTGAGGACGTAACAACGGTATCAACATTTGAACGGGTGGTATATAGGTGCCACTCACGAGTGGATAAATATAATATATGGATATTTGATTTACTTTTCTTGAAAATTATGCATAATCCCCCTTTATTTAAAGAATGTTGTACTTGATGGAATATTGATATTTCTATGTATGTAATTTCCTGTTCTTTTTATTTTTATTTTCACAATTTGTTTTCTGATTTGTTTTGTTAAATGCACAATTAAAGGAAAATATTAATAAAAATATCAGGAGGGGCAGTGATCTTGGTGGACGGGCACCAAGAGAGGTGTCCGTGGGCACACTGGTACCTATAGGCACCAGGTTGGCAACCCAAACTGGGAGTGATTAAATGACCCAGTCACACTAGATGAATCACTCCGGAATCTGTCTTAGATGGGGAGCGGTATGGAAGTGTTGTAAATAAATATAAATAAATAAATAAATAAATATAAATAAATGAAAAGATGAGTCAACCAATATGCAGGCAATGTGATGCCCATGGTACAGCACTCCAAACAAAACAAATGACCTCTAGAAGCAGATCCAGTTTGTAATTTTTTTATAGATTTAATTTTTAAAAAATTCTAAAAAAAAATAGAATTAAAAAAATTAAATCTATAAGAACTATAAAAAATTCTATATAAAAAATAATAAAGTGGATGCACTACTAGTGGTTATTTGTTTTGTTTAAAGAGATGACGTAAATTTATGTACCTCTAGAGGAAGCTGTTTGGAAGGAGGTAAGGGCAGAGAAATGAATCATGTTTTGGTCAATCTTTTTGGGGGGCATATTTTGGTCTCACTTGAGCACCCTTCTTCAACCTTTCTCAACAAATAAACATATTTGAACTGCTTTTGGATTTTAATATATTTAGCATGCTAGAAATATAACCAATAAATAAATAAACTTGAGTCCCTTCAGATGTTGTGGACTACAACCCATCTCCCCCATCCAATGTGTCAAATGGTCTGGGATGATGGGAGTAGCAGTCCACAATACCTGGATGTTGAGGAAGATGGTGCTAGAACCTTTATTTTATTGTATTTACTGTGGCACACTAGCTGTTCTCTGGAGGATTACTAATGTCCTCGCCATCACACAATTGGGAAATTACTAGTTTAAGCAAATGTGCTTTTAAAACAAATAACAAACAAAAATCTGTTAAAAGCAGGCACTTCCTTCCCTTCCCTTTCACTGAAAGTACAGAAACCGTGTGCTATTCTAATTTTTCTCCCCATGGAAGCTTGTTGACAGTATTTTCTCATGTAAAGGGAAAAGAAGTTGGCCAGGAATACTTTACAGCTGGCCTAGGCCTATTTTTAACTAAGTATATTAAAAGCAAATGAAAGCACCCTCTTTCTCCTCCCTCCTGCCCTTCACAATTCCATCTGCTAAAATTACTATTAACATAGATTTCTGACTTGTGATTTTAAGCTGCTGCATTTTTAGAAAGGTGGCATGAAATGTTAGCGGAAAATGTGTTAACAGAAATCCGGCCAACGCCCAACGTAAGTTTGGGCAGGAAGGCCGGCAGTTGTGTTTGGGGAGGAGCGGAAATAAACGCTTCCCCATTGGCTGTCCCGGTCACGTGGGCTGTGGTGGAGGCTGCTCTATATAAGCAGCCCTCAGCTCCAGTCCGGCCTCTTTCGGGTCACTGACCGCAGCAGAGACAGTCAGGGAGAGGGAGAGATTCGGCGGTGGCAGCGGCAGCTTTCAGTTTCGATTTCGGCGGCAGGCGGCGGTTTTCGGCGCTTAACTTAACGCGGCAGCGGGGCTTGAGTTGGGGGCGTCCCTTTGGCAGCAGCCGGGACTCCCCCTGCTTTCCAGGCCATTGCGGTGGTCAGCCTCGTGGGCGGCAGCGGCCCTGGGCCTCCTTGAAATCGGCGGCAGCTGATTCGGCTGCGGCATAGTCCTCAACAGCGGCAGACGGTTTGATCGGCCCTGGGCCGAGGGGGAAAACTTTGTTTTGGTAGCGGGAAGGGGTTTTTGGGAGAGGGCGGCAGCCGTCCTTGCGAGGCTTGGCCTGCTTGATTCCTTGAGTCTTCCTTTTGGCATTTGCTTTTTCCATCCTCTGGCCTGCAAATGGTGTGTGTGTGTTTTAGTTGGTGACCCCCCGCCTAGTCTTAAAGGCATAGGCAATTTTATTGTCTTTTCAGTCAATTATAAATAAAGTTAATAGACTAGTTAGTTAATTTAAAAATTTACTTTAATTTGATTTTTTTCCCCTTGGTTGTTGTTGCTGGTTGTTGTTGTTGCTGCTGTTGCTGCTGCTGTTTGGGTTTTAGGTCCCAGGGAATAGCCGGAGTGCATAGGTAGCCAGCCACTTTGCTGAAGCTAAGCAGGGTTTGGTCTGGTCAGGGTTTCCTGCCTTGGTTAATTAAATTGCAGCTTGGCCGTATTTTTATATTTTGCATAATTAGAGTTGATTTATACAATGCCTCCCAAGAAAGGTTTAGGAGGCAAGAAGGGGAAAGGCCGTGCTACCCCTCAAGCATCTAAACGGCCTCCTCAACAACAAATTTCTTCATCAGAGGATGAAGAACCTGATTTAAGTCTAATACTCAAATGCATAGATGCCTTAGAAAAGGATAATGCCAATTTGCGACAACAGTTAAAAGCAGGCAAGAGTAAAGGTCTTAGGGCCAAAGCTGCTAGAACAAATGTCTCAGTCCATTCTTTTCTTCCTAGAAAACAAAGCACAGTAACCCAACAGAAGGTATCCGAACAGGCTTCATCCTCTGGGCATGGAGACAATTCTGATGCACCACCATCTGCACCAGTTCCTGCTGAACCAGCTTCACCGGATCCTGTGGCTACCAGCACCCCTCACAGTGAGTGTTGAATATTAATTTGTGGACACAGCATGGTGTTCTGGTCTTGCCACAGAGCATCAAAGGCAGCTGTGGGCCCACATTTGAGTTTTTACCCCGAAGCCTCCATACAATGGGTTGGACGGAGGGGCTTGAGATGGGGCGGTCTCTGCCATTGGTTGTTTCATGCTGGAGTGGTTGTCAACCCGCTGCAGGTGTTGGTTATACACCTGGGGGGCAATGACCTTGGATTATTAAAAGGGAAAGCCCTTATATTGCAGGCTCAGGCAGACTTCGAGTACATTTGGGAGCGTTGGCCAGATACAAAAATTGTATGGTCCAACATGTTGCCCCGACACTAATGGTGCAAAGGGAGAGATACACAAGGTTTAAATAGGGCAGTTAAAAAAGTTAATCGTGAGTTAAGGTTGTTTTTGCAAAATAAAAAGGGATGGGTCATCCCTCATCCAGATATTTTAGTCAACAGACCAGAGTTGTACAGGGCAGATGGTGTGCATCTCTCCGACGTAGGGAATGACATTTTCCTGCGTGATCTTCATGTGGGTTTGCGGGAATGCCTCCCTGGGTGGGGGAAGACAACCTAAGCCGAGGCTTGGTTGCCTTTAATGGCAGGGATGTGCGGGAATTGTATAAGTTTAGATAGGGATGGTAAGCACACTGGCACCCGTTTGGGTGATTGGCATATCCAGACGGCCTGCTCCGCGGGGCTGTGCGGCTCACGTGTCAGGATATGGTGTGCCTTTGGAGACCCTCCTGCTTCCCCTACTTGCTGTCATTATGGCAGCAAGCGGGGTGAAATAGGGCATTCTCCCCACACTTTAATAAGTGACAGATAAGTAAGGAGCCGTATTTATCGGCTTCTCACTTGGAGTGTGGCTTGCCCTATACAAGACAGGCAATAGCTGCCTGAGTTAGAGTTAATTCCCACACTGGCACATGAAGTTCCTGGGAGGGATGCAGTTATGTTTAAATAAAGAGGCCCAAGTTTAACCCAAGCTCTGTGTCTGTGTATTATTTACTGTGTTCTCCTACAACACACAAATGCCTTTGCATACATATCCATCTGTTAGTCGGAATCAGGGTTCTTTGGAAATAAACCCATAAAAAGCTTTCTGGGGTAGTCATCTGGACAGCTGACTCTGTGGGAACATCATGTGATTTAGACAATTGGTCAGGAGACCTAAAGGAGCCTAACATGCCCAACCATGTTAATTACTATTTATTTATAACAGGGTGAAGAGCCTCGTGTGGCGCAGAGTGGTAAGTGGCAGTTACTGCAGCCAAAACTCTCCCCAAGGCCTGAGTTCGATCCCAGTGGAAGCTGGTTCTCAGGCAGCCGGCTCAGGTCGACTCAGCCTTCCATCTTTCCGAGGTCAGCAAAATGAGTACCCAGCTGGCTGGGGGAAAGGTAACTGTGACTGGGGAAGGCAATGGCAAACCACCCTGCTAGAAAGTCTGCCAAGGAAACGTCAGCGAAAGTCAGTACTTGCATGAGAGCTTCCTTTCCTTTCCCTATAATAGGGTGACCATATGAAAAGGAGGACAGGGCTCCTGTATTTTTAACAGTTGTATTGAATAGGGAATTTCAGCAGATATCATTTGTGTGCATACAGCACCTGGTGAAATCCCCTCTTCATCACAACAGTTAAAGCTGCAGGAGCTTCTTGAAATTCAAGAGGGAATTTCAGCAGGTGTTGCATGCAGACAAATGGCACCTGTTGAAATTCCCTTTTCTATACAACTGTTAAAGATACAGGAACTCTGTCCTCCTTTTCATATGGTCAGCCTAATTTATAAGCACATTTGTAAACAACTTTTCTACGCTAAACAAGGCCCCAAAAAACATTTATAGTAAGTTTACAGATTGTCAGCTGACCTCAAGAAGTAGCATGTCCATAGGCTTTGGATGTGTTTGGGAAGTGGCAATGGATGAGGAATATGTGGGGACATTGCTGTGTCCTGGACCCAGACTGCAAGAGTTTTTGAGAGTTTCTAGAGTAAGGGAAAAAAAAACCCACTCCATAACCAGTCTTTCTTCTGGGATCTTTCCATGTTTACTATGGCTCTTTTTTGTAATTGATAATTTCCCCTCTCTGCAAAGCTCTACAATGTTCAACAAAACAGCACTATCTAGTGGCTGTATTATAGCACATCCTATGTATACAGGATGTGCTATAATACAGCCTATGTATATCCTATGTGTATATCCTATGTATATAGGATATACACACTGGGAATATCCTGCGATAATTTAAAATAGTGCATTATCTCTAATCTTTTTTAAAGCAAGATTACTGTGTGGGAAGGTACAGGAGACATCCTGGACATTGACAACATTGTGTAAAGGACCCACAAATATTTGTGAGTGGCTAGTCACGAGTGTGCAATAAATTGTTCATATAAAAAGGCTCAATTTGTTAAAAAGTGGGGCGGGGGGTTAAAGGAAATTTCTTTGGAAGACTAGATTTGATTATTTCAAGCTAAGTGGGCTTCCTGTTTTTAGAGGTATGTATTGACTCTAAAACAAATTTTGAGTGAAAGCTACTCTCCTGTCATAATGCATTATACTTCTTCCCTTTCCTTTGAATGTCTTCACACACGTGTGTGTGTGTGTGTGTGTGTGTGTGTGTGTGTGTGCATGTACACCCATGAAGCTTTGCCTAGCGTTCTCAGATTAGGCTGGATAAGTAGGTATGTTTAGCTGTTGAATTGTGATGAGGTTTTGTGCTTATTTTATGTCTTGTCTTGTTAATTTATTTCACATATCTATACCCACCTTTCCTAGCAGTTTCAATACAGCTAAAGATAATAGAACAAATGTAGTACATAAAACATACAACACTCATCATATAAGTAAATATTTTAAACAAAAAGAAAGACATATGAAATGTCCTAATTAAAACCAGCAATAGGAGACAGTAACTATAAAACCAGTCACATATTAAAAATAATAATAAAGTAAAACAAATGACAGCCTCAGCCAACAAAAACAGTTGATTGAGGAATAGAGACTTACCTAAAAAGGATGTCTGCCAACCAATTAAGGACTTTTAGTTGATTCATCACCTGCTTTTTATTAATTGATGATATTCAGATTTGCATATTTTCAACATCACAATAAAAAATGAGGTATTGAAGGAAATATCAGACTTTCAACTTAGGAAAGAAAAAAGCCAACAACTATTCCTAGTAAAAACACACATTTTTCAATATGCAAGAAACCCAGCACAATCACAGGTGACACCTGCGGGAGATTGCAATTCTTGTGAGTGCCATCTTTACCTTCCCCAAAATGCATTGTGGCAGAAGTTCCCATTTTGGCAAACTGCGTGTGTAAGAAATAAGTGGCTGTCATATTTTTTGTGGCAATGGCCATGTTGTTGTTATGGTTGTTTACCCACAATGCACTGCAACTTCTCACATACTACATTTTGGGGGAATAAAGATGGCAGCCACAACTGTGGGTGTTGAGGGAACTGGCACCCACTCAGATGACAAGGTAGGTTGAAGGATCCCCAAATCATGTATTTGCCCTTGATATGCAAAGCTGGTATTCTTAAAGAAGCAGAAGAGTGGTAACTTCCATTTGTGTAAGGCACAGACTATGATTGTGACTTGCTCAGGATAGCCTAGCCACTGTCCAACAGAGCCATTAACACATCTTAAGTACTCAACTGGAATATTCTCAAGGGAATGCATCTTGTGAAATGATTTTTAAATGATGCTTTAAGTGCTACAATATATCCTTCGTAAGCATACCATTTCCTTCAACTGTAAGGATACAGAGCTGTGGAGTAATTTCATTACTACTTGTGTTTAAGCTGGGTAATTAATAATAATAGCACTGAGATTTTGGAATAATCCAACTGGCAAGCTCAGCATGCCTCTCTGTATAAAATAAAGATGATTGGTGTAAGTAATTTTATTTCTTACTGATAAGGAAAGATCAAGAAGGGATGGACATACAGTCCAACTACTTTTACTTATATTGAGTTTACTATGTTTACCCCTCTCTTAAACTCCCTTACAGCCTTCTCCTAAAGTATTTTTTCTTAGACTGCATTAACTTCAAGCTTCTAGTCCTTATTGTTCATTGTTTCAGCTGTCTGCCCCTGCTGTTTGTTCTCTGATTATGTTTTACAGCTGTAGCTCAGCAATTGTTTGCCAGCTCCACCATTCAGATAACAGTTCACGGATCCCTGATTTTGCTTGACTCAGCGTGTGCTGAGTTGGGCAAGCTCACCGTTTTCTGTTCTTTGGTGTGTGAAAATTAGGGGTGTGCACGGACCCCCCGCTCCGCTTCACTTGCAGATCCGCCATATTCGGAGCGGGCCGCTTCACCCCGCCCCCGCTCTGTCCATTTCCGCTCCGCTCCGCTCGGAGCTCCGGATCCGGATTGGAGCTCCGTTTTTTCCCCCCATAGGGTTGCATTGAAAGCTAAAAAAGTAAACAACTTTTTTGCTGTTCAAGTTAGAAATCTCATGTTTGGCACCATGACACCTCATGGGGGTATACACACGCATGCCAAGTTTCAAGCCAATCCCATCATCCCCTGATTTTTGGGGAATTTTTGAAAATTCGGCACCCCATTCACACCCCTTTCCATAGCTCCGTCAATTTGCACGTTAGAAACCTCAAACTCACCACCATGACAGCTTATCCAGGGATACACATACGCCGCACGCCGAGACTCAAGGCAGTCCCATCATCCCCTGTTTTTTGGCGGGGCTTAAACCTGCAGACCTCTCAATGGGGCCATTTCAAAGGAAATCCCAACATGCCATGAATTGGGGAGTAGAGATCAACCTATATGAATCTTCTTCCACACTTGAAAAATGGATTTGGAACTTGAGCACAGGAAGGACTTCTCCCCTGAGTCAAAGCCAGACACACACAACATCCCTGCAAGGCGGGCAGGGGAGGAGAGAGGGAAGGCAGCAGACATTTCTGGGGGCATAAGGAAGTGAGCCAAGGATAAGCCAGTAATGCATATAAAATGGAATAAATAAATAAATAAATAAATAAACGAAGGACGGGTGGAATTAAAAGCAGCAGTGTTGCTGAATAAACAACAAGAAGAACTTTTAAAAAAAGGCTATATCTGTCTTTTACCAGTAATAGGGGGACGTGCCCGGGGGAGAGGAAAGCAGCTGCCAGTTCAACTCAAGACAGCCATTGCTTCACCAAGAGCTCTGAGGTAAACGCTCACTTCAACTCATAATAGGCATTGCTCCACCACTAAGAAGTAAATGCTCACTTCGACTCATGATAGGCATTGCTCCACCGTTTTACTCTCTTTGGAAGGCTCTAATGGCCTTCCAGTGCAGGAGAGAGTGGGGGCACATCCACGATGAGATGCCCTAGGGGAGCTCATCCCCTTGCACCACATCTTTTCAGTTGTTCCCCAAAGTTAGGGTGGGGAGCAGTGCTCTCTTATTATTGGCTTTGTATATGATTTTACAGGTTGTGTTTGTGCATTTGGTGGGGCTACTGTGTTAAAAAACACTGGGAAAAGTCCGTTCAGATGAAGAAAGAGAAGTTTCCCAGAATCCCAAGTTACCCGTTTTGCCTATGCCCTCCTCTAACTTTGGGATCATGTGATCATGACCGGGAGCTGACTCTGCCCCTCAGCCCTTTGAAAAAGGTATTTTTCCCGCCAATTTTTTAAAAACTTCTAGCGCGCGACCTGCACCACGCAGAGAGGTGAGAGCAGTCTCAAAATGACCCCCATCCACGACTCTCTGTGCACAAGAATTTCCAGAACAATTGCTTAAAAATCAACCCAGTTATCCCCGATTCTTTCCCGCAATGCAATCCTATGGGTGAAAAGCCGAAAACTGCCGTTTGAGCCGCGCTGTCCCTGTTTGTTGACCCGATTTTTAAAAAAATATAGCACGCGACCCGCACGATGCAGAGAGGTGGGAGTAGTCTCAAAATGACCCCCATCCATGACTTTCTGTGCACAAGAATTTCCAGAACAATAGCTTCAAAAACAACCTAGTTATGCGTGATTATTTCCCGCAATGCAATCCTATGGCAAAATGTTTTCAAGATGGCGACCGGAGCGCTCCGCCTGAACTAGGAGCTCCGAAAAATGGTCGCTTCTCTTCGCCTTGCTTCTAGGGGTCCACGGTCCGCTTCTACTCCGCCTCTGGGTAAGGCGGAGCAGGCCAATCCGCTACTGCTTCTCCGCTCCTAATCGGAGCGGAGCACATGCCTAGTGAAAATCCCAATTCGTGAGAATTCATGGCTGGGAATATTTACAGAAAACACTATTTGCCCAAAAGTGTAGCTGTAAATAATGCAATTTGTGCAAAAATGCAGGCATAAATGATCCCTTACACCTGCATTTTTATGCAACTTGCACTAATTATGGCTGAAATTTGGCACAAATCATGATTTCTGTAAAAGATGAGAGTTCTCTCCAGTCACCTGCAGACCACCTGGTGCCTCACCCTGCCAATGGGAACTTTGAGTACATGGCCATAGTAGTCCTAGTAGAGTGCAATCTCAAATGCAGTTGTATTATTTTGATAGCAAAGGAGCAACAAAGAGAGAGTCTTACAACGGTGTGATACGCTGTGCGTTTTATTAAAAGGAATGGTATTTTTATCCGTAAATGTGCATACAAGCAGCCAGCTTTCCTTTATGAACCATCAGAGTGTACTTAGAGAGTGCAATTGACAAATTTGCACAATTCTTATTTGTTGCCCCTCAATGATTACAGCCTCTTTTCTGTACCGGAGCAATTTTATTAAGCACTTTAGCTATTATGGCAGAGAAATAAATATGTATACTCAATTACTACAGTAATGAGTTGGGGGCACACTTTCTAGCTTTAAAGTGTTTTAATAAAATGAAAATTCATTAGCACTCATGTAATGACACTCTTTTTACAGTGCCCACTCTGGAAAGCCCTGTAAAAATGGAGGAAAACAAAGACCTGGCCAGCTTTGCAGCTGTGGGTTTTCTTTAAGCAAAGACGACAATTAAATTAATCTGCATATATCACACTTTTTGCAGAGCTTGAATTCAGTGCCATGCATAAATAATTGCTGAGTCTTTTCACATTATCCTGGGTTTTATATTCATCGTTCTCTAACTGGAGGTCTATTTTCAAGATCGTTGAAATTTCAGTGCAAGCTAGGGAGCCATGTCACATGCTACTTATGATAGGTGAACCTGCCCAAGCCTAATTCAGAGTTGGTCATATTAAAACAGATTATTTCAGAATAATTCTAAAACAATTTGTTTTCATCTGGCTCCTGTTTGGATCTAGATCCTGCTGTGCCCATTGCCATTAGAAACATGTTAAGTTCTTGAGGCCTCCCCACCATCAGCTTCCATTGCCAACCCCACCACTGCATCCTTCCTCCGTTTCCAATCCTTACTGAGATGAGAAGATATGACAAGGAGGGCATGTGTCAACCATAAACCTCAGGTCTGAGGTTTGAGTGTTGGCAGGAACATTTGTTATTGCTGGGATTTCCCCAAGCTTCTTGGAGCCAGCATGGTCACAACAGTCTCTAGGCCTCAAGGTCTACATTTACTATGACCATGCCCTTCCATGAGCATAACAAATCATAGAATCATAGAATCATAGAATAGCAGAGTTGGAAGGGGCCTACAAGGCCATCGAGTCCAACCCCCTGCTCAATGCAGGAATCCACCCTAAAGCATCCCTGACAGATGGTTGTCCAGCTGCCTCTTGAAGGCCTCTAGTGTGGGAGAGGCCACAACCTCACCAGGCAACTGATTCCATTGTCGTACTGCTCTAACAGTCAGGAAGTTTTTCCTGATGTCCAGCTGGAATCTGCCTTCCTTTAACTTGAGCCTGTTATTCCATGTCCTGCATTCTGGGAGGATCGAGAAGAGATCCTGGCCCTCCTCTGTGTGACAACCTTTTAAGTATTTGAAGAGTGCTATCATGTCTCCCCTCAATCTTTTCTTCTCCAGGCTAAACATGCCCAGTTCTTTCAGTCTCTCTTCATAGGGCTTTGTTTCCAGACCCCTGATCATCCCGGTTGCCCTCCTCTGAACATGCTTATTGAACACAAATGGAAATACTGGGTAGGTTTGACAGGATGAAGGGGACAGCAGAGAGGGCTTTCACTTAGGAGGGCAAAATGGGTCAATTTCAATTTGGCTTTGGAATTTGGAGTGTCTGAATGTGATTCAAAATGGGGCTTTATCTCATTAAAGTTTGACACATGCAATTTGATGTTTGCAACTCCTATTTTCCAAGTCCTACCCCATCACTACACATTATATTTCTAAGATGATTTAAATGTACACCTGAATGTGTGGAATTACATAACTCTAACCAACACATTTTCACATTCTGAGCCAGTGGCCTTACGTAAAATTCATGCAACTTGGACTCGAGAGGTTGCCTTAATTGCTATGTGATTTGTTTTACAGGATTAGAAATCTTGCTGTCCATCTAATATCAATGCCCAGATAGCAGGACTCCTTGAATTAACATCACAAGGGTGATTGTAAGAAAACCTCTCATAGATTTAATGGCACATGGGATGTCTTCCGGGAGAGCTTTACTTAAAATAATATTGCTTCTAAAATGCAGCTGATGTGATCTGGCATGCAATCTGATTCTTTACCCAACAGATTCATAACAATTCACCCACAACCACCCCTTGCCACCTCTCATTTCTCTTGTATCTTCTATCTTGTTTCCTTTCTTTCTGCTTTCTTTTTGCTTTCCAGGTCAAAGGCTGAATTTTGAATGACTGTTCAGAAGTACAATTCTGCAAACCAGGGCATAATTTATTACAAGCCATTTTCTTCTTAATAGTTTGATACCAGACAAATGGATCAATATTCCTGTGTTTAGAAATGAAAAAGGAAACCCCACATCCAGCTCCTTCAGTACAGTATATGCTTTTGTGTCCCCTCGCCCCCAACAGTCAATAACGGAGAGTGGGCGAGGGGAAATAGTGGTGTGAGAGAAGGGTGATAATGTTACATTCTGACTTCCAGGAACTAACCTTTATTGGGAGAAGGAAGCAACTGGATGTGATGTTTCTGTTTACATCCCAGAGTGTACACTTCATGGCAAACCTGCATGAAATAATTGTTCAGGTCTAAGGACCAAACTATAAGTGATTTTAATTATGTGAAGGTAATCAACATGCACATGTTTGTTATGTAAATAATTGTGGGGAAGCCTGAGCAGCCCTGGAACCATGGGGCATGGGGTGGGGAAGTTTTACTCTTCCTTTTCCTGAACTGGTTTTGACAAAAAATGCTCCTCTGAAGCTGCTGTCTGTATTTCAAGGGAAGCCTTAATTGCATTCATGCAATTAACATTGCATTACGTTTGGCCCCAAGTTTGAACCAATCTGTTCTAGACTTCACTCTGTTTCTCCTTGTTTGTGTGAGGTCAGCTATGCTAGTATGTGAGCTAGTGGAAACGTAGGGAGGAGAAAAATTACAACATTGCTTATTACAGCCTGAAGTAAACAGTCTGTTTATATAATCATTTTTTTCAAGAGACAACACCAACCCTTAAGACCCTTTACATTTGCAGCTTTTTTCTCCATTAAACCAGGTGAGATGCTTGAAAAGAATAAATGTGTAAACAAAGCAAAGTAATTTTCATTATACAAATCTAGAATATAGCAATGTCTATTTTCTTTAGTAAAAGATCTCCAATGAAAGACATGTCCAAAAGTTTGTCCATCTAAGTTGAATAGTTAAAAACAAAACAAAACATGAAATGGAAGGGAAGGGAATATCTTAAATTCTTTGACACCAGTGATGTCAAACTCCATGAGATCATAATTATTATTTTTATGTGAGCTTGTATACATGAAACACAGACAGCCCTGAGAGACTCAGGTTTATCTTATATAAGATAGAAGTCTGGGTACGCACAGGGAAGTATTTACTGAGACTGAGAGGGGAGGAATGTGTTTAACATTCATCACTAAAAGCAATGGATTTGAGGGCACAGGTCAAATCTGGAGAAGATGGATTCTGAACCTGGCAGTTGCTTTGGGTCATGACAACCAATATGGCAGTTAAAAATTAATAAAGCTCAAATATAATCTACTTTGCTTCTTCCTTGATCTACCTGAGATACTACGCAATCATTAAAGTGAGGTGTGGATGCTTGTTCATTTACACATGAGAAGAAGTCCTGTGGTATAGCCCTCCTGGGACTATGCCATTTTGATTGAAGATCATGTGACAGGATGATTCATAATACTAAAAACAAAACAAACCTATGAATGGTAAATTCTCACTCACATAAAGGCACCCAATCTGGGGCCTACCTTACATCTTGGAATCTTGTTTGGAAATGCACAATGAATGGTTTGTTACTGAGAAGAGTTATCTTATTTATTTATTTATTTATTTATTTATTTATTTTTATTTCATTTCTATACCGCCCAATAGCCGAAGCTCTCTGGGCGGTTCACAAAAATTAAAACCATGAAGAGCATAAAAAACAACCAACAATTTAAAAACACAAATACAAAATACAATATAAAAAGCACAACCAGGATAAAACCACACAACCTTGAGCAAAAGAATGAAGTATTTCATAAAGGGCTCTTGCCTGGTGTTTAGTTAAGGACCTGTTGTTTGCCTTTGATGATGTCCACCTTTTTGATAGATCAGGGAGTTCATTCCAACAAGTTTGGTTGAAGCAGTGGAATAGTCCTAAGTACAACTGGGTTTTTTCCCCAACATGTGCTAGGAATTCAAAGGTTTCAAAAGCCAGTAATAATAATGCTGTGGCAAGCTTAATTGAATGACCACAAATACTCAAACATTGCTGAAATCTCCAGTTTTGTCACTCAGATTTTGAATGTGGGGATTCAAAGTCAATATTGAAAATCATTTTTTTTAAAATTTCCCCTCAAAAATGTAGTGTTTAGGGCCTGGTGCCATTTCTTTACTATTTTGGCAACAATTAACTATGACATCTTATAAGCTGTCAAATACTAATTGCCACTGCATGCCAGCCTTCATATACAGTCAGTCATAATATTGTTGGAGGAAAATTCTGAGAGTGTCTTGGACTGCAAGAAGATCAAACCAGTCCATACTCCAGGAAATAAAGCCAGACTGCTCACTTGAGGGAATGGTATTAAAGGCAAAATTGAAGTACTTTGGCCACATAATGAGAAGACAGGATACCCTGGAGAAGAGGCTGATGCTAGGGAAAGTGGAAGGCAAAAGGAAGAGGGGCCGACCAAGGGCAAGATGGATGGATGATATTCTGAAGGTGACAGACTTGACCTTGGGGGAGCTGGGGGTGGTGACAGCTGACAGAAAGCTCTGGCGTGGGCTGGTCCATGAAGTCATGAAGAGTCGGAAGCGACTGAACAAATAAACAACAACAAATAAAATACTATTGCATGCCAGTGATTAAATATTATGGAATAATAAATACCATTTAATATCAAGTATCATATACCTTCAAGAACTGCTAAATATAAAATATTCAAATGAAGCACCATAGGACTGCTTATTAAATATTCAAGTATTCAGAAATATCTGGAGATTATTCAACATTAACATTAGCTGCAGAAATTTTTGAAGAATTTTCCCCCCAGCTCTATATTGTATTTGCTAAAAAAAAATTGTATACTGTAATATTTTATGTAAACCTGTATGAAACTACCTAAACATTTCAATTCATTTCTCATAAATATAGAAGGTTGGATCCAAAGTTGTCCTTCTTTATGTTGAAGGTGGCTTCTGCTCATTAAAGGGCTGTTACAGTTCTCACAAGAGTCTTGTTCAGGAAAAGAGAAATTAAATCCAAAGGTGTTTGTTCTTCCACTTGTTTATCAGAAACATAAAAACTGCCATAAGGCATTTATTGTGCACTTATCACTCCCTACTCACAATTGTTTATGAGTACTTTAGCCAATGTCATGAGCTTTCAGTTTCACATCTGTGTCTAAAGAGCATTTTCGGCAAGGATTTTTTTTTATAGCAGAGAAAATGCGGTATTCATTTCTAAAAGTAAAAAACAACAACACCTATGCTTTTTTCACTTATGAATTTGCACTTTTCTGCTATACCACAGTGCCACCTAGAGGTTATGTAGTAGAAAAGC
This sequence comes from Elgaria multicarinata webbii, assembly GCF_023053635.1. NCBI lineage: Eukaryota > Metazoa > Chordata > Lepidosauria > Squamata > Anguidae > Elgaria > Elgaria multicarinata. The sequence continues at coordinate 104,910,827 of NC_086178.1, read as the reverse complement.
AGGAGAGGAAATACTCTACTTGTAGTGAGCAGATCTCAATTCTGCAACGAAAACAATAGTACATACAGCAGATTAACAGCGGATTAACAGCCGTGTGTAGAAAAAACCCTCATACATTCTATCTGTTGCAGACCTGTGCCAACACTTGCTACCATACATTTGGAAGAGCTGTAGATGTTCTTCTTTTGTTCACTATTCTTTGGATCCATAGAGAAACTTCTTGGCAATAGTTACGGGATTTAACATACCTTGCTGATCAGCAGTGCTTCTTGAAATAATGGGCAGACCTGTGAGAGCAATACTCCCTATTGCTTGTTTTATGGTTTCTCTGCTGAACTATACGTATTGTTCTGCTTTGTGCTCTTGTAATTCCCCCTTTTACAGTCTTATTAAAACAATTCTGTCTAAACAGCAGGGTGACTTGGATTCTACAGCTAGGTAATTTCTTCGCTGCAGGGATATGGCACCAGTCAGCCACTCCACTTTCAGAAACTTTTAAACCTATCATTCATAACATCAAGCCCTTAGCGGTGTAACTCACTCGCCATTGTCAAAAGGCATCCTGCCTCACTGATTTCTTAGCTACATAACTTTGACAGCTAAACACTCTTTTTCTTCCTGGTTTAGTCCTTTCATTATATCGTTAAATCAGTCTTTCTATTGTGGCATCCCGTATGTTTTAAACCAGTGGTGGATTAATGTGCGGGAAGGAACCCTTCCAGCAAACTCAGTATATACCATATTGAAATCCCCCAAGTTAAAAAGAAAAAGAATCTGCTCTTTGCCTGCAGCAATTTCTCCTCCGTTTCGGCTCTGCTGTAAGACTGTAAAGGAAACACAGTGGGGCCATGTGGGTCTGGAGGAATGTGGAGGTTTTGTATGGGGAGGGAGATGCAGAGTCAGTAAGATAAATGTTCAAATATGTATAAGGTTACATCTTCCTTTCAAACCCCCAAACAAACTTAACATCGATGTTGCAAATGCATTTCTTTTTATGTTTCCATCAGGAGGAACCCAATACAGATGGAACCCACCAGTGTAATGTGGCTGCAAAAAAAAGCAAATGCCATTTTGGGCTACATAAATAGAAGTATAGCTTCCAAATTGCATGAGGTACTGGTTCCTCTCTATTCAGCCCTGGTTAGGCCTCCTCTTGAGTATTGCATCCAGTTCTGGGCACCATACTTCAAGAAGGATGCAGACAAGCTGGAGTGTGTTCAGAGGAGGGCAACCAGGATGATCAGGGGTCTGGAAACAAAGCCCTTTGAAGAGAGACTGAAAGAACTGAGCATGTTTAGCCTGGAGAAGAGAAGATTAGGCTAGCTAAGGCCTTCAAATACTTAAAAGGCTGCCACACAGAGGAGGGCCAGGATCTCTTCTCGATCCGCCCAGAGTGCAGGACACGGAATAATGGGCTCAAGTTACAGGCAGCCAGATTCCAGCTGGACATCAGGAAAAACTTCCTGACTGTTAGAGCAGCATGACAATGGAACCAGTTACCTAGGGAGGTTGTGGGTTCTCCCACACTAGAGGCCTTCAAGAGGCAGCTGGACAACCATCTGTCAGGGATGCTTTAGGGTGGATTCCTGCATTGAGCAGGGGGTTGGACTCGATGGCCTTGTAGGCCCCTTCCAACTCTACTATTCTATGATTCTCCCAAATTCAAACACTCTGGAAATAGGGTTGAAAATGGAATTGGGCAAAATATGGGCTTCTCAAAATTCTCCACCCTCTTTGTGAGCAGAAAATTGGGGTAGGCATACTGATCTGTATACCCTGTGTTGGAGGCAAATATCCTCCAACTATCCCCTCCCCCCAAAAAAGAAAGAAAGAAAGAAAGAAAGAAAGAAAGAAAGAAAGAAAGAAAGAAAGAAAATTGCTCCAAAGACTGCTTAGGAAATTTTCTCAGAAGTTCGAGTTCAATTAAAATCTAATACAATTATACCGTTAGTTCATACTGGTGGAAGCAGAAAGCAATGGGCAAAGAGAAGGGATTGGGAAGAGCAGGGGTTGCTGCTTCAACAAAATGAAAACAGTATTAAATACGATTAAAACTGGATTCACAGTTTGACCCAACATTATCTACTCCTATACAAGGGTGGAGAGATGGGGGAGGGGAGAATGATTAACCAAATATTCCCTAGGCTGTCTGTGGGTGAATTTCTCCACCAATTTAGCAGGGGTGGGGCTGAAAAAGATAATGCTGAGAACATTTAACTGAAAATTCTTCTACTACTTGCAGTCCCAGTTTTATAAAGACTGATCTCTTCCGGCAGGCCTACCCAGCTGAATTTTAAGATGCCTTTTTTTTAATGGTGTGCTGCTTTTAACGATGCACTGGTTTTAAGCGTTTGAATTAGTACTTTACATCATTTTTAATTGTGTTGTACCCTGCCTCAATCCAGAGGGAGAGGCAGGTAACAAATATTTATTATTTACTAGCTGTACCCGGCCACGCGTTGCTGTGGCTCAGTCTGGTGAAATGGAAAAGAAAGAAAAGAGAAAGCGGACGTTTCTAATATGTTTAATTTCACAATGCTTGTGGATATACAATATTTTTTGTTGTTCCATTGTCTGTGTAGATATAGAGATTGTCTGGTTTGCCGACTCTAGAACACACAACATATAATTGTCCATGTGAGAAGCAATCTGTGTCTAGATCTAAACCGCACAATTCTAAAGATTGACCCTGAGCTTTGTTGATGGTGATTGCAAACGCCAATCGAATTGGGAATTGCAATCTCTTAAATTGAAATGGCATATCCGTTGGAATCATAGAAATGCGAGGAATGAGGACATCTTCACCTTTGAAAGGTCCTGTCAAGATTGTTGCTTCTACGACGTTGCTCAGTAATTTTTTTACTGCAAGGCGCGTGCCGTTGCAAAGCTTTGGCTGGTTGATATTTCGCAACATGATAATTGGCACGCCGATTTTCAATTGCAGTACGTGCGGTGGCATCCCTGGCAGATTGAGTGAATTCAAAAATTCTGTTGGATAATTAACCGCTTCATCTGCTTCCACAACAGTGTCGACGGACTTGTATGTGACTGCCTCGCTTTGAATGTTAGACTGAATAATATTGTTAAGTTCGTAGACGTTTTTGTTCTTGGGCGCAAGAATAGCTCGTTCACTCAGCCAATCGTGATTCTTATAATTGGTTTGAATATTGGGAAATACTTTTTGAACCAATTCTTCTTTTGACGTCACTAAATTGCAGAAGTTATGAGGCAATGAAATTCATCCTGAGGTCAGATCAACCGGCACCTTTCCGTTCCCAATTTCCAGCAAGTGACGTGAGAATATCTCAGCTGATCAATCGTTTTGCAGCTGGACACTCATATTTGTAGTTAATTTTAACGTCTTGACGTGTCGCCATAAAGTAGAGTATTTCAGGCAAGCATTTGTTTCATCTACTGGTGTTGATCTAGGAATTACAGGTAATGTTTGCCTGAAATCTCCTGCAAGCAATATTATTGCGTTCCCAAATGGTCTGATGTTTCCTGGCAAATCTTGCAATGATCGATCAAGAGCCTCGAGGGATTTTTTGTGTGCCATTGTGCATTCATCCCAAACAATAAGTTTGCATTTTTGCAATACTTTTCCCATGCCGGATGCTTTGGAAATGTTGCAAATGGGAGTTTCAATGAATTGCATATTCAATGGCAATTTCAAAGCGGAATGAGCAGTTCTTCTTCTTCTTCTTCTTCTTCTTCTTCTTCTTCTTCTTCTTCTTCTTCTTCTTCTTCTTTATTTATTTATTTATTTATATAGCACCATCAATGTACATGGTGCTGTACAGAGTAAAACAGTAAATAGCAAGACCCTGGCGCATAGGCTTACATTCTAATAAAATCATAATAAAACAATAAGGAGGGGAAGAGAATGCAAACAGGCACTGGGTAGGGTAAAACTAACAGTATAAAGTCAGAACAAAATCAAGTTTTAAAAGCTTTAGGAAAAAGAAAAGTTTTTAGCTGAGCTTTAAAAGCTGCGGTTGAACTTGTAGTTCTCAAATGTTCTGGTAGAGCGTTCCAGGCATGAGGGGCAGCAGAAGAAAATGGACGAAGCCGAGCAAGGGAAGTAGAGACCCTTGGGCAGGCGAGAAACATGGCATCAGAGGAGCGAAGAGCATGAGCGGGGCAATAGTGTGAGATGAGAGAGGAGAGATAGGAAGGAGCTAGACAATGAAAAGCTTTGTAGGTCAAAAGGAGAAGTTTATATTGGATTCTGAAGTGAATTGGAAGCCAGTGAAGAGATTTCAGAAGTGGAGTTACATGGTCAGAGCGGCGAGCCAAGAAGATGATCTTAGCAGCAGAGTGGTGAACAGAAACCAACGGACTGATGTGAGAAGAAGGAAGGCCGGTGAGAAGAAGGTTGCAGTAGTCTAACTGAGAAATAACCAATGCATGAACAAGAGTCTTGGCAGAAGACAGACAAAAATGATCGAATCCTGGCAATATTATACAGGAAAAAACGACAGGATTTAGCTACTGCCTCAATATGAGGAATAAAGGAGAGCGAGGAATCAAATATAAAGCCAAGACTACGAGCTTCCTTGACTGGAGTAAGTGTAACATTATTGACAGTAAGAGAGAATGGGAGATGAGGAGAAAGTTTAGGAGGAAAAACAAGCAATTCAGTCTTTGCCATGTTAAGTTTCAAATGACGATGAAGCAGCCAAGCTGAGATATCTGAAAGACATGCCGAGATACGATCGTGAACATCAGGAGAAAGATCCGGAGATGAAAGATATAATTGTGTATCATCGGCATACAGTTGATATTGGAGGCCATGAGATTGAATAAGATTACCCAAGGGCAACATGTATAAAGAAAACAACAACGGACCAAGCACCGAGCCTTGCGGAACCCCTACTGAAAGGGGAAAAGAAGAAGACAAGCTGCCATTAGCCAACACGCTGAAAGAGCAACCCGCTAGATAGGAGGCAAACCAGTTATAGACAGAGCCACAAAATCCAAGGTCATGAAGGGAATCTAAGAGAAGATCATGATCAACCGTGTCAAAGGCTGCAGTTAGATCAAGGAGAATAAGAATTCTTCCACCTTGTAGCAATGTCGCAGCTATTCCGGATGATGCAAGAGCTAAGGCTATGTCATTTTGGGATCGAATTGTTGCCAGAATCAATCTAATTAGGAACGTTGTACCAGTTCCTCCTGGAGCATCTAAGAAGAAGATTTTTCCAACCCCGTTATTTACAGTTTGCATTATTTCATCGTAAATGTGATTTCGCTCAAGTGTTAGCTTAGGAATATTTGATTGCACATACGACAAAAGATCACCCATGTTGTAATTTTGTTCACGACGCAATTCTACATCGAACGAAGCAGGAGCAGATCGATTTGGTGATGGCATTCCCAATTGATTGAGAACTTTGTTCGCGATTTCTAAGCACAAATCTTCAATCATTATCAATGCTTCGTTGTAGATTTCTGCTGTGAAATCCATGTTCATATTTGAATTTTCGTTGCGTATTCGATGGAAAATATCTTTAGCCATGTCCGATTTATATTTCTCCCATAACTCTGTTGGAGATGAAGGAAAGCAGGCGGTCAATATGATTGCAAACAATGCACGAATTTGATTTGGATGTGACGTGTTGCACCCGTCATTAATGCATACATCCCAGTGTCGGTCGTTCTCCAATAAATTCAGAGCTTGACATGCACTGCGGAAAGTGGCATGTGTAACGCCGTTGACAATTCTCAATAGCTGGAAAGACGTTGGACCGGCCACATTTACCAACAGCATGTGAAGAAAGAAGCATTCCTCTTGATTGGGATGCACGGTGTACAGTCTGCCTATCATTGTTTCTTTGAATATGCCAGGTTGTCCGTCGACTCGTTCTCCTCGTTTGCGTCGTTCAAATGTTTTTCTACTTGCATTCCATGTGTAATACGTAGGCACTTCCGAATACAGCAGTGTTTTTGCAAATGCATCATTTTGACATAACGTGAAGAAAGCAGTTAATGTTGTAGCCAGTGGATTCAGGGCTATTTGTTGCACATTTGCAGCTGTGAAATAAACACGTTGTCCATTTTCTAGATGTACTGCTAAGTGAACAACAGCTGGACTTCGTTCATGTATGGGAAATGAAAGAATTCGCCATACAGCTTCATTGCTGCTTATGTATCTTCCAGCCTGACCAGCATGTGTTGCTTTTACATCCAACAGATGGTGCTGTTTTTCAAAAAAAGCATGTTTTTACCTGTGACAGGTGTGGTGAGGAGGTTAGTGGGTTTTGGCCCCTCTGCTAGGCAGGGTATATAAAAGCCCAGAGGCCTCCTCCAAGCCACTTATGCAAATAGGAGAGAAGGCAGAGGCAGTGGATTGGCCTACTGGTTGGTGATGTCACAATGACTTCTCTCCTATTTGCATAAGTGGCTTGGAGGAGGCCTCTGGGCTTTTATATACTCTATTTCTTCGATTCTAAGACACATTTTTGTCTATAATATAGTTACATAAAAACACGCACGTATTCGAATACAACGTTGTGTCAAAATTTCAAAGCAATCGGTGAAGAACTTTCAGAGATTTTAGATTAGGAACAAACAAACATTTACATTTTTATTTATATAGATTTATTTATTTATTACATTTTTATACCGCCCAATAGCCGAAGCTCTCTGGGCAGTTCACAAACAAAAGAAACAAAAGCCCGTGCCCCACTGTTTTGCCCTGTGATTCTGGCTGCTGCAGTAGCAGGATTGGGGAGCAGCCCCTGTAGCAGGTTCCAGGGAAGGAAAGCCGTCCCTCAGACATTGCCCACCTCTGCGCTATTCCGAGACGGAGCTCCGGCGGAGAGAGGAAGTTGGACTTCAGATGTCTAGTTATTCCTCAAGTCTAGAAAAGGAAGCCACAAAGGACGGGGGGAGGACATGACCCCCCCTCACCCATGGCTATTTCCCCTTCGAATTGAGAACATGTGGAATGGAGGGAGGATGTCAGGATGGAGGTGCATCTCCCAGAGCCTGTTTCTGCAAGAAAGGTCTTGGCCCGGGCTTGGAGCACTGGGTGCGCCAGTCCTCACAGTCCAGCTGGTAGAAGGCCACCCGTTTGAGTTGCCTGAGAGTTGAAGCCCCACCCCCACCCCCATTGGGTTGTCATATTCCACCTGGGACACCCTCTTGGCCTGGAGAGAACAAGAGGAAGCCGCACCACCTAAACAGCGACTGCCTTCCATACTCCTGACAGATGACAAATAAATAAATAAATATTATTATCATCATTATTATCATCATTATTATCAGTGTCTCCTAAGAGATCAGAGCCTGAGCCTAAGAACTCAGAGGTCGCACATGTCAGAGCAATGGACAGTGTCTGGAAGCACTTGACTATTTCTAAAGGTACCTCAAGTATCTACTTCTAGTTGATCTCATATGCAAAATCATTGCCATCTTTCCCATGTATTTTCAAAGGGAATCACTATGCCTGCATTGGTAGAAAAGTGGTGGTTTATACTTCAGAATGGAGACTGGAGCTAGGGGTGGATGCTTTGGAAGATAGCTCCCACCAACTTGCTTCTGATTGTTCACCCTGCAATTTAATTCCTTCCCTTTAACAATCCTGAGAAGAAGTTTAAAATCCTGAAACTTGAGGTTAAACTTAGGCCAGATCTACACCAAGCAAGATAAAACACTTTGAAAACGTTTTGAAAAATGTATATGGAGTGTGTCCTGGGCCCCAACAATTATCAAAACTGTTATAAACCATTTTAAAGCAGTAGTGTAGATCCTGCCCCAGAGGTCTAACAGCTCTACTTGCAAAACATGTTTCATCCTTAAAGGTGGAATTAATAAAATGAATAAATAAGCAAATACTTCCAGATGCTCAGTAACACAATGCCAGGAGCTTCCTTGTCTGCTGACATGTTGTACATTTTAGGGAACATGTTCTTACAGATGTGCCCTACTGTGCCCCTAAGAGCAGGGGTGGGCAACCTGCACCATAGGGCTATATACAGCCCTCAGGATAATTCCATGCAGCCCTCTGAAACTGATCAGTTCAGATCTCTGGCAAGAGTGATCTGTCCCTCCTGCGGCTGCCCACTGGGTAGGATGGAAGGACAGGGCGGAAGAGAGAGAGAGAAGGGTGTTGTTATGCCTCCCTTGGATTCTTCCGATGAAGAGGAAGGTCAGGTTGCAGATCCAGGTGAGGGTCCTAGCACAGAAATAGCTCCAGAGCCCTCACTGCCAGATAATGACCAATGCCCTGCCACAGCCCCTCTATCTGATTCAGAGGACCAAGTTCCATTGACTCCTGCAGAGCAAAGGAAGCTTAATGTAGGAGAGCAATGGAGATGAGTGTCAGCCCTTTAAGGAAGAAAGCCTGCCAGGAGACAGGGGACTATTTACCAGCAGCTGCTCCTGGACGCTGGAGATAAAGCTGCTGGAATCCCACAGGTCGGCACTGAAGTGCAACTTCAGATTAACTCACCGGCTCTCCTCTGCCTGTTCCGAGACCCTGAACCTTGCCCCACCTAGACACCTGGACTTCCCTGGATTTTGGAACCTGGACTGGAAAAAGGACTTTTCTCTGCCTTAGTGAATTGGCTTCAAAGAACTGGTAACCTCCCAAGCCCTGTTTTGTCTCATCTCACCCTCCCTTCTTCCCTGGCCTTGACAGGTTTTTTTGAGGGTTATCTGCATGGGATTTGCAGCCATTCCTCGTAAGTCAGCATTGGTCAGCTGGCAAAGCCTGACAGGTGTGCAGGGAGAGGCTTTTTGGCCCTGCCTACACTTGACTTCAGCCTTGCCCACTGCTGGAATAAAGCCACTGACAGGTTACCCTAAAGAAGTGAGGACCTCAAATGAAGAAGAAAAAATGTCTAGTCCTGTTCTCGAGTAAAACAAAGGAGACACCAGAAAGAGCCAGAAGGATCTGCATCCTTCCTGGAGTGCACGATGAACGTAAATGTGCGTACTGTGATTTAAAACAACAAAACAAATGTGTTATATATTTTTTATTCTCTGATCGTTTTCATTTCATTTATTACATTTCTGGAGTGCTCAATAGCCAGAACTCTCTGGGCAGTTTACAAATATTAAAAACCTTAAAAACACAATATTGTATGTAATATAAAACCATTTACCATTCAGATGCATAAACAGACAGCACACAAACATACACATATGCGCAAACAATTTTAACAAGCAACATGATCTGATTAAAAACTTTATCATATGCTGCCAAATGCCTGAGTACAGGAAAGTCTTAACCTGGCACTGAAAAGATAATAATGTTGGTGCCAGGTGGGCCTTGCTGGGGACATCGTTCCAGGACTGGGGTACAACAAAAAAAGCCCACTTCCTTGTGGTCACCTTCTGAGCCTCCCTCGGAGGAGGCACCTGTAGGGGCCTTAGATTATGAGTGTACTATATGGATAGATTCATGCCAGGAGAGGAGGTCTGTCAGATATTGAGGTTCTGAGCTGTGTCAGGCTTTATTGGACAAACCAGCACCATGAACTGGTTCTTATGATCAGGTTTTTGTTTTGTTTTGACTTCATGGTGACTTGCCAGGGTGGAACTGGGTCATGTTGTCTCCTCACATGGCTTGCGGGGGAAACTGTTTCACTTGCACTGGTTGAATCTGGGAGTTACGATCTCAACGTTACTCAAAAAATTAACGAATTCTGCCTAGCAGGAAAATGGAGGCTCCCAACATCAAAGACCGGGGGTTACAATTTGCACGTATTGGGGCCCAATGAAGGACCTTGCTGCCTGGGGAAAGGGCACCCAGATATTGTGGCACTTGGCTGACAGTTGTCAATCTGGATACTGTTTTATACTGTTGTTTTTATATTTTTGATGGTTTTAAATTTTGTATACTTTTTTTAATGTTCATTGTTTTTAACTTTTGTAAACCGCCCAGAGAGCTTTGGCTATGGGGCGGTATATAAATTTAATAAATAAATAAATAAATGGGAAGAGTCCAAGCTGCACTGGGGACATAAGCAAACATGTTTCTTTGGCAAGTTGCTTGGTAAACTTGCAGATGGTTTCAATGTAAGACTTTGAAATCTCATGCATATCCTACTGCTTATAACGGTTTATAATGGTTATGACAACTGTTCAGGCCAAGGACACATTACATATACCATTTTCATGCCATTTTTAAAGTGTTGTAGCCTGCTTGGTGTTGATCGGCCCCTGGTTTCAAAAAATATCTAAATCCCTTCAAGCACATAGGGGTTTCCTTGAGTCCCTTAAAATCTCCTACCTTCTTTAATGGCATATATCCAAACATCCCAGCACTCCTCAGAGAGGATCCTACTCTCCCTCCTGTCAGATCCTAAGAGGAAGACCTCCATCTCTTCAGGCAGTTCTTTATTTTGTCTTCTTCTGTAGCGTTATGGATCTCTCCCTTGTTTCTCTCCCTTTCCCACACTTGTCTCCTTTGCAGTTCCCCATGGCCATGAGATTTTGTGCCAACCGTCCTATATGTGAACATCATTGAAGCCGGAAAGCCAAGCTGAAAGCTTCATGAACTGTGCTAGGCTCTCAGCGATGATGTCACAATGCTCTGCTCCAAGTTGCCTGGATACTAGCATAGTAACTAGTTATGCAGAGTCAGTACCTTCTCTTGGCCTGCCCTTTGCAGACTGCCTGTGAAATCAGGCACACAGGAAACATACATGAGAGAGAAAAGAGTTAAGGTACAGCGTTTAGATTTTGTCTAGTTTACAGCATGTCATCGAGAAATTGCAGATTACAAAAAGAAAGGAAAAGGGAATGAATCAATCAGATGGAAACAGTTGCTGTCACCCTTATCTTTGCCCTCACTCTTGGTTCTCTTTTTTCCTTGCCCCTCCCTTTCCCCTTTTTATCTCCCCACACCCAGATAAAATTTAGATTCTAGATAGAGCTGAAACCAATTTGTTCCACAAAATTCTGGTACATTTGTTTTCCTGCAAATGTTGATATTGGGTTGGCTCCAGGATCTGCAGAGCCTTGTGTGGTGCAGAGCAGTAAAGCAGCAGTTTCTGCAGCTGAAACTCTCCCCACGGCCTGAGTTCGATCCCAGTGGAAGCTGGTTTCAGGCAGCTGGCTCGGGTCGACTCAGCCTTCCATCCTCCTGAGGTTGGTAAAATGAGTACCCAGTTAGCTGGGGGAAAGGTAATCACGGCCGGGGAAGGCAACAGTGAACCACCCCGTTATAAGGCCTGCCAAGAAAACGTCAGCGAAAGCTGGCGTCCCTCCAAGAGTCAGTAATGACTCAGTGCTTGCACGAGAAGTTCCTTTCCTTTTCCTCCAGGATCTGCCTTCTGTTGATGGAAGGATTTTGCTCATGAAGCGTGCCTCTGCCCAATTTTCAGGGATTCCCCCTTCCTCTCTGGGCCACAAATCACCCCATCCTGGGTTGGAGGCTTGTCCTGGAAAGGTGGGGGCGGGGAAGTGTGCTTCCACCAGCCCAGTTGCAAATCCAGATATCCTCTAAATTCTTGCATGCTTGACACACACGATACCTTTATTTGTCATCCTATACTACTAGTTCAATGCAACTGCAAATGGCATTGTAAAATGGGGGCATTTCCAGCTCACATCTTGTTTTAGCCAATGCTGAAGCCAATCAAGGGAATCGCAACCAGATCCTTCAATTCACAAAGTATTTCTTATATTACAAAACCGTACAAACAATGTTGTTACATTTTATAATAATGGATAAAGCCAATTCTTGGTATCTCAGGCCTCAGCTAGATGAGGGGGGGTTGGAGGGAGGCGATCTTGTGATTTTATGATCGCGAGATCATCGCCCTGGTTCACACGTGGCATGCAACATTGTGCCCACCATTTTGGTTTTTTTTTGTTAAAGGGGACGGAGCACACAAGCACGCATGCGCAAATAGTAAGGTGGTTTTTTTAAAAAAAGAACAACCTAATTTTCCGCACTCCCCCCACCCCACCCCCGATGGGCACAGAGCGGTTACTCACGAGGAGCCAGGACAAACTGTGACACCTGGCCACCAGACCGTGGAAAAATGGGCTACAACTCTAGGGCAATATCCTAGGCCAAGGGAGGGATCATCCCTCCCTGCTCCCAGGATGCCCTGTGCCTCATGTGGATGCATAGGGACGATCCCAGGGCGAACACCAGGATATCGCCCTGTCTAGCTACTCCTGATTATCCTACTATGATGATCCTTTCTTGTTAAATGGATGCTCTTATTAATGTAACCATTTGATATTATGAATATTTAAGATGTTTCCTTTTCCCCCACCCATGTTGCTGTCGCTGATCACTCTGGCTGGCCATAATTCATGGTGACAAATCAGTAAGTGATGATGTTAGGTTTTATTGGACTTTAAGGATTTTATTGTGTAATGAATTGCATTGGGTTTTTAATGTGTATGTTGCCTTAGGTATCTGTGGGGAGAGAAGCACACCATAAATCCTATAAATAAGTAATAAATAAATATAATAAATCCACTCAGTAAGATTTGACAAATTACTCTCATGGTTATTAAATAAGTGTGCTGTGAGATTGTATTCCAAAATGCCAGTTACATTATACCCGTATGCAACCATTTCCTTTACTAATAAACCATATAGTTAATAAACAAAATCAATTGTTGCATACTATTCCTGTGCAAACCGATGGATATGGATGTGTTCTTATGTGAATGTACTTATAATGGCTCCAAGATTCTGCCTGTGAAGTGCTTTACTAATATGCACATGCACTCTTGCACATCAGTAAAACACCGCACCGAATCTTGTACTCATCAAGATGGCTTATTCTTGGAATTTGAAATCTGATCATCCCTAAGTAATAGCATAACACTGCTCCCCCTTAAGACTTGTGTGTCTATAGGGGGATATATATAGGAGGTAGGAGGATGTCTGCAAGATATCACATGAAACTGGAAGCTCCATCAAACCGAGGATTAAAACGCTCCCTACCTCACTTCTCCGCCCGTGTTTTCCTTCTACAAGTTACTTCCTCTTTCAAAAGAGGAGGTACCGAATGAGCACGAGTCCCATTGAGTCCACTGTTCTAATGGCACTGCTTCTCCTGCACACAGCAGGAGAGAGCAGCAATTCCGCATTTAAAAAAACATTGGACTTAATGAGTATTTTTTTGTCATGCAGGGAAGTCCAGAAGGGGCAGGAGGCAGACGACATCATGTGAGGGACCTGAGCAAACTCTGTGAGTGCCCAGTAATGAGTGTGCAATAAAACGCTCATCAGATGGAGCATTGGTTGGGGGAGATATATATGAGCACTGCAGAGCTGCTGCCACCTCCCCACTTCCTGTTTGGTTAGTGGCTGGTGGCATCCAGTGGGCTGGATGAGGAAAAACAAACTGAAGCTGAATCCAGACAAAACAGAGGTGCTTGCTGTCAAGGGCAACCTAGGTTTGGAGGTGTGTCAACCAGTTCTGGATGGGGCTACACTCCCCCTGAAAGACTGTGTTCGCAGTTTGGGGGTGCTCCTGGATCCGTCGCTCCAAATGACAGCCCAGATGGATGCGACGGCCAGGAGTGCCTACTATCAGCTTCGGCTGATACGCCAGCTGCGCCCTTCCTAGAGTCAGAAGACCTAAAGACAGTAGTGCACGCGCTGGTAACCTCAAGGCTTGACTTCTGCAATGTGCTCTACATAGGGCTACCATTGTACCTAGTTCGGAAACTTCAACTAGTTCAAAATATGGCAGCCAGGTTGGTCACCAGTACATCTAGGGGTGAGCATATTACCCCAACGTTAAAATCACTCCACTGGCTGCCAATTAGTTTCTGGGCAAAGTACAAAGTGTTGGTCATTACCTTTAAAGCCCTAAATGGTTTGGGTCCAGGTTACCTGCGGGATCGCCTTCTCCCATATAGTCCGCCCCGCACATTCAGGTTCTCTGGGGTGAACTTACTTCAGTCAGCTAAAACTAGGCTGACATCAGTTTCCCAGAGGACCTTTTCTTCTGTCGCCCCCAGATTGTGGAATGGCCTGCCGGAGGAGATTCGTAAAATTAACTTTCTGTGTGATTTTAAGGCAGCTTTAAAGACTAGCCTTTTCCGGCAGGCCTATCCAGATCAATGTTAAATCAAGAATTTTTAAGACGTATTGATTCCTGTTCTAATGTTGTTCCCCGCCTCGATCCAAGGGAGAGGCAGGTAAGAAAAAAATATTATTATTATTATTATTATTATTATTATTATTATTATTATTAATCCCCTTATTGACAGGCAGCATGGGATTAGTGAGATGCCTTTATTGGGCCAACAAAGAATATTTTCCCTTTTCCCTATTTGGCTTTGGAAGAGAGGATTCCCCCTGCCACACACACCTACTTCACACTGCTATGGCTGAGTGGAGATGTTTGAGTTTGGCAGTCTGGAATGCATGTGTCTGGTCACAGCTGCCAGGTACAGAGAAGGGAAGGATGCAAGAGGTGGGGTATATTGCTCCAGGGCATCTTAGGGATGCTTAACCAAGAAAGTCCCTTGAGACTTCTAGGCTCAAGGGAAACTGGGGAAGGAGCCACCTTTGGGCGCCGGCAGCTTTCTGGATCCCAAATATTCAACAGTTTAGGGATCAGGGGCACTGTCAGGTTCTTTCTCCACAACCTGTGCAGAGGATTAACAAGGAGGACCAGGAATCAGTCTTAGATTTGAGATGGGTAGCTCCTTTCCGCTCCATCCAACTAGCTTGTTCCCAAAAAATTGAATGGATGTATCTGAGAGTCACCAGATCAAGAGAGAATAAAATGACTTTAAAGAGGAGACCCCACTCAGTGATAGTTTTATGAATCCAGCTGAGTGTTCTGGTCATCAAGAATTAATTTACCGCATTTCTTCGATTGTAAGACACCATTGATTGTAAGACGCACACTAATTTCAGTACCATCAACAGGGGGAAAAAACAAAACCCAACAGGGGGAAAAAACAACACCCGCGATTCTAAGATGCACCCCATTTTTAGAGATGTTTATATTGGAAAAAAGTGTGTCTTAGAATCGAAGAAATAGGGTATATGGGTTGAGGTCCCTGAAACTTCTCTCAAGCCAAGTAACACAATGTGGAACCACAAAATATACATTTATTACTCAATCAGTATTGGAGAATAACAAATTATGCAATGATAAAACAAGCAAAACACATTATTACGTACAATGCAATTAGGATGATTAGAATAATAATACAAATTGTGGCTAGTATATTCTTTAGTAAAATTAAACTTCTATTCCTCTCAACCAACAAAGTTAAGAACTTATAGTTACCTATCTGATTCCCACCCCCTCCTTTGCAAAGCTTAGGTAATCATGTTGTGTTGGTGTATTGTTCTCCTAAAATCTCTCTGGGCCTTTTATAACCCTCACAATGGAAATGACCTCATCCTGACTTTCAGACTTGGTCATACCACTATTCTCAATGTAGCCAGGTCTGTTATTGACACCAGTTATACCTAGACGAAAGTAGCTCTGTTAAACAGTTTTCTGCTTCCAGCACCTAACGTACCCACTGGTGGCAGCTTTTCTTCAGTTCCAAGAATACATTCCAGTAATCAGTTATCTCATAACACATAGGCCATAGCTAGATGGGGCTTTATCCTGGGGCGATCCCTGGGATCTTCCCTGTGTGTCCACATGATGCAGAGTAGATCCTGGGAACAGGGAGGGATGATCCCTCCCTTGCCCCGTGATATGGCCCTACACTTTCATCCCACTTTTTCCATGGTCTCGGGCTGATCCCAAGACCGCAGAATGTGTGGGTGGCTGCCCTGGTTTGTCCCGGCTCCTCACAGTTACTCACGAGGAGCTGGGACCTGTGCACGAGGTGCAGAGGTCCCCAGGAGCTCTGTGCCCATCGGGCATGGGATGGGGGAGTGGAAATTCTTTTTTTAAAAAAATAAAATCACTTACCTTTTGTGCATGTGCACTTGTGCTCTTCTTCCTCTTTAAAACAAAAAACAAAATGGCAGGTACAATGTCCTCTCCCTCTGAAGTCGTCGCACGCCGCGTGTAAACAGAGGGGGAGATCTCATGATAAAAATACTATGAGATCTTCACATCTCTGTTGCGCTAGACCAGTAGGTCTAGCTGAGGCGATACAAACATTTGTTAATGATAGTGCTGTACCAAAAGAAAGAAAGAAAGAAAAAAGATTATTCCATTTTCAGCATTTTGTGGGGGGTGGGGGATAAAATGAAAATTCTGGCAAAAGAGGCTAGAAGAGGTGAGAATTTTAGAGAATTTTCTCCTTAGGAAGGGGGACAAGGTTTCCACATACCTTTTTATATGTAGCTAGTTCTTGAGGGGTCTTCTCTCTATTTTTTATTGTTTTTTAAAAAATATCCCCAGAACCTGCAGGAGCCCAGGAGTTCTTCCTGAATGCCTATTGGAGGGGGGGGTCAAATGGTCTCCAATAGGCATTCACTAAGAACTGCCAGGCTCATCCAAGTGCCGGGGGTATTTTTAAAAAAAAAAATCAAAAGAAGACCCCCCTAAACAACCGGCTACACTTTTAAAAGGTCTGTGGAAACTCTGTCCCCCTCCCCAAGGAGAAAATTCTATGAAATTCTCCCCCTCCATGCAAAAGAGTCAGGAAAAAACAATGCCCCTTTTGCAAGGAGAGAAAAAAAAGTTCCCAAAAACAGGGGGCAGGATTTGGTACTAATTTACAGTCCACCTATACAGATAATTAGAAATAGCACTCCTATGAAATACAATGAATTCGTATCAACAATACACGTTGCCGTTACATGCATACTGTGTGGCAGATTGATCTCCAGCAATGAGCCATGGCAAGGTTGCCTGAGCAAGGCTGACAGCAGGAACAGCCAATCTGAGTTCTCACTTTAGAATTAGGCACCGGCACTGCTTGGGAATAGAAATTAGAGTCGGGCACAGCAGGATTGTTGCAGATCCCTGTAGCTGTTTGTTTTAACAATGTGGTGCTTGTGATTTAATCCGTATCCCTTGCCTCATGTCTTCATTCTGGGCCTGGCAGCAGCCAACCTACATTCAGAAAAAGAGGGAAAGTTACAGCTCTCTGAAGCTGTGCAGAGTTGAAATTGCAGTTTATATTTGCTTACACAGGCTAAGAATGAGGGTTTGGGAAAGGCTGCTGTCCATGGTACAGTACTTTGCCTTTTCTGCGTGCAGCAGGTGCCTTGGAGCCCAATTTTTATTCTGTCTTCGTCACTCAGCATCAGTGTGTTGCGTTAAGTGATCCTGTCTTCATTTTTGAGTACTTTCTGCCTCCCTGGGTCGCGGAGCTGTTAGCATGCTGGCTGAGCTTCCATCAGAAAGCGGAGCAGGTTAATATGTGACACCGATCTCTCTGACACACTGGGGTGTTTAAAAAATGGGTCTGGGTTCAGTAGGCTGTAAAGCAAAAGAAAATTGTCAGAAACGCAAAGACAGCAAGAAATCTTATGCTGCAGGGGGTCAGCTTGACAAGCCTGCAGCCCAGCTAAGGACATTCTGTGAGTATAGACCCATCGTTCACCATTAGAAAAACACAGGAATTTAAAGTAATCTAAGGACCAGTATGCATTACAGCTCCCCCATGGAGGCCACCTTATTTCAAATATGTTCATATGGCAGTCTTCACCATGTGGTGAGCGGTTCATTTATAGCAGCTCAGACAATTCTTTGCCCTGCAAATAGCAAACATTAGATCTATATTTAAGGAAAAGCTAAATCTGTATTTTAAAACTCTGCATTGATGCTCAGTTTTACTCGGTTTTATTCTGGTTGTACTTTTATACTTTTATACTGTGATTTTATATTGTGGTTTAAGTTTTATACTGAAGTTGTACTTTATGGTTTTAATTTTGTGAGCTGCCCAGAGAACTTCAGCTATTGGGCGGTATAGAAAAGCAGTAAATAAATAAATAAAATAAAATATATTGTGGGTTGGTTTTTGTTTTTTTAAATAAATAAATAAGTATATGTATTAGGATATTTGTAAACTAGCTTTCCTGAAAAGATATCAGAGTGGTGAAATTATATATTTCTAGAAATAATATATTTCTAGAAATATAACCTTTCCATACCATTCAAGAGCAGAAGTTCTCTGGGCCGTTTACAAAACTTATAAACATAAAATACAATAATATAATAGAACATAAACTAAAAACCTTTAAAAGTTTAAAATATGGGTTTGGGAGGTCTGGGGGGCATTTTCACCCCCAGACCTCCCCCTTCCATTGGCTGCCCCCTCCCGTGACACCGGAAAAATTAATCATAAGAAAGCTAAATTTACAAACAAGCTAAGGCTGACCCTTTTGGCTCTTGGTAGCCACTATGGACACTTTTTCCTCCCATTTGTAATGTTTTTAATGCATTTAGGTAAATGCAGGGGTAGCACATTGCCCACCCTGGCTTAAATCAACAGAATAAAACCAAATTAAAAACAAGAGTAAAGCCAGCAGCCGTGTAAAGATCTAAAAATGCAGTAACATTTTTTTTAAAAAAAAAAAAGCAGAAGGACTACAAGTGTGGGAGAATGAAAAGGTCTTTACCTAACACTGAAAACACCACAGGCAATTCTCTCTGGGGGCAACACTTCTACAACTGGGATGCCAGCACTGAAAAGGCCCTCTCCTTTAGTAGTCACTACCCTAACCTCATTTTGGTCCAGACAGGTATATAGGGGAAGACCATCTTTCAGATAACTTGGTTCCAAGCTGCTAAGGCCTCCAAAAGTTTATACCAACACTTTGAACTGGGCCAGGAAATGGATTTGTGTAATATGATCATATTGTCCAGTTCCACATATAACACATTGCAGTAACCCAAGAGCAACCACAATCCGCAAAGCTGATCTTTTAGGAGGAGGGAAAATCCCCCCAGAAAAGGCCAGGCAGACAAATTACCCACTAACAGTACATTAATCTTGTCTGGATTAAGTCTCAGTTTATTATCCCTCATCCAATCTATTACCACTATCAGGCAGTGATTCAGAAAACACCCACTATCTCATCTGGATTGTATGAAAAGGTGAGATATAGCTGGGTGTCATCCACATGTCGGTGCCACATATTGATCATGGTCATGCAACCACAACATGCAATAATAATATTTAAAAATAAAAATAAATGCAATTGTAAAACAGTAATAAAAGGCAGTAAAATATAAGTAAAAGGCAGTAAAAAAACTGACCAACTTAAAATGCCTGCCAGAAAAAGCAGCCAACTCATGAAAAGTTATTTTCACCCGCAGCTCTGACATTTGGAATTACTACACAGATCACAGCTCTCATATTGTGGCTGCCTGTGCACCTTCATTCATAGTCTCTTCAATCAAAAACTGAGCAGAGGTATGGAAAATTACAACGTGGTGGTGTCGATCCACATGGTAAATAGTTCCAAACTCAATGACAAGGACAGGGATCATTTGCCATGAAGAGATCCTACTGTGGCATTTCAGCTGGGATCTTAAGGGATCCCCGGATTAATATGACAATGCCAAAAGCAAATGCAATAGCTCTCACCCTCTAAGACATCATTAGAAGATGCCAATGTACATTAATCTGGATTCGCCCCAAGTGGGAAATACCCATTGGTTAAAGCTGGTGCAGTTGACAGCAATACCAGCTACAAATGTTTCAAATAAAAAATGTCTTTCCTGCCCAGTTTTTCATGCAGTTCCAGGAACCCTCCTAGACTATGACCCTAAACCTAACTGTTTGGCAGGGCCAGACCAGGTCTGTGTAAGGCTGTACCCAAATTTAGAAGGTACATCTGTGTCGAACAGGTAAGGGCAAAAGGCCAGATTCCTCCTCCCCAGGAGAGATGCTTACACACTTAACCTATCACCACTGTTTTTACTGTTTGTAACCCACCTGGAGAACATGAGTTATTGGGCAGATTATTTATTTTATTTTATTTTTTATTGCATTTATATCCCACCTTTTTCCCTCCAATGAACCCATAATCCTCCTCATCTCCATGTTATCCTCACTACAACAACCCTGTGAGGTGGGTTGGGCTGAGAGTTTGTGACTGGCCCAAAGTCACCCAGTGGGTTTCCATGGCTGAGTGGGGACTAGAACCCAGATCTCCCAACTCCCAGTCCAACACTCTAGCCACTACACCACACTGGATTTCTGGATTAGAAATGTAGAATAATAATAATAATAATAATAATAATAATAATAATAATAATAATAATAATATATTGCTGCTGTTGATTCTTGTTATATTATATTGATTCTTTCAATTTTGTTTGTTTGATTGTTTGCCATCCTGAAAATTATATTAGTATGACAGGATACATATTTTTAAATAAATGGCAGCTTGTTGTTGTGAACGAAATCTGCCTCACAAAGGTGAGATTTTAAATAGCTGAGCTGTTTTGCTGGCAACTGGATGGCTCAAAGAGAATCCAGTACACAGAGTTCCATATGCCAAGTCAAGGGTAGGATCCTAATTGAACTGCTAGTTCAGTGTCACGTGAGGTTCTGGTTCCTCTCTATTCGGCCCTGGTTAGGCCTCATCTAGAGTATTGCATCCAGTTCTGGGCTCCCCAATTCAAGAAGGACGCAGACAAGCTGGAGCGTGTTCAGACGAGGGCAACCAGGATGATCAGGGGTCTGGAAACAAAGCCCTATGAAGAGAGACTGAAAGAACTGGGCATGTTTAGCCTGGAGAAGAGAAGATTGAGGGGAGACATGATAGCACTCTTCAAATGCTTAAAAGGTTGTCTCACAGAGGAGGGCCAGGATCTCTTCTCGATTCTCCCAGAGTGCAGGACACGGAATAACGGGCTCAAGTTAAAGGAAGCCAGATTCCAGCTGGACATCAGGAAAAACTTCCTGACTGTTAGAGCAGTACGACAATGGAATCAGTTACCTAGGGAGGTTGTGGGCTCTCCCACACTAGAGGCCTTCAAGAGGCAGCTGGACAAGCATCTGTCAGGGAAGCTTTAGGGTGGATTCCTGCATTGAGCAGGGGTTTGGACTCGATGGCCTTGTAGGCCCCTTCCAACTCTGCTATTCTATGATTCTATGATTCTATGAAGTGTCATGCTCAGGCCACCAGAGCATGCAAGAAGCATTTGGAGGATCTGACTAAGGCGGTGGAGAATTTCGCTCTGTCATGTTTTTTCTTTTTTAAGATAGATTTTCTTGATCCATACCTCCCGAAAACAGACATGAATGCAATTTGCAGTTGGAAAACTGTATGTTTCCCATTCTGCCATGCATTTCGTGAAGCCAAACAAAGAATGTCCATGATCTTGCGCACGTCTGGAAAATATGCAGAGAAAGCTGCATGCATATACAAAATATGGGGGCATGTGTACCAAAAAAAGTGTACATTTAAAAAAATGCGCATACTAATTCATACATTCGAAAAATATGCGCAAAAATGCATAAGGATTTCTGTGGGTGGGGTGAGAGATGACACGAGAAGCAGAATGGGATGAGCCCGATCGTGGAAAAACAAAAACCTTGATAGGATTGAGTCTGACAACCACCCATCCCTAGATCTGACTTCACTGGAAGGTTGAAGATTCAAATGATAAGAAGTCTTGTTTCAGCCTCTCAATGTACCAGGATTTGCTTCATGAAAATGACATGACATTCACAAGACAGTCACTGTACAAAGATATTCAGCTCTAGAGTTTGGCAGAGATTGATAATTCTGCCAAGTTACTGATTCCTTCCCTTTGTCATTTAAGATCAGAGAATTGTGATGCCTGATATACTAACATGTCGAGTTTTTACATGCTGAGGCAGCACAGTATATCACTAAATGAAAAATTCCCCAAGATGTTAATAGGTTAAGACACACAAATAGATCCCTGCATGGGGATGTATCCCACACTATTTATTTTTATTGCATTTCAGTACCACCCAATAGTTGAAGCTCTCTGGGCAGTTCACAACAATTAAAACCATAAAATAAAACAGAGATTTAAAAAACAGAATTAAAACAAGGATGGTAAAATGTTAAAATACTGGGGAAATAAAAAAGGTCTTCACCTGGCACTGAAAAGAGTATAACGTAGGTGCCAGGTGAACCTCTCTGAGGAGCTCATTCCATAGCCAGGGGGCCACAGCAGAAAAGGCCCTCCTCCTAGAGGCCACACAAGGGAAGTTGATAGCTCTAGGGCTCAATGGAACCTCTTCCCTCCTCATCAGCAAAGGTATGTGCAGATCATAGTATGCCAGGCATTATCCACAAATGAAGGCCGGGATGTGCAATCCACCTATATGGACTAACTTGAAGGCTGGGCTCTGGGGATGAGAGTGGCTGCTTCTCCCTTTTCGGTTCACTTTTCTCCTCAGTGAATGGAGTGGTGGGTGGGAAACTGCAAGCCTGAGGCCTGCTGCCAATCTTGCCTGAGGTAGAAACTGTGGGGCTAAATTTAGGGTGCAATTCTATGCATGTTTAGACAGAAAAAGTCCTACAATTCCCAGCCTGGGCAGCTATACATGAGGCCTGCATTTGCTCCCCAATCCAATCTAAACAACTGTTAGGGTGCTCTACTTGACAGCAGCACTCAGGGGAGGAGAGAAGGTGATTCATTTTTTTTAAGGAACTACCTCAGTGTCAAAATATTGCAACCTAATCTGAGGGTTTGAAACTGCATGATTAACCATTAAAAGCAGAATCTAAGGTCATTTTTAATTATCTGTAAACAACAGCATTTTTAGTTCTGTATGGTGGGAGAGATCAGAAGGCTGACCAAGATTTACTGGTAGATCTCTGGGTGTTCTGCAGTACATCTACAAGGGTTCCTGATCCTCAAATGGTTTTAACAAAAACAATACAAAAAGGCTTCCCATCTCCCTAGGTCTTCTCCACATCAGGCCTTTTTATCCCACCACTTACTGGGTTTTCTGCTTCCAGATTTTTTGCACCATTAAGCTTGGCTCCTTACACGGGCTGACACAGACTGTTTATTCAGAGCTGTCACTCTCAGCAAGTTTGATTCCTTTCATTTTATGCCATTAGATGGCGCTGTGGTTATACCAAAACTGCAACTTCACATGGCCATTAAAGCAGATGTATATTTGTTACTGCATTATCCCCATTCTTCTTAAAATTGGGATAAAGATCAGAAAGTGTGGGAGAGACCTTGGAGATTGACGACATTGTGTAAAGGACCCACAATCTTCTGTGAGTGACCAGTCATGAACATACAATTAGTGCTGTGCTGAAAATTTCTCCCACATTATTTATGACCACTTTCATTCAATTTGAAAGAAAAGAATTTCAGGGTGAAGAAAAATTCAGAGAAATTCTCATGGGTTGCGTTTGTGTTTATTTGATTGATTGATTGATTGATTGATAACATTTATATACCTCTGAATATGATAGAAACTCTCAGTGGTTCACAACATTAAAATGCAATACTAAAAACACAATATTAAAGCATAGGATTAAAACACAGCATAAAAACAATTACAATAAAGGAGTGGTAAAATGGAGCAGTAAAATGGAGTTGCATAATTAGTTTACTTGTGGTCCAGGGAAAGCCAGGAGGCATTTCCAAGATGCCACGTTTTCTGCCTCCTGAACCACACAAGGGAGCGTTTTCATGCAAGGGAGGGTTTTCACGTGAGGGACAGCTTGTGTTGCTTGTGTAGGGTGACCATATGAAAAGAAAGACATGGCTCTTGTATCTTTAACAGTTGCGTAGAAAGGGGGATTTCAGCAGGTGTCATTTGTACGCATGAAGCACCTGGTGAAATACCCTCTTCGTCACCACAGTTAAAGCTGCAGGAACCGTGCCCTATTGGCCAGATACAAAAGAGGGCAGGACTCCTGTAGCTTTAACTATTGTGATGAAGAGGGGATTTCACCAGGTGCTGCCTGCATACAAATGACACCTGCTTAAATTCCCTTTTCTATGTAACTGTTAAAGATACAAGAGCCCTGTCCTCCTTTTCATATGGTCACTCTAGCTTGTGCTTACCTTACTTTAGAAGTACCCATAGAGTGTACACAAGTGTCCTGTCTTTCATTGAACAATCATCTCTCCAGCAGCCTGTAGCCTACTTGGCTTTCTACATGGGATTCATGTTGTATTTTTATTTATTTTCAGCTCCATACGTAAGAACATTGAACATCCCCGAGGAATGATAAGCTCAGCTGAAACCTTCTCTGCAACCCCTGTTCTGCTTTATTTCCTCTGTGGTTCATGACACTTGAAGGGTGAAAAGTTTAAAGCCTGCCTCAGCTCCACCAAACCACACATTGCTAAGGAGAAGAATATGTGCATATTCCCTGCAGCAGATCTGACCTTAAAAGAGTTACATCTATTTACTGGAGCGTTTGCCATTTCAATTTGAAACCAGGTGGGATCTTCTTCTTCTTGTTGTTTTCTTTAAAAAAGAAGCATGGCTCAGGCCACTTGTGCTCATTAATGTTCCCCTTGACACTTTTGAAACAAATGGAACCAAATTCCAGCTAGAGCTTTCTATTTTGTCTACCCAAATCCCCGTTGGCTTTTAAAGTGGATAAGCTGTTCTTCAGCATTGTGTCTGAGAAGCCCTTGTTAGCTTACCAAAATGACAGGGAATTATTGCTGCTTCTACCTCACACTGAAATGAAAATGAGTTGCAGACTGCCATCATGAACCCCACTGGTGACAATGGTGATGGTGAAGCGGCCAGGGCTTAACCCTACCCTATTTCTCTGGGGCACTTACGTAACCCGCATTTTCAAGGGGAAATACGCAAAGAAATGGCATACCATCTGCAGAAATTTAAAGCTACTCTACAGCCCATATTTCGATTGCTTGAGTTGTCTGAAAGACAGAGAGCAGAAATATTGATTGGTGAACTGGAGGGTGTGGAAAAAGGGAGGTGCTGGCATTACCATCAAATCAGAAAGAGACTGGAGTATATGGGTGTTTTTGTGTCCCAATATGCATAGGATCACACCCTTAGTGTTAATATTTTTAAAAAAACATCATAATCTGCTTTTCATGTGAAATTGGTTTCTACCAATGCATTGCAATAAATAAAAATACACCAGACTGTGTGTTTAGAAAAAATGAAATCAGAGAACTAAAAATCAGCTGATTCTTTCACATATTGGGACTATCTATGGCCTTAGCTAGACCTAAAGATTATCCCAGGCAAATGGAGGGGTCATCCCTGCCTGCTTCCGGGATCCCTTGAGTGTCATTTGGATGCACAGGGATGGTTCCGGGACAATCCCGGGATATTTATTTATTTTATTTATTTTATTACATTTATATACCGCCCCCCAGCCGAAGCTCTCTGGGAGGTTTACAACAATTAAAAATAGTAGACATTAAAGGTATACAATTTTTTTTAAAAAAAACATAAAAACAGTATAAAAACAACAACAGTATTCATTTAGCCATGGCCTATATCTCTGGATATTATGAGGTATAAAAATAATCACAAGAGAAATGTTCATAAAATGCACTACTCCTTTGGCTATTTAAATTTCAGTATATTCAAAAATCAGCCTTTGAAACTTGCTGGGAATCTTCACTCCAGGACTCAGTGAAATTTCCTCCCCATTCACAGCCAACACAGAGACAAAGAGAGGGGGAGAAATATGCAAGCCATATGTTTAACTACTGATTGTACATGTCATACACAGATTGCAGCTTCTCACTGGGATAAGATGATATGCCCCCATCCCAACTATTTTTTGATGCAATCCAGTATATTTTGACTAAGCATGTGGGGATTCCACTTGTATTTGTGCCCTTTGTGGGCTTTTGCGAATAATAATAATAATAATAATAATAATAATAATAATAATAATAATAATAATTTCTTACTCGCCTCTCCCTCTGGATCGAGGTGGGGTATAACACAAATTCAAAACACCATAAAATACATATAATTGATTAAAAAAATATAAAACAAATATATTATTCAAAGGCAGCACATTATTAAAAGGCATCTTTAAAAAATTGCTTCACTTACCGTACATACCATCATTCCAGTTTAGCAATTAGTATGGGTGGGCTCACAGAGCTTTGCTCATCCAGCCCACAGGGGCTGTTAAAGGGTAGTGCATACAGCTCTCTCAGGATCTACACTACTGTTTATAATGGTTTATAATGGCTGTGGCAACTGTTCAGGCCCAGGACACATTACAAATACCATTTTCATACTGTTTTTAAAGTGTTATATCCTGCTCGGTGTAGATCGTCTCTCTCTCTCTCTCTCTCTCTCTCTCTCTCTCTCTCTCTCTCTCACACACACACACACACACACACTCTAGAAGAACACGAGGGCAGTTGTGTGGGGCCACTCCAGCAAGCCCCATTGTGTGTGTGTGTGTGTGTGGGGAACACTTCCCTACTATCCATGCATTCAGTCGCCATGGGAAAGGCTCTCCACATGTACTAATGTTATATGCATAGTGCTCATCTGTGCAAGGATGGACTTTATTATTTATTTATTTATTTATTTATTACTTTAATATTCCACCTTTTTTCCTCTGAGGAACCCAAGGTGGTGTACATAATTCCCCTCTTCCTCTCCATTCTATCCTCACCACAACAACGCTGTTTGGGCTGAGAGTCTGTGACTGGCCCAAAGTCACCCAGTGAGCTTCCACGGCCACGTTGGGACTAGAACCCAGATCTCCAGACTCCCAGTCCAACACTTTAGCCACTACACTACACTGGCCCAATCAGAGACCCTCCTCCCATGGAGAGCTCTATGTGCATACATCTGTATGCTTGGAGAGCCCTTTGTCATGCCAACTCAACATGCGGACGGTGAAGCATTTATTTTTATTATTATTTTATTTATCATACTTATACCCCGCTCCTCAGCCAAAAAAGGCTCTCGGAGCGGCTTACACTTAGCAAAAAAGACAGTCCCTGCCCTCAGGCTTACAGTCTAATAAAGACATGACACACAAGGAAAAGGAGTCAAGGAGGGAGGGAGGGAGGAGAGAGAAAGAGAGAGAGAGAGAGAGAGAGAGAGAGAGAGAGTCCAGCAGGAGCAGGCCCCGATGTTACTTCTGCCTGCTCCTGTCCCCTCGGTCCTTCTTCTTCCCCACAGGGCCAAGATGGCAGTTTGCCCTGTGTGTGTGTGTGGGGGGGGGGGAAGAGTCCAGCAGGAGCAGGCCCCGATGTTACTTCTGCCTGCTCCTGTCCCCTTGGTCCTTCTTCTTCCCCACAGGGCCAAGATGGCAGTTTGCCCTGTGGGGGGGGGGGAAGAGTCCAACAGGAGCAGGCCCCGATGTTACTTCTGCCTGCTCCTGTCCCCCATAAATTTCCATGGCAGGTATTGGTGGCGTAGCCACTGTGTACAGTGGTGGTAAGTGGTGGAGCTAGCCCACATGGCCACCCCTAAGGTATTTTTTCAATGTGTTTATGTGTTGAATGGGGTAGGATCATGTGAACCACTCTAGGGCTGTAGCTAGACCTAAGGTTTATCCCAGGATTGTCCTGGGGTCAAACCTGTTCATCTAAGTGCCACACAGGGCATCCAGCGCTCAGGCAGGGATGAACCCAGGATGATCCTGGGATAAACCTTAGGTCTAGCTATGGCCTAGGTCTAATGTACCCTTCCCATGGTGGATTACTTTCGGGTTGGCAGGGCAGCTGGACGCAGCGTTTAATCACCACTCCCAAATTTCTCAGACATGAATCCAACAGTGGACCAATAATAAGCAGAAGGTCTGTTGTTCCATTTCCAATTCCACCAGGAAATTTATGTGTAAACAAAAAATACTCTGCCCTAGTTTATATCATTCTAGATTAATGTCTTACACTGGATTGTCCAAACATTTCAAATTATAAAAAGGCACAATGTAAATGTAATTTCTCCACCATGAGCATTAGAAAATATAGATTGTTCTTCCTTTAAATCAGAATAATTGGATTAAGAAGCTGGCTATGTGAATGCAATACTAACTGTACACTAATGTAATTTTCCCCCCAAGCTGCTGCCTGCCTCACACTCTGTGCCATGAAGATTTATCAAGGAAATTTCCTAACTGCTCAAGACACATTTTTTCTTGCTTTCACAAATGCCTGTGCACTTTGAATGGTTGTCCCATGTCATCTCTGCACATCGAGGTATATTTCCTGTTTCTGTTATCTTTAAACCTGCTGTAAAAACAATTCTTTTTGTTGCCCTCTTTATCCTTTTCCTTTACAGCTAAAATAGAAGCTTTCTTTGTTTTAAACTTAGTGTTTTATCCAGTGAATGTTTCCTTGGTCTGTTTGCACTATGCTGTACTCTTCAAGCTATATTTGGATAAAGGACTCCCTCTTCTTTATAAAAGAACTCTTCTTTCTCCCTAAATTGCCACATAAGGATTTAGAGACTTATAACAAATGTGAATGGTGCAATGATAGGCAGATTTTAACACTAGAAACTGAACTATTAGACAAAAATCAGACTCGCCCGTGGGTTTATTGGCAGTAGGCCCAGGCAAGACGCAAGGAAAATGTCTTCTTCATGCCAAACGTCACAATGGAATTCATTTTTGCAAGCTGTGCTGAGGGTCGCTAGATTTTTTTTTAGAAAGGATTAGAAAAATTCATATAAAATATGATTATACCACCTCTTAAATGTAAAAAACAAAAACAAATTCAAGGCAGGTTACAAAATAAAAACATGAAATAGTTGCACATGCATATACGCCAATTAACTAAAACAGCAGCATTAAGAGAGCAGTCGTGTGGCTTCCAGGCAACGTTTGAGGGTCCATAGGATGCTGAAGAGTTCCATTTCCAAGACCATTGTCAGAGCTACAACCTTGGAGGGGATCCCACAGGGATGTCTCTCTCTTCCTGCTCCTCCCTCCTTGCTCCTCCCAGCTACTGTGGGAAGCTTTGGGGTGGCTTCCTCTCTTGAGGCCAGAGCTCCAACCACATAAGGAGGAAAAAAATGGGAGAGAAGGGTGTGTGCTAGTGCATGGGCAGTGGAGGTACTGTGGAATGGACTCTCAGCCACCATCCCTGCCTCCAGGAAGGTGAGTGATTTAGGTGGACTCAGAGGTGAAAAAGCTGCTTATTTCCCCTTATCCAATTAAGCAGGTAAGTTGCTGCTTAATTAAGACACAATTAGACACACCCCTTTCTCCATGCACCTCTTCTCTTCACCCTTCCCTACTCCTTTCCTAAAACCCTGCCACTCAGTGTCAACAACATGGGGCTAGATGGCCCAATGGTCTAACTCAGAAGGCAGCTTCCTATGTTCCTACGTTCCAATTCTTAAGTAACTCACAGTTCCTTTTCAGATCCTAACTGAGGACAATAAGACACACACATCCATTTCTCAGGCCTGAAAAGCTGAAAGGCCGAGGTTTATCAACAAAGCTGTGGCCAGTCACAAGCGATCAAATTACTTGTTTGCCGGCTGCAGGTAGCATTAGCAGAAGCGCCGAGCGGAAAGTGTGCTGGGGCAGTGAGGGGTTAGCGGCAGACCGTGCTCCAACCCATGCGTCTGGGATGCCTACAGATTCCACTGGAAGGAGAAGTGGCAGCATATTTGGGTCCTGCTGCTGTTGGTTTTTCCAGTTGCCACTGGGCACGGAGGAGGAGGAGAAGGAGGAGGAAAAGGAGGGCCCCACCATGAAGCACTTGGCAGCAATAGAGCTTCAGGCATTCCATGACTGTGGCAACTGTTGCTGGTGGTCTCTCTCATCCATGTCATGCTGGGAATAGCAATGGGACAGGATGGTGCTGGTGGGTGCCCAGCACAAAGTCTCATGGGCTGAAGGTCCCCATGTAGCATGATGGACATTCAGGCTGGGGGTCCTTTGTAAACATACAGTTGCAAGGGGGACCCAAGGGCTGCCTTCTTTTAAAAATCCATCTTTTAAAAAAAGCTGCTCCAAGTGACTAAAAGCCCTGGACGCTATAGGAACTGCCACATGTAATCAGTACAGGGTACCAGTGCCCCTTGGAGAGAAAGTATGTGATGATGCCCTGTCATTCCCAGGGACATTGTGGAATGGGCCCATGGAGGCAGCCATGGATTTTCTGTAGCTGCTGGGCTTTCCAGCCGCTTGGGAGAGGCTATAACCTTTTTAAAAAGACAATTCTTTTAAAAGGCAGAGCTCAGACCACTGTGTAAGTGGAAGCTCTTAAATACCACCAAAGTGCCCCCCTCCTTGAATGACTTTGGTATGTTTCCTCCCCACAAAACACCCAAATGCAGTCAAAGTGCATTTGCTGAGGGCTTCATTAAGCAAGACGGGGAGCTTCTCTGCATTTTAAAATAATCATGCTACCTTACTGTGGCTTTTATGCATGCACTTTCTTCTTTGGATGGGATCCGTGCCATTTCATGGGTGGCAACGTGGTTTGAAATTGAATACTTCCTCTGTCTGCTTGCTCCTGGGGCTCAATTGCCTTTAACGAGACAGTGCCATCTAGTGTTGTAATTATAGCGCAATGCCAAGATTACACACTGGGAGATGGTGTAATTTCCCAGAATTTCCCACATTATCTTTGATATTTTAAAACCTATATTTTCCAGGAGATAGCACGGGAGGGGCCCTGGATGATGACAACGTTGTGTAAAGAACCCTCAAACTTCTGTGAATGGCAAATCACGAGCGTGCTATAAATCGCTCATTTAGAGAAGCTCGATGAGTGAGAATGCGGGAAGCAGGAACTCAGCTTTCCATTAGCTCCAGGAAAATGGATCAGGGGCAGGGGTGGTGCTACTCTCTGACAAAAGAAACACCCAGGATCAGGGCCAAATTCCACAGCTTCATAATATGTTTCAGGGGCAGGGGGAGACAACCAATTGATTTGAAGATGTTCTGATTCTGGGATACCGCACACAGATTTCTCTGGCTTACTTTTTACTGCCTTTCCTGAGGTGCAAAATATACCACCATATATTTCCTTTTATTTATTTTTCATCCACTTGAGGGACAATGTATCATAACTCAGTCCATTGAGTTCCAGATGGCAGCAATACAATGGTTATTAGCTTGGAGGGTTAACATACTAAGGCCACGTGCGTTTCTGTTCATCAAAAGCCAAGGTCGCATTTGAAATGTAATGATGCAAGATTGAAAGTTTCGGCCTCCAGACTGCCAGGTACTGATCATTTTATTTATCCTTTTTTCTGCCCTGAAGTCCTTTCTGTGCACACCTCTACAAAAATCAATGTTTTTAATGGGGCACTTCAATTTCAGCATCAAGCGACGTGCCTATATGCCCTCCTGCAGCATTTATACCCATCTGAAAAGCCATGCCAACTTCATTTTAATTGCATTTTATCCTTCGATTCTAATGGAAAATTTCAAGGAAGGGGAACAGTTACAAAGCATGGCAATGTTTATAAGTTAAATAAAAATCTAAAGGTTGCTGCTACCTTTTTAGTCTGCCCCCACAAGTTGCCACCACCACATTGTTGCCAGATTTTGTGGTAGAGTTGTGGTGGCAAACCCCCTCCCCCAAGGTATGCAGGGAATATGGGCCTTATTTTAATGTCATTTTGTGCTCCTTCAGGGCTTCTGCGAATGCAATTTTTTATTAAAATAAGGTGCATGCTTCACACTTACCTTGTTTTAAAATGGAAATATAGATTGTTGGCAATTCTGCAGCAGGGCGGTTCCAGGGTTGGAAAATGGCATCTTGGCCTACTAATGTTGTGTTTAAACACGGGATATTAATCAAGAAAAATTGCACTTAGGATAAAGAGGGTGATTCTTTTTTTAGGTTTGTTAATTCTGTGAATTGATAGCCTCAACAGAAATTTTCAGATTTACCTCTGATGCTAAAAGGACTAGAAAAATCACTTTTTAAGTATAAATCCTGGGGTTCACAGTATTTGGAGGGATCACCCATTCTCAGAAAAGCAGCACCTCAAAAGGCAAAACCTTATGCTCTAATTCTCTAGATCACACCACATCCAAATCACTCACACATTTTCACTGGTGGAGAGAAAGAACGCCACTCCCCCGAAAGAGTGCAGTCAAGAAGAGGTATTTGTTTTCTCTTGATAAGGTTTTGCTAAGGAGTGGAATGGTCAGCAGAACTTCCCAGTGGATGACACCTTAAGCCGTACCCAATCAGAGCATTTCTGGAGGATGGCTTTTGCATACAACAGATGCTCTTATTTATTCTTCAAAAAATGACTAGCAGCAGCAATAAAAACAGATTTCAATATGTATTCAAAATGAGACCAATAACATTAACTCAATATTTAAAACCCTTTATTTCTTTGAGGACTGAAGGTTTTGATCTCAAATTGAGAAGAGGTGTATCTTCTTTAAATTAAAAAGAAAAGCCCCTACTGCATTTTAATTCAGGTGTGTGTGTGTGTGTGTGTGTGTGTGTGTGTGCGTGTGATTTACCCAAGTGTTCTCAATGGCATCCCTCCATACGATGTGATCTTTCATTCCTCAGTGACAGCAGGCTGTATACCAGAGCAGTTAACAATATAATGTGGTGACTAATGTTAGTTGCCAGCGCAGTTAAAAATGGGGCTAATTCAAATGTGTAAATGAGTAAGTTCATATTATGTAGAATCATGTAACATTTATAATTAGGACTCTGAAAATGCCAGGAGGGAATTTACATGTCACTGCGTTACTGTTATGCAAAATCAGCCGCTTACTAAATGCTGTCTCTCGTCCCTCAAATCTGCTTTAGTTGCTTCATGACTGGCAAATTTCATAAGCAGCCTAATCGCACCCACCTTCCCCGCCATGCACATTGCCTCTTGCTTGTGCTTACCCAGTAATACATCAGCATTCTCTGCATTTTGCATAAACATGCTTTGCATTCATTTGGATAAACATCAGCAAATCAAGGCCCTGAAGTTAATAACGGTGCCTTGAGAACGTTGCCCTACATCAGTGCAGGACAGTGGAAATGTGCGAGGAGGAGGTGGGTCAGCATATATCCTCCTCTCCTTGCGTATTTACACAGTTGAATAATGCCTGAATAGGCCTCTAGCGTGACCAAGAAACAGGCCCCAGTTTGGGGTTGTACAGATAGCCTTACATTTGCTCTCACCCCAGCAGTGTCCCCAAACACATTCCTTTACTTTGGCCATGGCTAGAACTACGAGGTCTGGCGCAAGGGAGGATCTCGCAATATGGTTATTGTGAGATCTCCCCCTCTGTCTACACGTGGTGCACGATATCCTAGAAGGAAGAGGACGTCACACCCACCATTTTTATAAAAATGGAGTGCATGAGTGCTTGTGTGCAAAACATGAGGGTGCTTTTTAAAAAACACCTCTGCTACCCCCACCCCACCCCTGATGGGCACAGAGCTCCTGAGGAGCTCTGTGCCAGGCTAGAAGCCCAGTTACTCGTGAGGAGCCGGGACAACCCGCAACGCCCTGCTACATGTTCCTTGGTCTCTGGATCATCCTGAGAATGTGGAAAAACTGCAACAGAAGTTTAGGGTCATATCCTGGGCCGAGGGAGGGATCATCCCTCCCTGCTCCCGGGATGCCCTGCGCATCATGTGGGTGTGCAGGGACGATTCCAGGGCGATCCCCGGGATATTGCCCCGTCTAGCTATGCATCCTATGGCAAAAACTAAAGTACTGCACTTGGGGACAACACGGCCATGGCGTCAAACGTTATCTACTATCCCTGACATTGGATGGTTCATCAGGGACAACAATACCCCTTATCTCCTGTCTGAAACCAACAACAGGGTTTTTGAGAGAGGGGAAAATAGGTTTTCAAAGATCCCCCCACCCTAAATGAATTGAGGCTTGGGAGGAAAAAGGAGAAAATGAGAGAACACAGCAGTGCCTCCCCTATCATACCCTGCTTATAGGTTTTGGTTCAGGAGTGAGGAGGAGGAGGAGGATGACGATGATGACGACTATTAATAATAATAATAATTTCATTTCTGTATTTCTGTTCTGAAGCCAAACAAGACAATTTACAAAAATTACAGAGAATAAAAACCATAATCTTTCAAGGTTGCTTCATGAGTTTCTGTTTATTGAAGTCAAAGAATTCTGAACTCAGAACAGGAATGGCCATGTTTCGGAAAACTGTATACTTACTATTTTGTAATTACTTGGTATTTGTGGCACATCATTGTAAGACACTGCCTAACATGAAGGTCTATTAAACGTTTTCTATAGGGAAGCCTTTGAGTTCACTGTTTTAATCTTCTGTTTGAAAGCAATCAAGAGCTGCATTCATTTGATATGGGGTTTGGTTTCAATTTTCTTGTCTCTCCTGCTGGCATTTACCACTTTTTTCCATGCTAACAGAATGTGCAAGTCTGAACTATTATGACAGTCTACCAATGGGCATTGCATAGGAAAAGGCATTTTGTTGCAAAGTAATTAAAGAGGAAATTCTGCTGCCATTATTCCCTAGTCAAAAATTAATATTCCAACTAATGATCTGCCTGAACTATTTTAGGTTAAAATACTATCCATGCCTATGTAGAACTCATAACCGTTCACACCAATAGGACCAGTCCATTTCATGTGTTACCCTGGTGGCACAGATGTCACAAAACCTCTGCTCCCCTGTGGTTTGGCTTCAAGTTGCCTCAATAGCATATGGACAGTAGTGTATGGACCTTAGAATCACCTTATGCCTTCTCACACCACAATTCTCTACTCAACCATCTAAGGCATGACAGTATTAAGGCAACCCCACATGACCCAGGCTTCCATATCAACCCTGTTCAATCACTAAACCTGAACACAGTATGCCAACATTTGTGTAGTGGCCCTGTGTCATAGTGTGTGTCCTTCAGTTCAGTTCTATGTCATGTTGTGTGGCAAGGTCTGAATACGAGTTCTCCTGATGTTCACTTCAACACGAGTTAACCACACATAATCAGGAAGCCTACTTTAAGCAAACATGAGTAGAGCTATTCACATCTTGCTGCTCAACTTGGTAATGTCGGAAATCAAGAGTCAAGGCTGGAATGGACTGGGGTGTATGGGGTGGTGCGAGCATGTGTGGCCCCATGCCTCCTTTCCCATATTGATTTGAACCCGATTTCAGGCATTGTAAAGGGCTTATATTACCACTGCTATGCTGTGTCCTGCCTAGGGTGTACATATTGTGTAAAATCTATACTGTCTGTATTGTGACCAACCTTTGTGAAAATTATACCAATTGTGGCTGTATTTTGTGCAAATCATGCAAATTCATGCAAACTGCAGTACAAATCACTATTTATGGCTGGCTCAATGGAATTCAGGAGGAGGAGGAGAAGCTGCAAATGCTGAAGCAAAACACTAGTTCCAAGGAATGGACATCTCTAGCCAAAATCAAGAGAACTAAGAATTGCCCAAAAGTCTAATGCATTGAAATGTTGATTTTTGAGACATAAATTTGCATTGAAATATTACTTGGTAAAATCAATTTTAATATTAGGGAATATTAAATTCAGCCATCTTCTCAACTGTTCGTATGTCTGTCAGCTGAAAAATCTTCAGTTGTTTCTGAAAAGAGACAGATCTGGATACTTTTCACAATAGCACACTCTTACATTTATGCCATAATGACAGAGGTTTTCAATGATGCATTTATTGTGCTTTATGGCTGAAGAATAATTTGAAGCTTTTGATGGTTTTACCCTTCTTGTACATTCCAATTTTGATAGACAACAAACTGAATGTTTGCTTGTTTTACTCGTAGAGGAGCTAAAATGTAACAAAACATTTTGCTTCAACTGGCACCTCATAGTTTGCAAGGTTTATTTCAATTAACTTTGCAAAGGAGATAAAGCTTGTGCAAGTTTTATTTATTTTTAAAATTACCATTTTTCTTCTTTATCTACCTTCAGTGAAGAAATAAACATTTTTGACCCCGTGCAGCAAAAGTTAATGTAAATCAATCCTACTGAAACCAGCCAGATTGCCTTCAAATTGCAAAATCAACCCTGAAGATGGTAGGTTGAAGTACAGAGTACGGGAGGCAGGGAGGGAATTTTAAATATGTGATTTGCTCTCAAAATGAATAGAAAAGAAGTATCTTGCTTCTCTGATCTAAACATTTTTACAACTATACATAGCCTAATTTTAAGGCCGACACCTAGGCTATTACGAGATTGCAGGCTGTGCTTAGTTAAGCAGGATCCAAGTGCTTAATTAGGAAATAAAGCTCATCATATTCGTTTGCTGCTGTTGTTCTCTCCTTTTAACTGGAAAAGCCTTACCTAAAGGAAGGCGCTCAAAAATGGAAATCTCCCTTTCCCCTGCCTCATCACACTCCAACCAGGCATGCAATAAAAGCTATGACAAAAAACAAGATGGAAAATGTCACTCTATGTCAGTCCAGAGAGAAAGAGGAGAATGAGAAATTTCAGACACTATGGTCTGGCATATTTCTTTATATGCAACAGAGCTCTATTGTTCTTTCAGGCTTGTCTGCAAAAAGAACACATTAATTTATTTACTTTCGTGCCGCTTGAAGGAAAGGCATTTAAAAAACAAGCACCTTTGAAAAGTAGCATTCTTCAGTTGCTTGAAATGGCTCTAGAACAGCCTTCCCCTACCTGGCCATGCAGTCTAGGAATTATGGGAGTGCAGGCCAAGACATTTGGAGGGCGCCAAGTTGGCGAAGGATGTTCTAGAATGTATAGTGGCCTGTAGGAGTGATAATTCATCTTCTTTGGCTCCTATGTCAGTAGGGCAGTGAAATCACTCTGGTTTTCAGTCAGAACCAGTCAGAGGTTTTACTGTAAAGGAGCTATCCAAGATGTGAACCCTACCCCCAAAATAGAGCATACATAATCCTCCTCCTCTCCATGTTATCCTGACAACAACCATGCCAACGAAGCTCTCTGGCATGACTCACACTTCAGCCTCCTCCACTCAGTCTTGGCAGTAACTGACCATATCCCCCCTTCTCCTTTCGGATGGTCTCTTAAGGCAAAGAGGAACATGAGTGTTTGGCCAGAAGTGGGAATGGTTGAAGTGGAGCAGCTGGCCATTGCCAACAGAGACCTTACTGACTGCTCCCTCTGTGTAGGGGAGACGCTACTCTATTGAGAGGGGTGTTAAAGGAATACACATACAGCAAATTGGGAGGGGGTTAAATTTAGAGCACTAAAAGTGTCAAATTCAGCTAATTTGACACTTTTATTCCCCCCCTTTTTTTTTTTGGTCTTATTTCAGGGAGTGGCAGGGGGCATGCACAGGCCACAGCCTATGTATTGCCCAGCCCTGCTCTAGCTCCCACCCCTGGTGGATCTTCAGTACAGGATTGCATCCTTTGTTATGCGCAGATCTCTGAAATCCAGGCTGAAATTTTATACATGCTTGGAAATAAACCCCAGTGAGCACAACTGAATTGACTTCCAAGATCTTCAGTACAGGATTGCATCTTTTTTGTTACGTGCAGATCTCTGAAATCCAGGCTGCAACTTTATACATGCTTGGAATTAAATCCCAGTGAGCACAACTGAATTGAGTTCCAAGTAAACCTACATCAGATCACACAGTCTTCTTTCCTAGTCTCAGAATGTAGCAAAGAGGTCTATAAAACATCCAGCAGTTTAGCTCCTACGGCAACTGGAGGGGAGAAAATGAAGAGCAAACATTTAATTATTTTCAAAGCTCAAATAATTAGGTAGGCACATAAAAAGATTTAATTTCATTTCCCGGTTCTATATTTCTTTCTTTATATACTTTCTTTTTCAAAGTGCAATCCTATTTTCATGAAGACTGATCAATTATGATATTGCTTAATAACTCCGTTGGGTATTTTTCAGCCACGAGGGAAATACCGGTAGGCACTGTGGCATTTCAAATAGGAGTTCAATTAACAGCTTTATCAGCTAGGCCATTATTACCATGAGGTTGAAGGTTCCCATTAGTAAAAGTAGAAATTAACAACTACATACTTAATATTTAAAGAAACTTTTTAAGATGATGATGCTAACAAAATGGATGGGGATTTAGATTTGTCAAGGATTGGGGCTGCAAGGTTTAATTGGTTTAATCAGTAGATGAGTCAACTTTAATTGGTGGGGGGAACACAGTTTGGTGACAGAAATTTTTAATCAATGCCAGATCATTAGGGGCACACTTCAAAGTCTATTTTGGTTCTATTGTGTTACTGCAATATGAAATTAAAAGAAGAAGAAAGTATTACAGAAGGTCCATCTAAAAGCATGGTAGCTGTGCATGTGAGCTCACTAATTTGCAAGTCATTTTACGTACATAGCCTTCCAGAGCTAATAAGGACATTATTATTATTATTATTATTATTATTATTATTATTAATCAGAGAATTCAAAGTGCTTTGGGTGTAATCTGTCCCCTGCCCTTTTTCTGCCTTTCCCACCCCACCTTCCTGTTTTCTCTCATTAATAAAGCTTTGATAAAGGGTTCCACTGGCACTCACATTTTATTTTTGAGTTTAATTGCCATGGGGGCACAGTATGTTGGGATAGGGAAAGTTAACCCTCTCCACCCTAGCTGTGACCCCCTCAGAAATCCCCCCATTTAGACTTTTAAAAAGCCTTCATTGGCACCACTACCTACCTGGAGATGTTGGGGTTGAACCTGGGGCCTTTGGCATGCACAGTATCATTTAAGCCCTAGGAGGAGTGCTTTCTCCGCTGTGGCACCCCGGTTGTGGAATGAGCTCCCAGAGAGGTGTGCCTGGCACCTACACTGTACTCCTTTCATCGCCAGCTGAAGACTTTTTTATTCTCCCAGTATTTTAACACTTAATTTTAACTTAAATTTAAATTTTACTGTTTTAACTCTGTGTGGTTTTATCCTGGTTGTGCTTTTTATACTTTATAATACTGTGTATAATACATAAGAAGTCTATAATAATACTGTATTATACTGTGGTTTTAATTTTTGTGAACTGCCCAGAGAGCTTTGGTGATTGGGTGGTATAAAAATGTAATAAATAAATAAATGAATATCCTTCGTAAACTCAGCTGACAAGTGCTCACAGAAATGGCGCCAAAACAGAGCCACTAAGCCCAGATCTACACCAAGCAGGATATTGCACTATGAAAGTGGTATGACAGCAGTATAAGCAGGATAAAGCAGTATGAATGGGGTATGAAAGTGGTATATGGCATGTGTCAATGGGCCCCAACAGTTGTCAATGCACTTCAGTACTGCTATAAAGCAGTAGTGTGGCTCCTGCCTCTTATAAACTGCTTTCATACTGCTTTCATAGTGCAATATCCTGCTTGGTGTAGATCTGGCCTTCGAAACCAGAGGTAGTTATTGCCATGTTCCTGGCAATTCCAGGTTTTGTAGAAGTACAAAACAACAACAGCAAAATCCCACACCGCCCAACAAAGTGTCAACATGCTCAGTAGCTACAGTATACTGAGTATCTGTTTGAGGTGTGTGTGTCTGGGTGGGGTGAATGGAAAACTGGGAGGGTGGCTGGAATGGAGTATCTTGACAAGGGGCATGTCTGGGGGCGGAGCCAGCATACAAATAGAGCAGTAGGGCAAATCGTTCCTGCCGGATGGTAGGTTTTAAAAATCTTATCATCCAAAGCAATTGGGCTGGGAGTGGTGAAAAAAGTGATGAGAACTTTTGTGCTGTAGACAGAGAAGCAAAGAATAAATCATTTTGCTATGCGTAATGGACAATTAGGCTGAAAGGAAGGGGGCGTGGAGAAGAAGTTCTCCTTAAGAACTGTTTTCTTAAGAACTTCCTGACGGAGCGCTTATGTGGAAAGGGAAACTTGTTTGAAAAAAG
This sequence comes from Elgaria multicarinata webbii, assembly GCF_023053635.1. NCBI lineage: Eukaryota > Metazoa > Chordata > Lepidosauria > Squamata > Anguidae > Elgaria > Elgaria multicarinata. The sequence goes on along the minus strand of NC_086178.1, from coordinate 104,871,257 downwards.
CCAGCGTCAGAAGAGAGTGATTGATGGAGTTACCCCCACTTTAGTAATTACTGTTAAATTACAGCAATAATTCCCCGTCGGTCACAGCAACTGTTTTGGTTAAGTGAAGCTAAGAGCAGCCCGTAAATAAAGTGATTTATGCCACCCAAAAAGGATCTATCGGTGAAACCGAAGTGGCAAAGGCAAGACACTTCTAATAACACTGTCTCTCATCTTCAAAAATTAGCGGAATTAAACGAGGATAAAAAACAAGATAATAAACAAGAGCAGAAAAAAGAATCGAAAGATCCTAAGATGACCGCCAAAGTTGGCTCGGAGCCAGATACACAGGCAGTCACTATGGAACAGATGACGGCCCTTTTAAAAGGAGTCAAGGATGCGATTTTCACGAAACTTGAAGATGAAGTTGGGAAAACAAACAAACGTGTGGATGATTTGGCTGCAGAGATGGCTAAGAAAGACAAGCAATTAAGCTTTTTTTAATCAGAAGTAGATCAGATGGGAAAGCAAGTTAAGTAAGTGAAAAAGATCCAGGAGGAGCAGGAGGTGAAATTTGATGAACATGAGAAAAGACTGATATCTTTGGAAGATAATTCTAGAAGATCAACACTGCGTTTTCGCAATTTGGTTGAAAAGAAAGGGGAGGACCTCAGAAAGACCCTCCCAAGCTGGCTTAAAGAATTGGTTCAAACCCTGGAATTAAGGGAAGAAGAAGTGGAGCACGTCCATAGGGTGGGAGGCTACAGAGGAGGCTCAACTCCTAGAGATGTCTTGTTGAAATTTTCAAATTACTACAAAAAAGAGCAGTTGATGAGGGAGCTGAGAGCGTTGGGAGAGCTGAAGTTCCAAGGAGTTCCAGTGCAGGTGTTTAATGATTTGTGTCAACAAACTTTGGATTGGAGACACAGTGTCAAGTCCATAACAGCGGAGTTGAAGAAGAGGGGGATACCCTATGCTTGGGGGTATCCACTTTTTCTGCGTTTTTCATATAAGGAGAAAAATTACAAAGTTTTTTCTTTTCAGCAAGGCATGGAGCTTCTTGAGAATTTAGGTTTGGGTCCACGAGAAGATGTCGGCGATGACGCAAAGGATGATGATGAGGAAGAAAGAGGCGCAGTAGGGGGTGGGATGTAAACTGGTTAATATTGTGATGATAAGCAGTATAATTATATTAGAAGCCTTACTGATTCTGTGTTCCTGGCTCACCTTCCCCCCCCCAAGGGTTAATAATTATGGCCGGAGTGCTAGACTCCCGGGGAAGCAATGGGGGGGGGAGATATGGGAGGGAGGGTGGGGGGAGGGAGTTGGGAAATGGGGTGGGAGGGAAGGGTATGAATGGGGTTTTATGTTTTTATGTATATAAATTAGATTCTCAACACACAAGGGATCGGAAAGAAGACCAAAGAACTGAGTATGGATAAGAAGATAAGAATCTCAACGCTTAATGTTAAGGGTCTGGGGGCAGTCGTGAAAAGGAGGAGAATTGAACAATTGTTAAATAGAGATGGTTCTGATATTATCTTTCTGCAAGAAACGCATCAATGTAATGATGAGACAAATGTAATTCACCTGAAATGGTCAGTTTATTATGAAAAGTCGTTGGGGACTTCAAAAAAAAATGGGGTGGCCATTTTAATTTCAAAAAGAAGTGGATTTATGCTGGAGAATATTAAAAAGGATGGTAATGGGAGGTATCTCTTGATTAAAGGTCAAATTGAAGGGAAAATGTATACTTTGATTAATGTTTATGCACCAAATAATAAACAAAGAGAATTTTATGAAGAGGTACTCAGAGAGATAGAAGAATTTAAGGAGGGATATGTTATCTTGGCGGGAGATTTTAATATGGTTATGGATAATAGAGTAGGCAGGTCAAACCCCACTAAGGTAGAAAAGAGAAATAACGTTACTATTTTAAATAAATTAATTAAAGAAAAAAATCGTGTTGATTGTTGGAGAGTTCTTAGAGGGGCGGATCCTGGATTTACTTTTTAGTCTCCAGTTCATCATACATATTCTAGGATAGATCATATTTTTGTCTCCAGAGAGTTTGTAACTAAGCTATGCAGAATGGAATTAGGGGTAATTAGAGTAACTGATCATGCATTGGTAAGTTTAGATTTTACAGTTAGTAAGGATTACAAAGAAGTGTTAAGGTGGAGATTGAATACCAAGATATTTAAATATATTAAAGTGATTGAGAAAATGCAAGAGGAATTGTCAGAAACCTGGGAAATAAATGAAAAAGGAGGAACAAGGATGGCAGTGGTTTGGGACACCATGAAGGCTGTGATTAGGGGGATTTGTATCAGGGAAACGTGCAACCTAAAAAGACAACAGGATGTATTGCAGGTTAATTTAGAGAAAGAGATAATAAAGTTGGAAAAAGAATATTGGCAAACAAAAAATAAACATAAGTTAATAGAATTACAGGCAAAGAAAAAGGAATTAGAGAATATAAATTTAGAAGAAGTTCAGAGGAATTTAATTTATATGAAAAGGGAATATTTTCAAAATAGTAATAAGAATTCGAAAATGCTTGTTAAGCTCACACAAAAGGAAAAAGCTAAAAATGGGATAGGATTAGTAAAAAATAAGCAAGGTAATTATTGTCACATAATGAAGGATAAAATAAAAAAATGTCAGGAATTTTTTGAAGATTTATATAAGGAAAAAGATACCCAAAAGAAGAGGATGGAAGTGTATGTGGACAAATTCTTGAAGAAGGGATTAGAACAAGGGCATAAGGAAATAATGGATAAAATTATATTGCAAAGTGAAATAGAGGAGGTTATAGACCAGTTGAAAGTAGGGAAATCACCTGGGGCTGATGGTCTAGGACCAGAGCTTTATAAAAAATTTAAGCCATTAATAGTGCCAAAGTTACTGAAATTATATAATGCTATATTGGAAGGGGAGAAGATTCCAGAATCATGGGAGCATTCTATAATAATTCTAATTCCGAAGCCATAATTCTAATTCCGAAGCCAGATAAGGATTTGGCTCTCCCTGATTCATATAGACCAATTTCGTTAATAAATCAAGATGCAATTTTTTTTTTAACTATTTTGGCTAAAAGATTAAACAAATTTATAGCTAAGTATGTAGGGGAAGACTAATGTGGTTTTATAGCAGGAAGACAGATGCACACTTTAGTAGGTAGAGTTCTGAATGTCATTCAGGGGATAAGAAAGTCAAAGACTAAAGCGGGTATCTTAGCGTTAGATATTTTTAAGGCTTTTGATTGTGTGAGTTGGCAAACACTAAAGATGGTTCTAAATAAAATGGGATTTGGAAACAAATTTAAAGCAACAATAGAGCAGTTATACTCCCAAAATACAGCCGTAGTGGTAGTAAATGATGGAGTTACAGACAAGATACGACTAGCCAGAGGGACAAGACAAGGTTGCCCACTCTCGCCTGTCCTGTTTGTATTGGTTATGGAATTATTGGCAAATGTAATAAGAGAGGATGGGAAGATAGAGGGGATAGGTAGCAGTAATAAAATAAAATTGAATATGTTTGCAGATCACACTTTGATAACTATTAAAGATCCTATAGATAAGATGGAAAGAATTAAACAGCAGTTGAAAGAATTTGAAGAAGTTACGGGGTTAAGAATAAATTGGGCAAAATCGGAATTGATGTTATTTAACTATACTAAAAAGGAAGAAAAGGAGTGGGAAGGGAATGTTACAGATTTGAAAAGTAAAGAAAAGTAAAGAAAAAATTAAATATTTGGGAATTAGGATTACTAAAAAATTAGACGATTTAGAAAATGAGAATTTAAGTGGTTTGAAAAAAGAGATATTAGAAAAATTAAAAAAATACAAGAGATTGAACCTTTCATGGTTTGGAAGAATAGCTTTAATAAACATGAAGATTTTACCTAAGATTAATTTTGTTTTTAGAATTCTAGATTCTGCAGCTGACCTGCTTTTTCCAAGCTGTACAGATTCTGTGGATGGATGGAGCTTCTTTTATGAACTGTCCAGAATTATACGCAAATTTAGTCAGAAAAAATATGCATACATACAAAAAAACAGACAACCCTCACCAACTGAAACGGTGCATTTACCCCATAGGCTAAAGCATGAAAACGTACATTTGGGTGTTTTTTTTTTTTTGCATATTAAGTGGTAAGAAAGCAGTATGTAAAACGCAGGAGCCACACTACTGCTTGATAGCGAAATTGAAGTGCACAGACAACTGTTGGGGCCCATTGACACATACCATATCCCACTTTCATAGTGCTATATCCTGCTTGGTGTGGCTCCTGCCTTTTATATATATCACATTCATACTGCTTTCATAATGCAATATCCTACTTGGTGTAGATTGGGCCATAGAGTAAAACAGACTAAGGGCCTTGCTAGACCCAGCCAGATAAGCCGGCAGGGAGGCGGGGCGATGGCGCGCTAACCTTAGCGCGCGCCGCCCCGCCTCCTAGATGGCCGACGCGCAGGGACTACGGAAGCCCTGCAGCGTCAGCCATTTTTTATTTTTTATTTTTTGGTTAAAGGGGCCACGTGCGGCCCGAAGACTCCGGACAAGGTAAGGGTTTTTTTTTTACTTAAGCCCCCCCCATCCGCCCTCCCTCCCTGTCCCCGTCCCGTGTGTCGCCCTCCGCCCCCTCTCGCCCTCCCGTGTGGCACGTGTGTCACCCTCCGCCCCCCTCGCCCTCCCGTGTGGCGCGTGTGGCTCCCTCCGCCCCCCTCGCCCTCCCGTGTGGCGCGTGTGGCTCCCTCCGCCATCCCCCTCTCCTGCCAGTCTGGCCATCCCCCCATCTCCCCCCCCCGGGATGCCCCTGGCCTGATGGGCACAGCACTGAGCGCTGTGCCCAGTCCGTGGCTTTTCCTGGCTACTCGCGAGTAAGTGAATAGCCGCAAAAAGCCACGGACCTTGCTAGACATTCCGCAGCCATAAGCGACTTCGCTTATGGCGCGTTAAGGCAGGCTTCAGTGCGGCCCGGGCCCGGATTCCCCTGTGCGTCATCTGGATGCACAGCAGGGAAACCAGGTCTCAAAGCGTGCTAAGGCCTCGTCTAGCAAGGCCCTCAGATAAAATCTTACAACCTTCTCAAATGTCCATATAGCTATTCTTTCCATAATAGATTCCAACCTTCTCCTTTTGCTTGCATTTAAAAAGCCATTTCTCTGACATCCTTATCCCACAAAAAAGAAAATGGAGACATAACCCACATCCTTCAGTCATACGGCATCTGGTTGTGCAAACTATTGTTTTTGCTCTGGAAGGAGCAATGTGTAGTTGGATCAGGATTCACAGACAATAATGAAGTTCAGACTTCTCCTGTGTTGATTTCTTGCAGCTGGACTGAATCCTGGGTGGGTGGGAACCAGGCACTGCCCACTCAAAGCATTTCCCCAGTCACTGCCATCCATTCCAGCCCTTTATTAGAGTGCCATAAATCTCCCACAGAATTACAAACTGAATATATCAATCCGAGGCCAGCTAATTGCAACAAGCAGCATCTTTGGCAAACTAGACTTTCTGCTGCCAATTGTTCATGGCTCCAAATTTGTTCAATTAGGTTTTGTTGTGATTTTCTCATCAATTTCTGCCCAGGGATGGGAAGGTAACAGACTCTCCTCTCAAGGGAATGCAGAACGACACACATCCAGTCATATGGGAAGATCTGTGCTACTTCTTAAGATGAGCAGAAATTGTTAACAAGGAGGTCAGCCAAACTTGAGCTCCCTGAAGTTAACCAAATTCAATCTCAAAGCTTGTTCCGACTTGAAAATATGCATGGATTTTCATGCAACAAGAAAAACGACAACGTGAAAAACCACACATATTTTCATGTGCATTTTTTTTTCAAATGTATGCGTCGATTGGGCACATCTTTCAAATGTACTCAATAGAACTGAAGTTATATGGTTGCAAACAGAACTGAAGACGAAAAGAACCAACACAAAGCTGGCTCTATGTACTGCATTAGAGCTTTAAAAGAAAAATTGTCCAGGACTACACTAAGCAGGATGTACCGTGATGAAAGCAGTTTGAAAATGGTACTTAGGATGTGTCATGGGCCCCAAGACTTGACAGTGCACTTCAATATTGTTATAAATCAGGAAAAACCCAAAACGTTCATGCATAGTTTACATTTCTAATCGTCTGACTTCTCAGTGCTTAACTTTTAGCATTATAGCATCCATGCAGCTAATAAATCGTCTCCCAGTGCAATATATTTTCTGCAGACCACTACAGTTAGTCTTTGCATGATATTACTGTGTAAATTATTAAGGCAGTTTCATACAATGCATCACCTTTATTCATTATTAAAAAGGTAGGCCACAGATCTACCATATTTTCACTTGGGTATCATTAATAACAAGAAGAGAGTTAACCGTGTCAGGATAAGAGGAAGGGTTGTACAGGGAGGAAACATATGAACAGAATGTTCTCCATGGCTCTGAAGGCTAAATGAACCTCCAGATGCATAACAAAAGTCACTGGTGGAAAATTAACCATGCTGTCACTTGGAACTAAAAAGAACTATTTTGGATCATATGGGTCTTTGACATCTGCGTGTTGCAAAATTACAGCAATACCTGTATTTGCTTGCTATTAAGAACATAAGAAGTCCATGCTGTATCAGACTGAGGGTCCATCTAACCCAGCTCTCTGTTCACACAGTGGTCAACAGGAATCAACAACACAGGACACAGTACAACAGCACTTTGTTCACACAGTGGCCAACAAGCCATTGGCCACAAGGGAACAAGCAGGACCTGGTGCAATGGCACCCTCCCACCCATGTTCCCCAGCAACTGGTGCACACAGGCTTACTGCCTCTGATACTGGGGGTAGAACATAGCCATCAGGACATAAATACAGAACCACAGTGGAACCACAGACTGCTCTAAGTGGAGCTGCAAAGAATAAAGGCTGAATACCGGCATCCAAGTGCAATAGACTAGGATGTTGTTCTCATATGACCTGGAGCCAACTGATAGAGCTATAGAAAGATTTGTGTGGCTAAGGATGAAATCTTATACCCACTTCCATCAGTTGAGACCCAATGAACTCAATGGGGCTTACTTTGAGTAGACATGGATAAGATTGTTTTATTAGTGCACTATTTAGAAATGCTTGTTCACTAAGTGAAGCAGAATTTCTTATGCTGAACAAACAAACAAATCCATGAAGAATAAGGCAATCAATGGCCCATGATGGCCTTCTCCTCCAGGAATTTATCCAACTCCCTTTTAAAGCCGTCCAAATTGGTGGCCATCACTACATCTAGTGGTAGTGAATTCCATAATTTAACTATGCAATGTGTGAAAAAGTACTTCCTTTTATTTTTCCTGAATCTCCCACCAGTCGGCTTCATGGGATGACCCCAGGTTCTAGAATATTGAGAGAGGGAGAAATATGTCTCACTATTCACAATCTCCACACCATGCGTAATTTTGCACACCTCTATCATGTCTCCCCTTAGCTTCCTTTCTTAGAAGCAAAATCCCAGCAGTTGTAACCTTCCCTCATAGGGGAGATGTTCCACCCCCTTACTCATTTTATTTGCCCTTTCCTGCACATTTTCCAGCTCTATAATTACTTTTTTAGGTGTGATGACCAGAACTGTACACAGAATTCTAAGTGTGGTCGTACCATAGATTTGTATAAAGGCAGTATGATAATGGCGGTTTTATTCTCAATTCCTTTTCTTATGATACCTAACCTGGAGTTTGTCTTCTTCACAGTGGCCATACAATGGCTTGTCTTCACAGTGGCCACACACTGGGTGGACTTTTTCATTGAGCTGTCCACCATAACCCCAAGATCTCTTTCTTGTTCAGTCACCGGCAGCTCAGATCCCATCAAGTTATAGTTGAAGTTGGGGTTTTGTTTCCCCCCCCCCCCCACAACATGCACCACCTTTCACCTGCTTACATTAAACCACATCTGCCATTTGGATGCCCACTTTCTCAGCTTGGAGAGATCCCTTTAGAGCTCTTCACAATGCCTTTGTGTCTTAACAGCCTTAAATAATTTGGGGTCATCAGCAAACTTGGCCACTTCACTGCTCACTTCTAATTCCAGATCATTTATGAACAAGTTGAAAAGAATTGGTCCCAGTACCAATCCCCGTGGGACCCCACTATTTGCTTCCCTCCATCAGGAGAATTTACCATTTATTCCTACTCTTTGCTTTCTGTTCTTTAACTATTTACTGATCCATAACAGGACCTCTCCTCTTATTCTATGAATACTAAGTTTGTTCTGGAGTCTTTGGTGAGGAACTTTATCAAAAGCCTTTTGAAAGTCTAACTAAACAATGCTGACCAGATCACCCCTGACTACATGTTTGTTGACACTCTCAAAGAATTCTAGAAGATTGGTGAGATTAGAGATGTGAAGGCCCAGAAAAAAACCCAGAAGGATTCAGGGAAAAAAACCTGTTTTTCCTGTCCCCCACCCCAAGACTCTTTCTGGGGGCGGGGGGTTTCTGAAAAATTGGGGGGGGGGAATGAAGAAAAAAATGATTATGGAATGTTTTATTTTAGCATGATGAATAAAATGTTTACGATAAGGTGTTCATATATTTACTTCTCCAAATGATTTCTAAAAACTAGGTACAGTATCAGATTATTACAATTTCTGCACACCGAGAACAAGCAAGTCCTATGCTGCAAACTGAGACTACAACTCTCAAATGCAAGAGCAAGATGCATTTCTACCTCTAGGGGGAACCGCCATTGAAGCAGATACTGGAACTGATAGTAATAGCTATAGCTCAGAAAATTAGGCTGTTAAATTGCATGCATATTCATTGAATCTTGTCGTCCTCCCCTTTTCCCCCCTCAGTTCTTTTTATGGGAATGGCTGCTTTACGTCTGTTTGACACTGTGAAGGATTAGTGGTTTCTTCTGTTGTTGTCAATTTTTCAGAAAATTTTCTTTTTTTCGAACACCCTCCCCTCCCCCCCAAAAAGAACCAGTTTTTTTCCCATGGCTTCAAAATTTATGGAAATTTTACATCTCTAAATGAGACAGAACTTGCCTTTGTAGAAGCTGTCTTGATTCTTTTTCAGCACTCATGTCCTTCTATATGCCTACTAATTTTGTCTTTAATAATGCTTTCATGTAATTTACCTGGAACAACTAACCAGACTGTAATTTCACAGGTCCCCCCCAGAACTCATTTTTTAAAAATGGCATTACATTGGCCATATTCCAGTCCTTTGGTACAGAGGTGCAGGGACATGTTGACTTTTTTTTTCGTTAGAAGGTCTGTAATTTCATATTTGAGTTCTTTGAGAAGTCTAGGATGGATACCATCCGGGTCTAGTGATTTATTTGCTTTCAATTTGTCAATGAGGTTGAGAACTTCATCTTTTGTCTGCACTATTTGCCACAGTTCCTCAGACTCCTGAAAACATCTACAAAACATCTGTCTTGTATCTTCTGCAGTGAACACGGATTAAAATAATTCATTTAGCTTCTCTGCAATCTCCCTGTCCTTCTTTAGTACTCTCTTAACTCTGGCCTTAGCTAGACCAGGCTATATCCCGGGGTGAACCCTGGGATCATCCCTGTGCATTCACATGATGCACAGGGGATCCCGGGATCAGGGAGGGATCATCCCTCCCTTGCCCCGGGATAGAGCCCTCCCCTTTAGGCCCGCTTTTTCCACGGCCCCGGGCTGAGCCAGAGAATGCAGAATGTGTGGCCCATTTCCGCAGCTTGACCCCACTCCGCGCAATTCCTCACGTGGAGCCGGGAGCTGTGCCCATCGGGGTTAGGGTGGGGGGAGTGGGGAAACCAAATTAAATTTCAAAAAAACTTACCTTCAGCGCACGAGCATTCGTGCACTGCTGTCACGTTAAGAAAATTAAAATGGCGGGCACGATGCCTCTCTTCCTGAGGATGTTGCACCTTATGTGTAAACGGAGGAGGGATCTTGCGTTAATCACAACGCGAGATCTTCACTCCTCCATTGCATGGTAAAAGGTAGGTCTAGCTAAGGCCTCTGGTGTCATACAACGGTCCAACTGCTTCCCTAGCCGGTTTCCTGCTTTTGATATATTTAAAGAACTCTTTATTGTTGGCCTGGATATTATTAGCGGTGTGCGCTTCAAAACATTTTTTTGCATCTTTTATTGTTTGCTTGCATTGCCTTTGTGCAAGCTTACGCTCTCTTTTATTTTCCTCACTTGAGCAAGACATCCATTTTCTGAAGGAAGCCCTCTTTTCTACAATAGCTTCCCTGACACTGCTTGTTAACCATGCTGGTGACCTCTTGGACTTGGTGAGACCTTTCCTAACCTGTGGAATAGATTTTAGTTGAGCTTCTATTATTGTGCTTTTGAGTAAGCGTCATACATTTTGCAAGAATTTAATCCTCTAAGAATTCCATTTATGAAGGGTTGGGAGAGTTCCCTCCCCCACCCCACTTTGTAGTTTTCATGATTAATCTTTAGAAATGTCTATATCTCTGGCTAGTGAGTTGTTTTTAATGTAGTCAGAATAAATGGTTTTAAAATACATCCCCCCTTTTTTTTTTTGGCAAAGCATTTTGGATATATCCAAGAGCAGGTCTTGGGACTTCCTTTGACTCTTGCCCTCAAACTATTCCCGCACATACACACACTCACTTAAAAGTGTGTCTTTGCTATTAAAAAGCAGGACAGAGAAGAGTTCATTTGCATTTGAATATTATAAAATAAAATGGAGAGGTATACTAGGTACAGGGGTTGGGGACAACCACCCAGCCTAGTGTGTGTGTAGTGATGAATCCAAGGGGTTAGCCAACATAGTAGGCTCTACTCCAAGCTATTCCCCACTACCTGCATTTGCTCTCCCAGCTTTCAATTACAGTATATTAAGGTCCCATGCAACATGGATTATTCAGAAGTAAGTCCCAGGTAATTGTGTACAGAAATGCAAATGCAGTCCCATTGACCAAATCCCCACCTAAACTGGTTGGAGAGTTTTTTAACCAGTTGCACTTGGACTGTTCTGTGACTATATTTGAACTCTGGAAGGCAAGGTTTTTCAATTGCATGCCTGAGACATCAGAGGCTCCCAATTAGAAGATCTAAAACAGAAGACAGGAAGCTACAGTCTAAGGAGTCAGCCCATTTGTCCATCCAGCTCATGGACTGGCCACAGCTCTCCCGGTTTTTGGCCTTGCCAGGTCCTACCTGGAGATGCAGGGGATTGAACTTGGGATTTTTTGCATGCAAAACAAATGCTCTACCACTGTGCCATGGAAAGACATGCTTTCCTGAAAGACAGTTTGTCACCACTATTGAATTTTCCCTGTAATATTCCAATTAAGGGAGAAATATTGGATGCATTTTAGGTAATGAATCTCAACGACCCTGGCCACAGTGCCCCATCCACCAAATGAACTGAATGTATGCCCCAACATTTCTGCCTGCACTGGGGGTTCCTTAACAAACATTCAGATATTCCTTGGTCAATGTAGACAGAGTTTTACGAAAGTAGTTAATTTGAAACCACTGCTCTAAGCTATTAAATGGAATCTTCAGGCATCTGTGAAACACCAGCCTTAGCTAGACCTACTGTTTAGCCCATAACAGAGGAGGGAAGATCCCGTGATGTGTTTATCGTGAGATCCCTCCTCTCTCTCCATGTAACACGTGACAACCTCAGCGGGAGAGGCATCGCATCCGCCATTTTTTATGTTTTAAAGACATAGCAGCGCACGAATGCTCATGTGCTAAAGGTAAGCATTTTTTTTAAAAAAAAATGTAATTTCCCCACTCCCCCCACCCTACCCCCAATGGGCACTGCGCTCCTGAGGAGCACTGCGCCCCGTGCACGGCTCCCAGCTCCGGGGACGATCTCGGGGTTCACCTTGGTTTAAAGCCCCATCTAGCTAAAGCCACTGATTTGGTTGGGGTCACCTTCGAAGGATAGCACATGTCTGCTCATAGACTACATCCCAGAAAAAGGCAGCCAATTAGGATCAGGGGTATGAAATCTCAAACGCCCTTGACAGGCTTCGTAGATCTTTAGGTATGCATCTCCATGTAAGATATGGTACCCTTCCCTATTTTTCATCTTTGCTTATAAAAACACCCATTAATCTTTATTAGAGAACAAACAGGATGCTGCAGGTGAAATGAGAGGGAGGCTGGTACAAGGGTTGAGCAGAGATGAAAAGGCGTCTTTCCCTTTCATTTAACGGAACACATCTTAAAGCCCAACCCATTTGCTTTTCAAAAGTATTATTTGAAGCCATTCAGGTATTCCTTATGTATGATGCCTGTCTGGATTTTGCAATACGCTTTGGTGTGCCCATGTTTTTAAAAGACTAGTCTTTGCAAAAGAAAATTGCACATGAAATAATATTTGAAAAGCCTTCATGCCTTTTAGAAGAAAAGAAAAATGAAAGGAAGCACAGTTGTCATTTTAAAAACCCCTGTAATTTGTTTATTGCTTTATTTTCTGCACTTTTGTTGTTACATCATGCTTATATTAATTTCCTTTTGTGTCAAATTTTCAATTATTCTCTTGAAGTCTCAGGGTTTTTTCAGCTAAGCTATCGATATTTGTGTCTATACATACACACACACAGAGACATAGTGAAATTAGGGTTGCCAACTATTCAAGTAACACCACCTAACTGTGCTTTAATAGCACCTTGATCTGCAGACATTAGTATGTTCTAATGCATGTGTCCATGCAATGAAAACCTTCCGTCTGAAGACTCCTGCAAATCAAGCTGCTCAAGGTCTTAACAGTGTGGCTCACTGTTTTCATTAATCTGTTGTCACTGAGGAAGGACTGGGATTACACCATTGGCCCAGCCTCTGACCTCACTCTCTTTAAGGCCATTTCTATGCACAGGGATTCCTGGGGGCCAGGGGGAATGAGCACGGGTTTTCCCAGGGATAAACAATACCATGGAAAACCCAATTTGTCAAGGTATGGCAAGATCCCGGGGCAAGGGAATGATCATCCCTCCCTGATCCTGGGATCCCCTGTACATCATGTGGATGCGCAGGGACAATCCCGGGGATCGCCCCAGGATTTTGCCCCGTCTAGCTATTGTCTAAGTCATACTCAAGTAAATTCACCAACCTTTGCCTTCTACCACCAGGCCTTGGTTTTGTGATGTAATAATATTTTGTGATGTAATAATATTAGTGATGTCAGCCAATCAGAACAAAGCTGCTGCGTTCAAAGCCTTGGGAGTCAGGTCTATGACAATATCTTGCTTTATTTCCTTAGCCATTAACCACAACATCCTAAATCCCTAAAAATACAGTGGCCAGGGACTTAGGGGACAAAGCTCCTGTATTTTTAAGAGCTTTTGGGGCGGGGTGAAGGGAATTTTGGCAGTTGCAGCTTTACTCACCCCAGCATTGCACTGTCAAAATGCCCTTTGAGGATTCTATGCAATAAGGACTCTGACTTAGCTATAGGCAAAGCACACTTACCTGAAAAGTGTGTTATTATGGGTAAAAGAAACATTCTAAGTAACAGAAATCAACATGAAAGGATGAGTGGAAAATAAAGGGAGGTGAAATCACTATTCTCCTCCACCCCACCATCGAAGTGGAATTAGAGCTGTGAAAAGTGGCATTCACAAAGAAGAATGCTTCAGAGATTGTGGGTGAAAACGGTCCCTGTAGGTTGACCATATCTTTCTGTAGGAGGAGTAGGAAACTTTGTAATCTCTGGACGTTTCGGAGTACAGCTCTCAAAATTTGTGAAAATTGACCATGTTAGCTGGGGCTTGTTGGGATTATCTGAAGGGCATCTTTGTTTATTTGATAATAATTTGTTTATCTGTAGACTTACCCCTGAGAGCCATGTGAAATGCTCTTCAAACATAACGGTTTGGGAATAAGAGGGGGCATCTTTTTTGGTGTAATGTGTGCAGGGCCCTGGGGTGACACATCAAAATAAGGAGGAAGAATGTTTCTTTGCTCGACCACAAAGGAGGAGCTAAAATTGAAGACTTATTAGGACCCATAATACAGGCCATGATAAAAAAAGAAGTAGGTTAGAGCATGAGAAGCAAAAGGCAAAGAAGCTGAATCAACATGGATCTAAACAGCGGTGTTTTATGGTGTTTGCAAAAAGAATTACAAAAGCCAGAGATTACAGAATTTGAGTTCACCAAAAGCATTAAAAACAACATAGCCTCCTGCACAGGACACATCAAGGTAAATGGAAGATTGTGTTCTTTATAACAAAATTCAATAAACTAAAAACCTATCGAGCCAGTGTGGTATAGTGGCTAAGGTGTTGGACTGGAAGTCTGGAGATCCAGGTTCTAGTGCCCACTCAGCCATGGAAACCCACCAGGTGACTTTGGGCCAGTCACAGACTCTCAGCCCAACCTACCTCACAGGGTTGTTGTTGTGAGGATAAAATGGAGAGGAGGAGGATTATGTATGCTGTCTTAGGTTTTTGGAGGGAAAAAAGGCGGGATATAAATGTAATAAATAAATAATAGTTTACAACAACAATAAAAATAGTTAAGGCTATACAGTTTTCAGCCAAGCCCCAAAGCAGGAGAATTCATTATTAAGCCTCCCTAAGAAGGCAGAAAGTGTGAATTAAATTCTCATTCTCCCAAAGGAGATAAACCATGTGGACAGCATGGAGGATGTGAAATGCAGAGGTGACTGTGGGGTTGTGAAAAACCCACGAGAATATCTCTGAAATTTCATCCTTCTTCAAATTTCTTTTTGAAAGCAATTTCTTTTCTATTAAATTTAATGAGAATGGTTGATAAAATGTGAAAATATATTTCAGCAGGGCAGTATTTCAAATTAATAAATGACCCCCAGAAGTTATGCTGTCTGTGCTCATAATATATACCAAGGCGAAATCTTATACCCACTTACTTGGGCGTATAAGCCATTGTACTCAATGGGACTTACTTCTGAGTAGACACATGATTGCACTGTAGATGCAAGGATTGTAATCAGTGGTACTTTAAATATGCATTTAGTAGTGGGACGTACAACAACAAAATAAATATTAATTATTAATTAATAAAATAATAAATATCTTTCTTTTATTATTTATCATTCTGTTTTACAGTCAGTACCTGTGCTTGAGGTATTATGGCTTTACAAAATTTCTAGCTTCCTTGAACCTCTTTTTCATTTAGGCCCTTTCTATACCATATGGGTATAGAGGGAGGGAGGGGGTGCGATCCCAGACTTACCTTCTTCTGGGATCTTCGCCCGTGTCCAAATAGCCAGCGTGACATCCGGTATGGGAGGAGGGACATTGCGCGAATGGAGGTGGCCATCTTTTTTTAAAGCTGCAGGAGCTGGAGTGTTTATTAAGAACTTGACAATCAACAAAATCAGTGATGGCATGTAACACAAATTATATAAGGATGCAGATGAAAGAGCGCTTGATGGTGTGACTGATGTTGTGGGTCCTGTGACAGTGTTGCCTGAATAGATGTGGGGGCAGAGTTGGCACTTGGGTCTATTGCATGGTCTGGTCCCTGTGTCTGTGTCCTGTGTCCTGTTGCTGGTTACCATCCGCTTCAGGTTGGGAGGTGGTCTGGAGGCCAGGACTGCTCTGCCTCCCAAGGCTTGTGAGAGAGAAGTGTCTGTGCTGATGCTGGGTTGGAGTTCATGGATGATCTGTTGCAGAGGTTTCAATTGGGGGCTGTAGGTGACCACCAATGCTGTACTTCTCTTGGTCTGTTGTCCTTCCTGGGTATCCAAATGGCCCTATCAATCTGTCTTTAAGTTTAAGGTGCTGCTAGTGTTGGTGATAATCTGCCCAGACGTGAAAGAGTCATAATGGTTTTGGCTTGAACGGAGGTAGGTGTGTGTGTGTCTGACAGGGCATTTGTGCAGTTGGAAAATTTGCTTTAAAATACCCTGGTTTGGTGATTGTTTGCCAGGAGTAGAATCTGCTGGAAAATCAGAGTGTGAGGAGAGTCCTTCTCATGTGCTGGTTTCCCAGCAGAGTGGGGAGGCTCCCCACCACCTCAACTTTCTCAGCAGACTCAGCCCCCGCCCCACCTCCAACCCATCAAACAGCATAATCTTCTCTTTCTCCTCAGCTACTAATAATATAAAGGAAGATGGTGTTTTCCCCCTCTCAACATTCTAGATCAGTTGTGATATGATGTAAATGTGCCTTCTCGAAGGTTGGACCAGATGTTTTCAGATGCTTTCAGCAAAGATCACCAACTGTTACGAGCTGACCCAAAGCACAGCTTGTACCTTGCCTGTGCTCTGCCAGTCAGAGGAAACATACAGTTTTCGGATCTTCGTAGAAACATTGAAAGGTTGAAACCCTCACTTCAATTTGTCTCTTGGAATCAAGGATGGGAAACTGGCTTCTCTTCAGTACCTCCTGTAGGCCATTCTCACTCCTTGTTAGCATTGGCAAACAACACTTGTGTGAAGCCGACTTTTATAGAGCTCAAGGAGAGATTCATAAAGCTGTACAAGAAGAAAGCTCATCTTCGTCATTAACTACCCATTGATGGAATGGAGAAGAGCTGTTTCTCTGAAGCCCTTTCATCTTTGTCTGATTTAATAGAGGACTATAATCAGCTACATGCTGCTAACTGTGGACCTGCAGTAGATCCACCAAGACTGAAGATAGCAGTTTAACAATTGAGGAGCTTGGTAAAAAGATATCAGCAAACTATACAAATGCAATCCAGCTCATGTTGAGCCTTCTTAAGTATAATTGAAAAAACCCAACAACAACCTAAGAGCACATCCCAGCCACATCCCATTCTTAAAAGATTGTTCTTTGTAATGATTGGGATAAATGTCGTTCTCAAAGATGCTCTGTCGCAATTGGCTAACAGTTTCTCATATATCATATTGCACAGATGCTGGGTTATATATGTCATGGAAATAGAAGGATATTACAGTACCCTGTTACAGTATACCCTCTCCTCATATGTACTGTTGTTTTAAAATGGATACCGTTGTTTTTATACTGTTGTTTTTACGTTTCTGATGGTTTAAAATTTTGTATACTTTTTTAATGTTCACTGTTTTTAACTTTTGTAAACCGCCCAGAGAGCTTTGGCTATGGGGCGGTATATAAATGTAATAAATAAATAAATAAATAATATGAGAGAGAGAGAGAGAGAGAGAGAAAGCACTACTGAGCCTGCCTGTGCTTATGGCTAGTCCCATTGTCTATCATTCCATGTGTAAAATGCTTATTGCGAGCGGAGAGCGAGAAATAACGAGACGAGACATTCAGCTGGGTTTAAACAAGAGCCACATTTATTAAGGATCAGCAAAAGGGGGTGAAAGCCTAAGCGAGCATTGATGTTTGGCCTATCCACAGGCCATTCCTGGATTGGGTGATCTATTCACAATCAGAGAAGTGGTGCCTAGCACTTCGCCACCTCTCTGACTCGCCCCTCATGGGGTAGGGAGGCCTTCCGGTGTCACAACACCCTTGCCGCAGGGCTATGAGTGTGTGAGGAGGGTTGGCCTCAAAGGTAACCCCTATCCCCCCAGCTGGCACTGCAATGCTCCCAGTTGTGGGGGTAAGGGAACACCCATCACCTGAACGGTGCCTGTGAATGTTCACCAATATCAAGCCCCACTCTAGATGCCCGCACTTACCAGCCCAGAACAAATGTGACCGAATTAGAAGAGTTAAATTAACCTAATTAATTCTCCCCTGCTGTCTTACAGTATGAAGTAGATGAAAAAAACTCATAACCAAGTTAGGGTATGAGCAAAAAATTCCTACTTGCCCCCCAAAAAGGGCAACCAGCAAGCCCATACTGTCTACAGGGAGGGGAGGGAGGGAGCCGCAAAAATGCAAGAGGAACCGGGAGGAGCGAGCAGGGAATACCCCCCCTTTAGTCTCCTCTCTCCTCAGTGGCCCATATGGAGGCTGCCAATGGCGAGCCTCCATGTCCCGTCTCTCTCCCCCCACCTGCAACTGGCCACCCTACACAGGCAAGCCGAGCATGGGAGGGGGCATTTTAAAAGACAAAATGAAATAGAATTTTTTTGGTGGGGTCGGGTCGTAGTTTCCCACCAACTTCAATACAAGTAGAATAGAAAGCCATCATTGTTTCAGGCGAAAACCTTCTTGTTTCTTCAGGAATTGTGGCTACAAAATGCCAACATTTTGGTTTTCGAAGTCACTTTTGACACAGGGAGGCCCTTTCTACATTGTTGTTTCCCCCCGGGGTCATCCCTATACATCCAAATGATGCACAGGGCATCCCGGGGTCAACTGGGGATGAAACTGGGATACCTCAGGAAAATGGAAAACAGGGATTTCCCATTTTTTTCTGTGGTCGCAGGACCATCCCGGGAGACGTGTGGGCGCCTGCCCCTGCTTTGTCTCGCCTCCTCGCGAGGAAACATGAGGAGGCGGTAAATGGGAACAGGGCACAGAGCTCTTCAGGTGCTCTGTGCCCATCAGGGTGGGGGGGAGCGGGGTTGGTTGTTGTTTTTAACTTACATTTTTGTTGGGAGAGCAATTGTGCTCATCTCCCATTTAAAATAAAATGGCGGACGCAAGATACCTCCTTCCTCCCGGGATGTCGCATCTGCATATGGATCCAGGAGTAGCATCTCGCAAACAGAATATCATGAGATCCTCCCCACTCCCTCCCAGAAGGCCAGGAGATGTAGAAAGGGCCAGAGAGGGTGGTTTTTATAGTTGTCGTTGTGGTGGTTGGTTTTTGTTTTTTGGACTTTAAACTGCTCTTTCTCCCTCAAATTTCACCAGTGTTCCTGAAGGTTTCAGGGTATGTAAAATCAACCCTTTTTTCTGGTTCCTGAAAAATCCAGAAAGATTGTGGAAACTATTTCAATTTTATGAAGGTTAGAACGACCCAATCTCAATCATCCTTTTACACGGTAGGACCTTTCCTTCTTTTTCTTTTTACTTAACGAAGGAGACAACAGCACGTCTCTTTTAATTCTTTATGGATTAAAGCAACAACAATAAAAATGCAGCATCATGAAATGCAAAGCTTTGGGATGGATTATCTGTATGCCATTAGAAAGCGGAGAGGTCTCAGAGAGATCGTAGGAAGCGAAGAGTCCAATATCGCTGGTGGTTGCCTCCTAATTACCTGTTTGGGTATGCATTTTTCAAAGAGAGTATATACTCTAAAATATTTAAAAGGTGAACAGTGTAATCTTATCCCAACATGCCCACTGGGTGGAGATAGGATGCTCACACCTTCCTACTGCTGGTGAAAAAATGGTGCTACACTCCAAGCTTTTTCTTCATCCCCCTTCACCATTCTAAAAGGTTGAAATTCCAATCCTGAGCTTTAGTTATTGATAGTAAGAGGTTTAAGCTAAAATATGCTGAAGACAAAAGCCCCCTTTTCAGCCCCACCTACCAGTGGAACGCAGCCCGTAAGAGCTTCAATGAAATGGAATTTGGCCCTCAGGCTGAAAGAGGTTCAGCACCCCCAATATATAATATTACTTGCTGATATGCCTGGCATTCCTCGGGTCCGTGAATAGTGTTTATAACATTATGCAATTTTCAATATCTCCTGCTGAAGGAATTTTATTTATAGAATGTCCTGAAGGAATAATAGCAATTTGTACTGGTCATGACCATGAGTCATAGCTTGGTGGCAAGAGAAGACTCATGGGAGTACCACCAAGGCATGCTGGGAGTTGTAGGCATAAGCCTCATTTTTTTGTTAAATTCTTTAAAAAATACTTTAAATCCAAAAAAAAATTTTTTTTAGGTTTTGCTGGTACATTCTACAGCCAGACCTATCAGCGCACCAAATTTCAAGTTTCTACTTGGCCCTCCTAAGATATGTCTTTGAGGTAATCACCTTTAAACAAATTAAATTTATTTATTTATTTCCTCCCTCACACTCATGATAACCCTGCAAGGTAGGCCACTCCTAGGCCTGTGAGGTAACTTTAAAACAAATTAAATTAGTTTCTTCCCCCACCCCCACTTCTCTCTGAGGGAGGTGACTGACTGACTGACTGACTGACAGGTAGCTTGGTCATTGTTGTTGGTGACGGGCCCAGAGCTGCGATCTCCTTCCCTTCTGCTCCAGCCAGACCAGGCACTCTTCCTTCAGGCCCAGGATGGTGAGCTACTTCAACACAATGGCCACCAAAACCTGATAAGTCTTCCCTCCCACCCAAGGCATGCTGGGAGTTGTAGTCACAAGCCTAGCTCCCTGAATAAGATGTTAAACTTTGAACACATCTGAGGTGTGGTGGGAGAGCAGGCCTCCTTAGTTGTAGCACTCTGCTTAAGGATTTCTTTTTCCCAGGCAGGCTTGCCTAGTGACTGTATTAATGGTTTTTAAGTGCCAAGTGATTTATTTATTTACTAGCTGTACCCTGCCACGCGCTGCTGTGGGTCAGTCTGGTTAAATTGAAAAGAAAGAAAAGACGAAGCGGATGTTTCTAACATGTTTAATTTCACAATGCTTGCGGATATACAATATTTTTAGTTGTTCCATTGTCTGTGTAGATATAGAGATTGTCTGGTTTGCCGACTCTAGAACACACAACATATAATTGTCCATGTGAGAAGCAATCTGTGTCTAGATCTAAACCGCACAATTCTAAAGATTGGCCCTGAGCTTTGTTGATGGTGATTGCAAACGCCAATCGAATTGGGAATTGCAATCTCTTAAATTGAAATGGCATATCTGTTGGAATCATAGGAATGCGAGGAATGAGGACATCTTCACCTTTGAAAGGTCTTGTCAAGATTGTTCCTTCTATGACGTTGCTCCTCTACCCCTTTTCTGTCTTCCTCTCTTTATCTGTCTAGATTGTTCCTTCTATGACATTGCTCAGTAATTTTTTTACTGCAAGCCGTGTGCCGTTGCAAAGTTTTGTGAGAGAACATGCAAATAGGAATTACAATCTCTTAAATTGAAATGGCATATCTGTTGGAATCATAGGAATGCGAGGAATGAGGACACCTTCACCTTTGAAAATAGGAGAGGAGGCAGAGGCAGTGGATTGGCCTACTGTTTGGTTTTTAAAAAAGGATGTTTTTATGGTGAGGTTAGTGGAAACTCCTGGCAGTTACCTTTCTTCAGAACGTGTAACTGTCACAGGTGTGACATCTATATTCACTCAGCCAATTGTGAGAGAACATGCAAATAGGGGAGAAGGCAGAGGCAGTGGATTGGCCTACTGGTTGGCGATGTCACAATGACTTATAAGAGCAAATAGGAGAGAACATGCAAATTGGAGAGAAGGCAGAGGCAGTGGATTGGTCTACTGGTTGGCGATGTCACAATGACCTGTAAGAGCAAATAGGAGAGAACATGCAAATAGGAGAGGAGGCAGAGGCAGTGGATTGGCCTACTGGTTGGTGATGTCACAATGATCAGCAGGACTGGTTTTGAGGAGGCCTATTTCTTCGATTTTAAGACAAACCTTTGACCCCATAGAGAACATAGTTACATAACAACGCTCACGTATTCGAACGCAACGCTGTGTCAAAATTTCAAAGCAATCGGTGAAGAACTTTCGGAGATATAAAAGCATGTTTTTACGGTGAGGAGGTTACTAGAAACTCCTGGCAGTTACCTTTCTTCTGAACGTGTAACTGTCACAGGTGTGACATCTCTATTCACTCAGCCAATTGCGAGAGTACATGCAAATAGGAGAGGAGGCAGAGGCAGTGGATTGGCCTACTGGTTGGTGATGTCACAATGATCAGCAGGACTGGTTTTGAGGAGGCCTATTTCTTCGATTTTAAGACAAACCTTTGACTTAAATAGAGAACATAGAGTCCCATAGAGAACATAGTTACATAACAATGCTCGCGTATTCGAACGCAACGCTGTGTCAAAATTTCAGAGCAATCGGTGAAGAACTTTCGGAGATATAACGACAGTAACAAACGGTCTTTTTCATTTTTATTTATATAGATTTATTTATTTATTTAAAAAACTTTCCAAGAAAGATGCAAGAATTACCGAATACAGTTTATGATTTTTATATAAAAGCCTGACTTTACTATTGAAACAGAAGAGTGAATGGAGGAATGAGATAGCTGAGGCTAGAATGCAATGGTGGGCGGGGTGAGTGGCAGTTGGAGAAAGTCAGTTAGAAGGAGAACAAATACAGTTAATGAGAAGTTAGGAAAGTGGGGGGAAAGTTAGGACTGAGAGATATTGACATGCCAGGACTACACCTCCCAGCATGCCTTTGGCAGCCCTCAGGTGCCCATGTCCTCAGTTCTTAGTGGATGCCCACAACTCTGGCCAAGTCCTATTGGGACTGCCTGAGCCTGTACTTCTTACCCACGAAGTGCTTCATTAGGAGCCTGTACTGAAGGGCCGGGACTGGGCCAGGCACTTGTCCCCCTTCATCAAGCTTGTTTCTGGGCATGTGCAGAGTGCTTCCCTTCCCTCCCTCCCTCTTAAGGGTGAAGGCTGTCTGTGTGCTTCCCTCAGTTTCTGTGAAGACCGATATCAGGACAGGGTGCCTTTGAGCAGAGTTCGGCCTCTCAAAGACATGCTGTTGTATCTAGTTATGATTTTTAAACCATACATGGCAGATGGGAGGTGGCATTGCAAATGGATGCAGCCCATTTATGTGGGTTGTTCCCTTTAATGTGGAATTGGGTTGACTGACTTTAGGAATCACAGTGGCTGCCAAAGGCCAGATAACTCTGGCCTTCCTCCAAAGGCATGCTGGGAGTTCTGCCCAAAGGGAGTTGTAGGCATAAACCTAGGTTTTTATTAAATTATTTAAAAATACTTAAAACCCCAAAATTAATGTTTTTAGATTTTTTTTTCTGATCCATGTACATCCATCCATTCCTAAAGTCAGATAATTGGCCTCTACCGTCTTTTCCTTTATCCCCACAACCTCATGGGGAATAAGGTTCTGAGTAACAGTGAGGAATCATGGCACACTCCCAGGAGTATAAAAATCATAGCACAAATCTCACATATTTCAGGTTATTGCTACCCTACTTTGATTCTTCTTGAATGAACTATCTATAATACATATGAGGGAATCGGGTGATGGGGGCATTTAGCATAAAAGGGAGGACCAAAAAGAAGAAAAATGAGAAAGGACATGCAAATGAAACCTGGGCAGGATCTACACTACTGCTTATAACAGTTTATAATGGTTTTGACAGCTGTTCAGGCCTAGGACACATTACATATACTGTTTTCAAACTGTTTTTAAAGTGTTGTAGCCTGCTTAGTGTAGATCTGGCCCTGTTTTCTCAGAATGTTTCAGCTATGTTTTACCTACACCTGTCCCTTCAATCCAAATCCACCCTTGTCAATTAGAAGGGTGGCCTGACTCCAAATTGGAAGCTGTAATAATAGTTCTGTTTTGATTTTTTAAATACCTTTTCATATGAATAACTATAGAGCAGTTTCTAACTCCCCTTTTTCTGGTCTAGATAGTGAAGCAAGAAGGGCCGTTCCTGCATGAAATGGATTTGCTCGACCCATTTCAGTCTGCCTTCTGATCAGGTTTAGGGATCACTTTGATTGCCCTAGTAGACCTTCACTGGGAGAGAAACAGTCTATTCACCCACAGTGTGTGACAAAAGTCTCATTACCCATTTTTCCATTTGAGGGAAAATATCATTTCTCCCCTAGCATTTTACAGTTTGCCTGTGAATAGTAATCAATCCTGACCAGAGAGCCACTATTTGCAAAGTCAAACATTGATACTGGTGGTGTCTAGAGCTACTAGTTCCTAGCCTCTTAAGGAGGTTGCAGTGACTTTAATAGTAAGAACATAAGACGTGCCATGCTGGATCAGACCAAGGGTCCATCTAATCCAGCACTTTGTTCACACAGTGGCCAACAAGCCATTGGCCACAGGGGAACAAGCAGGACCTGGTGCAATGGCACCCTCCCACCCATGTTCCCCAGCAACTGGTGCACACAGGCTTACTGCCTTGAATACTGGAGATAGCACACAACCATCAGGGCTAGTAGCCATAGATAGCCTTTGCTAATAGTAGCATGACATTAAGACATTTCACAGAGGTATACATCTAAAGGTAGTGCTGGTGCAGTGCGAAGGTGAGGCAGAGGAAGTTTCTTTATCTGGATCTTTTCACTCCATATTTCAGCTCACAAAGACCCCTGAAATGAACCCAGTGTCATCCCATGATGCTGATTGGTGGGAGATTCAGGACTAATAAAAGGAAGTGTATGAAATTCACTTCTACAAGATGCAGTGATGGCCACCCATTTGGATGACTTTAAAGGGGGGTTGGATAAATTCCTGGAGGAGAAGGCTGTCAATGGCTACTAGCCCTGATGGTTGTGTACTACCACCAGTGTCTGAGGTAGTGGGCCTATGTGCACCAGTTGCTGGGGAATGTGGGTGGGGTGTTGCTGTTGCACCATGTTCTGCTTTATTGGTCCCTGGTGAGCAGCTAGTTGGCCACTATGTGAATAGAGTGCTGGACTAGATGGAACCTTGGTCAGATGCATGGCACTTCTGATGTTATATATCTTCTCATGATGTATGAGAAATTTATTTCAGTTGGTTTTGGATCAGGATTTATCCAGTTCTCACCTCCTGAACCAAACATGGACACTAATCCATACATTTCCAAGCTTGCAATGTGATTCGTAGAACCCCCCCCCCAAAAAAAATCTGTGTTCAATAGCATGTGTAGTTCTGAAAAATGTGCACAAACACACCTTTAATCAATGGGAGAAGAATGCATACATTTACACACAACTGATACGCACATTTGGGAAAATATGCATGTGGAAAAATAAAACAAAGATTGCAATCTGATACAGACACGAGACAGAAGGAGCTGTGAGGTGGAATTTTAAGAACTCACCTTTGTTGAAGCGAGTACCTCTGCTCAAATGCTTGCAACATGTCTCATTTCGGTTGAAGCTAATGCTACTCATTGCACAGAGCTGCACTGTTCGCTCCTAGGGATGGATGAACTCATCCCTGCCTATGCCACTCACAGGAACCCACTGGCTCCTGGGCCCCTGCTGGCCATCCAACCCTGTTTGCCATGCATGGCTAGCCACCAGGCAATCCATGGGTGCCTGGCAAGTGGCTTCCCAGTGCTCTGCCAACCCACCATTTTGCACAGAAAGGTGGCTCAGCCTTTTCCCTAAATCACCATTTTGCATAAATGGCTCCCATAAAGGGATCCATTTAAACAAAATTACATTTCTGCCCATAATATTGTGTAAACGGACCTCTTCATGACTGCCATTTATGCAAAATGGTGACTTGCAGAAAAAGCTGAGCTTCCGTTCTGTTCAAACTAGCAGCTCAGCAGAGCAGCAGGGGCTACACTTGCCAGACTCAGTGCATTCCAAGCACACAGGTCCATGGACTTTAGTCCAGGGGACCAAGCTGGTGGGAACACACCAGCTCGAGTCTTCAACCAGACGCTCATGACGTCCCTGTTTGATTCTTACTCTTTGACGCCCTCCAGACCTTCAGTGCATTGCCCTTTTCCTGTCCCCTCCTGAAGCCAGCTTACAGCTTCAGAGAGGGGAAGTATCAAAAATACACTGGCTTCTTCCCCTTCACTAACCTCACTACCAAAGCCATTGTTTGTCTGTTTGGTGCACTCGGAATATGACAGCTTTGAGCATGAAGTAATGTTAGGACTCTATAATGCATGTCATGATGGCTGGTTCTCTCCGTTCTCTGTGCAATGTGAAGTGAAGCAACTTGACTTGAATTTGGCCTGATTATAATTTAGCTCTGCCTGGCCTAGCTTGAAAGAAAGCGGCCTGTTCTCTACATAACGCCTTTACCCAGGGAACCTGTCTCTCCCGCTGCAAAAGTGGCAGAAATAGAAGCGCGGAGAACTGTGAGGTGAGACGTGCACACTGAGCTAATTGTACAAAAATCCTTTTTATGTTTTTATCAATGCTGTTTAGGCTGCTTGTCTCTCTGCAGTAAATAGGCACTTCCAGCCTGACAAGGAGCAGAGCTTTGAAATAGCGCATGCTAAAGCAGTGTGACTTGCAACAGGAAGCCAGGCAATGGGAGAGCTTCTTCACAAGCGCTAACCTGCTCTAGTAACTGCCAACCTAAGCATACTCCAAACACAAATTAAATCAGCCGTAATAAATAAATAAAGCATGCTAAAATGGCTAAAAAAGAGTATCATTTCTTTCGTTTTTGCTTTTCTCCTGCCCAGCCTGGCAAAGTTAATGAGTTTATAGAAGTGTCAGGCTCTGGTTCGATGTAGCCTCTTTTTACAGATAAATTGGTTGCCTAGCCTTCATCTGAGTGATGAAGATAAGACTGCTGCCTCTTTGCTTTTAGTAGCTGCGTGGTAGAGAAAAGCCCAGCCTATGCAGCTTCTTGCATTACTGGTGGCACTGCATCAGAAAATGCCACGCTGTCAGGCTTTTGGTCTGCAGTAGGCCCTGAGCTGGGGAACTGAGGAAAGTGAATCATGGATCCAGCTTACATGCCGTGAAGTTCTGATCGAAATAGAACTACAGGGAAACCAACGAAACTAGGGAGGAAGCCTATTAACAGCTATAGGCCGGAGCAGGTACTTATTATATGCTACTGCCTGGCTTCTAAAGAAAGCCACAAGGTTAGTTTTGCTCATTAGTCTGAGCAACAAAAAGATTCTGCTGTTGTCCCCTGTGATAAATGTGCTGGACTGCCTCCTGCCACAAGAAGTTGTGTGTACTTGCAAGGCCTTGCATTGTGTCCCATTGCCTTCAGAATAGGGTGGCCATATGAGAAGGAGGACAGGGCTCCTGTATCTTTAACAGTTGTATAGAAAAGGCAATTTCAGCAGGTGTCATTTGTATGCATGCAGCACCTGCTGAAATTCCCTCATCATCGGTTAAAGCGGCAGGAGCTATACTAGAGTGACCAGATGCAAAAGAGGGCAGGGCTCTCCATGCATGTTTTATTACTTCAATCAGGTGACATTGTGTTCTGCCTAGGCATGTGCTCCGCTCCGATTAGAAGCGCAGAAGCAGGAGCGAATTGGCCTGCTCCGCCTTGCCCAGAGGCGGAGTAGAAGCGGACCGCAGACCCCTAGAAGCAAGGCGAAGAGAAGCGCCCATTTTCGGAGCGCTTCTCTTTACGCGGAGCGCTCCGATCGCCATCTTGAAAACATTTCACCCATAGATAACTGGGTTGTTTTTGAAGCTATCGTTCTGAAAATTCTTGTGCTCAGAGAGTCGTGGATGGGGGCCATTTTGAGACTACTCTCAGCTCTCTGTGTGGTGCAGGTCGCGCGCTAGAATTTTTTAAAAAGTAGGGTAAAGGCGGGAAAAAGATTACCTTTTCGATTGCTGAGGGGCAGAGTCAACTCCCAAAGTTGGAGGAGGGGATAGGCAAAACGGGTAACTTGGGTTTCTGGGAAACTTCTCTTTCTTAATCTGAACGGACTTTTCCCAGTGTTTTTTAAAACAGTAGCCCCACCAAATGCACAAACACAACCTGAAATCATATACTAAGCCAATAATAAGAGATAGAAACACAGCACTGCTATCCACCCTAACTTTGGGGAACAACTGAAAAGATGTGGTGCAAGGGGATGAGCTCCCCTAGGGCATCTCATTGTGGACGTGCCCCCACTCTCTCCTGTACTTGGAAGGCCATCAGCGCCTTCCAAAGAGAGTAACCCGGTGGAGCAATGCCTATCATGAGTTGAAGTGACAGTTCTACTTCTCTTAGTGGTGGAGCGATGCCTATCATGAGTTGAAGTGAGCGTTTTACTTCTTAGTGGTGGAGCAATGTCTTTCATGAGTTGAACTGACAGCGTTGCTTCTTAAAAGACTGGTCACTACTAGGACCAGTCAAATTGGCAGCTGCTTCTCCCTCCCCCGGGCACGTCCCCCTATTACCGGTAAAAGACAGATATAACCTTTTTTTAAAAGTTCTTCTTGCTGTTTATTCAGCAACACTGCTGCTTTTAATTCCACCCCTCCTTCGTTTATTTATTTATTTATTCCATTTTATATGCATTACTGGCTTATCCTTGGCTCACTTCCTTATGCCCCCAGAAATGTCTGCTGCCTGCCTGCCTGCCTTCCCTCTCTCCTCCCCTGCCCACCTTGCAGGGATGTTGTGTGTGTCTGGCTTTGACTCAGGGGAGAAGTCCTTCCTGCGCTCACTTGGAGTTTTGGAAGTTCCAAATCCATTTTTCAAGTGTGGAAGAAGATTCATACTCCCCAATTCATGGCATGTTGGAATTTCCTTTGAAATGGCCCCATTGAGATGTCTGCAGGTTTAAGCCCCGCCAAAAAACAAGGGATGATGGGACTGCCTTGAGTCTCGGCGTGTGGCATATGTATCCCTGGATAAGCTGTCATGGTGGTGAGTTTGAGGGTTTTTTTTAATGTGCAAATTGACGGAGCTATTGGAAAGGGGTGTGAATGGGTGTTGGATTTTCATAAATTCCCCAAAAATCAGGGGATGATGGGACTGCCTTGAGTCTCGGTGTGCGTATGTATCCCTGGATAAGCTTTCATGGTGGCGAGTTTGAGGTTTCTAACGTGCAAATTGACGGAGCTATGGAAAGGGGTGTGAATGGGGTGCCCAATTTTCAAAAATTCCCCAAAAATCAGGGGATGGTGGGATTGCCTTGAAACTTGGCGTCCATGTAGACATGTAGATAAGCTATCATGGTGCCGAGTTTGAGGTTTCTAACGTGCAAATTGACAGAGCTATTGAAAGGGGTGTGATTTAGGGTTATGGGTAGTGCGTTAGAGGTTGGAGCCCCGCCAAAAATCAGGGGATGATGGGACTGCCTTGAGTCTGGGCGTCCATGTGGACACATGGATAAGCTGTCATGGTGGCGAGTTTGAGGTTTCTAACGTGCAAATTGACGGAGCTATGGAAAGGGGTCTGAATGGGGTGCCCGATTTTCATAAATTCCCCCAAAATCAGGGGATGATGGGATTGGCTTGAAACTTGGCGTGCGTGTGTATACTTCCATGAGGTGTCATGGTGCCAAACATGAGGTTTCTAACTTGAACAGAAAAAAAGTTGTATACTTTTTTAGCTTTCAATGCAACCCTATGGGGGGGAAAAACGGAGCTCCGATCTGGATCCGGAGCTCCGAGCGGAGCGGAGCGGAAATGGGTGGAGCGGGGGCGGGGCGAAGCAGCCCGATCCAAAAATTGCGGATCTGGAAGTGAAGCAGAGCGGGGGGGTCCATGCACACCCCTAGTTCTGCCCCCCCACCAAAAAAAAAATTGTTAAGAAACAGACTGTACGTATCCCTTCTTCCAAGAATTTTTAATAGCTTATTTCGATCGGCAACTTTAAATGGAAAGCTCATCATTTTGCACTGTTGTCTAGGCTATAGGCACAGATTCTAAAGCAGGGATGAATAAGAATTTTGTTCAGCTCATTTTCTGATAACTTACGAAAATTCACTAATTGATTCATAAATGGACAGCAAAAACTAGAACTTTTGCAAAAACTGGATGTGGGAAAAACTGAAACTAACAGATTATTCCACCTCCATGTTAGGGTAGAACAACTGAATCTATCTTCTTATGATTGTACCCAACCCAACCTTTGATGGCATTATTGTGGAAGAGTGTCATAGGCCTTAGCTAGACTGGGCTTTATCATGGGGCAAACCTCGGGATCGTCCCTGTGCGTCCACATGACGCACAGGGGATCCCAGGATCAGGGAGGGATGATCCCTCCCTTGACCTGGGATCTCACCCTCCCCTTTGGGCCCGCTTTTTCCACGGTCCCAGGCTGAGCCCAAGACTGTGGAACGTGTGGCTCGTTGCCACGGTTTGACCTGGCTCTGTGCGATTCCTCACACGGAGCCAGGAGCCGCACTGCGCCCATCGGGGGTAGGGTGGGGGAGTGGGGAAATTAAGTTAATTTTTTTAAAAAGCCTACCTTTAGCGCACACTCCATCTTCTTTAAAAATAAAAAATGGTGGGCGCAACGCGTCTCTTCCTGAGGTCATTGCACCTCACGTGTAAACGGAGGAGGGAACTTGCGTTAATCACAATGTAAGATGTTCCCTCCTATGTCGCAGACTATGAGGTAAGTCTAGCTAAGGTCATAGATTTCAAATTTTAGAATAAGGACTTCAGCAGTCATATCCAGCCTCCTTACTCTTGGGATACAGTGGCTTACTACCAGCTGTAGTTGTGCTTTACTACCACCTGGTAGCAAGATGCTGGTATTGAAGCTACCAGGAGGGGTCTGGTGGCAACAGGTTGACATTTAATGCCTCTTGGAGCTATATAGCTGATGACGTGACTTCTCAGTCTGAGCAACTTAATACTCCAGTGTGATCTCTGATTAAGAACTAGAGGGAAGATTCAAGTGGTTTGGGGTTGCTTACTTTCTTTCACCTTCTTGAGTCCCTGTGCACGGGAAACTGGTGCCCCAGTGTAGAAGCCTGGGTAGCCATTTCCCTTTTCACAATAGGAGTGCTCAAGAATTTTGTCCAGTCCACATTTTTAAGTGAACCAATACAGTTTCCACTTGTGTTGGTTTCCCAGACTTAAATACAGATTGGAAGTTACTTAGCCTTCAGTTTTTGCAAGTCTCTGAATTTCACAGTACGGTTCTTAGCTCAAAAATGTCACAAAATGTGTATAAATTTGTTTATTTTAAGCTAAAGCGAATAGAACATAATATATATTTTAGGATGAAATGCATGGAGATGTGTAATTTAGAGTGAAAGGCATACAAAACTGTATGATTTGAACAAAAATATGTTCAGAAATAATACACATTTTTTGTTGTTTTCCTAATAAAAAAGAAGTCACAGACTGATGCAGAAAAGGGATGGAATACACTTATGAATGAACACATGGAAAACTGACATAGTCTGGAAATAACTTATCTGTTCATCCTATCACACACACACACATGCATCTAAAATGTTGCCAATTATTAAAATTCACAAACATAGCAGCACAAGCAAACTCCCCAAAATGTCCCCTAAGTTCAAATCTCCCTCCCAAATTCTAGATGCGCTAAAAAGCAGTCTGTCTGTCAATCAGTGACTGGCCATGCGCTTGGCTTACTCTACTAAGATTCAAAAAACTGAGAGTATTGTAATAAGGCAGCTCCAGCAGGTGGCAGCAAGCAGACTCCTGTGATTGTCTTTGTTTTTGCAGCTTCAGCTAATAAGGATTTGGCAATCAGAGTCTCAGCTTCTAAAATGGCCCACAGCTTTTCTTCCTTCATAGTGATCTCCCCACCTCAGTGCACTTTCAGCCAAAGAGAATTGCAGAACAAGGCAGCAGGAGACGATGGTATCCCAGCTGAACTGTTTAAAATATTGCAAGATGATGCTGTCAAGGTGATGCATGCCATATGCCAGCAAATTTGGAGAACACAAGAATGGCCATCGGACTGGAAAAAATCAACTTATATCCCCATACCAAAAAAGGGAAACACTAAAGAATGTTCAAACTATCGGACAGTGGCACTTATTTCACATGCCAGCAAGGTAATGCTCAAGATCCTGCAAGGTAGACTCCAGCAATTCATGGAGCGAGAATTGCCAGATGTACAAGCTGGGTTTAGAAAAGGCAGAGGAACTAGAGACCAAATTGCCAATATCCGCTGGATAATGGAGAAAGCCAGGGAGTTCCAGAAAAACATCTATTTCTGTTTTATTGACTATTCTAAAGCCTTTGACTGTGTGGATCATAACAAACTGTGGCAAGTTCTTGGTGGTATGGGGATACCAAGTCATCTGGTCTGCCTCCTGAGGAATCTGTATAACGAACAAGTAGCAACGGTAAGAACAGACCACGGAACAACGGACTGGTTTAAGATTGGGAAAGGAGTACGGCAGGGTTGCATACTCTCACCTTATCTATTCAACTTGTATGCAGAACACATCATGCGACGTGCTGGGCTTGACGAATCCAAGGCTGGAGTTAAAATTGCAGGAAGAAACATTAACAATCTCAGATATGCAGATGACACCACTTTGATGGCTGAAAGCGAGGAGGAGCTGAGGATCCTTATGACAAAGGTGAAAGAAGAAAGTGCAAAAGCCGGGTTGCAGTTAAACCTCAAAAAAACCAAGATTATGGCAACTAGCTTGATTGATAACTGGCAAATAGAGGGAGAAAACGTGGAGGCAGTGACAGACTTTGTATTTCTGGGCGCAAAGATTACTGCAGACGCTGACTGCAGCCAGGAAATCAGAAGACGTTTACTTCTTGGGAGGAGAGCAATGACAAATCTTGATAAAATAGTTAAGAGCAGAGACACCACACTGACAACAAAGGTCCGCATAGTTAAAGCAATGGTATTCCCCGTAGTAACCTATGGCTGCGAGAGCTGGACCACAAGGAAAGCTGAGCGAAGGAAGATAGACGCTTTTGAACTGTGGTGCTGGAGGAAAATTCTGAGAGTGCCTTGGACTGCAAGAAGATCAAACCAGTCCATACTCCAGGAAATAAAGCCAGACTGCTCACTTGAGGGAATGGTATTAAAGGCAAAACTGAAGTACTTTGGCCACATAATGAGAAGACAGGATACCCTGGAGAAGAGGCTGATGCTAGGGAAAGTGGAAGGCAAAAGGAAGAGGGGCCGACCAAGGGCAAGATGGATGGACGATATTCTGGAGGTGACAGACTTGACCTTGGGGGAGCTGGGGGTGGCGACAGCCGACAGAAAGCTCTGGCGTGGGCTGGTCCATGAAGTCACGAAGAGTCGGAAACGACTGAACGAATAAACAACAACAATGCTGCTTAGCAATCCCAGCTCAAGGATTCAGTCCAGCAATCGTTCAGCCCTTATAGACCTTCTAAAAAGATCTTACAACACAAGCAGCCTGCTCTTCCTTTGTCAGCTCCATAAAACCTAGGCCTTAGCTAGACCTACCTGTTATTACATGACGGAGGGGTGAAGATCTCACAATGTTTTTACCGCGAGAACCCCCCTGTTCACACACTGCGCACGACGACCTCAGTGGGAGAGGCGTCGTGCCTGCCATTTTTATTATTAAAGAGGCAGCAGCACAAGAGTGCTTGTGCACAAAAGGTAGGGGTTGTTGTTGTTTTTTAAAAAATTATTTTACCTGCTCCCCCCACCCCCGATGGGTACAGTCCTCCTGAGGAACTCTGTGCCTCATGTGCAGGTCCTAGCTCCTCACGAAGAACCACAAAGAGCCAGGACAAACCATGGTGTCCAGCCACATGTTCCGCAGTTGTGGGAAAACCGGGCCTAAAGTGTAGGGTGAGATCCCAGGGCAAGGGAGGGATCATCCCTCCCTGATCCCGGGATCCCCTGTGCATCATGTGGATGCACAGGGACGATCCCGGGGATTGCCCAGGGATTTCACCCCGTCTAGCTATGGCCCCAGGGCCCACTAGCCTCACCTCTCTTTCCTGCAAAAATTTGCTCTTCTACGCTCCTACTACCACAGCTGGTCACAGTGACCCAGCACCTAGACTCTTTCTGAGGAAGGCTTGGGAAGTACCCAAGAACCAATTTGTTCCCTTACATATTATATCTTGCACAATTAGTTACCCAATGAAGTTCCATCCAGCGTGCAAATCAGACAACTTCCTAGCTATGGTGGGGAGTCTGCAGTCTACAGGCTGTGTGTGACCCTTGGCCTAAGTTAATATAGCTCATGAGGCATTTGGCTCTCCAGATGATGTGGGCCCACTCTTGATCTCAAATTAAGATGCTCTACTACAGGACAAGCCTTTCCAAGACAGCTTGCAAAACCAGTTCAAACATCATAAAATATACAATACATATAAAACAACCCATCACACACAACGTTTCAATATAATGAAGACTGAAAAAACAGTTTTTAAGGTCCAATTAAAAGCTGATGAACACTAAATCATATTGCATGTCAGCTATCAACTAGCAAGTCAAATATACAGGGCACGACCAGTATCCATTGATCTAAGTATGTGATTAACTTGACTACTTAAATCAGTGGGATTTAAAACTCAGCTGGAATGTGGCCCAAATACTTAAGGCATATAACATCTAATGTCAATTTGATATTCAAAATATTTGGTGGATAATCAACCTCTGATACTATACAATGAATATCCAACCTCAACATTATCCCCTGAAGGATTTTAGATAGAAAATTCATTCTGGCTCCAATGATGCCTTGAGTTAAAATAGTGCAAAGGAAGAAGGCAGGTAAATATTGAGAGGCAAATTGAAGCTGGCTGACCATTAACCTGGATTGGAGGATTAATGGTAGGTCAAAGAAAGAATAGATGAATGTGAATTTTTTCATTGCTTTTAGTAGGCAATGAAACCATGGATTCCAGAGGGAAAGTAGACAATAGCTGGGATTAAAGAGGTTACAAATTAATCAAAGGAACATGGCACAACATCAAGAACTATTCAATGTCATGAGGATGGTTTTAACTCTTCCTGTTAACCCTACTGGCACAGATTTCCGGCCAAGATGTTCCCCTTGCATAGTTCAACCTATTAAACTGCACCTGATTTAAAAAAAAAAAATCACTGTCCCCTTTTGGATAGAGGTAGGTGTTTCAAAATTTCTCAGTTGGAGATGGTTGCAATTCATGTTGCTTATTTTATTTTATGTATTGCTAGGATTTGCATTCCTCCTTTCACTAACAAGCAGCCTAAAGTTTTGCTATAACTCACCACATCTGATGGATGGGGTTCAGTCATGGTTATAGTAGACCAATAGAGATGTAATTAGTCATGTTAACCCATCCTATTGATTTCAGTAGGCCTACTCTGCGTTTGACTAAGTCTGGATAAAACCCATTGCCAATGGCTCCTGCTTTCTTGATAAAAGCATGGATCTCAAATAGGGATGCCCCGAATGCCCAGCTGGGTCAGGGGCCCCACCCTGGCTGCTAAAATTGTGCAATTCCCCCGTGTTAATGACAGCCATAAAGGCCCCATTAACGCAAGGATAAAGGCTTTACCCTAGTGTTAATGGGCCCATTACGGCTGC
Organism: Elgaria multicarinata webbii; assembly: GCF_023053635.1. Lineage (NCBI taxonomy): Eukaryota > Metazoa > Chordata > Lepidosauria > Squamata > Anguidae > Elgaria > Elgaria multicarinata. The sequence goes on along the minus strand of NC_086178.1, from coordinate 104,836,398 downwards.
CATTAAGAGAGGGGGGAAGTGCGCAATTTCAGCAGCCAAGGCGGTTGGTTGCCAAGCGCTTGCTGAGCCAAGACAAGCTTCAGAAGAGGCATACATGGCCCAGTGAGCAGGGGCAGATGGCAGCAGCAATGGGGCAAATGTCCACTGAGGCCTCAAGAGTATTGGCCTAAAGGATTTAAACTTTTAGTCTTCGAAGTATTGATTAATAAAGAAAGGTGCATATGCCACGTTACATACTGTTACTCTCACTAAAGAGCAGTTCAACGCAGAACTCTATGAACTATTATTTCTTTTTGGTTTTACTTTTTAAAAACAGTTCTTCAGAGTGAAGACATTTGTATAGAGATAAAATATAGGGCTAGGGTGGCCATATGAAAAGGAGGTGAAATTCCCTCTTCATTTTATATTTATTGATTGATTGCATTTCTATACCGCCCAATAGCCAGAGCTCTCTGGGTGGTTCACAAAAATTAAAACCATTCAAAGTATAAAACAACAGTATAAAACCATAATATAAAATACAATATAAAATACAATATAAAAGCTCAATCAAATAAAAACAGCAGCAATCCAAAATTACAAATTTAAAACACCAAGTTAAAATTTAAATGCTGGGAGAATAAAAAGGTCTTCACCTGGCGTCTAAAAGCATATAATGTAGGTGCCAAGCAAACAACAGTTAAAGCTGCAGGAGCTATACTAGCGTGACCAGATTTAAAAGAGGGCAGGGCACCTGCAGCTTTAACTGTTGTGATGAAGAGGGGATTTCACCACGTTCTCCATATATACAAATGACACCTGCAGAAATTCCCTTTTCAATACAACTGTTAAAGATACAGGAGCCCTGTCCTCCTTTTCATAGGGTCACCCTATATAGGGCCGATCAACCAGTGTTATCACAAACACGATGCAGGGTTGGATTGTTGATCAGTACATCATGATATGCACAGAGATTTGTTTTAACAAATTTGTTTTAACAACATGCCTGCACAGTGATGTAAACCTATGCATCTTTCTTAAAAGGAAGAAAGGGAAACAGAAACCCTTCAAGAAACTCAGCAGCTACCTGATCAATGAGACCGATTAGCCTAATGGTGTTGACTGTAGCCAGTCCATCTCACAACACAGATTTCTTTCTCAAGAGCTTCTTGCTGTATTAGATAAGATTATTTAAAGGCATTGGGGGGGGGTGGGAATTAGGAGGCCAAAATTGCTGAAGGTGCCAGTGATCTGATTTTCACACTTCCAGTACTGCAAGGTTCCCATTACTGATTAAGGTTAATGACAATCATGGTTCTCGGTGTCACGTCATTTGTTCTTTTGAAAGCATTGATATTATTTGGATAAACATTGCAGTCTAAAGGTTATCATATTCTGCAATGTGCATTTAAATTTGATTAATTAAAAAAATGAAATCTCTGGATGAGTTTTGTAGTTTTAGGGTTTAGTATAGGTTGCTGTGATTAATAATATTGCCCAGGATTAGACAGATGCTACTGAAATTTCACCTAAAGTTAAATTTGAATCCAATCTGGGTTTTCCTCTTTGAGTGAGAGAGCTGAAACATTGCCAGATGGTTTTACACTTCTTTAGCCAGATCCGGACAACCATGGTTTTATTTTTCTTCAACAGAAGTTCCGTTGATAAAATGCTCTTCTCAAAATAAACAGAGAGGAGTTTCAAAATCAGTTTGCAATTTGGCACGTTAGACTGTAGGTCAAAGAAAAATGGCAATGAAATCCCGTCAGGTACTTCATGTAACCATAGTAGCTGTTCAGGTCTCAGTCAATATTTATAGCACAGACAGTCATTGTACTATATTGTATTCTAATTTCTTAAAAAGGAAACAGTACATAATACAATTGTATTAAAAAATGAACGTCCACTGAAGTCTGATTCTTAGGGCTATAGCTAGAACAATGTCAGGGGAAGGGTTTCTGATTGGTTGGTCAGTTGTGCTTTGTTTAAAATGTAGCCGTTCAGTCCAAACACTATGCACGTTTTAGGAAATAAGGCCTACTGTGTTCAGTTCTCTGGCTCCAAGGTAGGTGTTCATAAGAATGTTGTCTGATTCTTTGCATAGTTAGCATAGGATCCATAGGTTCAGGCTATTAAAGGATGTTTCCCAAACTAGACTTTCCTGCAGGTTTTCAATTCAACAAATATTAAAACATTCAACAGAGTCCATGATTCCAAATTGGGATTAGTTAGAGATTGGGACTCCATTGTACTTAGACTTACAGTGCAATCCTATTGATCTCTACTCCAAAGTAAGCCACACTGAGTTTAATGCAACTTGATTTAAGGTAACTGTATGTAGAACTGAAGTCTTACTTCCATTAGTAATGAGTTTATATTTTGAGAAAATAAGAGGGATACAGACTCTCTAAGATCCACCTCTATGAAGAAATCATGCTAGCCAGAATTGTTCTCCCAGACATCTATTTTTCTATATTTATTTATTTACTAGCTGTACCCTGCCACGCGTTGCTGTGGCTCAGTCTGGTTAAATTGAAAAGAAAGAAAAGACAAAGCGGATGTTTCTAATATGTTTAATTTCACAATGCTTGTGGATATACAATATTTTTAGTTGTTCCATTGTCTATGTAGATATAGAGATTGTCTGGTTTGCCGACTCTAGAACACGCAACATATAATTGTCCATGTGAGAAGCAATCTGTGTCTAGATCTAAATCGCACAATTCTAAAGATTGGCCCTGAGCTTTGTTGATGGTGATTGCAAACGCCAATCGAATTGGGAATTGCAATCTCTTAAATTGAAATGGCATATCTGTTGGAATCATAGGAATGCGAGGAATGAGAACATCTTCACCTTTGAAAGGTCCTGTCAAGATTGTTGCTTCTATGACCTATAAGAGCAAATAGGAGAGAACATGCAAATAGGAGAGGAGACAGAGGCAGTGGATTGGCCTACTGTTTGGTTTTTTAAAAAGGATGTTTTTATGGTGAGAGGTTAGTGGAAACTCCTGGCAGTTACCTTTCTTCAGAACGTGTAACTGTCACAGGTGTGACATCTATATTCACTCAGCCAATTGTGAGAGAACATGCAATTAGGAGAGAAGGCAGAGGCAATGGATTGGCCTACTGGTTGGCGATGTCACAATGACCTATAAGAGCAAATAGGAGAGAACATGCAAATAGGAGAGGAGGCAGAGGCAATGGATTGGCCTACTGGTTGGCGATGTCACAATGACCTATAAGAGCAAATAGGAGAGAACATGCAAATAGGAGAGGAGGCAGAGGCAATGGATTGGCCTACTGGTTGGCGATGTCACAATGACCTATAAGAGCAAATAGGAGAGAACATGCAAATAGGAGAGGAGGCAGAGGCAGTGGATTGGCCTACTGGTTGGCGATGTCACAATGACCTATAAGAGCAAATAGGAGAGAACATGCAAATAGGAGAGGAGGCAGAGGCAGTGGATTGGCCTACTGTTTGGTTTTTTTAAAAAGGATGTTTTTACGGTGAGGAGGTTAGTGGAAACTCCTGGCAGTTACCTTTCTTCAGAACGTGTAACTGTCACAGGTGTGACATCTATATTCACTCAGCCAATTGTGAGAGAATATGCAAATAGGAGAGAAGGCAGAGGCAGTGGATTGGCCTACTGGTTGGCGATATCACAATGACTTACAAGAGCAAATAGGAGAGAACATGCAAATAGGAGAGAAGGCAGAGGCAGTGGATTGGCCTACTGGTTGGCGATGTCACAATGACTTATAAGAGCAAATAGGAGAGAACATGCAAATAGGAGAGAAGGCAGAGGCAGTGGATTGGTCTACTGGTTGGCGATGTCACAATGACCTATAAGAGCAAATAGGAGAGAACATGCAAATAGGAGAAGAGGCAGAGGGAGCGGATTGGCCTACTGGTTGGTGATGTCACAATGATCAGCAGGACTGGTTTTGAGGAGGCCTATTTCTTCGATTTTAAGACAAACCTTTGACCCCATAGAGAACATAGTTACATAACAACGCTTGCATATTCAAACTAGGGGTGTGCACGGACCCCCCCGCTCCGCTTCACTTGCAGATCCGCCATTTTCCGGATCGGGCCACTCCGCCCCACCCCCGCTCCGCCCACTTCCGCTCCGCTCTGCTCGGAGCTCCGGATCCGGATCGGAGCTCCGTTTCCCCCCCCCATAGGCTTGCATTGAAAGCTAAAAAATTATACAACTTTTTTTCTGTTCAAGTTAGAAACCTCACGTTTGGCACCATGACACCTCATGGGGGTATACACATGCATGCCAAGTTTCAAAGCAATCCCATCATCCCCTGGTTTTTGGGGAATTTTTGAAAATCGGGCACCCCATTCACACCCCTTTCCATAGCTCCATCAATTTGCACGTTAGAAACCTCAAACACGCCACCATGAAAGCTTATCCAGGGATACATACGCACGCCGAGACTCAAGGCAGTCCCATCATCCCCTGTTTTTTGGCGGGGCTTAAACCTGCAGACATCTCAATGGGGCCATTTCAAAGGAAATCCCAACATGCCATGAATTGGGGAGTAGAGATCATTAACCTAATATGAATCTTCTTCCACACTTGAAAAATGGATTTGGGACTTCCAAAACTCCAAGTGAGCGCAGGAAGGACTTCTCCCCTGAGTCAAAGCCACACACACACAACATCCCTGCGAGGTGGGCAGGGGAGGAGGGAGGGAAGGCAGGCAGGCATGCAGCTGGCATTTCTGGGGGCATAAGGAAGTGAGCCAAGGATAAGCCAGTAATGCATATAAAATGGAATAAATCAATAAATAAACAAAGGAGGGGTGGAATTAAAAGCAGCAGTGTTGCTCAATAAACAGCAAGAAGAATTTTTTTAAAAAGGCTATATCTGTCTTTTACCAGCAATAGGGGGACGTGCCCGGGGGAGGGGGAAGCAGCTGCCAGTTCAACTCAAGACAGCCACCAACAGCTCTGAGATTAAGAAGTAAACGCTCACTTCAACTCATAACAGGCATCGCTCCACCACTAAGAAGTAAACGCTCACTTCGACTCATAATAGGCATTGCTCCACCGTTTTACTCTCTTTGGAAGGCTCTAATGGCCTTCCAGTGCAGGAGAGAGTGGGGGCACGTCCACGATGAGATGCCCTAGGGGAGCTCATCCCCTTGCACCACATCTTTTCAGTTGTTCCCCAAAGTTAGAGTGGGTAGCAGTGCTGTGTTTCTATCTCTTATTCTTGGCTTAGTATATGATTTCAGGTTGTGTTTGTGCATTTGGTGGGGCTACTGTGTTAAAAAACACTGGGAAAAGCCCGTTCAGATGAAGAAAGAGAAGTTTCCCAGAATCCCAAGTTACCCGTTTTGCCTATGCCCTCCTCTAACTTTGGGATCATGTGATCATGACCGGGAGCTGACTCTGCCCCTCAGCCCTTTGAAAAAGGTATTTTTCCCGCCGATTATTTAAAAACTTCTAGCGCGCGACCCGCACGACGCAGAGAGTTGAGAGTAGTCTCAAAATGACCCCCATCCACGACTCTCTGTGCCCAAGAATTTTCAGAACGATAGCTTAAAAACCAACACAGTTATGCCCGAGTCTTTCCCTCAATGCAATCCTATGGGCGAAAAGCCGAAAACGCCGTTTGAGCCGCGCGGTTGACCCGATTTTCAAAAAAATATAGCACGCGACCCACACGAGGCAGAGAGGTGAGAGTGGTCTCAAAATGACCCCCATCCACGACTCTCTGAGCACAAGAATTTCCAGAACGATAGCTTCAAAAAGAACGTAGTAATCCGCGATTATTTGCCGCAATGCAATCCTATGGCGAAATGTTTTCAAGATGGCGCCCGGAGCACTCCGCCTGAACTAGGAGCTCCGAAAAATGGCCGCTTCTCTTCGCCTTGCTTCTAGGGGTCCGCGGTCCGCTCCTACTCCGCCACTGGGTAAGGCGGAGCAGGCCAATCCGCTACTGCTTCTACGCTCCTAATCGGAGCGGATCACACCCCTAATTCAAACGCAACACTGTGTCAAAATTTCAAAGCAATCGGTGAAGAACTTTTGGAGATGTAAAAGCATGTTTTTACGGTGAGGAGGTTACTGGAAACTCCTGGCAGTTACCTTTCTTCAGAACGTGTAACTGTCACAGGTGTGACATCTATATTCACTCAGCCAATTGCAAGAGTACATGCAAATAGGAGAGGAGGCAGAGGCAGCGGATTGGCCTACTGGTTGGTGATGTCACAATGATCAGCAGGACTGGTTTTGAGGAGGCCTATTTCTTCGATTTTAAGACAAACCTTTGACCCCATAGAGAACATAGTTACATAACAACGCTCGCGTATTCGAACGCAACGCTGTGTCAAAATTTCAAAGCAATCGGTGAAGAACTTTCGGAGATATAACGACAGTAACGAACGGTCTTTTTCATTTTTATTTATATAGATTCATCATCATCACTTTATTACGATCCATAGATCCATGAAGGACAAAACTCAGACATAAAACATAGGACAAATTAAAACTTTTATTTATTGCATTTTTATACCGCCCAATAGCCGAAGCTCCCTGGGCTATTCACAATATGCAGTGTGTGTGTGTGTGTGTGTGTGTGTGTGTATGTGTGTGTGTGTGTGTGTACAGAAAAGCCTTGCATCTTGTGAAACTCCAACTGCAGTACAGCTGGGAGACACAGGCTTATGGCCTCAGTGAGAACTACACAACTGTGTCTAAGTTCTTGGAAATGCCGAGAGGAAATGCTGTCCAAAATCCAGAAGAGCAGAAGATGGTTTATTAGTACTAATGAGCTCTGTACAGTTTGATTTCATGGGGAAAACAGAAGTAAGTTTAACATGATAATGTTGAGTGTCTCATTTAGCTCATTTATTCAGATACTTTATGAGAGACTCTTTCCAACTTTTCTTCCAGAACCATTAGCTACTGAACTCTAAGTGAGCAAGGAAGAATAATAAATCTACAAAGTCAAACTGAGGACAAAATAGGGGTGAACAGATCAACACTATTGGGCATCTTTTCAATACCTGTTTTGTGCCAGCTTTTGGCTGCAGGTTTTTTAAAAAAACCCTGCAGTGTCCCCAGTGACAGAAGCATGTCTAGCTGCCATTACAGATGAAGAAAAACAGCCTCAAAACAAGATTAAATTCTGTCTCTTCCAACTTGTCCAGCACACTTCACCTTTGCATTTAATCTTCCCCCAGAAAGCCTTTCCAAACAAAATTATATAATGGATCTTATTTTTAATGCCAAGCTATTGCTCCTTATTTAGTCTCCCTTCTCTTTAACACCCGCAAAAATGGCCCCCATCTTAAACAGCCATTTTTCAGAGATTTGAAATTTTAAATTGATTGCAGGTCCCTCTCCAAGTGTCCTCCTGTTTACAACGTTTTTATTACTATTCTTGTCTTGTTTACCAATTCCCCCTCAGAAAATGTCTGCCCTTCAAAAGAGGTTACTGTCTATCAGTGAGGAGAAGGGATGCTTGTGTTAATGTCGATTGAGCGATGTTGACAGAACCAAGAGCAGGCTCTACAGTAAAAGGAATTTATAGTCATAGCAAGTTGGTCCAGTAATGGGTTCCTCTTTGGTAATTAATTCTTGTGCCTTCAGAAAAAGACAGGTGATTGAGTGGCTCTCCGAGGAGGATGGAAACAACCCGGAATGCGATTGCGCACTTCCAAACTGTAAGAATGGCTAAGAAAGCCTAGAGACAGGCCGTTTTCCCTGAGCATCTTGAATCCTGTGGCAAGGATTTTATTGAGGCCTCCTGTGACACATTTTAAATGCTCAGAAAAGATAAACCTATTATTATTATTATTATTATTATTATTATTATTATTATTATTATTATTATTATATGTCAACAGGAGCTTCATAACACCTGGGTTGTAGCAGTATTTTTGCTAATCTGTGAAATCAGCGGTAGTTTGCATATACAAAATGAGAACTTGGAGTAATGGCATTTTTTTCATCTGAGATTGGACAGGGAAATTTGGAACCTAGTGCTAGCGATTTCAGAGAAATCCGCAATGGAACCAGATGACTTCAGATTTTTATGACTCTGACCTGCGGATTCTGTAGTGGACAGTTCACCCAGTGGACCAGCTTTCCCCCCTGTCAGTGGTGTCCGTGGACTTGCAGACCATTTTCCTAACTTGCAGAAATTACGTGCCAATTTTGTCATAAAAAATAAGCCATAGTAAAAATAGGCTAAAGGATGAAAATGCACATTTGGGGGGGTATTTGTACATGTTAGAATTTGCACAAATTTGCAGTTGCCAAATTCGAAACTGAAATTATCTGAGTCTGTCAGTGGTCGGACAAAGGAATGAAATCCATGACAAACAGATGGAACGTATTTTACACAATTCATATATCCTTACCTGGTGGGCCAATTACAATTTTTTTTGAAGTACTTTTGCTCATTACTAGTCCAACCAGAAAGTTACTGAGACGTTAGAGAAGATGGCTAGGGCTGTCTTTTCTAGGAAAGGATGCAGTTGGCTATCAGCTGAAGTTGATGTAAAAAACATACTTGGGCAATGTAGTCACTCGGCGATCCAAGAATATGGCTGGGTCCAGGAGTAACCACAATCTATAAATATGCTACTTAAGGGGAAGATGCAAGATGCAGCCCTATTCAAAACAGGTTGGATACTGAATGCAAGATCGGCTGATCCCCTGACCAACAAAAGCACCCACATTCGCCAGTCCAGAGTCCCACCAAAATGGGCTCCCTCCATGATGTAAAAGCCTGCATGATCAGGTTTCTGCAATGTGGGGAGCCTGTGCTCATAGAGCAAGCCCTCTCTTCATACCAGTAAGGACAGCCCCACTCTCTTACCCCATACAATTACAATCATTTCAGTTTTATTTGGATGAAGCTTCAGATTGTTTTCTTCCATTCATTTCATTGCTGTCTTTGAGCACTGATAGGTCTTCCTCCTGTATAATGTGTGTGTGTGTGTGTTCGTGTGCACACGCATGTGTGTGCGTATTCTATCTATATCTCTCTATCCATCCCTAATTTGAAATGAGGACTTAATCATGAAAAAAATCCCACTTAATATACACTTAATTAAATTTAGAGTAGCAGATTGGAACTCTTCATTGGATAACTATTTGCAGCTAAATTTCCAGTCATTTTTATACTGATTATTCCTGGATGCAAAGAGCAGAGGCTACATAATGACCCCCTTATGATTAGCCAAGGGAAAGACATGGAGCTGCATTTTACTATTATCACAGTGGAAATGATTAGAAATCAAACAGTATTCCAGTCTGGGCCTCATCAAAGTAAATAGCATTCTGTCAGGCTTCAATGACATTTCAATTAGAACTCATTAAGTCTATTTGTTCCATAGAGCTGTTAAAAGTAAAGACAGAATGCCAATTCATCCCAAAGCATTCACTCCCTGGGAGGTAATGTTTGCAAGCACCTCATCATAAGATCCACATGGAAGGTGAAATTGTGAATGGATCTGTCAGTACTCAGGACCACCAGACATAGGAGATCTTCAACTCAGTCCTCTTTCTTTGGACTGTTGCTCGAATTGCTGGTGGACATTGCTAAAACTGAAATTATTTTAGCTGTATGTTGGAAGTCTGTAGAGAGGGAAATGACCAAACCCCTCCCATTCTGTGTACAAAAGTCAGAGATGGGTGGACTCCCCTCTGTCCGTGCCGCCAGGAACTCACTGAATACCTACTCTTCATCTGCCCCTGCTCAGCACCCTGGATGAGCCGTCATTAAGTGGCGGCTCACTGAAGAGTTGGGCGGCTGCCAGACACTCCCGCTCCACACAGGAGAGCAGCAAACTGGGTCCAGGAGGCCAAGCAGGGTGGAGGGTCCATCAGACCCCATCCCCTTCTCAGACTCCTGCGACATCCCTAACAAAAGCCAACTGGACTGGCAGATAAATCCATGGAACAGCATCCTCCACTGCACCTGAAGGCAGCAGGCCACATGGCACACAAGTCTCTCCTCCAATATCTTGCTTCTACCTCCATCTGCTGCAAGAGGTGACTGTCTCATTCTGTCTAATGGTAGAGCTGGGCCTGGTCTAGGGTACTTAGAGACCCATTTCAGACATCCAGCTGTAATAACCACAGTATTCGGAAAAGATCCAAGAGCATCTGGGCTATTTCAGAGGTGTTGAGGCATCAGTGCTCACTTAGGCCTTAACTAGACCTAAGGTTTATCCCGGGATCGTCCCAGGGTCATCCCTGTTCATGTAAATGACACACAGGGGATCCCGGGAGCAGGCAGGGCCGACCCCGGGACAATCCCGGGATAAACCTTAGGTCTAGCTAAGGCCTAAATCACATCTTATGGGACACACAGGGTCTGCAGACCTCTGAGCGTGTTGTGTCTTATTTTCTTCCTGTTCTCCATACTGCCCCCAGGAAGTACAATCTGAATAATTATGACCTACAGCTCTGTTGGGACTGTATCATAGGACTGTTCTCTGCATGACTTGCCAAAAGGCCCAGGTATTTTTTTTCTGTTTTAAAGCAATTCATTTCTTGCTTTTGGTAGCATTTCAGGCAAAAGAAGCTATAGCTACTAGTTGAAGCATAATCAGCGGCAACAGTAATGGAAAATCAATGTGCCATAATTAACTGTGAATGGAATATCTTTGAAGGCTGGGAATGATTTTAGTTCTTAATGGTAATTATTGCAATGGAAATTGAATGTTTCCAAATGATTCCTTTATTAATATTTTAAGTTGCCTTGTGGGAGGCAGGATCCACTGTGACACCTGCACTTCTGTGCTTTTGAAAACCTGCAAAGCCATAATCTCTTCAGACTTTCCACAGATACTAATCACTAGGTTGGAGATGAACAATCAGGAAGAGTTCATTAACTATCTCTAAAGAAGGCTAGCCTACTTCCAACCTTTTTTTCTTTTTGCAGTAGCCTGAGTGCCTTCTTTCCTTTCAAAGAAAAAGCAATATATTTCAATATTCATTGGCTCTTAGTTCAACAGGCCGAAGGGACTGCAATTTTGTCGGCGGTAGAGGATTATTCCAACAAATATTGTGTTGAAGGAAAAGTAGACAGCAGGGACTTCTTCATCCATCCCATTGCTGTTATGTACTCATATTCTACATTTAAAAAAAAAATCCTGAGCCATTACAGAATAATTTAAAGGGATGTGGCGAACTTCCCTAGAGATGCGTTACTAATTTGATCAAAACATCTTTGGGTTTACCTCAAATTTTCTTCGAGGTTTCATCTGATTAGAAACCACCAAATCCACTATATTTATTTATTTACTATGTTATTTATTTATTACATTTTTATACTGCTCATCAGCCAAAACTCTCTGTGCAGGGCATTGTTAAAATTCAGTATTTCTACCCAGTCGCAATTTATGATGTATAGATCCTGAAACATAACACTTCTCCCGTTACTTTCTTTGCTTCTCCCAAAATGTTTTGCCCAACCAAGCGTTCATGTCGCCAAACAATTTTAGTTAGGGCAAAATCCAATGGTGAGTCTCATAATTTTAAAACTGAAGTCTAGGGTCAACGTGCCTCCCCAAAAACAAAACAAACAAACAAACAAACAAAAAAACAAACAAACCCTCAGCTGGGCCTGGCCATGCACTGAGATAAGCCACAACTCACCATCTCTCTGTTTATTATTTATTTATTTATTTATTTATTACATTTCTATACCGCCCAATAGCTGGAGCTCTCTGGGCGGTTCACAAAAATTAAAAACATTCAAAGTATAAAACAACAGTATAAAACCATAATATAAAATACAATATAAAAGCTCAACCAGATAAAAACAGCAGCAATGCAAAATTACAAATTTAAAACACCAAGGTAAAATTTATTTATAGACTGTTAAAATGCTGGGAGAATAAAAAGTAGGGGTGTGCACGGACCCCCCGCTCCGCTTCACTTGCAGATCCGCCATTTTCCGGATCGGGCCGCTCCGCCCCGCCCCCGCTCCGCCCACTTCCGCTCCGCTCCGCCTGGAGCTCCGGATCCGGATCCGGAGCTCCGTTTCCCCCCCCCCATAGGCTTGCATTGAAAGCTAAAAAATTATACAACTTTTTTTCTGTTCAAGTTAGAAACCTCATGTTTGGCACCATGACACCTCATGGGGATATACACACGCACGCCAAGTTTCAAAGCAATCCCATCATCCCCTGATTTTTGGCGAATTTTTGAAAATCGGGCACCCCACACACAACATCCCTGCGAGGTGGGCAGGGGAGGAGGGAGGGAAGGCAGGCAGGCATGCAGCTGGCATTTCTGGGGGCATAAGGAAGTGAGCCAAGGATAAGCCAGTAATGCATATAAAATGGAATCAATCAATCAATAAACAAAGGAGGGGTGGAATTAAAAGCAGCAGTGTTGCTGAATAAACAGCAAGAAGATTTTTTAAAAAAAGGCTATATCTGTCTTTTACCAGCAATAGGGGGACGTGCCCGGGGGAGGGGGAAGCAGCTGCCAGTTCAACTCAAGACAGCCACCAACAGCTCTGAGATTAAGAAGTAAACGCTCACTTCAACTCATAACAGGCATCACTCCACCACTAAAAAGTGAACATTCACTTCAACTCATGATAGGCATTGCTCCACCGTTTTACTCTCTTTGGAAGGCTCTAATGGCCTTCCAGTGCAGGAGAGAGTGGGGGCACGTCCACGATGAGATGCCCTAGGGGAGCTCATCCCCTTGCACCACATCTTTTCAGTTGTTCCCCAAAGTTAGGGTGGGGAGCAGTGCTGTGTTTCTATCTCTTATTCTTGGCTTAGTATATGATTTCAGGTTGTGTTTGTGCATTTGGTGGGGCTACTGTGTTAAAAAACACGGGGAAAAGCCCGTTCAGATGAAGAAAGAGAAGTTTCCCAGAATCCCAAGTTACCTGTTTTGCCTATGCCCTCCTCTAACTTTGGGATCATCATGACCGGGAGCTGACTCTGCCCCTCAGCCCTTTGAAAAAGGTATTTTTCCCGCCGATTTTTAAAAAACTTCTAGCACGCGACCCGGACAACGCAGAAAGTTGAGAGTAGTCTCAAAATGACCCGCATCCACGACTCTCTGTGCACAAGAGTTTTCAGAACGATAGCTTAAAAACCAACCCAGTTATGCCCGAGTCTTTCCCTCAATGCAATCCTATGGGCGAAAAGCCGAAAACGCCGTTTGAGCCACGCGGTTGACCCGATTTTCACAAAAATATAGCACGCGACCCAGACAACGCAGAGAGGTGATAGTGGTCTCAAAATGACCCCCATCCACGACTCTCTGAGCACAAGAATTTCTAGAACGAAAGCTTCAAAAAGAACGTAGTTATGCGCGATTATTTGCCGCAATGCAATCCTATGGTGAAATGTTTTCAAGATGGCGACCGGAGCGCTCCGCCTGAACTAGGAGCTCCGAAAAATGGCTGCTTCTCTTCGCCTTGCTTCTAGGGGGTCCGCGGTCCGCTCCTACTCCGCCTCTGGGTAAGGCGGAGCAGGCCAATCCGCTACTGCTTCTACGCTCCTAATCGGAGCGGATCACACCCCTAATAAAAAGGTCTTCACCTGGCATCTAAAAGCATATAATGTAGGTGCCAAGCGAACCTCCTTAGGGAGCTCATTCCACAGCCGGGGTGCCACAGCAGAGAAGGCCCTCCTCCTGGTAGCTACCTGCCTCACTTCCTTTGGCAGGGGCTTGCGGAGAAGGATCCCTGAGGAAGACCTTAGGGTCCGGGCAGGTACATATGGGAGGAGGCATTTATCATATTTATACCCCACTCCTCAGCCAAAAAAAGGCTCTCGGAGCGGCTTACACTTAACAAAGAAGACAGTCCCTGCCCTCAGGCTTACAGTCTAATAAAGACATGACACATAAAGAAAATGAGTCCAGGGAGAAAGAGAGAGAGAGAGAGAAATTAAGTGGACCGGGAACAGGGCTGATGGGATTGTCCTGCTCCCGAAGGAGGAGAGTCCAACAGGAGCACGCCCCAATGTTTCCTCTGCCTGCTCCTGTCCCCTTGGTAACAGGTGGCCCTCTCAAAACATGAATAAGAAATACATAATAAATGAAAGCCACTGTGGTGTGTAGTACTTATAATGTTAGGCAAGGCCCAGGTTCAAATCTCCATTGAACCATGGAGCTGACTGGATGACCTTGTACCAATCACTCTTTTGGCCTAACCTACCTCACAGGGTTGTTATGAGGATAAAATAGGGGAGGGAAGAATAATGTCTGCTGCCTTGATCTTCTTGGAGGAAAGGTGGAATGTAAGTATAACTAATAAAGGAATTAATATCAGTAAGGCAAAATGAAGGAAGCTTCTGTATGTTTGTGGCATATGGTGGGTCTCCACTTATATCATAGTGTAGCTGATTTTACAACAAAAGCAATTGCATTTATTTTTTATTTTTTTGGACAAGCTTCCCAAGCGATGTTAGAAATGGATGTGTTCCCTGAGGAGTGAGCTAGTGGAACACAAACTTTCCCATCTTAAGACCCTCTAGATATTTTGGACTTCCAACTTCCATTAGCCCCAGCCAGCATGGCCAATGCTCAGGAATGCTGGGTGTTGTAGTCCAAAACACCTGGAGGACACTAGGTTGGGAACGGCTGGTCTAACTACTAAAAGAGCACACTGAACTTCTGGATATGTGAAAGTTTGGACTGCCAAAGCATGTTTCTGGATTTAGAGATGGTTTTGGGTCCTAGCATCACACCTTGGCCTAATCTACACCTGTTATTTATCTCAGGGTGGACTTGAGGTCATTCCTGTGAGTCCAAGGCCTTTGCTAGACTAGGGTGACCATATGAAAAGGAGGACAGGGCTCCTGTATGGAAAAGGAAATTTTAGCTGGTGTCATTTGTAGATATGGGGAATCTGGGGAAATTTCCTCTTCATCACACCAGTTAAAGCTGCGGGTGCCCTGCCCTCTTTTAAATCTGGTCACTTTAGTATAGCTCCTGCAGCTTTAACTGTTGTGATGAAGAGGAAATTCCCCCAGGTTCCCCATATCTTCAAATGACACCTGCTGAAATTTCCTTTTCAATACCACTGTTGAAGATACAGGAGCCCTGTCCTCCTTTTCATATGGTCACTCTATGCTAGACCTACCGCATATTCCAGGATGAAGGTGGGGTGATCTCGCGTTGTGAATAATGTGAGATCCCGCCCTCATTTACATGTCTGGCAAGGTGACCTCAACAAGAGAGCTGTTGTGCCCGCCATTTTTTTTAATTTTTTTTTTTTTTTACTTTTAAAGGCCCGGCTGCGCATGAGTGGGTAAGTGATGAACAGTAAGTTGTTGGTTTTTTAAAAAATGATTTCCCTGCTCCCCCCCACCCTGCCCCTGATGGGCGCAGCTCCCAGCTCTGTGCGAGTAATTGTGCGGAGCCAGGAAAAGCCACAGAAATGGGCCACACGCTCGCGGTCTCAGGCTCAGCCTGAGACCGCAGGAAAAAGAGGGGCCAAAGGGAAGGGCTATATCCCAGGGCCAGGCAGGGTTTACCCCTGCTTGAGCCTGGGATCCCCTGTGCGTCATCTGGACACACAGGGACAATCCTGGGTATCACCCCGGGATGTAGCCTGGTATAGCAAAGGCCCAAATGATGCACAGCTGATCCTGGGGTGAACCGGGGATGACTACTCAGTTCTCCTGGGATATCTGGGACTGCTTTTGTCTTTTTTATTCTCCAGTCTTGTGACAATCCTGAGGTTCACAGGTGGTGTGGCTCTCCCTCCTGGGGCCCTCCCTCTTCCCTGTAAGTTCCGGGGCTCAAGAAACGGGCATGGAGCTGTGCAGGGAGAGTCCATGGGCATTGGGGCTGAAGGGGAGAGCATTTTTGCCATCTTTACAATGGCTTTTGGCACCTTCCAGTGCCAAGTTTGTAGGTTATTTTTCTAAAATTGTATCTTTGTACAGGATCAGACCTGCACTGTTGCACAAATGTCTCTGCTTGTAAAAAATATAATAAAAACTGGCACCCTGGAATGGCCCTCCTTTACTTCTGGGAAAATTCGCTGGTGTGTGGCCCCTGAGGGATGATCCTGGAAGCACAAAACCCTGTCATCATCCCTCCCCACTCCCGGAAGGCCTCCAGATGTAGAGAAGGCCCTTTGTTGCAAAGCATGAAAACATTTTATGCCCCACCCCCACACCCTTTAACAATCTTTTTAGAAAAAAGAACATTGTCATCTGTTTATTTATTTGTAGCTAGCTAGCATGATATAGCAAATCCACCCACTAAATGAAGCAGCAATATAAACACTTTTATGGTTGGCTAAGTTGGTTGAGTATGGCTGCTTTCAAAGCTGCTGTAAAAGAAAAACATAACAGGGGCACCACGGCCTGAACTCACTTTGATTTGATTTGCTTTCCAGTAAGAAGCAAAGGCAAATGTTGATCAGTTGCAGAAGGAGGATAGGGGGATAAAACAGAGTCAACCGAAGCCAACAATGAGCTTTCCACTGGCTTTTGGGAAATGAATAGACCACCATTTTCTCTGGGACATCAATAGCCAAAGGTGATGTCCCATCTTGTGGCTCAAGGCATTGCAGGTAGAGAAGGACTAAAATGTTCTTGGGGCACAAGCAGACATATGATGGGGTGGTGGTGATTTGGACGCTGAGTTTTTGAATCACAGAATGCTATATTTTCCTTTCCTTTTTTTTTGAGTAAGGTTATTTTCCCCCTTGATGTTCCACTTTTGATATGGCATATAAACAGAAGGAAAGGAAAGGAACCTCTCATGCAAGCACTGAGTCATTACTGACTCTTGGAGGGACACCAGCTTTCGCTGACGTTTACTTGGCAGGCCTTATAGCGGGGTGGTTTGCCGTTGCCTTCCCTGGCCGTTATTACCTTTCTCCCAGCTAACTGGGTACTCATTTTACCGACCTCAGAAGGATGGAAGGCTGAGTCGACCCGAGCCGGCTGCCTGAAACCAGCTTCCGCTGGGATCAAACTCAGGCCGTGGGGAGAGTTTCAGCTGCAGAAACTGCTGCTTTACTGCTCTGCGCCACACGAGGCTCTATGGCATATAAAACAATGCTCAAATTTTGACACAATGTTAAAAATTGGTTGCCAAAGTCTGAATTTTGACAGAAAAGTTGCCTATGAAAAACAGTTTTTAATGTGTTTTCATATGTATGCGCCTCCCTTTGAATGTAAAGCACTCTGGGGATTTCTATTAAAGGGTGGCATAAACATTTATAATAAATAAATGCACACAATTTAAATATGCACAACATCCATTTGGCCCAATCTCGCGAGACGCCTGCACTCATAAGCCATTCTGCACATGGAAGAGGCTATATGTGACTGGTTTTGATGCTCCTCTGAACCCTAGTGAAATAGCTGCACATATTTTTCCATGTATATACGAGCATCTATATTCAGATGGTCCACCAGTTATTCTTCAGGGCTAATTCTCCATAAGTACAGCTGCAAACAGTTGCCACACATTTATTGCACTGTGATTAAAATGTATAGAAGCACCTGAAGCTATGCGAAAGGAGTTTCAGATACCTGATCTGGTCCATGGGCTGCCAGTTGGTCATTCTGGATCCCACTAAGAATAAAATAAAATGTCTTCACTCATTAAAAGAGTTGCATGCTTTTGTTAGGCTGCATCAGATTTAACTAGACACTGCTGATCAGCGCGTAGTATAATCTACCCCTCCAGAGGCTTAAGGCAGCATGAATCACAAGCCACTGCGTGAACGCTTTAAATGGCACATTCTTTTAAGATTCTGAAAGTCTGAAGTATGCAGTGAAGCTTCCCGCAATACAAGCCTCAAAATGACATGCAAATTACAGACCTGCTCTGGAGAGTGGTGTTGTGGAAATGGTAATATGAAGATCCATATTTATTATATCTCAATGACTTCTTTCATTTTACAAGTAAAGAGATATATTTCATAAGTGCCTGGCCTGCCAGTCTCAACTGGGACCTGAATGATAGGATGTATTCTTTCTGGCTGGAGAATTGCTTGCAAATAACAACTCTTCTACAAGCCAAGCCGATGCACAACACAGGGTTCGCTGAGACTTTTCTGAATTTAGGCTGGTTGTATACAAGGCTAAATATATAAGGGTTGGATGAGAAAATCATTCCGTTCATGTTTTAATGCAAAGGTTTTACCTAATTTTGCACTTTTGAACCAAGATGTGAACCCAAACTCAACCCTTCTCGAAAATTCACACTTCTGCTAATTTTGCAATGGAGTTCACTAGTCAAAACATGCACACAAAAACGCATATATTAGTGAAAACAGCATTCAAAAATCTGTTCTGTTTGGAAAATTGCTGGCCAAAAAATGTGTAGATTTGTCAAAATTGCCTACAAAGATCCATGTGCTATATTGGGGGGGAAATGCACTGAAAAAAGTATACAAATATTCATGTGAACTTTTCATATCATTTTTTTTTAAGTTGATGTTGGGATGAACTAGACTTCAGACTGGAAAAAAGAGAAACTGAGAGAAACTGAAATTGACAGATTTGTCCCTTCCGACCTTTATATTGTGTTGGAATCTGACTTATCCTTCCTATACGGGCAATATATACTTGTGAACAATGGGACTGAGAAACAGCAGGACTTGATGCCTAAAATGACTACCACAAAAGCTCCAGCCTGTTTGGAAGTGGAGGTACTGTAGTAACTGAGATATGAGCAGCATGTTCCCGGAATTTTCCTTCCTTGGACTTTCAGTTTTCATTTAGGAACCTTTCTCGTGTTATGTGTGTGGCATGGGAGATGCTTCATGCTGCGTCACAGGCACAGCTCCTTCCCATGAGAAGACAAAAGCTACGTGGGAGGAGGCTGTCTGCAGCTCCTCCCATGTCAGCGTCAATCCTCCCTTTCACACATCCCCAGATGTATGTGGGCAAAAGTGGTATGACTGACTCAATCCCTGCATAATGGCCCACTGCTGCACCAAGCCATTAGAGACATAGGAAGAGTTGGTAGCTCAAAAGAACCCACCCTAGTTGTGTTTTGGAAGTTGTACATGGGATGTAAAAAGCTCCCTGTCTGTAGCAAACTGGCATGTTAGCAAGAGGGCCATCCCCAATTTTCTACCTGACATTTAATACTTGCAGAAAGCCTTCTTACATAGGGGAATCAAAATAATAATAATAATAATAATAATAATAATAATAATAATAATAATAATAGAAGAACTTCCCATTTGCACCTTGAAGTGGAACAGTTTAGAATGTTACCATTTCAATTTATCAGCTCATTTTGCCTAATGGGTAGAATTAGTGCTGTGGCAAAAATTTCGACCATTCCATTTTCAGCATTTCATTATTATTATTATTTTTATTACTATTATTTTCAAAACTTAAACATACATCAATACAATGACATAATAAAAAATACATAAAATTGAATAACCTTATAACATTTTCTAATGAATATTTTAACATAATCATATACCATAAAGTGCACACACACACACACACCGGGATCTATTCCTGTTTCCAGAATCTCATTGTTTCTTCTGGAGGAGGTTTCCCACTCCCCTTAGATAAAACATATTCTAGGAACTGTTTCCAAATTCCCTCAAAATCATTCGTTTTTGTTATCCCTATTCTTACTTTTATATTACATGTTAATTTATCATTAATAGCAATATCCCATATCTCTTTATACCAATCTTCAACATGATAATCTCCTTGGATCTTCCAATTCCTAGATATGATTAACCTTGCTTCTGTCAGCAAATTCGTTATCAATTCTTTTGTTTCTTTATTACAATTTAATTCTCCATATAATGATAGCAATGCCACTGTAGGTGTTTCTTCAATCTCCATTCCAACAATTTCTTTTATCTCATTAAACACCATTTTCCACAATTTTTGAACAAATTCACATTCGCATCACATATGTAAATACGTTCCTTTTTTTTTTTTTTTTGACATCCTCTCCAACAATTTGATGAGTTCAGCTTATTTATTTAATCTCACCGGGGTTAGGTACCACCTCCATATAATTTTATAATAATTTTCTTTTATCCTCACTGACATATTTCTCAACACTCTTTGTCTCCATATTCCTTCCCAACTCTGTTGTCCTATTTGTATCTTCAAGTCAGTTTCCCATACCATCTTACCCATATTTTCTGTCTCCCGCTTCCCAACCAATATTCTATATATTTCACTCGTTAATCCTTTTATCATTTTATTTTCTCCTTTCTCAGTTTCTCTCTTTAAGATCTACTCCTCAAATTTCATCATTTCTCTACACTCTCCATTGTCTTTTAACCATTTCTTCATCCATTGTTCTAATTGACAATAATTTAACCACGATAAATTCTTCTCCTTAAATACCTCTTCTAATTCTTCTCGAGTGTTCATCTTCCTTAACCAATTGTTTAGCTTCATTATATTCCTCTCTATTAAAATTTTCCCCAACTTTCCCAAACATTTTCAGCATTTCAAGGGGAGGCGGGAATGAAAATTCAGGCAAAAGAGGCTGGGAGGTGTGTGAATTTTGGAGAATTTTCTCCTTCAGGAAGGGGACAGGATTTCCACATACCCCCTTTTTTTTTTTTACTGTAGTCACTGAGGGGACTCCTTTTTATGTTTTTTTTTAAAATATTCCTGACATTTCAAGGAGCCCTGGAGTTCTTCCTGAATGCTTATTGGAGAAGGTGAAGTCACATGATCTCCAATAGGCATTTACTAAGAACTGCTGGGCTCATCCAAATACTGGACAAAGGGTTTTGTTTTGGTTTCAAAAAATAAAAAATAGGAAGAAGGTCCCTCAGCAACCAGTTACACTTAAAATGTAGGTGGAAACCCTGCCCCCTCCCCAAGGAGAAATTTCTCCAAAATTCCCCCTTCCCTGTGAAAGAGGCAGAAAAAAACAAGGCCTCTTTCACAGAGAGAGAGAGAAAGTTCCCCAAAATAGGGGCAGGTTTTGGCCCAGTACTTGGTAGAATAACTCTTGAGACATCCCAGAGGAGTGGGAAGAAAGGAAGCATGTCTGATGCACTCTTCCTGCCACCTCATCATGCTTACAGGCCTTACAAAAAAGGTGGAAATATACACATCTCCTACAGAAACATGTACCTTCTCTTGATGCAGGATGTGATATATGTACATATCCCCACATAGGTCAAGAATTAATTAAAACCATGAGGACAGAATGAACCAATCACTCATATTAATAGAATCACAGAATAGCACAGTTGGAAGGGACCTACAAGGCCATCAAGTCCAACCCCCTGCTCAATGTAGGAATCCACCCATAAGCATCCCTGACAGATGGTTGTCCAGCTGCCTCTTGAACGCCTCTAGTGTGGGAGAGCCCACAACCTCCCTAGGTAACTGGTTCCATTGTCGTACTGCTCTAACAGTCAGGAAGTTTTTCCTAATGTCCAGCCGGAATCTGGCTTCCTTTAACTTGAGCCCATTATTCCATGTCCTGCACTCTGGGAGGATCGAGAAGAGATCCTGGCCCTCCTCTGTGTGGCAACCTTTCAAGTATTTGAAGAGTGCTATCGTGTCTCCCCTCAGCCTTCTCTTCTCCAGGCTAAACATGCCCGGTTCTTTCAGTCTCTCTTCATAGGGCTTTGTTTCCAGACCCCTGATCATCCTGGTTGCCCTCCTCTGAACACACTCCAGCTTCTCTCTCTGTCTCTGTCTCTCTCTCTCATACACACACACACACACACATATTAGCTCTCTGGAATGTTCAAATGGTCTTTACATTTTTCCATGGACAGAAAACAGAAGACTTGATCTCTTCCCCCCCCCTTCCACTGACACACACACTTTTAAAAATGATCCTCTTTGAAAAACAGTGCAAAGTGTGACAGTGTATGCAGAGCTGAGCTGCGTGCCCTTCGTTCCCACTGACAGTACTCTGACATTTCCACCGTCTGCCTTCTCCAGACTGATCTTGGGCACATCAATAATTTGGAGGAAGCTCATATTAAAAAGAATAATCTGTCAGAGCCATGGCTCCCTCTTCCCAAGCTTCAGGGAAAGACAAGGGTAAGACAGAAGTGTTAAGTGCTGCAGGTTGCTGGTTCAGTTGCATGCAGAGCTTCCTTTGATTGCAACTTGTGGGACTACCATCCCTTCCTCCAGGCTCTGGAGATGTGCTCCATTTCTCTGCCGATGCAAATGACCTCTTCCACACATTCATCCAAATACCTCAGGGGCTTCATTCATCGCCTTCTTGCTCTAATGCAATTGCATGGGCCCGATAAAGTAATGGGGAGCTTTCGACCATAAGGGAACCAAAACATTCGTTTTAGGCATGTAGAGAAGGAGAACAGGGAACCTCCCGAAGGTATAATATTCTCCATACGGTCAAGAAACCATGGGCTTTGCTGCCATCCCCACTGCCTGCTGCTTCTCCTTGCCTGCCAACTTACATAACTGTTCATTTCCCAGTACTCCAGTTATAATTAAAGATGGGTACTAACACAGCTAAGGCCAATTTCTGTATTCTTGTAGATTGCTCTCTTTTTTAGGTCAGCGGAGAGGAAACCCCCAGGCCTCAGGCCTAATCTGGCCTGCAATGGTTCTACATCCAGCCCATGTTGCCTCCAGGGGACAGGGCTTGGCCTAAGATCCGAGATAACAGGGATGTGGGTGGCATGTAGGTGGCACTGGGAGGAGCAGCTGCTCTTTCCAGTGCCAGCCAATTCCTTTTGTGCACTGTGTGGTGCATCCATGGGGATGGACTGTGCTGTGCAAAGCCAGGGACTCAGCCAGCACTGGGAGGCGGAACTCCTCCCCCCAGCACGGGCTTAATCAGTCCCTAAGTCAGTCAGTCCCTACCTCCATGCTGATAGAAGCTCAAAACACCCTGCCGCTCTCAGCACAGAGAAAGGAAAGTGGATGGGGTGATGATGTCAGTGGACCCGGCCATGACCACTGATGTCATCCAGCTTGCAGACGGTCCAATGAGGGGCAATTCACACCACCACCAAATGGTTCAGCACCCTGTTTTAGATATTGGTCCAGGAACCAGAAATGTATTTTGCTGCACAGTCACCTGATTTCTTTACAGTTCGTCCAGCTATACAATAAAACCCATGTTTTATTGTAGGGCTCCATGGTTACGTGATGAAGTGTGGTGCAGCACAGCACATAAAATGTTGGACATTGAGTGTAGAGACCCAGGTTCAAATGTCTTTCGGCCATGGAGCTAAGCAGATGGCTTGGTTGTTGGCTGTCCTTTCTGTAGTCCCTGTTTGTAAACCTGTGCTTAAAGCTTTCCTAGTGGCTTAGATCTTGTTCTTTGCTTGCTCAAAATGCCTCCTTGCAACACCTCAGATGTGAGCCATCTGGACACTCAGGTATTTGAACAATGTGCTCAAAACTCATTTGCAGAGAAGACTGCTCAGTTCATACAATAAGGGTCATATGGTGCAGGTGTGACACTAATGTCAACTTCGCCTCTTGATGATTGTAGATAGCTTCTCATATGCACACCTGATCCTGGGGAAGCTAGAAGAATTTGCATGATTCTTCCCCTTCAAAAAGGGTTGGTTAGAGAATATGAATAGGATCCTTGCTCCCATTTACATGGAATGACAGGCTCACACATGACTTTATCTGTATGGGGACTCCATCATGCAAAGTCTACTGCCAGCCAAAATATGTATCACCTATACCTCTATCTTGCAAGCTCAGCACTTGGCCTTCATCTTCCATCCACATAGCTCAAGACATCTCAAAGAACATGTCTGAAACTGGACAGAACAAAGAGTGAATTGGGAGACGGCACTTGAAAATAGATTGACGCTTAAAGTGGGTAGACAGTAATGTTGAAGAGTGAGCGTATTTCTTTTAACCCCAAAATCTACTCCACAGTAGGGTTGGGTGAAAACTTTGTTTGTTTCTTCATTATAAGAACTTTCCAAAATTTAGGTTTTTTTTTTCATCAAATGGGATGAAAAGACAATGGGGATCAATTCCCTCTCTCCCCACCATGACAGGAACCCCATTGCAAATTGACTCATATCCATTAACGAACGGGTGCAAAAGATTACATGGGGGACTCATTCAAGCAAGGATGTTAAATGGTTGTGAAATGCACTTCCCCCTCCATTTTGGATCAGCAGCATTCACCACTGTTATGCCATTTGATGGAGTGACCATATGGAAAGGAGGACAGGGTTCCTGTGCCTTTAATAGCTGTATAGAAAAGGGAATTTCAGCAGGTGTCATTTGTATGCATGCAGCACCTGCTGAAAATCCTTCTTCATCACAACAGTTAAAGCTGCAGGAGCTTTGCCCTTTTTTGTACCTGGTGACCAGGTTTTGCATGTGTACATTCATTCATTCATTTATTGCATTTTTATACCACCCAATAGCTGAAGCTTTCTGGGCGGTTTACAAAAATTAGAACTACAACAATATTTAACAATATACTAATCAACAACATCACAATAAAAACAAGTTTACAGCAAAACAACCAGATAAGAAGATAAAAATAAAATAAAAGAAAGCTTGGTTGGAACAGCGTTTCCCCCAGAAGCAGCGCCTCACAACTAGGGATGTGCTCTGCTCCGATTAGAAGCGTAGAAGCAGGAGTGAATTGGCCTGCTCTGCCTTGCCCAGAGGCGGAGTAGAAGTGGACCGTGGACCCCTAGAAGCAAGGCGAAGAGAAGCGCCCATTTTCAGAGCGCGTCTCTTTCCGAGGACCGATCCGATCGCCATTTTGAAACATTGCGCCCATAGGATTGCATTGCGGAAAAGAAAAGGGGATAACTGTGTTGGTTTTGAAGCTATCTTTCTGAAACTTCCTGTGCTTAGAGAGTCATGGCTGGGGGTCATTTTGAGCCTACTCTCAGCTCTCTGTGTGGTGCGGTTCACTTGCTAGAATTTTTTTAAAAACCTATGGGAAAAATACCTTTTCTGAAGGGCTGAGGGGCAGAGTCAACTCCCGGTCATGATCACATGATCCCAAAGTTGGAGGAGGGGATAGGCAAAATGGGTAACTTGGGATTCTGGGAACTTCTCTTTCTTAGTCTGAACGGACTTTTCCCAGTGTTTTTTAAAACAGTAGCCCCACCAAATGCACAAACACAACCTGAAATCATATACTAAGCCAATAATAAGAGAGCACTGCTACCCACCCTAACTTTGGGGAACAACTGAAAAGATGTGGTGCAAGGGGATGAGCTCCCCTAGGGCATGCCATGTGGACGTGCCCTCACTCTCTCCTGTACTTGGAGGGCCATCAGAGCCCTCCAAAGAGAGTAACCCGGTGGAGCAATGCCTATCATGAGTTGAAGTGAGAGCATTGCTTTTTAAAAGACTGGGTCTCAGCCCTCCAAAGAGAGTAGCGTGGTGAAGCAATGCCTTTCATGAGTTGAACTGAGAGTGTTGCTTCTTGAAAGACTGGTGTCACTAGGACCAGTTAAATTGGCAGATGCTTCCCCCTCCCCTGGGCACATCCCCCTCTTACTGGTAAAAGACAGATATCGCCTTTTTAAAAAAAGTTCTTCTTGTTGTTTATTCAGCAACACTGCTGCTTTTAATTCCACCCGTCCTTCGTTTATTTATTTATTTATTTATTCCATTTTATATGCATTACTGGCTTATCCTTGGCTCACTTCCTTATGCCCCCAGAAATGTCTGCTGCCTGCCTGCCTTCCCTCCCTCCTCCCCTGCCCGCCTCGCAGGGATGGTTTGTGTCGTTTGTGTCTGGCTTTGACTCAGGGGAGAAGTCCTTCCTGCGCTCAATTGGAGTTTTGGAAGTTCCAAGTCCATTTTTCAAGTGTGGAAGAAGATTCATATTAGGTTGATGATCTCTACTCCCCAATTCATGGCATCTTGGGATTTCCTTTGAAATGGCCCCATTGATCTGTCTGCAGGTTTAAGCCCCGCCAAAAATCAGGGGATGATGGGATTGCCTTGTACCTTGGCATGATTGTGGGTCTAGATGGCATCTGTGAGTGTGCCCACTTCCCTTTTTTTTATCTGTCCAAATGTCAGAGAACAGTCCATGTCTGCAAATGGGGTGCCCGATTTTCATAAATTCCCCAAAAATCAGGGGATGATGGGACTGCCTTGAGTCTTGGCATGCATGTCTATCGCTGGATAAGCTGTCATGGTGGTGAGTTTGAGATTTCTAACGTGCAAATTGACGGAGCTATCGAAAGGGGTGTGAATGGGGTGCCCGATTTTCATAAATTCCCCAAAAATCAGGGGATGATGGGACTGCCTTGAGTCTTGGCATGCATGTCTATCGCTGGATAAGCTGTCATGGTGGTGAGTTTGAGATTTCTAACGTGCAAATTGACGGAGCTATCGAAAGGGGTGTGAATGGGGTGCCCGATTTCAATAAATTCCCCAAAAATCAGGGGATTATGGGACTGCCTTGAGTCTTGGCGTGTGTGTGTATCCCTGGATAAGCTGTCATGGTGGTGAGTTTGAGGTTTCTAACATGCAAATTGATGGAGCTATCGAAAGGGGTGTGAATGGGGTGCCCAAATTTCATAAATTCCCCAAAAATCAGGGGATGATGGGATTGCCTTGAGTCTTGGCGTGCATGTGTATACCTCCATGAGGTGTCATGGTGCCAAACTTGAGGTTTCTAACGTTCACAGAAAAAAAGTTGTATACTTTTTTAGCTTAATGCAAGCCTATGGGGGGAAACAGAGCTCCGATCTGGATCTGGAGCTCCGCAGCGGAGCGGAGCGGACACAGGTGGAGTGGGGGCAGAGCGAAGCGGCCCGATTCGCAAATTGCGGATCTGGAAGAGAAGCGGAGCGGGGGGTCCGTGCACACCCCTACTCACAACCTTCAGCTCCAGCCTTGCTTTTAAAGTCATTTAAACAAATGACACCTGCTGGAATTCCCTTTACTAGGCAACTGTTAAAGATACAAGAACCCTGTCCTCCTTTTCATACTGTCACCCTACATTTGAAAGCTTCTCAGGGGCACCTAAAACAGACTGTTGTATTGTGGGCTTTTGGTCTGATCTAGGAAAGTAATTCTTAAAAAGTTGACAGTCCATATTTGTTGTTTATTCATTCAGTCGCTTCCGACTCTTCGGGACTTCATGGACCAGCCCACGCCAGAGCTTTCTGTTGGCCATCGCCACCCCTAGCTCCCCCAAGTTCAGGCCTATCACCAACAGAATATCATCCATCCATCTTGCCCTTGGTCGGCCCCTCTTCCTTTTGCCTTCCATTTTCCCTAGCATCAGCCTCTTCTCCAGGGTATCCTGTCTTCTCATTATGTGGCCAAAGTACTTCAGTTTTGCCTTTAATACCATTCCCTCAAGTGAGCAGTCTGGATTTATTTCCTGGACTATGGACTGGTTTGATCTTCTTGCAGTCCACGGCACTCTCAGAATTTTCCTCCAACACCCCAGTTCAAAAGCATCTATCTTCCTTCGCTCAGCTTTCCTTATGGTCCAGCTCTCGCAGCCATAGGTTACTACGGGGAATACCATTGCTTTAACTATTATAAATGTGTCCACATATATAGTATTTGTGACTGCCTGTAACACGTATAGTGTTAGGAGGTATACTGAAATGAGAATCATCAGCACTGCTTCTGTCAGAAAAAAAAAATCAAATGATTGAGGTGAATCAATTTGAATATTCCAAGAAGGCTGGTTAAAATAAATTAAATAAAAGACCCACGGATGCTTGATATCCGTTTTTTAAAGACTGTGGCTGAGATCCTTCTGAAATACTCCTTGCCAGGCTGAGATACAGGTTGTTGTTGTTGTTGTTGTTTAAAAAAGCATATTTCAACAAAGTCCTCTTTTAACAATTTTTCTGAGTCTTGCTCTCCCACCACTAATTAAGTGTCCTTAATTATTTATGAATCAACAAAAAACCTTCACGTTTATGAGTTTGGAGCTGATTCATCTATTGATAACGTCAACATTCCTAGGTGTGAGAGGTGGCATTTGCCTTTTGTTGCAAAGGCAACTAAAATCTCTCTGAGGCAAGATTACTCACTGGTCAAAGACACTTCTGTGTTTCCATGAAGCGCAGAATTTTGGCTCATCAGTGCTATGGCAACATCTACAAGCAGACATAAAAGGCCTCACTGTCTTTTAATTAGTCTTAGAAGTCACCAATTGTCATGATTCACCTTGAGGAATCTTCTTCTGAGGAGGAACTTGGCTTACCTAAGCTTGAGGATTCTCCTTTCCCTGAGGAGGTGGCAGAGGCAGCATTGCAGGACGATGGAAGATGTACAGCTGAGGAGGAGGACTGAAAAGAGTTGCTGAGGCAGGACCCAGCAAGGATGGTTTTCCATGTGTTCATGGGAACTGTTCAACTGGGTCTTCCTACCACAGCCCAGGTAGACTGCTGCTCTTCATTCATCTAGCTCTTGTTCAGAGAAAGAGAATCAAACCAAACGTGAGATGCCAGTCAAACCCAGTGGATCTAGGCCCAGATACAAATCTCAGTGTGGCATGTAAAGCTGAGTTCAAAGAATCATCAAACACTGGGGCGGGGCAGGTGGGCAGAAATTCTTCTCTGGACCAGGGAAGAATTCCTGGCTTTCCCCCATGGGCTGTGGGAAATTGGTTGTCATTACCTCTGCAGCTGAGGACAGGTCTTCAGCCTGCCCTGGGACCTCTTCTTGACTACAGAGCTACCATTTGCAGGCAGGTATGATAGTGGCATGAAAGCCCCCATGATTCCCAGCTGCAAGTGACAGCTAGTTCTCCCATAGGCGTAGAGAGTTTCTTTGTAGCCCATAACTGTGGCTTTTCTTTTTAATACTCGGACCTTTGTTTCGAATCATGACATTCATGAATAAATCATAAGATTTGAAAATGTAACTAACAAATGAGGATGCTGAATCCTCTAATCTTATCATATGTTAAGCTCTCCTTTGCAAAAGGAAGAGATTTCACCGGATTCTTACATTTTCACTGAATGAATGTGTCCCATCACATAGTTGGACCATCACTGCTGGATGGCCTCCATGTTTTCCCACTTCCCTTAAACAAATGGTCAGTACTGGATTCTTAAGCTGGGCCCATGTATTGCTACTCTCATCGTCCAGATCCATTAATGAAAAAGTCTCCTGTCACACCACTTCCTCCACTTGCAGTAGTCCTCCCAAATCATATGACACATGCTCCCCCCATAATGAGTTGCAGAAACTTCTACGAGCTGCTTTTGCCTTAAAGCATTCATTGTACTTTCTCCCCTGCTGAAATTTGGCATTGAATGACATAATAAGATTAATAAGAATGAATTTGCAGAAGGTCATGTGTGTTTTTGCCACATTTTTTTCTTGCAAGGTCAGTTTTTATTGCCAATGTCACTTATTTTTGCTATATGGCCTGTTAAGCATTCTGTTTTCATGGACTTGGTAGCATTAGAAAGGTAGGTTTGTTTGCATCGTTTTAGAAAATAGACAACATTATTACTAGGCTGTCTCAGTAATTCAGCCCAACAGAGTAATAACTTGCAAGTTCCATCAGTCACGTTCTGCGGAGCCTGAATAAATACTGAGGACAAAGACATGTTCCTGTTGGTTGGCAGAATGGACTATGAATGATGCTGTTAGTCTCCTATTTTGCTTCCATTAGCATTTCAGCCATCACACAAATGTTTCTTTGTTCAGCCATTCTCTCATAACACAGGTGAAGGGGAAAGCTTTTAGACTTGTGTTACAGGAAGCAAATGTTCCCCTACCACTAAGAACAGAGCCAGTGTAGGGATCCAAGCCAAGGCGTCTCTCTCTGGTTCCCCACCCCCTATTTCTATGGGCAAAGAAACTGCTTATTTAATTGCTGCAGTAGAGCTGTTAGACAGGCACCACCTCATGACAAAATCCTTAAGAAATTCAAACTAGCCCCAGTTCAGTTATTCAATTCAGTTTAGTTAGGATGACCATATGAAAAGGAGGACAGGGCTCTTGTATCTTTAACAGTTGTATTGAAAAGGGAATTTCAGCAGGTGTCGTTTGTATATATGGAGGACCTGGTGAAATTCCCTCTTCATCATAACAGTTAAAGCGGCAGGTGCCCTGCCCTCTTTTAAATGTGGTCATTCTAGTATAGCTCCTGCACTTTAACTGTGGTGAGAAGCGGGAATTTCACCAGGTTCTCCATATATACAAACGACACCTGCTGAAATTCCCTTTTCTATGCAACTGTTAAAGATACAAGAGCCCTGTCCTCCTTTTCATATGGTCACCCTATTTTAGTCTTGCCCTGAACTGGAAGACAAAAATACATACAGAAAACCTTCATCACCACAGTTAAATTGCAGGAGCTATACTAGAGTGACCAGATTTAAAAGAGGGCAGGGCAGCTGCAGCTTTAACTGTTGTGATGAAGGGGAAATTTCGCCAGGTTCCCCATATATACAAATAACACCCATGAAATTCCCTTTTCAATACAACTGTTAAAGATACAGGAGCCCTGTCCTCCTTTTCTTATGGTCACCCTAGCTCTTGCCCTGAACTAGAAGACAAAAATAATTAAATTTATTTCCAAAAATAAAGGAGGGGAAATGCCTTTTTCTAAAAGGCTCTTTACTGAAAGATAGCTCAAATAGCAGAAAGATTCTAACATTTGATTTCACAGAAGCCTCAATGATTGGGAATAAGGATAGGCTGAAAATCCAGCAGGGCCTGAGAACTCACTGGACAGCCCATAGTCCCTTGTAGCGCTGCTCCTGTCAGGTGCAGGGGAAAATGCGCAATTTCCCCAGCCTTGGGAAAATTGCATTAGTCCTCCTCTCCACCACACCAATGGGGGTCTTAAAGACTTTCTCTTCCCCCCCCCCCACTCATCAGTGCATGAAAGGGCCTCTTAATGTTTGCATTACAAGTCCTTTTCAGGCCCAAATGGGCACGGGGTGTGTGTGGGGAGAAGGGTTTTCCCCTTCCACTCTAATTGCGGCCACCATTATTTATTTGTTTATGTATTTATTGCATTTTTATACCGCCCAATAGCTGAAGATCTCTGGGCGGTTCACAAAAATTAAAACCATTCAAAATATAAAGGAATGGAAAGGAACCTCTCGTGCAAGCACTTGAGTCATTGCTGACTCCTAGAGGGACGCCTGTTTTCGCTGACGTTTTCTTGGCAGACTTTTTTGTAGTGGGGTGGTTTGCCATTGCCTTCCCCAGTCACGGTTCCCTTTCCCCCAGCTAGCTGGGTACTCATTTTACCGACCTCGAAAGGATGGAAGGCTGAGTCGACCTGAGCCGGCTGCCTGAGAACCAGCTTCCGCTGGGATCGAACTCAGGCGGTGGGGAGAGTTTCCGCTACAGTAACTTTGCCACTCTGCACCACATGAGGCTTCAAAATACAAAGCAAACAGTATAAAAGCATGATATGAAATACAATATAAAAGCACAACCAGGAAGGGAAAAACCTTTCTCCTCTCCCACCCCCCCTCCCCGGTGCCACATATGCAAGTGTTAAGAGGCCCTTTCAGGCACTGATGGTTTTTTGGGGGGTAGGAAGTGTGCTTTCTGGGCCTCTGGAAAGTGTGCATATTCTCTCAGCTACACCATTAGCATGGCTGGGGGAAATTGCACACTTTCTGGAGGGCTAGAAAGCACGCTTTCCCGCACCTCTCCCCCCTCCCTCCCCTTCCCTTCCCTGTTGGGGCTGATAGGGTTGCTTAATGCAAGCAGTAAGAGGCCCTTTAAGGAAAGTGCATATCCAAGGCTTGTGGAAAGTGAGCAATTCCCCTGGCATGCTAATGGTGTGCTGTGGGAATTAGGTACTTTCTGGAGGCCTCAGGCATGCGGAACGCTGAGCGCTCACCAAGCTGGCCTTGCCAGACGTGGGCCGGCTGGGCACCACTCAGCAAGCGCGCTTGGCAAACTCCCAGGAACCTCACTATTCACTAATCGTGACCTTACTTTATTTCTCATCTCATCTACTATGTGATAAGGATGCTGGGGGATTTCGTTTGGTCTGCGTTTTGAAGCGAAATGACCTGACCCCAAAATGGTGCTTGAGGCAGCTAATAATAAAATCCAGATTACAAACAAAATCTTAAATCATAATATAAAAACAAAAAATTAAAAACACATTTTTTAATTTGAACTGTTGTTTTTAAATGGATACTGTTGTTTTTATATTGTTGTTTTTTATGTTTTTAAATTTTGTATACTTTTAATGTCTACTGTTTAAACTTTTGTAAACTGCCCAGAGAGCTTCGGCTATGGGGCGGTATATAAATGTAACAAATAAATAAATTTAAAATGTTTTGTGCTGATAAAACACAAATATTCATTATTAAGTCCTATCCAGTGTAATTTTAGGATGTTTTTAGGAAGTTTTAACAATGTATATTATGTTTTAATTCAGTTTTATGTATTTATATTTACTGTTCCCCACCTCGATTGGAATGGCGAGGCGGGTAAGAAATTATTATTATTATTATTATTATTATTATTATTATTATTAATAATAATAATAATACACAAATTCACAGATTGAAACAGATGTTGCTTGGTTCCGATAGTGGGTAATCAGATAGACTGTCTCTGAATTTGGAAGCTCTGCTTAGCTATCATGGCTAAGATAGGGTGACCATATGAAAAGGAAGACAGGGCTCCTGTATCTTTAACAGTTGTATTGAAAAGGGAAGTTCAGCAGGTGTCATTTGTATATATGAAGAACCTGGTGAAATTTCCTCTTCATCACACAGGTTGAAGCTGCAGGTGCCCTGCCCTCTTTTAAATCTGGTCACTCTAGTATAGCTCCTGCAGCTTTAACTGTGGTGATGAAGAGGGAATTTCACCAGGGTCTCCAGATATGCAAATGACTCCTGATGAAATTCCCTTTTCTATGCAACTGTTAAAGATACAGGAGCCCTGTCCTCCTTTTCATATGGCCACCCTAGAGGCTAAGAGACATTTTCAGGCCTATCCTTCATACGTATGTTTAATCCTATTTTGTTCTTAAAGCCACCAAAGCTTCAGGCCATTGCAGTCTCTTCCATATGGTAAGTAGGCATTATGTAATGGAGTACTTTGTTTTAAGAATCCAATCAGCTGTCAATCAGTTGTACTGGGTGAGCTCTAGAATTATAAAAGGATGGAGAAATAAATGCTGCTCTCTTTTCCTACACCATTCATGATCTGCCTCTTTGTCAATTTTGCTGTTAAACAAAAAGGCCCTGAGCACAGAATGCTGAGGCATGTTACTTAGTCATCTTCCTTTGGAAACTACCCAGAAACCCGACTATTAACATTGTCATTTTCTCAACTGTTGCACAATGGAATGTTCTGCTCTCAACCCACTTCTCACATAATCTCTGAAGTTGATGGGTGAGTACATGTATATGGGGGAAGAGATGATATTGTTTTCTCTATCTCCTGTGCAATTGGTACAGCCTTTGCATGGGCAGTTTATTTGATGGAGGCGACCAGGGGGAAAAAAGATTTCCACCTGATGGCAAAGAGAAAGTACCAGGAAGGGAAGGAGAAACAGGAGTGGGGCCGTCTATTTGGCCTGGTCCCCCTTCCATTCATAGGCCAGGGCATAGCTGATCCCATGACAGGTGGCAACCCTAATTAAGAACGAACATGATTGAATATACAAGGATTCAAATCCAGACTTTTAAGAACTAAGCACTCAAAGACTTCTGCCTAGATGAATGAATCTGCCCACTTTCTCCCACATTCAAATTTTTGAAATCTCAGCTCTTTCCATCCCAAATCTGATTTATTTATTTTTTTTGCAAATTTTGGTAAATTCTTATCAAACTGAAATGAAACCACGCTTGAAAACTTTTTTCGCCTATCCCTATTCAAAATTAGAACTAAAATGAATTTGTGCTCCCCTCTCTTCCAATTCTTTTCAGAAAATTTTGATGATGTCTATACTCTTTAGAGTTTGTGCAAATATTAGGCATATTTTTGAAGTTCATCAGGAGCGATTACCATCCCATTACACATTTATCCATACTTAGAGTAGTCCCATTGAAATCAATGGGGTTATGTTAGTTTACTCAAAGTATGACTAAATCTTGCCCAATATTTGACAGTGGATTTAGTAGCACTCCGATTTTGCAGAATCTGACAGTTGATGTGAAACAAAGATATCAGCTGAATTAGCAAATCAACCAGCAAATATTTCTTGATTGGATAAAGAAGAGAAACAGTATAATTTCAAAGACAGTGACCAAATTTTGTAAATTCAATTGATGTAGGGTGACCAAGTTCCCAACCTTGGGTTTCCACATATTGTTAGACTAAAAACCCCATCATCCTGGTTGGCTGATGGGAGTTGTAGTACAACATCTGGAACTCCAAGGATACCATTGTTTTAAAGGCTTTAGCCTAACCAGTTAGACTGCTTCCCTAATCAAAAGTTTCAAAAACTACAGCATCAGTTTAGGGTGACCATTTGAAAAGGAGGACAGGGCTCTTATATCTTTAACAGTTGCATAGAAAAGGGAATTTCAGCAGGTGTCATTTGTATATATGGAGAAACTGGTGAAATTCCCTCTTCATCACAACAGTTAAAGCTGCAGGAGCTATACTAGAGTGACCAGATTTAAAAGAGGGCAGGGCACCTGCAGCTTTAACTGTTGTGATGAAGAGGAAATTTCACCAGGTTCTCCATATATACAAATGACACCTGCTGAACTTCCCTTTTCAATACAACTGTTAAAGATACAGGAGCCCTGTCCTCCTTTTCAAATGGTCACCCTAAACTGATGCTATAGTTTTTGAAACTTTTGATTAGGGGAGCAGTCTAACTGGTTAGGCTAAAGCCTTTAAAACAATGGTATCCTTGGAGTTCCAGATGTTGTACTACAACTCCCATCAGCCAACCAGGATGATGGGGTTTTTAGTCTAACAATATGTGGAAACCCAAGGTTGGGAACTGCTACTTTAAGGAAAAGGTGAGTGTTAAGGAGAAGCAAGAAGGAAAAGAGCACAAAACATCCACATTGGGCAAAGGTATGCAAAATAAGCTAATTGCCGTTTTCTAGATCGAGATGGTGAATAATCCACATTAACTGGCTGCCTGATGGCATGAATTCTACCTTTCTCCTTATGCTCTCCCTCACAACAAATCTTGTCTTTTGTGATCTGACAGACTTTGATATTCATATAAAATATGGCTGAATATTTAATATCATCACAGTTATTGTACTTCAAGAACCCAGAACTTTTTCTTCCAGATCATTTAGGGGTTTGGAGTGTGGGGGAGATAAACCAGCCTCTAGATTGTCAGATCAGGAAATTCTGATTGACTTGCTTCTGACAAAAGTGCTGAATTTTTACAAAGAGCATTATAATTTCCATTGTGCCCTTCCTTTCAGGAAAACTCACTTGGGATAGAAAATGCCTTTCCATTTGCATATCTTTAGAGAGATACCTTTCTGGTAACTGATGAGTAGAACACCACGGCCTTGAAAACAGGTGTTACAAGCATTTATTTAGTGAACGCTGAATGAAATTCTACCTGTGGGAAGGCAATATGGCACTAGATGAGTGCTCAACCCTTTACAGTGGAAAAAGTGGGATAATCATTTTAGTATTTAAAATGCAAAACGGGATGGGCGGGTGTTGTTGTTAAATGAACTGGACTTTCCTTTGAAAGTTCCTTAGAGCATGTCAGCCTAGCTGTAATGGCAGATGGAAGTGGGGACATGGCATACACGTCCACCTTGGAATGAAAACTGCATTGGGGTGATTGGGAAGAATTGCTCTTTCCTCTGGGACATTTTCTGTGGAGATCGAGCACTTTTTGTTAAAGATCAAAAATGTGTTAAGCCAAACTCCCTGCTCTGAATTCAGGGGCAATGAAGACTTAAATTGATAAACATTTGGATAAGTTTAAAAATCAGTACCAGAAGCAAATGCTAGTATTGTATAACCCACTATATTCACTTTTGGGATGGGATAAGTGTCCTGAACAGGCAGCACCCTGTTGTTATCAGATCTTTGAAGGGTGGGAAAGAGAATATTGCAGACAGACGGACACACACTGATGAACAATTTATCAGGTTGGATCCAGGACCTGTTTCCATGGACAGAAGATTCTGCTCACCGAAGGTGCCTGCCTGATTTTGGAGGTTGGTGGAGGACTCTTTCTCCTTCTACCTCAGCTCTTTCACTCCCCTGACCATCTGTGTAGCATCTTCAAGTAGCTGGAGAGGCTGCTATGGGGAGGAGGAATGGGGTGGGTGGGAGATCCACGTCTTTTAGACCAGTTGCACACACCTGAATCTGGATCCAATGAATGGACACTCAAGGCAGCTGATAAGAAAGCTGTTATTAAGCCAATTGTGAATAATGGTGTGCATGCCATTAGAGATTTACAGATTTTGTATTGCAGCTTGTCAGGTGTCTTTCATTCCATCATCCACTCATTGATAGAATCTGTGTTTTGGGTGTGTGTTTTTAACCAGATACTTGTGCTAATTTCATATTAGTGCTAATATGTATTAGTGCTAATGTGCATTACCATAAATCCCACCCAAAAATGAAAAAAAATGGTCCAGACATTTGTGGAATCTGCATAATTCAGAAAAAGTTGCTCCACCGCAGAATCCACAAGTCAGATTCATAGATATCCAAACTCATTTGAATCCATTATGGATGTCTCTGGAATGCCATGTGCAAGAATGATTCAGATCGCTGATATGCCTTTAAGAGTGAGATCTGCCATTTTCAATGGGCAAAACGATGCACAATTAAATCTATTGTGGATAATAATATGAATGTGATGTGCAATGGCTATTGGAAAAGGACCTGTACAGCAATTATTGCATAGTCACTCTTGTGTTGAATGTTGCAAACATGTAGTGCTAGTGCACTGGGAGGTGTAAATATCCATGGAAATACAGAGGGATGTTTTATCCATTGCAAGCACTAAGAACCAAACTGCAAGCAAGCTGAAAAATCCAAGAAGAATCATGTAGTTCAGTTGTAGATGAAGCTTTAAGGAAAGAAAGATAGTGAGATGTTTGTGAATCACTTTATGGTATATGCCTCATGGGTGTGATTTGTATGCTAATTAAAAACCAAGTCGATGTTCACGCTTCAGTAAATATGTTTTAAATAACGGAGGGAGATATAAGAAAAAGATCCTTAGTTTGTTAACTGTGAGCAATCTAAATCAATTCAACATAAAGTAGGTGCTTCACATGTGTTTTCCTCTCTGTCAAATAGAGATGTACAGGGATCTCTTTCCTGTATGTAAATCATGTGGACATGTCCTGTTCATAACTTTGAACAGAAATGGAAGAAGGGATGCATTTCTCAGGATTTTTTTGGGGTGGGGAGGGGAATTTCCTGGACTTTTATTACTTGTATTAATTTCCTGAACTTGCGCAACTGCACACTTCCCAAACAAAAATCTAAGTGTGCACAAATGAGCAGCCCTTCCCCGATCCAATTTTTCACACTTTTACCTATAGGGGAAATGTGCATTTTTACTGGGAAAATGCAGTTTTTCCATTGGGGAAAATGCACACTGTTTAATATGTGCATTTCCTTATCGGAAATGTGATTTTTTTTCCTGATGGGTGTATGTGTGGGGGAGACGCTCACATCCAGGAATGCAAATGAGTTGAAATGTGCTTCAAGAAACAATTAGGAGAGCTCAAACATTGCATAACTGTCCAGTGATGTTGCTGGAATAGATGTAGAACTGAAGGAACAGATTCCAGTGGTGAATTTAGGTGATGTTTACCAGCTGAAGAAAACAGTATTTTAGCATTTGCATGAGAAGTTAACAATCCCTTTTCCAGCTTTGCAAACTATTCAAAGGAGTAGTCCTCCTGCTTTTTCATGGGAGACATAGCACAGATGCTGTTTAAAATATATAATAGCTGTTATGCAATAATAAGGGATGAGCCAATAGACAGCACACTTTGTGTTTGCTTTCATTTGTGGGAAAAAAGCCTCCTCTTTAGGTCATTTTTTAAAAACATATTTGCCTTTTTTGATGCTGTTTTTATTGGCATAATTTTGTTCTTCTTTTTCTTTGCCTTCACAACCCTCTGTCTCATTTTCCACACTCTGACATTTAATCTAGATATTTTAGTGGAGAAAAGGCTTTTAAGAAGGGAACATAGAATTAGAACAGAGAGCTTCGGCTATTGGGCGGTATAGAAATGTAATAAATAAATAAATTAGTGAAATTATAATAGTGAGAGATGAGGCCAGGCCTTACCATTTCCCCATTTTCTCAAAATGAGGTAGCCCGCAAATATTATTGTGTTCTTGTCCTTGTATAACTGATTACACCCATGTTTTATATGCATGGGCAGGGGGCGTTGGGGGAAAGGACTTAGTGGGACCCAAACACACATTTATTTATTTATTTATTTATTTTATTGCATTTTTATACCTCCCAATAGCCGAAGCTCTCTGGGCAGTTTACAAAAATTAAAACCATGAAAAGCACTCAAAACATAAAGCATACAGTATAAAACCATAGTATAAAATAAAATATAAAAACACAACCAGGATAAAAACCAAGCAGCAAGGCAGAAATTGATACAGATTTAAAATACTCAATTTGGCATTTTGTGAAAAACTCACACAGTTTTCTCCCATCCAGATGCTGGCAGGGGATCTACACTAGTACATGAAACATTGTTTTTACAATCATTGAACATTTTGTTTTTGAACGATTTAAAACGTAGCAGTTTTTAAAACGTTTACTTACTTTTCTCTTTCCGTGGGAAATGCATTTCTTTTGGCCACACTAAGAAAAGAAATCCGTTTGTTCTTTTTCCCCATCTGCCAGTTTCCCCTCCCACTTCCTTTTCTTTCCATCGGCAAACAAACCAGGAAGCAGCCTCTTAAAACTGAAACTAAAAAATGTCTGCAAAAAAGAGGCTTGGAAAAAAAACACGGCTCCAACTTTGGGCACGGAAATTTCATAAACATGCCCCCCAGGAATGCGATTGGCTAATTAAAAATTACAGGAAACCCATTTAATACGATGAAATTGGCCACATCATACCAAATAGAACGACTTATTTCAGAGAAGTTCAAAATAAAAACTGGAGACCAGACAACAATAAAACGTAACAAACTATACGTTATGTGGCGAAATACTACCAAACGCACACTTAAAAATGGTAAGACGTGTTCTAACTTGACTAGTATAGATCCCTTCTGTGTTGCTTATATGTAGGGTTCAATGAGCCTGTTTTCCAATCTTAGGTCTGTCCCTACCCTTTTCCGCATCAGTTTGTGATATATATATATATATATATATATATATATATATGTGTGTGTGTGTGTGTGTGTGTGTGTGTGTGTGTGTGTCAGCATGAAAATCCAGTTTTTGTACACATTGCTCCCAATATGCTAATTTTGTGTGCATTTCTGCAAACAATTTGCCACAATAAAATGCATTTTAATGTTATTTTTTTTACTAATATATGTATTTGTGTGCACACTTTCTCTTAATATGTATGTATGAGAAAAAATGGGCAAATATCAAAGGATAATTGTGTGCCAGGCTGTGTATCAGTTTGGGAAGTGTGATTTAGGTAGGTTTGCATTAAAATGCAAACTGAACGAATTCCTCTCCCATCTCTACTTAAATATTATCCCCGCTGCACAAGAGCTGCTTATGGAAAAACTGGCTCCCATCTGGCTATAATAACATTTAAAAGTCCCCTAAGACACAGCTAAAAATGAGTTTATGGTAATTTCTTCATCAGCTTTTGAGAAAATAAACTTGGGGGCAGAGACCTGTCTCTTTTGCTCATGAAACCTTTCTTCTCCATTTCTCCATTGCCTTTATATTACCCATAGTGCCTTGTTGTGGTGCTATATGGAAGTACAATTCTAGATGTATACAGACAACCATTTTATTATATATCCGCACCCGGTAAAATTCTTCTTAGTACTTAGCAGGATGTAAGTACTAAGCAGGACAACTGGTTTACCAAGTGGTTACCTGCCTACCATAGTTAGGGACCACTTAGTAAATGATGGTCTGTATGTCTATCTGTATATGAGCATTCTTGGAAATGAGGGGTGTTAAGATGTCAATGGAGCTTCCCCCCTTTGTTTTACACACACACACCCATGCAGGGATGGGGTTGGAAAAATATAGGGAGAAGATTTAAACCTCTCCTCCTAGTGCATGGTACTCCCCATTCAAATTGCAGCTGTGCACACTTAAATTACAGTAAAGAAAAATATAATCCATCATGAGATCCCCCCTTTGTTTACACAAGGCGCGCGATGACCGCGGAGGGAGAGGACGTCACACCCACCATTTTGTTTTTTTTAAAAGAAACAGAAGTGGTGCACGAGCGCTTATGCGCTCAAAGTTAAGTTGTTGTTGTTTTTTAAAAAATCCCCACTCCCCCCACCCCACCCCCGATGGGCGCAGAGCTCCTCAGGAGCTCTGTGACCCATGCACAGTTCCCAGCTCCTCGTGAGTAACCACGAGTATCCAGGACAAAACGCGATGCCTGCCCACACATTCCATGGTCTCGGGATCATCCTGAGACCATGGAAAAAGAGGGATGAAAGGGTAGGGCAATATCCTGGGGAAAGGGAGGGATCATCCCTCCTGTGATCCCCTGTGTATCATGTGGATGCACAGGGACGATCCCGGGGATTGCCCCGGGATATTGCCCCATCTAGCTATGGCCTTATACCCCGTCCTGTATAGAAGAAATCAATGGGCAGCCTGGATGGCATCAGTCCAGAAGATTCTTCACTGAGAAGGTGCAGTGGCATGGCTTGCTGCATGGAGCAATGGGTATCAGTTTTTAACAGTAAGGCAAAGCAGAAGTACCAACCTACCTGCACACTAAGGTCATTAGCTAATGCTCATTTCCACATATGAGTCATGACCTCCATGAGTTGTGAGGGCTTACCACTTCAAGGGAGAGGGCTTTTTTCTATAATGGTGCCCCAGCTGTGGCATGCCCTCTAGTAGCAGTTAATCCTGGCATCAACTTTGCTGTTTCTTATGTGCCTAGGGGGAAAAAATAATCACCCAGGCATTTTAAATTTGCTATCTTACATATTTTAAACTCTCTGACTACTAATTGTGCTTTTATCTGCAGGTTGATTTGTTCGTATTGTTCCCTGTCCTGTTGTTTTGCTTTAATTTTTGTAAGCTGCCTTGATGTCCTTGATAAACAGTGAGATAACAATGCTTTAAATGAATCACTAAATATGCTGTAGTTTAATAGCACTGAAGGACTGCCTTGCCATGAAGGCTCACCAAATTCCAGCTCCACACAGAACTATGTATGAATTTTCCATTTAGGCCAGCTTTCAAAAGTCAGCGCTAAAGCCTGTATGGAATTCTTTAAATTGTATTTTTACCTTGACTTCTAATATGCTGTAATGCATGTTGAGCCCGTCATAGGACGGGAAATTAATTGAAATTAATAAATGTCATCTTGAATGACCAAAAACTGTTCTTGATGTTTATATTTGTGTAGGAGGAAAGATATTTGCTTGAATTTCAAAGACATCATTTCACTCTGAGGAAGGAGCTACACATAATGATGTAGATAAATAAGAACAATGTGGGTGAGATCCAGGTGCAAAGCAATTGACAGTTTCAATTGTTATTAAAGAGCTCGAAATCTCCACTGTTTTGCTGCTGGCAATGGAGAAGGAGAACCAGCAACTTCTGAACTTTACATGATATGCTCCATCTCTTATGATTATTACCAAAAACACGCCTACATCTTTATTTATGTTCAGACAATTAAGCAACATGCATTCTGTTCCTATACATTTACTAAGAAGTAAGTCTCAATGTTGTTCACTGGAACAAGTGCATCAGATTGTAAGCAAAAATCCTACCACATTCATGTGGAAGCAAAGCCTGTTGAAAATAATTAAGACTGAATTCTGAGTAAGTCCAGTTAGGATCAGGATGCAAATTGCATTTTTCTTCAGTGGTATTTAAGCAATTTAGAGCAGCAATCTTACACACACTTAGTTGGAAATAACTTAATCTCCTTTGGAAAAGAAATGAGACTATGGGCATAGCTAGATGGAGTGATATCCTGGGATATTCCCTGTGCATCCACATGATGCACAGGGTATCCTGGGAGCAGGGAGGGACAATCCCTTCCTTGCCCTGGGATATCGCTCTACCCTTCAATTCTGATTTTTCCCAGAGTCTCAGGATGATCCTGAGACCGCGGGACATGTGGCCCGCCATCGCAATTTTGTCCCGGCTCCTCATGAGTAAACACAAGCAGCCGGGCACAGGGCATGGAGCTCCTCGCAAGCTCTGTGCCCATCAGAGGTGGAGTGGGGGAAGTGTGAGGTGTTTTAAAAAAACAACAACAGAAAGTTACAGTGTCATTAAAGCACTTGTGCGCTCATTTTCATTTAAAAAGAAAATCCAAAATGGTGTGTGCAACGTCCTCTTCCTCTTAGGATGTCACGCACCATGTGTAGACGAGGGGAACGATATCACAATCATAAAATTATGAGATCATCCCCCTCAACCCCCCCAATCAAGCCATGCCCTTACTTCTGAGTAAACATACATAGGATCACTCTCTAACAGCCGTTGGCTAAAATGTTTATTAGCACTTTAGAGGGTTCAAAGTCTTTTATTCACATTATCTCAGTAATACTTCAAAGAACCTTTAAGGTAGGTCAGTACTGTTATTGCCTCATTGCAGATGCCAGATGCTTACATAAGAATGTTGGGTTGATACACAATGTTGCAGAACTGGACTTCAGCTTGCACACGGTATCATTTTCCTAAGCCACCTTTCCCTGCAGACCCCATGCTTCCCAAACTTCTCCAGGGGCCTGCCAAATCTCCAGAGCAGGCTTTTTTTGGGAGGGGGTATGGTGCTTTATGGGGAGGAGGGATCTGTTCCACTGATGGATGCCATTCTGTGAGCAGATGGCCATCACTGGATGCAACCATAGTGAGTTTGTGGCTGAGGCAAGATTCATCCCAGAGACTTCCTGATTCACAACTTAGGCTTTAGCTAGGCCTAAGGTTTATCCCAGGATCGTCCAGGGTCATCCCTGTTCATGTAAATGACACACAGGGGATCCCGGGAGCAGGCAGGGATGACCCCGGGATAAACCTTAGGTCTAGCTAAGGCCTAACTCAGATTATTTACCACAACACAATTTTTTTTTTATTTTCTAAGGCAAGAGTGGTGCGGGTCTTAG
This sequence comes from Elgaria multicarinata webbii, assembly GCF_023053635.1. Classification (NCBI taxonomy): domain Eukaryota; kingdom Metazoa; phylum Chordata; class Lepidosauria; order Squamata; family Anguidae; genus Elgaria; species Elgaria multicarinata. The sequence goes on along the minus strand of NC_086178.1, from coordinate 104,793,345 downwards.
ATCTACACAAAATTAAAACCCATTGTGTTCAATGGGGGGTTACTTCCAGGTAAGTGTGTACAGGATTGCACCCTAAGTTTCACTTCAACCTCAGTAAGGGTCAGTTCACAATCGTTTACTTATATGCAAGCAGCCATAACCTTTCCCAGATACATGCTTGCATAGAAAAAGTAATAATGGGGTGTATCCAGATTTAGGCCATAGCTAGACCTAAGGTTTATCCCTGGATCATCCAGGGGCCAAACCTGTTCATCTAGGTGACACACAGGGGATCCAGTGCTCAGGCAGGGGCGAACCCTGGATGATCCCAGGATAAACCTTAGGTCTAGCTGTGGCCTTAGTCATACTATGGGCTCATCTACACCAAGCAGGATATTCCATTATGAAAGCAGTATATAAAAGGCAGGAGCCACACCAAGCAACATATAGCAGTATGAGAGTGGTATATAGTATGGCCTTAGCTAGACCTAAGGTTTATCCCGGGATTGTCCCGGGGTCACCCCTGTTCATGTAAATGACACACAGGGGATCCCGGAAGCAGGCAGGGATGACCCCGGGATAAAAGTTAGGTCTAGCTAAGGCCTCAGTCACTTTACCACTCTACTAGCCCCCTCTCTTTAACAAATATAGTTCTAAGCAAAAACGTCAAGGTTCCACATCAAGACTTGTAGTTGTTTTCCTGACTCTATAATAATCCTACACAAGCAGATGGAAATAAATAATATTGGCTAGTGGTGGCTACTTACACGGTTGCTGTTCCAGTGTCTGCCCCAGCCAGGGAGTTCAGTTAAAATGGTGAGTAGGTTTGCTGGCTTCTTTGTTGCACTAGTGGAATAGAATGCAAACCCAAAGATATGATGATTGAACATGAACTTTCAGAATTATAACACACCAGAGAAAGAGGAATAAAAGAGAAAATTACGGCTACAGGCTCGTGTTGCGCCAGCCCTGAAAACCAGCCAATTTTCTGGCATATTTCTGCCTTCTGGTTACAATGCAAATGGCACAAGTTGACCTCAGATTGTTCCTGTTTCAACAGCTCTAAAAAATCGACTTTAAAATGTGATATTGTACTCCGTAGTGTTAACATAATGCACTGTGATGTGACCAGCTCAGTCATATGGGACATATCACAGCAGGAGCAGTCAGCCAAAGAAACAGTTTTCCATTAGAGGGAATGGTAGCTTCAGAGCATCACCTTTTAAAATGTGGATTTAAAAATAAGGTATCCAGAGCAGAAAACTTCACTTTTAATAGTCAGTAAAATTCACATTTGAATCCGTCCATGCCTTGAGCTAAACAGCTTGACTAGCTTTTGCAAGAGAAGAAAGGGGAGGGGGAAATATAGGGGTGTGCAAAGTTGGTCTTCTCTGCCTCAAAATTCAATCTGGAGCCCTGTAGAGGTGTTTCTCTGCCTCAATTTCCTGGGTGGGTCCCTCTCTTTGCCTTGTTAAATTACCCATAGAAGAACTGTTCAGTATTTGGGTTAACAACAGTATTAACGGATATGGTTACAGATCCCTCATTTTTAAAGATAAAGAGATAAAACTTGACACAGTGATAGCTCTTAAGGAAAGCTTCAGCTCTGCCAAGGCTGGATCAGATCGGTTCATGCTTTGATTTTTAGGAATTTTTAAAATGGAATTTAACAGAAATGCTTACATCTGTGTAACTTTTATAGATAAAGAGAAGAATCATGGCAAAGTGATAGCTCTTCAGGAGGGCCATAGCCATGCCAAGTTTGTTGGGGTGGTTGACAAACTACCCAGAATCCATGGCCTTTAGTAGGGTTGTGGGGTGGCTTGAGGGTGTGTGCAAACCAGGTCAATAACAACAAGCTGCTAAAATATGTCATCTTTGTACTTGTGGCAACTCATAGGGAAATCACAAAGGCATTGAAGTCTTCAAGTGCATTCTGGGTGGACCTTTGTTATTACAGACTATGATGTATTGTGCTACTAAAAAGAAAAAAAAACCTTGATGCTTTCATTTATGCTTATCCAGAGGAAAGACTACAGCAGAAAAGTTCTATCTAGTCTGGTAGTTTGTTTTTTTTAAAAAAAACTTTTTTAACATATGTGAATAATAGCAGATCATAGTATTTCTGTTCCACAAATATTCATTCATAAGTCCATTCTGTCCCATTTCTGAATTAGTCTGCAAACTTAAAACCTGCATGACAAATCATATTTAAACATATATTTCTACACATAATTTATCTCAAAATACCAATTTCAAAACATATTTTCTCTCAATGTATGCATTTCTAAACATATTTTATCCTAAAATACATGTTTATATGTATACATTATTTGAACCAAGCAGTGTAGTGCAAAATTAAAGAGAGAGAAATACACACACCAGTGCAAAATCCAACATTAGTCTAGGAGTTGCAGATCACAGCAGTTTGCTTCACAATGTGGAGCAAATGGCATTCTGGAGCATCTCTAGTGCCCACATAAGGCCACCATTTTCACATGTGTCCTGTGGAAGGATATTTTTGGTCAGTGAATAGCTTTGTGGAGCTACCTAGTGTAACTACGTAATTCATCATATTGTAGACCAGCCTTCCCCATCCTGGTGCCCTCAAGATGTTTTGGACTACAACTCCCAGGCACAGGAGATGGAAAGGGAAGTAGAAAAAGAAATTCTCATCTTACCCCCAGCAGGCTGTACCCTTGCCTGTATCCATGAGGATCAGGGAGTGGGGAGTGTCTTGTCTTCTGGGAAGGCTGATCCTGAATGGGAACAGGCTACACAAGGTGGTGATCCAACCCCACTTTGGGAAGTTCAAGAGCCTCGCCTCCAAGTCTGGCTGGCCAAGGCTAGAGATGTTGGCAGGCTGGCAGAGACAGACTCCTAGAGGAGGAACATCAGGGAGACCTCAAAAAGAAGGATCTGATTGCCTATGACTGGTGCACAAAGGTACTTTTATAGGGAGAAGCCCTGATGACCCCGGGCATCCAGGTTTTGGAAGGCCCTTGGGCAAGACTGCCTCAATAGGGCCCTCCCTCTACCCTACTCTTCGCAAGAAAAAAAAGATAAAAGTAAAAAATGGCAGTACAGACTAGGATAAAAATAATGTTATCATTCTACTTAGCAATAACTTCACAAGTTGGTTCCCTGATACTTCCTCAACCCCACCAAAGAGTGGCTGCCAAATCTTCATTTAAGAAATGTCTGGTATGGATACAGAGACACAATCAAGGAGGTACACTGTCCCTGAGCACTGGTGCACAGTGGTGCCTACCTGAGGAGATGGGGAACTGGCATTTGAGAAGACAGTAGAATAAAAGGAAAATCAGGAATTGCTGTATGGTCCAGAGTGCAAAGGACACCGATCAAATGAAAAGCAGTGAGCAGTGTGTGGGCATGATAAGGCCAGGGCCCCCTCTTCTTCAGGCTGGCAGCATCTGCATGAGGTCACAATGGCCAGACTCCCTGCTTCAAGCTGGGAACTTCAGCATGAGGTCACAATGGCCAGTGTCTTTTCTTCAGGCAGGCAGCATCAGCAAAAGACAGAGTAGGGTTCTCCCCAGTTGAGGTGGCAGCATTTGATTTGGTTTGATTTATTACATTTATATACTGCCCCATAGCCGAAGCTCTCTGGGCAGTTTACAAAAGTTGGCTTCCTGCAAGCTGCAATGCCAAATCCAAACTATTTTAACAAGATGCTCCCATGCAAATGTAAACTGGCTCTTGGGTTCAATGGATTTTCTAGAGGAAGTGATTGCATGAATCTGGGGTCTGTCTCTTCTTTGCTCTGAAAATGGGGCATTCATTAAATGGGGGGGGGAGCAAATCCATGCTCAACAAAAGATGTCAGAGGTCAACTTTGTATATCAGAAATTTCTCTTTATGGTTATTCACTGGAGGGAAACTACAGTGACAAGGCAGCAAAGAAGACCAATTTGGGAGAAAACTCTGTTTTTGGCAGTGGAAGAGATCAGAAACTTTAATGAGGCACTTTTCAAGATTATTAGTCAATGGCACTTCACTCCAGCAAGATTATTTTTAAAGGTAAATCAGTAGGCCTGTGTTGGAAGGGTTGTTGTAAAACATAACACACACACCCCTACATTTCTGAAAGTTTCCTTCTATAGGGGGGTCATTATCTAGCTCACACTGAATAAACCAGTGGCCAGTAAACTTCAAAATGTTGTTTCTGTATTGCATTTTCATTTTAACTCAATAATAAAGATGCTTAGCACATTAAGGTTAAACTTGTAGAGATTAAACATAGTTCAGATGATGTTAAAATGGATTACTTTTTGGTTCTCTTACTTTTTTATTCTTTAAAAACATTGTAAATTGTTTTATTATAAATTAATACAAATAAAATTAAATCAAAAAGAAACGTCATTGTTACCAGAGTGCTTTAGCTTGCAATCGTAGACCCACTTGGAGGAAAGGAACCTCTCGTGCAAGCACTGAGTCATTACTGACTCGTGGAGGGACGCCACCATTCACTGACATTTTCTTGGCAGGCCTTACAGTGGGGTGGTTTGCCGTTGCCTTCCCCGGCCGTTATTACTTTTCCCCCAGCTAACTGGGTGCTCATTTTACCGACCTCAGGAGGATGGAAGGCTGAGTTGACCAGAGCCGGATGCCTGAAACCAGCTTCCGCTGGGATCAAACTCAGGCCATGGGGAGAGTTTCAGCTGCAGAAGCTGCAGCTTTACCGCTCTACGCAACACGAGACCCACTTACTTAGGAGTAAATCCCATTGAACTTGAATGGGGCTTATGCCTTAATATATTTAAAAACTAAAATTTGGGAGGGGGAAATGCATCTGATTTAGTAGCATAAAGGAAAATATATGATTGACAGAAACTCATTTTTTAAAAAAATACAGAAACATTGCTGGGGATATTCAAATTATTTTTCCTATTGTTCATTCAAGTCTTTCTTGCTTTCCCACTGAGCACATCGTGTTCAATCCTCACTGCAAATAAATTCAGTTCCAATTCATTTCATCCCCATGTTTTACTTATTTGTATCCTGCAGAGCCTTTTCTTCTGAAGCCAGATTTCTGTTCCCTTTACTTCATTGCTTTTTAGTTTGCATTTCTTCATTTGCTCGCTGCAGAGGTGAATGAGACAATCTATCTGTCAATAAAGCAGATTTGAATATAAAAGCTATTTATTTGGAATGACAATGGTAAGCACTATTTAAAAGGCCGTTTTTTTAAAAAAAAATATTGCATAGGTGACACTGATTAGGTTCTGACCTTTTGAAATGGCCAAATAGGTCATTACTGATTTTATTAGTTAAACAAATCCCATATACATCCTTTCCATATTCATCTTCTGTCTTTATATAGACTGTCAATAATCCACCCTGGGGTGCATTATATACACAATCTTCTCTTAAGGATTTGGGAGGACACTAACTGAAACAGCTGGACAAAGCACCAGTAAACAGTTGTCCAATTCTTTTGGTTCAGTGTGTGTTTAGAGGCCTGGCCCACACATTTATATGGTAGTGGAAATCCACCCCTTCCCGGACAATGTAGATCACATTACATATGTCAGAAGATACCAATTTGGTCAGCTATTCAATATGTGTAGACCTTTCTCTTTTTCAAGGGACAGAATTGGGCATCTGGCTTAATTTCCTCACCATGGTCATGCAAACCCAGTTTTCCTGACCCTCCCTCCATTACAGATATCTGGGGCAGCAGTTCCCTGATATTTCAGTGTGGGGTTTTTTTAAAATAAAAAGTAACCCCCTCACCCTTTTATTTCTGGGAATGCAAGACATTCCCCCAAAGTCTTGTTATGAAGTTAATGGCCTTAGCTAGACCTAGCAGTCTAGCGGGGTGGAGGGGTGAAGATCCCGCAATATTTTTATCGCAAGTTCTCCCCCTCAGTACACACATGGCGCGTGGCGACCTCAGAGGGAAAGGCGTTGCACCTGTCATTTTTTAATTTTCTTAAGGGGACAGCAGCGCATGAACACTCATGCGCAAAAGGTAAGTATTTTTAAAAAAAATAATTACTTTCCCCACTCCCCCCACCCCACCCTGATGGACGCAGTGCTCCTGAGGAGCACTGCACCCTGTGCGCGGGTCCCTCTTCTCAAGGAATCTCGAGGAGCCGGGTCAAACTGCGGTGGGCCACACGTTCCGTGGTCTCGGGCTCAGCAGGCCTAAAGGGGAGAGCAAGATCCTGGGGCAAGGGAGGGACCATCCCTCCCTGACCCCAGGATCCCTTGTGCATCATGTGGATGCACAGGGATGATCTCGGGGTTCGCCCTGTGATACAGCCCTGTCTAGCTAAGGCCAATGTGCTTCCAACCTCCAGTGTTCTGGCCGATCATGCTAAGGAACTTCTATAGGCTCCCTGCATGATTTTGACCCATATATGATGGACGGAAGCAAGCAAGCAAGCAAACATGATCCCACACTATCCCTCACACAATTGTGATCACACAAGGGGTGAACTTCCAAATAGGACTATAGTAAATGAATATAGGTGGCTGAGAGTCATCAAGAGGTGATAAATGCATGTGTGAACTTGCCATGGCCAGAATTTCAGGGCTTCCAAGTCGTCAAGCCTGACACTCTCCACTGGGGCAGGATATTTCATTCTTAAAATTTCTTTAAAAATTAGCATGTGGAATAGAAGGGTTCATCCAATGACTATCCATAAGATTGTGGCAATTGTCCTATGTCCATCCATTCTTAGGTGTGGCATCACATATCCCCATTGTGATTGACCATGTCTCCATCTTTTCTTTGAGGATGGACTGTGGGTGGAATTGGTACTCTGTTTCCCATATGTAGCCAATAATTTATTATCCACTTTGTTCCCATGGCCTTCATTGCTCCATGCTAGACAGTAGATCCATCTCATTTTAGGACACTTCTATTTAAATCCAGATTTACTGCCTTTCTTTTGACAAATGACTAAGAAGTTAGAAGAACATGGAGAGCTTTCCAGCAGAGTTTTCGGATTTCTTATAGCCATGAGAGTCTGGGCAAATGTTTACTTCATATGATAAAGTGTTTCCCCATTTTTCCCTGGTGTGGTTTTGGTTGACTTTCTCCCAGCACCCTTCACTCCATTTACAGCAGCACAGGCCGAGGTTTTGAACTGGGCTTAGAATACTAGAGTTTTCATTGTGAAGTTGGAATATAGCTCGGTTACATCTGAGCCCAATTGCAAGCCATGTCAGCCCCCGTCATGCCTTTGATGATGTTGTCCAGAGCATGACAGGGACTGAAAGAGATGGACAACATTTGCCAATCTTAAGTAGGACTCGATGGCCTTGTAGGCCCCTTCCAACTCTGCTATTCTATGATTCTATGATTCTAGGCTTCATCTCATACTTTGAGTATTTCTCTAGTTTTAAGTTTGGTTCATTCCAAACTTTCAATTTTTTTTAGTTTGCATGAAAGTAATGTTGTGCACATTTGCATAAGCAATGCTGTGTACATTTCTCCTAATCCATGCGTTTTTTGTTTGCATTTTTGCCTAATATACACGTGTTTTGTGTGTGTGTGTGTGTGTGTGTCTGTGTGTGTGTGTCTGTGTTGCAAGCAATGTTCCTTATAGAATGTATTTTTTAATGTTATTTCTCAGAATATTCACATATATGGTTTTGATTAGAGAACTCCATGTCAGACTTCAGAGAAGTGAGAATTTCAAAGGATAAGTAGGTTTCAGTTTGCAAAGTGGTTCAAAAGTGTAAAATTAGGTAAATTTCCATTATAATGTGAACAGATTTCTCCCCCTTTCCTTGCTAGGTTTTGTTCCCTGGCCCACCTAGCTATGTCTTTTGATGTCCCTTTGTATGTCTAGACTCAGGGCCCAGTCTGTGCATGGGACGATAACAGCTTTTGCATGGTGGAAGAACAATAGAGGTGCTCCTTTCTCCCACCATATGGATCATGTTGCTTCCATGCTAGATGTTCCACACAGAAGCCTAATCACATGGAGGCTGATTTTTCACAAATATGGGAGATGATTACATAAAGAAGGCCTCTGTGGTTGAGTACTCACAAGAAATGCCCAGCTCACAAGGGACATTGGCAGGATCTTCACTACTGCTTTAAAACGGCTTATAACAGTAGTGACAACTGTTGGGGCCCAGGACACACTCCATACGCAGTTTTCAAACTATTTTCAAAGTGTCAGATCCCGCTTGGTGTAGATCCGGCCATCATTCTCTATGGTGGAGGGGACAGATGCCCACATTGCTCCTTCACTGTGCAAAGTCCATCACTGATCTAGGTACAGTATATATGAACAAAGCTTCAGTGTAAGAACCTCCTAGGATCGACTGATTGATGTTTGCACCTTCATGCAAAAAGCCAAATCAAGTCAAGAGTGACTCTCTAATTTCCCTCGATGAAATATTGGAAGTGGTGCTGAGCCAATTTTTGTCTCAAAACTAGTGATTTCAGATGAATTGAATTTGCCTTACTGCTATCATTTTGGCAGCTGCTCCCAAAAATCGGCAGCAATTATTCCCCCCCCCCCTCCTCCTGCTATGGTGGCTGGTTTGTTTTTGTTTTCATCTCTGTTTCGTTCCTCCTTAAGTGAACCTAGCTAATCAGAGATCACATATTGGGTGAAATCATTTCACATGAAGGGCAAAAAAGAGGGCAATGCTTCCGGTATTGGCCAGATGAACGATCCTATCCTAAGGATCACTCTAAACTGAAGAATTAAATAGCTTCCTGGCACTTTCTAAATGACTCCTGAAAAATCTGGGCACCCCTTTGGGATTCTGTCAAAGGTGTTTGCAAACGACCCTCCCCAAACACACACCAAATGAGCTCAGAGGTAGATCCCTTCCTTGGTCCAAATACCTGGAAAGGAAAGTATCTCCTGTGTTTTTGAGTGTATAGTCATCAGTATCATTATTCTGCTTGTCTGTCCTAAATAATAAAGGAAAGGAAAGCCTGCCAGCCACAAGACAATTATCCCAGTGGGAATCCCGTGCAAAGAAGATGGAAGATGAAGCTGTGATTTTATTTTTAAAGGCAAGAAATAAAATGGATAAAGCAATAGAAGGCTCCAGGAATTTTATTGAAAGTTTGGTGGGTTTTAAAGTATATTTAATAAATTGTGAAGAAAATGCATTCTGGATGAAGGACATTTCCTAGATCTGAAAACTGAGAAATTAAATTGTTCCATGATATTTTGATCATTATCAGGCTGGAGGCAGTTTCTAAGGTTTTATACTGAAATATCCATTCCCTACGTAATCCCTTCTGTCCTTTCATCTCTTCAGGCAGATCTCTCTTTAGCCTAGTGGCTTCTTCCTTCAGGGGAAAAAAAGGAGAGAAGAATTTTACATTTAGAATAAAGCTTTAATGGAAAGTGTCATATTCTTCCATTTTCAGGAACTCCTATTTTTCTTCGTCTTACATAACTGTTGGGCATTTTGTTGAGACAGCTAGAAAAAGAAGCAGGAAGGCAGGGGAATGAAAAAGAGTAATAATGAGTTGCTACAATGAGATCTGTGTGATTCTGCAAACCTGTGACAAAGGTTTTGACAACTGCCTGAAAGACAGCCTGGATAGTTCTTGTGGTTCCCAATTTTCTGGAAATTGAGGCCTGCCAACATCTGAGTACAAGAGCCAGTGTGGCATAGTGACTAGAGGAGATTTCCCCAATTGGATGCCCTCAAAATGTGTTAGACTACAATTCCTATCACCTCTAACTAGCACGGCCAATGGAAGTTGTAGGTCAACACAACTGGAGGGCACCAGATTGGCACTAGAACTTAAGACACCCAAGTTTAGGAATGGAGGATAAATTATTTTGGTTCACATTTTAATGTGAACCTATGTAATTTGCACTTTGTGAAACAATAAATTAGGGTGACCATATAGAAAGGAGGACAGGGCTCCTGTATCTTTAACAGTTGTATAGAGAAGGGAATTTCAGCAGGTGTCCTTTGTATATATGGACAACCTGGTGAAATTCCCTCTTCATCACCACAGTTAAAGTGCAGGAGCTATACTAGAGTGACCAGATTTAAAAGAGGGCAGGGCTCCTGCAGCTTTCACTGTGGTGATAAAGAGGTAATTTCACCAGGTTCCCCATATATACAAATGACACTTGCAGAAATTCCATTCTCTATACAACTGTTAAAGATACAGGAGCCCTGTCCTCCTTTCTATATGGTCACCCTAAATAAATAAACTGTAACATAGTTATTCTTCAGCATTCAGACTTCTCTGAGTTTTGTGCAACAACTCTCCAATGAGGGCAGCTGTCAAAGCCTCTGACACAGGTATACAGTTTGTTCCCCATTCTGAAATCTTGAAATCCTAAGGTTTAGTTCCTGGCAGTAACAGCTTTAAGCTGCAATACGCTTAAGTACTTTTTGTGGTGTGTGTTGGAGGAATGAGGGTGCTTAGGATCATATGGACCATTGGCCTCCCCAACATGCCCCCTTCTGGGACAGGGCTGATGGGACAGCAATGGCAGTGGAATATTCCACTGCAAAACTAGGGAGGGCTGTGTTTATGTTTAATTTTTTTTTAAGAACTTAAATTCAGTTATGAAAACCAGAAATACAAGCTAGCTAGCTACCCCCAAAAGGTCTGAGTTTTGAATAAAACAAATTTGTCACCATAGCATAGAACTGTATGAAAAAAGGTTCTTGGTACACCCTGATGGCTCTCAATCTTTTGGAACGTCATTCTGTTAAGGAGGCATATTTATTTATTTAAGCACAAACAGACCCATGTTCTTTCTTTTCTTTCTGTTTTTTTTAAAATTATAAGTCTTTTTATTGAGTTTATCAAGAAGATGCAACAGTAAAATGAATGCAACCCCCCTCCCCCAACATAAATTATCTAAGGCCTTAGCTAGACCTACCGTTTAGCCTGCAACAGAGGAGGGAAGATCCCGTGATGTGTTTATCGTGAGATCCCTCCTCTGTTTACATGCAATGTGTGACGACCTCAGAAGGAGAGGCGCCGTGCCTGCCATTTTTTTAAAAAAAAAATTAAAGGGGCAGCAGCACACGAATGCTAAAGGTGAGTGTTTTTTAAAAAAATTTAAAGTATTTTCCCAGCTCCCCCCACAACACCCCCGATGGCTGCAGGTCTCCAGAGGAGCACTGCGCCCCATGCACGGCTCCTGGATCCTCGCGAGGAATAGTGAGGAACCGGGTTAACCCGCGACAACCAGCGATACGTTCTGCGGTCTCGGGCTCAGCCCGGGACCGCTGAAACAATGGGGCAAAAAGGTAGGGCTATATCCCAGGGCAAGGGAGGCATCATCCCTCCCTGATCCTGGGATCCCCTGTGCGTCATGTTGACACACAGGGATGATCCCGGGGATCACCCCGGAATAAAGCCCCGTCTAGTTTCAGTGCTGAAACAAGAACATAATATGACTGAAGGGGAAAAGGTCATGCATTTATAATGATGCTTATTTTATTACCGTGTGTTAGAAAACAGGGTTACTAACTATATATTCCTTCCTTTTCAGTTTGTTACCACTTCCTCGCTTTTTACTCAGCTTCCAATATATGCCTTAAACACTCCCTCTCTTCTTCTTGTGGCTCATAGCCCATATATTCATTCCCCTCTCCTCATATTTTAACCTTTTTAAACTGCATGTTAGGAGGGGAATGTAGTCTTCTTTTGCTGCCATAACAGGCAGACAATGTCCCAGGATCCTGTGTGTGCACATTTGTACATGCCTATATGGGTCATGTCTAGACCTTAGATCACCTGCTGCAGGAAATGCTAGCTAGAGCATCCTTCCAAAAGGAGTTTTCGCCCCAACCAAGGACTGCAGTTAATTGAGGTGTTAAGAAGGTTGGCAAAGGCTGGTCTTTCAGTGGCTCCACCCCTACTGGATGCTGACTACAATTCTTAAAGGGACAATGTCTGTTTCTGTGGTCTCATGCTCCTACATGGCTGAGGGACAAAAAAAAAAAAAAGCTATACAGGAATCATCCTTAGAGTCATCCTTAGAGGATCATCCTTAGAGTCATCCTTAGAGGATCATCCTTAGAGGATATAACCATACCCTCAGTTTGGGGCAATATAGAGGGAGGTTCCCTCTGAAGTGGGTTGATCTGTCTGAATCTGAGTCCTCCTTGGGGTAATGCAGAGCCTTAGAGACCTCAGAGACATGACAGCCATACATTTGCTAGTCCTCCATGCTCCCAGAGGGTATTGCGTATATTCTACTGCATGTATAAACTGGTCTGTATATCATAATACAGACTAGAAGATTCCAGGGCTTCTCTCCTTTACACTATTCATTGTTATTAGATTTTTCTTCCTCCTAACCCTGCGTGAATAATTAAATGGCTCAATCACAAATGCTTCTAAGAAGGACTTCTGGACGTCTTGACGGCCAGGCTCCATTCAATTACTTCTAGGGCGAGCTTCCTCTCATTGCTACTTTTATCATCATCCTTCAAGGAAGATAATAAGCTTTTTTTTCCCCTTTTACTTTCTCGAAGTATTTAACTTGTCAGCCTAGCATCATTACAACAGTTTTTAGGAGATCAATGGGAGCAAATTAATCTTACTGGTACAGTATAATAAGGTTCAAAGCAATTCTTGCCTTCAGAGGTTTCTCCAAATTATTCTTTTGATGTAATCACTATTTAGGCCAGTGGCTTGAAGGGACTGATAAGGGAAAATGGCGAATTGCTCTCCCAGTGGTTTGTGCTAAATATTCCTAAATAGAAACAGCTCACTAGGTCAACAAGTATATTATATTGCATGCACATGATAAAACCTTTTGTAAAACAAAAATATATTAAACATTACTATTAAAGGAAACAAAGATGGGGGGGGGACCCTGTCAAACGGCCAGGGGAGTCCAAGGTGGCAATGACACCGTTATATCTGTTCTCCTTTAAGTGCAGTAACTTTTTTAAAAAAACAACCACTAGATGCATCTTTGCTATCTTATGCATTACCCCTGGGCTGTTGATGCTCTATTCTGTCATTTATTTTAAATCATCAGTCTTTTAAGTTTTCTGAAGCAGGCTAAACCAATGCTTTATTTTCTTTTTCTTGTTAGCAATACTAATTTCCCATGTTCCATTTAATGTGGCAAGACCTTTCCCCCCCCCTTTTTTTCCTCCCCTCTCAGGCTCAAAACAAAATTTGACACACATTCCTACAGGTTTATTTGTTTGTTTAATATATTTATACCCTACTTTTCATCCTGTATCAGCATCAAAGGTTGAACTACCACACAAACATTACAATAAAAAAAGCAAAGATAGCCATGCTGATCTATTTTGGGGGCGGGGGGAATCCAAAGTCCACATGATGATACCTTTATTAGGATTAACAAAAATTCCACAAAAAATGTGCAAGCTTTTGAGTTCTCCAAAACTCTTCATCAGGCTAGTTACAGAAAAAGCAGGGGGTGGGGGAATGAACACACAAGTTCAATGATTAGGACAGAGGTTGTGGCCATCAAATCTGTAGATTAAATTAGGGATGTGCTCCGCTCCGATTAGAAGCGGAGAATCAGAAGCGAATTGGCCTGCTCCGCCTTGCCCAGAGGCGGAGTAGAAGCGGACCGGGGACCCGTAGAAGCACGGCAAAGAGAAGCGCCCATACGCAGAGTGCTTCAATTTTCACGGACCGATCCGATCGCCATTTTGAAAAAATTCGCCCATAGGATTGCTTTGCGGAAAAGAATAGGGGATAGTTGTGTTGTTTTTTAAGCTATCTTTCTGAAACTTCTTGTGCTTAGAGAGTCGTGGCTGGGGGTCATTTTGAGCCTACTCTCAGCTCTCTGCGTGCTGCAGTTCGCTTGCTAGAATTTTTGGAAAAATCGGGTAAAACAGCAGGAAAATGTACCTTTTTTGAAGGGCTGAGGGGCAGATCCGGTCATGATCACATGATCCCAAAGTTGGAGGAGGGGATAGGCAAAATGGGTAACTTGGGATTCTGGGAAACTTCTCTTTCTTAGTCTGAACGGACTTTTCCCAGTGTTTTTTAAAACAATAGCCCCACCAAATGCACAAACACAATCTGAAATCATATACTAAGCCAATAATAAGAGATAGAAAACACAGCACTGCTACCCACCCTAACTTTGGGGAACAACTGAATAGATGTGGTGCAAGGGGATGAGCTCCCCTAGGGCATGTGGACGTGCCCAGTGCACTCTCCTGTCCTTGGAGGGCCATCAGAGCCCTCCAAAGGTAAATCACTGGAGAGAATGCCTATCATGAGTTGAAGTGATGGTTTGCTTCTTAAAGACTGGTACCTAGACAGGACCAGTCAAATTGGCTGATGCTTCCGCCTTTGGGCACGTCCACTCCCCCCTATTACTATTCAAGACCCATTGATCTGTTTATCTAGGGATATTAGCCGTGATAGATAAACAGAACCTCCTTATTCATAGGTGGTGTAACTGCTTTAGTGTTTCCATCAACTCTTTGGGATTAGCTGACTGGACTGAGAAGCAGAACATCATCTGCATGTTATCGATATCTCAGCTCAAACATCTGGAAGACTTTTCCCAGTGGTTTCATGTAAATGTTAAAAACTCTGGGGATAGGTAGAAGTGAGCTGAAATATCTCAGAATACACTTTTCTGAGTAATTTCCTGAGATTTCTTTTTCTTCTAACAAAAGAAAGCAGCCACACTGTCCCAATTTTTTAGCCCACAATGCCTCACAATGAAGTTGGGTCTGTGGCACTATAGAGGATCCAAAATGGTGGCTGGGCTGCCAACCTTGGGGAGGGTGCAAGAAAATAATTGTTGCTACTGCCCCTTCCCTGAAAAATAATTGGAGGATTTCTCTTCTCCCCTCCCCCGGGAAATTTCGTGGAATGACTCTCTAGATTCTTTCCCCACAAATAGGGTGGAGAATTTTCATGCAAGTCTAGCCCTAGGGCTAGGAAAGGGGGGATTTCATTTGGGCTGCATTTTAAAGCACTTTTTTTAGTGGTTCACACATCCCTGACTAAAATGCAGATCAGAACACAATTGCTATCTGTTTGGGAATATTTGTAAAAGGGGGATTCTACATTGGAAGTCACTTGTCCTTATTAATAAGCTTATTATTAGCTATTGTAACTATTTCATTATAAATGATAAACTCTGCTATTTATTTATAATCATATCTCCCTCCCTCCAATAGGTGTGTTAATAAAAATGAAGGAGTTTTGCATCTGGAATAGATAGGGCTTTTTCAGTTTATGAATAAATAATATATCCACTTTAGAACCATTGGCTTGCTTTGGGCCCCACTGGAAGCTCTGCCTTAATTTACAGTGTGTCACTTAGCAATTCACCAGGAAGTGAATTCATTATGTAAAATCACCCTGACTGAACACATGATGGGATCCAACATTAAGAATACATTTTTCAGATGCAGTAGCAAGGAAAGCACTGCAATTTAAGCTACCAGAAGAATGTCACTTTTGTAACCAAGCAGTACCGTCTGAACGCAGAGTGGTGTGGAGGTTTTTGGTGGTCGAAAGACAGAATGACTTGTGGCATGGGCTGAAAAGCCCATAATGGACATTTTGGCAAGAGACCTTTGCTTGTCCTAGTGCTGTAATTTGTACGTTAGCTGAAGGACACAACTTGGATGGCTTGCATAAAAGGCAATGTTTTGATTAACATACTCTACAGCACATGGAGGTTAAGACTCTAATTAGAGGGGATCTCTGAAGCATTGGGTGGAAAACTATGTTTTCCAGGTAGACCGGAAAGGGGGGAGAATCCAACACATCCCTTTTTGGAAGCCACCCCCACAACTGTAAAGGCTAATTTTGAACAAATCTCCTTGCACCTATTCTTCTGAAACTTGTCAAATGTAATCCTCCCAGAAGAGTCAACTATCCCTACCCATTTTCCCCAAGAAATACATAAGTTATTGGCAGTTTTCTTTAAATATATGTATCAAAATTGAAAGGTGTATAGTACAAACACCTCATTCACCTATCTGTCTGAAACCTGGCAGCCATGATCCCCTCATATGGGACTATTGTGCCTGGAATTTTCATCAACTTCTGACAAACAGGGGAAAAAAGTATAGTTGTTTACTGATTTCCAGTGATAGTCAGTAGGAAGCATGACAATTTGGATTTCCAAACTGAGATTTGGATTCTGACCTGATTTAAAGCAGGCAGCTTCTAAACTGGTTCAAACTGAATTGGTCTCTTCAATAAATTGCATTCTGAACCAAATCCTGTGGTCAGTGGATGCTCTCTCTCTCTCTCTCTCTCTCTCTCTCTCTATATATATATATATATATATATATATGAGTGTGTGAATCCACAAAATCCAAGTTCACTTAAGTTTTCCAAATTCCATCTTGTGGACTTGAGCTGGAATGAACAACATCAGATTGTGAGCGTCCCACCCCCTTTTCGCATGAAAATCTGTGCATACTTTTGTGTGTATTTTTCCAAATGTATGCATCAATTGTGTTCATCTTTGAAATATACACATTCTTCTCCCATTGATTAAAGCAAATTTGTGCACATTTTTCAAAAGAATGTATTTTTCATTCACATTTTGCAAATGTAGCCATGTTGTTGAATGTTCTATTCTTTTCTTTTTTCAAATCACATTGCAAGCTTGGAGATTTACAGACTTCGGCCACAGATTTGAGTTTGATTCCATGTTAAGGCCAGAAAGTGCAAAATGAATAAATCCTTATCAAAACCAAAACCTAATTTCTCATTGTTATTTATTCGTTCAGTCGCTTCCAACTCTTCGTGACTTCATGGACCAGCCCACGCCAGAGCTTTCTGTCGGCCATCGCCACCCCTAGCTCCCCCAAGTTCAGGCCTATCACCAACAGAATATTATCCATCCATCTTGCCCTTGGTCGGCCCCTCTTCCTTTTGCCTTCCACTTTCCCTAGCATTAGCCTCTTCTCCAGGGTGTCCTGTCTTCTCATTATGTGTCCAAAGTCCTTCAGTTTTGCCTTTAGTATCATTCCCTCAAGTGAGCAGTCTGGCTTTATTTCCTGGAGTATGGACTGGTTTGATCTTCTTGCCATCCAAGGCACTCTCAGAATTTTCCTCCAACACCACAGTTCAAAAGCATCTATCTTCCTTCACCCAGCCTTCCTTATGGTCCAGCTCTCGCAACCATAGGTTACTATGGGGAATACCATTTCTCATACAGGGAATGCAATTTCTCATACGTCTCTCCATATGGCTCAGTTTTCTGTCCCATCTACACCTCACTTTCCTCCCCGGAGCTCAGGGCAGTGAAGATTCCCAACAGGTCACCCATCCAAGCAAAAAGCTCCACATAAGTCACGGCTGCTTCATCACAGCCCCTTCATCTTTGTGCATTCTCCAACAGGGGGCACTGTAGAGCCTTTGGTCTTCGCAAATGGATTTGCTTCAGTTCAAAGATAAGGAATGAAAAGCATTCTGCACACTCAAAAAGGGCTTTATGAATCGGGCGAAGTGGCCAACTCAACCTGGCTGAGATATTTGCCATTTATATTAGGTGTACATTTTGCTGTCTGTATTTCTGGTCTTCCCACCCCCTTGCTATCCCCTATTTTTGTGAGAAATGTCCTCTTTTACCTCATTCTTGCTTAATAAATGAAGCAGGGTTTGTTGTATGCAAAGTGGGAAAGATAAGATTGTTCCCTAAATTGCTTCAGCACTCGTAGTCCTTCTTTCTACCTGGTAATTCAAAGTCTCTGGAAGATCCTCTCCTGGAACAGATAACGGCAGACTGCTCAGGTTGGGCAAATTGAAATCACTGGCCCCTCAGGAGTTTGCTTCTCGCCATTTTCTTAGATAAGCCAGGGTGCCACATCCTTCCAACCACATGCCTTGCTGAACTGCCTTATCTCCTGCATATTCTATTTTCAGTGCCGTTAAGGCCTTTCTCATTTCAGGAAAAACTCATGCCTGAGTAAGTTAAAATGGGCACTTCAATTACTTCTCCAGGAATGTGCCAACTTTACTAGAGACAGGAACAATACATGATTTGGGGAGTATTGACATGCACGAGGACTGGTGAGGCACTACTCATCCCTCAGGCACATGGCTTCTTCCCATCTTTAGTAACGTAATAGTAATATTGACCTACAAGTTTTTAGTAAGGATTTCAAGGCAATTTCTACAAAACTCACAAACATTCTCTAAATTGCTGCTGCTCCTGCTGCTTTTGTCAGGGTTACAAATTTATTTGAATGGATTTAAATTGTACACATGGTGGCACTGATCCAGAGAAGCACCTACACTTTATCATCTCTAAGCACTAGTGTTCAGCCTCCTGCACCTTTGCTACTTATTTGCCCTTTACCACAGAGGGGCTCATGAATAATGCAAATATAGCTCATGCATAGTGAATCCCCCCTCTGAAATTTGCATGCAGCATGGAACTGCCCCTCCCTCATGCACCCTGATTGGCTACCTCTATTCCTTTCCCCCTCCCTGCTGGCTGCAACAGCCTAACCATGCAAATGCAACCGGGGCCTGCCTTTGCATCACATTCATTGGCAAAGCAGGGAGGTCTGATATCCTGTTGGTGGAGGGGCTGCCCTGCCTCTTTAGTCCGGAGGAATTGAATTGCTATTGAAGCTCAAGCTTTGAACTTTTTTAACCTTTCAAAATTTTCTGCACATCTACTCCGTTCAAGCTTCAGTTTAAAATAAAAATGAGCAAAATCTGTCCAGTGGAACTTGCGTAATCAGACTTACCTTTTATAAGACTATGGTAGTGTATTTGTTTATTGCATTTTAATCCCCTTCTTCATCTGGGGCTGGCAGGTTATAGCCACAGCAGAAGAGAGGGAATGAGCCATTCCACTGCCCTTCCTGACACTGTACTCTGTTGTGCACATGCCTCCTTCCCTCTGCTGAGGCCCAGCAGGGCCAGAGACTCCAGGGGAATCCATCAAGCCCCCAAAGGGCTGAATTTCCCTGCACTGGACATTCCTAGCCAAAGGTCACATGAAGCTAAAAGGCCACCAGTGGCTAGGGATGCTGTAAGCACCTGACTGGATCCAGGGATCCTGCAGAGCCCCTGCATCTGCTCCCCCCCCCGGCCTCAGTCAGTCGTTCCTGACATGAGTGTGGACCCCACCCATATGCTCGCAAGGCCTGGGCAGCCGCCTGCCCACATGCTGAAATCATGCACTTCCCCTTCCTGCTTCAATGGCAGCTGCCATTGACAGAATGGGGGGGTATGCACAACGTCTGGAGCCTCCATAAATTGTGCACTCACCCCCTTGCACCAATGGTGAAAGGATAAAGGCCTGAATGCTCCGTGTGGTTTTGGCATATGGCCGAGCAGCTGCCAAGCACTTGCTGGGGGCCTGCAGGCCTCTTCTGAAGCCCTGAAGCTGAGCAAGCAGGGGTGGGTAGCTGTGGGAGCAGGACGTGCACCTGCTGAAGTGAGTGCAGGTGAGTTCACCCATCCCTACCAGTCGCTGTCGCTTAGTTTAACTGCAACACAGCCTACCCTTTTTCCTTTTTGCCTTGGCTCCTCACACTGTTTGAGAGGCTTACTAAATTTGAGAAGAAAGAAGCTGATTCCATCAGCAAATGTAACTGATTAAAGCGTTCAGCTTTCAAATGATTATGGATACAGTGGACGTGGAATTTTTTACTGAGGTTTCTGCAAACCATGTACAGATCATTGGAACCTCTTGAAATTTTAGTTCAAACTCCCCATACTGATGTGGCTGGGAGGGGAAACGTTTGACATTTTCTCAGTGCTCCAGCCGAGGGGAGCTAAGTCCAATGCATTGAATCAGTAGTGGTTATAGATTACAAACGTTAGCACCAAGGACAGTTCCAACTTCCCCTTTATGTGAAACAAGGGTTGTCTTTCCTCCTCTCCCCCTTACAATCTGCCTTTCAAATAAATTGGTTGCTGTCTAGCTAGCTTGTCTATCTTCCACAGAGCTAGCTATGCAAAGGTGTGTGCAGTACATTCCTCCATCAATCATTTCTGCTGCATACATTTGACTTCTCCAAGCAATCTGACAAGGGGAACAGGGTCGCGGTGGGTGGGAGAAGAGGATGAAATTGGAAGCATGGTGACAAATAAAGCAGAGTAATTGTAGCTCTAACTAAATATTACCCATTGCAGTCCTCAGTTGGATGATGTTGCGGTTCAGAAGCAACATGGCAGGGATTCTGAAACTGATGGAGCAACCCAACCCCCTGGTGTAGTGAAACGAGTGTGATGCATCAGCCAGGAAGAGCACAGTTGAAATCTTACTGCAACTATGGGCTCATCTACACCAAGCAGGATATTCCACTATGAAAGTGGTATACAAACAGTATATAAAAGGCAGGAGCCACACTACTGCTTTATAGTGGTATTGAAGTGCACTGCAGGATCTACACTACTGCTTTATAGTGGTACTAAAGTGCACTGACAACTGTTGGGGCCCATGACACATCTACACCAAGCAGGATATAACATCATGAAAATGGTATATGGTATGTGTCAATGGGCCCCCAACAGTTGTCAGTGCACTTCAGTACCGCTATAGAGCAGTAGTCTTTTATATACCGCTTTCATATTGCTTTCATAGTGGAATATCCTGCTTGGTGTAGATGAGCCCTATCTCTCACTCTCAATCTTCTAACCTCCAATATGGGGTTAAGAAGTATCAAAGGGGAGAATTTAATTCACTTTGCATTTTAACATGTTGCAATTTTGAACCCTTATCTGAACCGAAACCAAGTTTTCCTTTGAAATCTGCACTTCTCTAAATTTTCAGTGGATGCCTCCAATCACAAAAAGAGTACAAAAATGCATATATTTGGGGAAAATGTTTTAAAAATGATTGCATTCAGAAAACTGGAAAAAAAGTGTATATTGGGCATACAGAAAGGTATGTATTAGGTGAAATGTACACAAAAGTGCTTATGTATTTTCAGGCAAACTTAAAAAATGGTAATCTCATGTTTCAAGATGAACCAAACTTAAGAATGGAAAAATAAGAAACTGAGAGAAACCAGAATGGATTAAGAACTGGGAAATCTACATACATTTGTGGCATGTAGTTTTTTCTGTATGATACCTTCTCAATGTCTATTTATCTTATACTCTCAAATAGATTCCTCTTTTCACATAATTCCCAGTCATACTATACTTATACAATTCTCATATAGATATAATTCTCAGATGTGCCATTACTCTTCCATTCTTGTCAACAAACTTCACAACATGACCTGTAAGTTGACAAATGCTCCACTAGTGCTTCCCATTTCTTAGCCAAAAATTTCAACAATTACATTTTTGGCATTCCTTGGAGGGTGGGGGTGGGGGGAGGAAATTAAAACTTTGGCAGAAGAGGGTAAGGTAGGTGAGAATTTTTCTTCTTGAGGAGGGGAACAGGGTTTCCACATACCTTTATAAATGTAGCCAGCTGTTTAGGAGTACTTCTTTCTTTTTCTTTTTTAAAAAACAACCCCGGGATTATTCAAATGTTCAGGAGTCCTTCCTGAATGCTTATTGGAGAAGGCAAGGTGATACGGCCTCCAATAGGCATTCACTAAGAACTGCCGGGCTCCTCCAAATGCTGAGGGAAAGGAGGGGTGTTGAAAAACTAAAAAGAAAAAGAAAAAGAAAAAAGGAAGAAGGCCCCTCAGCAATAGGCCACACTTTAAAAAAGGAATGTGAACACCCTGTCCCTCTCCCCAAGAAGAAACTTCTGCAAATTCTCCCCCTACCCTGTGAAAGAATAATGCCCCTTTCGCAGGGAGAAAGTTCCTGAAAATAGGGGCAGAATTTGGCCTAGCACTATTAGATTGTAAGCCTATGCGGCAGAGTCTTGCTATTTACTGTTTTACTCTGTACAGCACCATGTACATTGATGGTGCTATATAAATAAATAAATAATAATAATAATAATAATAATATGAACCTGCTTTATAACCAGAACTGAATGGAGTTCACAGTCCTTCCGCACAAAAACTGACTCCTGGTTATCCCCAAACTATCTTCATTTCATCATTATAATTTGTTGGGGGAAAATAATTTTATTGCTGCTATTGTTAAATAATTGGGGGTCAGAATCCTTACTGAACTACTTCGGATGACAAAAAGCTATGCAAGTAAATCCAAATCTACCTTCTGCCCATCCTTGGCCTATTCTGACTAGGAAAAGCTCCACAGAATCTCAGGCAGAGGTTTTACAATGTCATCCCATGGAGCAGATTGATGGGAGATTCAGGACAAATAAAAGGAAGTACTTCTTCACATAGCACATAGTTAGACTATGGAATTCAGTAACATAAGATGTGGTGATGGGCACCAATTTGGATGGCTTTAAAAGGGGGTTGGATAAACGCCTGGAGGAGAAAGTGGCTATGAAGAATTAATTTCATCAAGAGTTTACACAGTTAATACTTGTAGAGGTTGCAAATATTGCAGCCTGTATTTACTTCAGGTTTTCTTCTTTTATATTATTATTATTATTATTATTATTATTATTATTATTATTATTATTATTATTATTTAAAGGGTATATTGGTGAAAAAACAACTGGCCTCCCACCCCCACCCCAAAATTGTTTTTGTGTTTTAATGACAGACCCCATTTGTCTCTCAGTGACCATAATAAGTGTGTGAGAACTTTATTGGCTTCAGAAGTGTTTACATGAACCCTAGTAAAAGCTGCGGTGTGGGGATCACATTGTTGTGCTACCTAGCCTGCCCCCTGCCACCAAAGTGTCCGTTGCCACTAGGGATGTGCACCAACCACAAGATTCAGTTCAGATCCTGATTTGACAATTCTGAAAACAGCCTAATTCACCACAGAACCATTGGGAGGTCACCCAATTAGACTTGAGGCTGAAGTTCGATTTGGAAAACTGAATTTTCCTGGCTCCCATTTCCAATTCATTGAAATTCAGCATATGGTAATAATATTTGTTTTGCTCTTCAGCAAATGGTTGCAGGCATAGTAGTGCCTTATGAGGGAAGAAATTGGAGCCAGTTGTGCTCAGCCGCCCTGACTTGCCTCTGAGGTTATTTTGGAGCCTCTGAAATGGCCCCTATCCTACTTGGGGCACTTCAGGGGTTGCCTGCCTCATCTTGGCACCAAAGCAGAAGCGAAATTCAACCTCTCGAAGTGGATCAGCCTTGAGAGTTTCTGGGTGCTGGCTGGTCCAGTAGACAACTGGCTCCCCCTTCCCCCTCCCCTTTCCTCCTCATCCCCCCAAACTTAGAGCTCCCATCACTGCCACTGGGACTTATCTTTAGTGTCCTCCTCCCTGAGAACTGAGCCATGATTTATTTATTTATTTATTTATTTATTTACTTATTACATTTTTATACCACCCAATAGCCGAAGCTCTCTGGGCGGTTCACAAAAATTAAAACCATAATAAAACAACCAAAAAGTTAAAAGCACAAATACAAAATACAGTATAAAAAGCAAAACCAGGATAAAAACCACGCAGCAAAATTGATATAAAATTAAAATACAGAGTTAAAACAGTAAAATTTAAATTTAAGTTAAAATTAAGTTTTAAATACTAAGAGAATAAAAAGGTCTTCAGCTGGCGATGAAAGGAGTACAGTGTAGGCGCCAGGCGGATCTCTCTGGGGAGCTCATTCCACAACCAGGGTGCCACAGCAGAGAAAGCCCTCCTCCTAGTAGCCACCTGCCTCACTTCCTTTGGCAGGGGCTCACAGAGAAGGGCCCCTGTAGATGATCTCAAGGTCCGGGCAGGCACATATGGGAGGAGGCGTTCCTTTAAATAACCTGGCCCCAAACCGTTTAGGGCTTTAAATGTCAATACCAGCACTTTGAATCGGGCCCGGACCTGGACTGGCAGCCAATGAAGTTGTAAAAGGACTGGCGTAATGTGATCTCGCCAGCCAGTCCCTGTTAGTAAACAGGCTGCCTTGTTTTGTACCAGCTGAAGCTTCTGGACCATTTTCAAAGACAGCCCCACGTATAACGCATTGCAGTAATCCAGACGAGAGGTTATCAGAGCATGGATAACTGTAGCTAGGCTATCTCTGTCCAGATAAGGGCGTAGTTGGTATATCAGCCTAAGCTGATAAAAGGTGCTCTTTGCCACTGAGTTCACCTGTGCCTCAAGTGACAGTTCTGGATCCAAGAGCACCCCCAAACTATGGACCCGATCCTTTGGGGAGAGTGCAACCCTGTCCAGGACAGGGCAAACATCACATCGCCGGACAGATGAACCACCCGCTAACAGTACCTCCATCTTGTCTGGATTGAGTCTCAGTTTGTTAGCCCTCATCCAGTCCATTACCGTGCCCAAGCACTGCTTCAGAACAGTCACTGCCTCACCTGGGTTTGATGAAAAGGAAAGGTAGAGCTGGGTATCATCCGCATATTGATGACACCTCAGTCCACATCTCCGGATAACCTCCCCCAGCGGCTTCATGTATATGTTAAACAGCATAGGGGATAAGATAGAGCCCTGCGGAACCCCATGGCTTAGGAGCCATGGCACAGAGCAATAATCCCCCAGCACCACCTTCTGGAATCAGCCATCCAAGTAGGAGCGGAACAACTGCAATGCAGTACCTCCAACTCCCAGCTCAGACAACCCATCCAGAAGGATACCATGGTCGATGGTATCGAAGGCTGCTGAGAGGTCCAGGAGAACCAACAGGGTCGCACTCCCCCTGTCTCTCTCCCGACAGAGGTCATCCCACAGGGCGACCAAGGCAGTTTCTGTTCCAAAACCAGGCCTGAAACCCGATTGAAATGGATCTAGATAATCTGTTCAATTCAAGAGTGCCTTATAGTTAAGGTCATGGGGGCTCCCTGTTTTTACTACATCTATAACCACAAACTATTTAATTTGTTATATCTGATGGTTCATACTATTTATAGTTATTTATTTACCAGAAGATTGCTGTGGGGCGTATTTTTTCTTGTTGCTAAATTGTTGCTCACATGAATGGTTTTAGAATTGCCCCCCCCCCCGAAGGATTTCAACCTCAAATCAGGTTATATTTTTTATAATCAATATTGCCTGGCACTTGTCAAGGTGTCTCCTCTTTTGTTTCCTTCCTTACCCCAATAGAGTTGATGAAGGTTCATTATACCACTATCCCAAAAGAGATCATTGGTCCATCTTAGAACAGAATTTCTCACGCAAACTGGCAGTGATTCATCAGGATTGGGCATAGGTCTTTCCCTGTCGTGCTACTGGGGTTTTCTGGGATTTGGAGATTGCTGGGAATTGAACCTGGCTGGGCCATTATAACATGCAAAGGGATGAGCTCTGCAACTGCATTGAGACTCTATCCCATATTGGAACACATGATGTTGCCCTCAATTGAAATAGACAACAACATAGCACAATGTTATCTGCTCTGACTTGGCAAACTCATTTCGGAGACTTGGGCAGAGATCTTTCCAAACCAGTGGGTTGTGTCCTACTTAGAATAGACCCACCAACTTAAGTACCATTCATTTCAATGGGTCTACTCTAGGTAAGACAAACATTTAATACAACCCTTTGTTTCTCGAGATCCCTTTGAAGTGTATAAGCTGGGGTTGAACCCAGCACCTTCTGCATGCAAAACATTTGATCTACTGCTGAGCTAACTAACTGGCTGCACCCTTCTGTTGCCTATTAGAGTCTTATCATTCTATGCATAGTTGATCTTTCACAAATAACTAACAAATTCTTCTTTTTAGCCATGTTCTCATTGTTTACACAAACTAACTCCTATTCAGCAGTTTTCATACTGCTGACAAGTCATCATCCATCTTATTTTAGAGAGGCCAAATGTCTTTGGCTTGCCCTAACATTTGTCAGTTGACATAATTTCTAAATGTCTAGTCAATCATTTCTCAGTTAGCATAACATATCTATATTCTGAAACAATTGATCAAACAAATCAATGGTGGCAAGTCCTTGTGAACCTCTCTTTCAATAAGCCTTGTTTTTTGGTCAAGTAGTTGATCATTTTAATCTTTTATATTTAATTTATATAAAAGACACGTATCTGATCGCATAAAAATGATCTTAGACTTAACACAAAGGGTGCTTCCAGAGAATGGATTTGATTAAATTTACATGGTATCAACTAGTGCTGGGCTGAAAATTTCCACCATTCCATTTTTGGCATTTCATGGGGTGGGGGAACGAAAACTCAGGTGAAAGAGGTGAGAATATGGGGGAGAGGGGTCCCTCAAAATTAGGCAGAGGAACCTTCTGAAAGTTGTAGGGGTGGACAGATCTTTCCATTTCACTTCCTTTCTCCTGCATTCAGTTTTTTAAAAAAATCTGAAGTTCTTTGTCTCCAAATCTGAATTATTTTTAAATACTTATCAAAAAGTCACTGCAATGAAATGCTGCACCATCTGAATTTAATCGGTATGGCTATTTCCAACATGGAGAGGACCATGTATCTCCCTGCAATGTAGCTGTGAAGGAGTAGGGATGGATGAACTCACCTCCATCTGGGGCCATCGCTTGCTCACCAAGCCATTGCCCACTTGCCAAGGTGGCGTTTTGCATAAGAATGGCAGCTCAGGTCTTTTCCAGAACAATAGTGTTGCATAGATTGTGGCTGTAAAGGGGGATCTATGCAACATTACGGTTCTGGAAAAGACCTGAGCTGCCATTCTCATGCAAAATGGCAGCTTGGGAAAGGAGCCAGGAAAAGCTGGATGCTCATGGACCAGTCTGGTGAGTGCTGCACGGTCTGCGAATCGGGGTCTGGGAGGCCAAAGAGGAGGGGAGTACATTGAACTCCACCCCTGTATTGTGTGCCTGCAACATTTCTATTGTGAAGCCTATCAGAAAATGGACCTTTACATCTGCCGTAGTTTGTAGCATTAGATCTAGGAAAAGACAGAACCCCCGTCTTCCTTGATAATGACAGCTCTCATGGAGAGCAGACAGCTGCTGGGTGCAAGCCAGCAGGTCAGATAAATCCCAAGAGTAGACAGGTGCAACAACTTGGCATGGTCCTGGATCAGGCGAAGCAGTCTGAAGTGCTTCGGACCATATCTGATGTGCTCTGGCCTGCTATTGCTACTTGTGAAGGGAACAACCACATGCCTCTCACATGTCTGATCCCAGAAATTATACTTTGAGAACTGATTAACAGGTTATGGACTGCCATATAGCCCAAAATAATTTGTACTTTTAAAAAGAGATCATTGAACTGGCAAGTTGTCTAGGTCCTGTGGTGATCCTGATGATGAAAGATAAAATACCAAAAAGTGGTATATTAAATATTAACCTATAATAATTATTTTTTACTCTTTGAATTCCAAGTTAAATAAAACAAGTGGGTTTGTAATAGCAAATACTCTGTGTGTGCATGTGCGTGTATGCACGCACACACACCTCATTCTCTCCTCTGCTCAAATTACTCTGGTGAGTGACAGTAGATATTTAAAACTGACTAGAGGGATGTTTCCATCCCAGCAGGAACCTTGAGTGAGAAGCATACTACATCTCTATTGTAAAGTTCCTGGGATATTTCAAGTATATTTCAAGTATATGCATCCAGGTACTTATCTCGGGGGCGGGGATGTAACTATACTTTACAGAGGATGCATGGCCTCTGTTGACCCACATCTCCTCCTGCAGATCCCCAATAATGAACATTTAGCTCAACAAGGAGCCTACTGCGATGTTGTCATGCAAGTATCTACACACACACACACACACACACACACAAGCAGCAGCCAATGAAGTGAGGGGTGATGGAAAAGCTGAATATGATGTTACATTACTTGTCTTATTTCACTGAGAGTGTTACCATGGAGAAAGAGAAGATATTGCAGTACAGTAACAGCCTCATGGCTCCAGAAACATATGGCACAGCCTTCCCCAACCTGGTGCCCTCCACATACGTTGGAAGGCTGATACATCTCATCTCCTATTCTTCCTTTTGATAGTATGGTCCCCATAAGGTGAGATCTCACATTCATGTTCATTGTTTGATCAAGAGATGCCTTGCATTTACCAGTAAGTCACTGCAAATGAAGCACCACCGGCAAAGCTTTTGTATTATCTCCTATCACCTGAAATGCTTGTCCTTTGAGTCAGTTGAGCCGTTGAGCTGAAAAGCATCAAATGATGGAAAACCTGAGTGAAACAGCCTCATAGATGTGTATTTAAAAAGAGTGCAGGGGGGTATCAGGCTCAAACGGGTTGGAAGGCCAAATGCCCCACCCAGCAGATGTAGGATGGACTCCCTGGACATCTTTCACAGTAAAAGTGCCTGTCCTGATCGAGGCAGTCAGAAGGTCAGTGGGTTAATTTCTTTTTTAAAAAAAATGTCTTCAGCATGTGACACCCTTCCTTCCTCATTTCCTCTGCCTAAATTCCCCTGCTGCCCTCGACTGCCAGTTTGCCTTGCCCAGACGTGGGCTTTTCCACGCAGCCCTCAAATTCCAACATGCTCCCTTCCTACAAGCCACTGCTTGTCCTCCAAATCTTCTCCCATGACAAAACAGCTCCACACCCATCTCGGAAGCTCAGAGGACGGCAACAAGGGAGAGGGCCTTTTCAGTGGCGGCCCCCAATTATGGAATGATCTCCCTGATGAGGCTCACCTGGCACCAACCTTTTCGGCACCAGGTTAAGACCTTTCTCTTCTCCCAGGCATTAAACAGCATTTAACAACATGAGCTGAGTTTGTTTGTTTTTAACAAACCCCAGAATAGCTGTTTCTATAAGGATACTGTTGTTTTTATGCTTTTTATGTTTTTAATCTTTGTATCTTTGTTTTTAATGTTTACTGTTTTAAACTTGTGTTCACCGCCCGGAGAGCTTCGGCTATGGGGCAGTATATAAATGCAATAAATAAATAAAATAATAAATAAATAAATAAATCTCCTGCCAGCCTTAAATGCCCCCCTCAACAAAGCCACCTTCACTGACACAGCCCATCACAACCCCTTCGGTGCCCTCTCCCTCAGGGGCAAATATGAGCAAGTTCCCGGTTCCACACTCCACTCTTCTCTGCTGTGCTCTGCTTCTACACTTTGCACTCCTCAGCCTAAACTCCAACAAGCAGGATATTGCACTATGGAAGCTGTATGAAAGTGGTATATAGAAGGCAGAAGCCACACTATTGCTTTATTGTGGTATTGAAGTGCACTAACAACTGTTCGGGCCCATTTTACACATACTATATATCGCTTTCATACATACCACTTTCAT
This sequence comes from Elgaria multicarinata webbii, assembly GCF_023053635.1. NCBI lineage: Eukaryota > Metazoa > Chordata > Lepidosauria > Squamata > Anguidae > Elgaria > Elgaria multicarinata. Next base: position 104,764,258 of record NC_086178.1, on the reverse strand, counting down.
AGGCTATATCCTGCTTGGTGTGGCTCCTGCCTTTTACATACCGCTTTCATAGTGCTATATCCTGCTTGGTGTAGATTAGGGCTTCTCTTATACCCTCTTCACTTCTTGACAGCTGTGGTGCCAATTTAAGTGGAATGATGGGAGAGGCCTATCATACTGGGACAGCTTCTTTGCCCTATTAAATAAGGCCATGATCATCCTAGCATAGAAAATTGTTCCATTGCCCAGTGCAGCAGGTTGCTTTGTGTAGACCAGTGGTTGAGAACCTCAGGCCTGGGAGCTAAATTCCTGTCTCCATTTCACCCTCTGGAGCTCCCCCTATGGCCATGCCCCCTTCCCCTTAAGTACAAGTCAAATCCATATGCACAGGGCTCAAAGTCTGTGGTGGTGAATGAGGTAGGGGTGCCATAGGCCAAACTGGAGACCATTTCCATCCATTACCAATTTTCTCCTCTGGATGCTACTTCTTTCACATCATTTTCCTCTTTTAGATATTCCTTTTTCCTCCTTCCAAGACTGGTCATATTGGTGGTCCTACCCAATCAGTGATGCAGCGGTCAGGATGAAGTTGCAACGATATGTATGTAGCCAATTAGTTTAGTTGACGCAATCTGATTCATGGCAGAACATTATGTCAATGTTTCTTGGATTAGTCACATCATGGGTGATCTTAGTCATGGAGCATGCAATGAATGGGATAGCATCACAATGGTACAGAGCCACTAACATCTGGCTATGTGGTGGTGTCATTGCGGATGAATGGCAGTGAGGGTAAAGTCAACGAATTGTCTTTGCAACATGTGCCAAAAAGGTGAGTTGCTTTGGATCACCTCTGGTCTTGAAAGAGTATGGGAGCTTTCAGATATCATGATTTGCCATCATATTTCTTCAAAGATAATGCTTATTCCATATAACACACCCTTCAAATATAACCAGTGACATTCTCCTATTTTAACAACTTTTTATTGTGTGTAAGTTCCATTAGAGATGAAATTATGGCTATTATTCTTTACAAAAAAAGGGGAGTCATTTCATGCTTGCTTTAAGCTGGCTCAGAGATATCACTATTCTGTATTGCCATTGCAAAATTGCCTATACGCCTGTCTACCTACTGTGACCAATATTTTTGAAAACCTCAGTGTGTGTGTGTGCGCGCACACACACACACACGTGCACGAGATCACATTACTTCTGCTTTGACATTTTCTGTCCCCCTTATCTGGATCAGTGTTTTCATGTCAAAATAAATCTTACAATTAAAGTGTGCCACTGGAATGCAGGACAACGTGTTGCCAACCATGGGGGTGGCAATGTATAATTTACACTCAGAGTTTTACTGAAGGAAACAACTTGACATTGCCATAATACTGAAGTGCATAAACGAGCTTCATAATTTTTCAGTCACATCCGACCATTATTTCAGCCTTTGCATTTTTTCCTTGCTATGTTGTTTTTGTTGTTGTTGCAGTTAAATTCAGGTTTCCCCCTTCCTTTCCTTGCACTTGCTGCGAACAGATCTTTCTTTTTTAATGAGCACATTCAGCATTCAAAGTTATTCATTGGAGAAGTAATCTTAAATCCACTAAAGCTGGTGGGCTTCTTTTGGGGAATAGATTGTCGTCTGTGGCTTTCTCTTGAATTATTCAGTTTGCCTAAGATCTAGGCTGGCCTAGCCTTTGAAAAACTGGGACACGGGACTTCAGCAGAAGAGGTGCATGGGGGCGCTGAGGAACAAGACAAACATTATTCTAAAGAAGTAGCTAGGCTGTTTCCCCCTTACTCAGAAGTAACTCTGTATGTTTGGGGGGATCTGTATAGGGATGCCATGGGTGTCAGATATAGGTTGGAGTCTGACAGACTCCCCCCCCCCCCACTAGGCCTGTCAGAATGAGGCATGCAGAACCCACTGGGTGGGCAACACTGTGACTGTCTGTCCCCTTATGGAGATGGCATTTGGCCTAAAAATAGCGGCTCATTATTCTGTGCAAAAGATCTTTCAGGAAATGATGGCTGTAAAACCACCATATTTACGCACAATTAGCGCCATGAATGGAGGTGAGTCCATCCATCCGTAGATCTGTACTGGGACCCTATTAGGAAATTTGGGGGTATTGACCCTTTCCTCCGCTATTGTCCAATCCAGATTAGCCCTGCCCCTCCCCCATGCCTGCATTTTGCATTGTTGAAAAAGGATCAGTTGAAACAAATGGCTCGTGTTTTCGGCAATGCCAATTACAGGCAGGGGAGCCATGATTCAGATGGAAACTGCAGTGATTAAAGGGTTAAAGTCCTCATTACCTCCTCCTCCTCCTCCTGCACTAGCATCTGTCATGCCCCCACTGGAGGAACCTTCTTCTGCCAAAGAGCTAGAGCTGCCAGAGATGGATGACAACCTGGAACCACCCTTATGATGAGACCTGGGGGAGCCGGGGGCGGGGGGGACTATGGATCCATCCCCACAGGAGGATGGGAATTCTGCTTCAGAGTCAGAGACTGAATAACCAACCAATTCCAGAGAGCATTGTTGCCTTAACCCTTCATGCCTTTAATCTTTATGGCTGCGATTTACACAACTTGGGAAATACGCAACAGAGGCCCTGGATGAGGGTGAGTGGCCTCGTGGCTTCCTCAAGTGCTCACTGGGCCACAAAGAAGCTCCCACAGAGTTGTGAGTAGAGGTGGCCGCTTGGAGGGCATCTGACGGAGCCAGATAGGTGAGTCCGTCCATCCCTAGCAAATAATCACTGCCACTGAGTGGCAACCACTAGGCATCAAAACTGGCAGTGCAAAGTCAGCAGCATGCAGGGGTGTGCTGCTGGTGTGAACAGCAGTGCCTTGCATGGACTATGCTGATTTCATTGGCCCATGGCTGCATATGGCACTGTGGGCCAGTCACCAGCGCATGTAGACCTGCATGTGCACACCTCCACCCATGCTTCCCCCACACAGTTACATATTCCCCCTCCCTGCCAGCTCACATCTAGGGATTATTAGGGGATGAAGGTCAAAGCCTCCCTCATCACCCACAAATCCCCACAGAGATTGCTGTTTCGTTGCTGCAACTATCAGTAGTAAACAGTGATTTCAGAATCAGGGAATATTGGCCACCTAATCAGTGGGGTGGAGTCCTGCCGGTTTCAGGGCTACACAGAGGGCAGTTAAGGGCTAGAAGTTGTGAGCCTGTGCTATAGGCCCAGCCTCCTCTTCCACCACCACCACCATCACCACACAATGCCTCTTGGTAAGGGTTGCCATCCCAACCTCAGTGGCCTCTCAATGGTGGCCATTTACTACCATTTACCTACTCCCACTGCTCGCCAGTGTGTTACGTAAGCTGGTGGCCTGAAACGCCAGTGAACACTAGATTCTGCTAGGCCCAACAAATTTCAACCTGTTTCTGTCTCACATGCTGAAAATGTAGCATAGCATAAAGGGATGCAGACGTATGGCCCATAATACTGTTATATGACCTAAAGGAGATTCACTTCACCCAGGACAATTAATGTAGAGAAGCACCATCCAAGCCAGCTTTGGCCATACTCATGCATCAGGGTAGGGCACATTGTAATAAGTTCAGTCCAAGTCAGCCTCCCCCACCTGGTGCCCTCCAGATGTTTTTCAATGACAGCTCCCAGCATCCCTGACCATTAGCTGTGCTAGCTAGGGCTGATGGACATTGAAATCTAAAACATCCAGAAGGCACCATGTTGGCGCTGTTGCACACTTTAAATGTGTTAGTTGTACACCTGCAAAAGGAGTATGTGTAAAAGACCCATGGACATACAATATGCACTAGTTGAAAAGCCAGGCAAACTTTCTTCTTCTAAAATAGTTTCAGTAACTAAACTTTGCAAGAACATGAAAATTCATGTCAGGATTATAATCTGAATCATTCACCCATAAGCATGTCAGCTCATCCTCAGACTACTTCCCAAAAGGTTAAGCTGTGATAACCCCGTTGAGGCTGCGATATATCTATCTACCTTTTCCTTTCCCACCCTTAAGCACCAACTAAACTTTTGATGTGTTGAAATTAGTACCTTGGTTGCTAAGCAGATAAAAATTATCACAATCCTCCTTTCCTTTTTAACCTGTCTCGTAGGTGAAGAGGTTTTTATGGTTTGCTGGATGAACATCCATGTTGATAAACTTACCTAAATGGTGCTGTTCTGGCTAGGACTGAGGAAAAAGGGAGGTGAATTTCATGGGGTGGGTGGGCAATAATGAATAGCTTCCCTCTTGGTAATTTTTAGGTTTTGCTCTAAAAAAAAAAGGCCATTGTTTTTGTCAAATCAGAGTGAGGCTAATGCTAGTTCAGGAAGAGTAGCCTACTATCACTTGGCTTTTTTTGTCCTCGATGATGTCATCATGTAACTAAATATGATGGTTTCTGTAGCATTATGGCATCATCATAGTCAAGTCACTACATGATCCCTGATTGGCTAGACTCATGTAGTGAAGAAAAAAAGGTTTAAATTGGGGGTGGGGGGATGGCACCAAGGCAGCAGTCTGGAGGAACCATCACTGGGAACCATCACTCCCATGAAAAAAGATGGGTGGTTTGGGGGATTGTGGGGGGATCAGTAATTTTGATTTCAAAAGATAAAATGTTAAGCATAGCTCTTGTTCTGCCATGATATTGTCAAATAAATAAAGACCCAGTGCCAGCACACAACATCCTGGGGCAAAAGCTGGGGGCCCATCATCCCAACAGGGGCTACCACAGCTACTGTCTGCCTGTCAGCTGGGCAGGGACATATGGAAATTGAAATTTGCTTTATTTCTGGCTTGAAATTGCCCTTCTCCCACCTCTGAATGTGAACATGAATGCGTGTGATTTATTTATTTTGGGAAAAGCTCCCATGAGCCCAATCTTGCATTCACATTTGAAAAATGTAAACTTTAAAAACATGCACTCCCCCCAAAGTTGCATTTTCCAAACATATTTTCATGTTTTATTCTACCGCAGAAAGTGCATGTTTGGTTGTGCCCTTTCAAAAGAAAAATGTGTGCCAAAATGTGTACTTTTCCCATTTGACCTAAAAGAAAAATAGATCACAATGGTAAATGGGATCCAATGGGATCCAAACTTCAAAGTGGAGTTCAGAGAATCTCAACTAGGCTGCATGTTCGCATTTCAGATTATTTTTTTTAATCCTTACCACCTGGTGTTTAGAGCCATAGTAGATGGATGCAATGAAGGAATGAGCCATTTTGTAAAATCCTTCCCCAATGACCTTCATACAGTGTCACTCCATGGCAGGCATATTGGCAAGTGATTAAAATTGCAGCTTCTTCCATCTATGGATGTATGATAAATTTGTTTCAGTTTGCTTTAAATCAGGATTAACCCAGTTCACACCTTCCAGACGGAATACAGACTCAAATAAAATCTGTTTTTGAAGTTTGTACATTTCCGAACTTGCAATGTGATTTCTGGACCAAACAAAATGCATTCAACATCACGTGTACATTTGAAAAATGTGCATGAAAAAATGTGTCCAAATACGTGTTAATGAATCGGAGAACAGTAAGGATATTACCGGCACCTAACTGGGTCTGGGAGCACGGTGGACACCCCACCAAGACCCAGTTCACTTTATGGCCGCCATTTCCACAACTTTGGAAATACGCAATTTCTAGAGCCACCATTGTTGCCTGCAATTGCGGCTCTGGACGAAGGCTAGAGGAAAGAACAAGCATTTGGTGTGCAGTGATGGCAACTCCTTTCCCCACCAGCTGTCAAGGCCTCATGGTCTCTTTTTCTTTGCAAGGAAGGAGATCACAAGAGCTTAACAGCTAGCAGGGGCTGGAGTCACTGTCTCCGTGCATCAAACGCTCATCCTTTCCTCCATGCAAAGAGGAGACAATGAGCATTTGGCACTCAGCAATGGGGACTCCAGTAGCTGCCATTGGTGGCTTAGCTTCTTCCAGTAAGGGCTCCTTAATGCAACATTCCCTTTCTGGAAGAGGTCACCATTGCACAGTGCTGCAGGTAGTGGCAGGCAGCAGCAGCAGCTCAATGAGCGACTGACAAGCTGGGCAGGGAGTTCACCTATCCCTAGCAGTGGTGGCTTGAAGGATGCCCAATGGAACTGAACACTAATAAGTCATCCATCCCTAAAGAATAACACATACATTTCATGGATGCACACAATTGATGCATACATTTGGAAAAATATGCATGAAAATGCACATGGATTTTTGTGTGAAAAGAAAAACACAAGGCTCGCAATCTGATATGGATATGAACCAGTACGAGCTTCAAGATGGAATTAGGAGAAGTTTTTTTTCCTGATTCATGCATCCTTAGTTCTCTACTGCAGCCCTCATTTGTCAGTACCACAGTTGATGATACTAGCCCTGTCACTCAGTTAAGGAGGGTCAATGCCCACATTGGCATGGATTGATCAGAGCTTCCTCAAACCTGGAGATGGCCCTGAAAGGCTGAGATGTAGAAGAATGTTGTTTTATGCTTGCAAAACAGTTCAGCATGGACCATTCACAACCCCAAATGTGAGCATGAACAGGAGAATGTGTTCTCCAAAATGCATGCAAATCCTTGAACATGCACTCTTGTTCAAAACTGTGTAAATTTCAAAGGAAAAATTAGGTTGAACTTGGACATTTGTTGTTGTTGTTGTTTTTAAATGCATAATTCTATTCTTTTTGGAGGAAAGTTGGCACAATTCTGAAAAAATACTCAAATGTTTATACAAGTTTCCCATTGATCACATTTGATTTGTGCAGTTTTCCCGTTTGTGGGAACTGAGCAGTGATCATGGAAATTGGAGGTGAGACAAGCATCAAGTTGATTCTTGGAAAATCCAGATGAGCGTGAACATTGATTATTCACCTATCCCTACTGCAAGGCTCAAACCACAACTCAGCTGTTCTATGACAACCTCCCATAAAGGGATTCCCAGGGCTTCTGTGTCCTCCTGGGTGGTGGACTTCGAAAACATATTTCTTCTTGACAGAAATGGTGCCTCTACAGCAAGAACATGACAGCAGGACCTATGAACCTCTGATCTTGCAGAGGCTTGCTGGCACTGAATGGGACAAAGAGTGTCATTCTGCACATGCTCTGCAGTAGTGAACTGAATAACATTGTGGATGACACTGCTAGGGAGGAAAGAAGGAAGGAATTTCTGGTGCAATTACAACATCTCTGCTGGACTAGTTTTCAATACTAAATTTATATTGAAAGGAAATCAAAAGAGTTCCTTACTTGAACTTTTATATTAATATTTCAATGTGTCTGATGTTTTTAAAACAGGAGCCACACAACCACAAAGCTGGGTTGCTTTCTGCCTAAAGAAATGACAGACAAATAAAAAGAAAAATTCTCCTTTCTATGAATTGTTTAAAAGAGCAATTACAGGGCAAAGAGTACACATATCATCCTATTCTATCATGAACATGTCAGTGAGTGTGGATTTTTTTAAATTAAATATCTTATTGCTTGAAATTAGACTTTTTTTTTTACAAACACATCAGAAGACAATGGCATAAAAGCGTAATTCAAAGCATAATACAAACAGACAGAAACAACCTCAAAATGACATTACACCTGTCTTAAACTGATAAGAACCTGGATGTTCAGAATAAAGGCTTTAATCTCTTACATTGTGTTCAAGAAAAGCAGCAAACATTATTTGAAATCAGCCTCTGTTGAAAGGTTTCCTGCTAGAAAAGGACAGCAGGTAATAATGTGTTCTGGAAAGCATAGAACAATAAAGGCAGGGGGAAGGAGGCACAACAAACAAAGCCAAAATGAAAATGGGTACAACAACAGTACTAAGATACATTTATGGAATTCCCTCCCCAGGGAGATCCAGCATTCCATCTATGGCTGATGCTCAGGCTATGAGTGCCATTGCTTATGCAACCAGACCCCATTGATGAAAGCATGTTTGTGCACATTTTGAAAATGAACACATTTTTCATTGCACATTTATCAAATGCCAGGATGTTCTTTGACATATTTTGTTGTAGCTTTGCAGAATGCATTGGAAGCTTGGAAATGATGGAGTTCCAGCTGCAAATTGTGTTTTGGTTTGGGAGGTGCAAGTTAAGGAAACTCATTTTTTTAATTTATTTTTTGCAAATTTCTCACACATCCATAAAGTTTTATGCAACAATGTCCCATGTTTAGTTGGAAACTGATATCAGCAATTTGCTTTATTACCACATCTGCAGATCTCACAACCATTTTGATATTTTTTGGGTGTGTGTGTGTGTGTGCATGTATTCTGTGTGTCTGGATTGCCAGAGCAAAATTTTAGTATGTGGTCTGAAAACTTTGACTTCCTTTAGAATTTCAGCACTTGGTTGTTGTTTTATATCCCCTGGACTCTCTGCTAAACATAAGTGCAAAGCTAACAGGATCCAGTTGGACTTAATATGTTCAGTGCATGCTTTGATGAAAACAACCTAAGTGTTAATGTTAATCTATGTTATAAGAGCAGTTATCCGAAAATGTATGATTCTCTGACAGGTAATCCAATGGAGTAAAGTAAAGGGAGCCACTCCAAAATCAGGGCAGAGAATCACCTCAATGAAGTTCTGGCTCAAATTTTGAGGTGGAGAACACCCACTTTGCACACCCCTAGTGTCAAGGAATTCCACTGATTTGCCAAGAGGAAGCAAAGGCTTTGTATGGAGTACTATAATATCATAAAAATGTCTGATATCAAAATAGTGAAGCTAAGATTGTATGTAAACGTATTATTTAGTTGATGTAAGTCAAAGTTTTATAATTTTATCAACCACAAAAATGTTTAAAGCACAAACACACATTAGCACATTGTTTATTGTGGATTTGTGTGTTTGGGTCTATAAATGTTATCATAAATAAATAAATGTATGCCCTATACATTTAAATAGGGCAAAATCATATGCAATTCTGCTCTAAGAGACAACAAGTCATCTCTGTTGAAAAGTGGAAGATTATTTTAACCTGGTTGGGTTCAGGATCTGTTTTCAGTTGACAGAAAAGCTCCACTTACAAAATGTACCACTGCCAGATTTTGGGGATCCCCTAGCAACTCATCCCATTTAGCAGGGTCCTTGCCCCCTGTGCAGCATTTTCAGAGGGATGCGGAGGGGGGGTCACCATGAAGAGAAAGGACTGGGGATAAAGAAAGATATTTAATAGAGGTGCTTTTTTTTTTTTAATAAAAGTGCTTGAGAGCAAGGGCCCTCTCAGAAGAGGCATTCTGCCTTCTTTCACCTGCAGAAGGAGTTCCTCTCCTAAGATGCAAAGAAAGTATGCCTCTTGCTTCTGAAATATTGTTTATATCTAAAATGCAAATTATAGACAGTTAAGTAATAGATTAATCAATGACAGCTACAGTCTTATACTCACTTGCCTTCGAGTAAGCTCTATTGAGCTCAAAGGGCCTATTTCTGAGCATAAAACATTGCACCGTTGAGCTTCTATGTTTAATCAACCAAAATTTATTTAATCAGAGAGCAGCAGCCCTCATTTTAATAGACAATAAATTCTTCATTGTCATCTTCTCTTCCTCCTTGTTCTCCTCTTTTTTAAAAATAAAATAAAATAAAATAAAGCATGCTCTGAAAACAGTAGAACCTTAATCTTCAACCAAGTAGGTTGTGAGTTGCATTCCAACTAGAACTGAAATAAATAGTCACAATCATTTAAAAATGTTGATAATTTCAATTTGCCTTTTGAATGTGAAATGTGAACCTTGAATTCAAAATTTGGCACCTCTTGACTGCTTGATTTCATCAGGTATGAAATCTCACCTGTGAAATTCCATCAGATATTAAACTATTACAACTATGAAATACTGTAAAATACTTTGAGTGACATCCAACCTTCCATGAGTGGATTTCTTCTGGCACAATGGAACTTTCCGTTCCCCTCATCCCATGGCCCCCACCCTAAAATATGCAGTGGAGAGTCTCAGGTGCTCTCAGAGGGTCCTAGTCCCCCAGAGAAGAATTGGGGGCACAGGGTCTGCAGGGCAGACACCCCATTCAATTAATGGGAGTCATTCCATTGGTGGGAGATATTGGACTTAAAAGTTGGTCCTAAAAAGGCAATCCTGAAATACGTTAAAAACCAAGGCTGGGCAAATCCATCCAGTCTGTGTCACTTTCACATATGTCACAGATCATTCCATTCATAATCAACACTGGTGGATTAAAAAAAAAAACGATCTTCAAATAGATATTTTAATTAGGGGTGTGCACGGACCCCCCGCTCCGCTTCACTTGCAGATCCGCCATTTTTCGGAGCGGGTCGCTCCGCCCCGCCCCCGCTCCGCCCACTTCCGCTCCGCTCCGCTCGGAGCTCCGGATCCGGATCCGGAGCTCCGTTTTTGCCCCCCCATAGGGTTGCATTGAAAGCTAAAAAAGTAAACAACTTTTTTTCCGTTGAAGTTAGAAACCTCACGTTTGGCACCATGACACCTCATGGGCGTATACACACACACGCCAAGTTTCAAGGCAATCCCATCATCCCCTGATTTTTGGCGAATTTTTGAAAATCGGGCACCCCACACACAACATCCCTGCGAGGTGGGCAGGGGAGGAGGGAGGGAAGGCAGGCAGGCATGCAGCTGGCATTTCTGGGGGCATAAGGAAGGGAGCCAAGGATAAGCCAGTAATGCATATAAAATGGAATAAATCAATCAATAAACAAAGGAGGGGTGGAATTAAAAGCAGCAGTGTTGCTCAATAAACAGCAAGAAGAATTAAAAAAAAAAGGCTATATCTGTCTTTTACCAGCAATAGGGGGACGTGCCCGGGGGAGGGGGAAGTAGCTGCCAGTTCAAGACAGCCACCAACAGCTCTGAGAAGAAGTAAAACGCTCACTTCAACTCATAACAGGCATTGCTCCACCACTGAAAAGTGACCATTCACTTCAACTCATGATAGGCATTGCTCCACCGTTTTACTCTCTTTGGAAGGCTCTATGGCCTTCCAGTGCAGGAGAGAGTGGGGGCACGTCCACGATGAGATGCCCTAGGGGAGCTCATCCCCTTGCACCACATCGATTCAGTTGTTCACCAAGGTTAGGGTGGGGAGCAGTGCTGTGTTTTCTATCTCTTATTCTTGGCTTAGTATATGATTTCAGGTTGTGTTTGTGCATTTGGTGGGGCTACTGTGTTAAAAAACACGGGGAAAAGCCCGTTCAGATGAAGAAAGAGAAGTTTCCCAGAATCCCAAGTTACCTGTTTTGCCTATGCCCTCCTCCAACTTTGGGATCATCATGACCGGGAGCTGACTCTGCCCCTCAGCCCTTTGAAAAAGGTATTTTTCCCGCCGATTTTTAAAAAACTTCTAGCCCGCGACCCGTACGATGCAGAAAGTTGAGAGTGGTCTCAAAATGACCCCCATCCACGACTCTCTGTGCACAAGAATTTTCAGAACGATAGCTTAAACCCCCCCCCAGTTATCCCCGATTCTTTCCCTCAATGCAATCCTATGGGCGAAAAGCCGAAACGCCGTTTGAGCCCCGCGGTTGACCCGATTTTTAAAAAACTTCTAGCCCGCGACCCGTACGATGCAGAAAGTTGAGAGTGGTCTCAAAATGACCCCCATCCACGACTCTCTGTGCACAAGAATTTTCAGAACGATAGCTTAAACCCCCCCCCAGTTATCCCCGATTCTTTCCCTCAATGCAATCCTATGGGCGAAAAGCCGAAACGCCGTTTGAGCCCCGCGGTTGACCCGATTTTTAAAAAATTATTGCACGTGAACCACAGCACGCAGAGAGGTGAGAGTGGTCTCAAAATGACCCCCATCCACGACTCTCTGTGCACAAGAATTTCCAGAACGATAGCTTCAAAAACAATGTAGTTATGCGCGATTATTTGCCGCAATGCAATCCTATGGCGAAATGTTTTCAAGATGGCGACCGGAGCGCTCCGACTGAACTCGGAGCTCCGAAAAATGGTCGCTTCTCTTCGCCTTGCTTCTAGGGGGTCCGCGGTCCGCTCCTACTCCGCCTCTGGGTAAGGCGGAGCAGGCCAATCCGCTACTGCTTCTACGCTCCTAATCGGAGCGGAGCACATCCCTAATTTTAATAAGTATATAAATGTGCATTTCCCCCTCAAAATAGGTATGTTGTGGTTTCTGAAAATATTATTTAAACATGTATTCTCTCTCCAATTACATATTTAAAAGCATCCTTTACTATGACTCAACTACCAAGAACGGCACCACAGCATTCAGAGGAGAGTGGAATCCGATGAATAGCTAAGTTCAAATCTTCATTTGATTTATTACATATGTAGATTGAATTCTTCAAGCATTCCTTGGGATAAAGATCGAATTTCTCAAGCATCTCTTCTGAAAACTGAAATGTTTTCAGAGAGTGGCTGAAAAAAAAATTCAAACCTGAAATCATCAAGCTTCAGTTCTGTGCTCCTTTTTCTGTTTGTTATGCAAGAGCTTGAAAGGCTCCTACATGTGGTAGTGTGGGTGCAATGACTTTGGAATTCTGGTTGGTGAGAATCGGTTCTGATGACCTTGCACTCTACTGAGCCTGCTTGACGGTGCAGTAAATTTTCCTGATGAGTGATCCCAGAGAGGCAACTCTTCTAACTCCACGAGAAGCATAAAAGCTATTGTAACTGAGCTTATTTAAGGCAAAAACAAAAAACAAAAAACACACCCTATATGAACCTGCCATATGGTTTTGCTTACATATAAGAGCAGTGTAGATAGCATAAGATGGTATACATAGGGATAGGAGGGATAGCTAAGAAATCAAAGATTGTGTCTATTGCCTAGTTTGAGCCAGAGTGAATTTTGGGATGTGATTATTGGGATACAGAGAATCATTTGACTTAGCTAAATAGAGATGTTTAAGGGAAAGGTTTATTGTTGAGGCACCTTTTTTAGATGTGTTGCCAATTGCAGGATAGCGAAAACGAATGCTAAATGAGAAGTTGGGGGATTTTCTTTGAGTTTCTTTGGAATTAACAAAGACATCAACAATGACATTATCAAATGAGAGGCACTTAGATTTAGAATTTAGAGCTATACCACCTTATAATCATCAATCAGCAAGTTTTAAACATAATAGTTGCCAAGTATTGGCCATAATAACTGGCATAGGATTAAAGGCATAAAAGGAAGTTTCACATTATGGGTTGGGTGCCATCCTTCTAGCCCAACTAAGAGAACTTCTTTTTTCTTTTTGGTGGGAGAGGAAACGGAGCATCTGCCAGCAAATTTGAAATCTAACTCTTTTGTTCTGTATTAAGTATGAAATGTACATGTGTGAATGAAACATTATAATAAAAGGACTTTACTTCATTTTCATCTGTTAGTGTGATCACTGTATCAATGCTGCACATTCCAGTATCAAGGCAGTTGCTTCTCCTGACCCACACCAAATTTTAGTAGATAGAAACAGAGAGCCTATCATAATTGTAAAAGGTGATTTCAAGTAAAACCATGAATAAATCACTAGAAAATCCTAATTTCCTTACAACTCCAGGCCAGAGGGCTGCCTGTTTAAGGCTCTTCTCAGCAAGCAGGTAGGAGGCTTGGAGGGATACTCAAGGCCAGGAAGCATAAAAGAACTGAGGACTAAAACACACATTTGAAGATATAGCTAGAAGCTACATCTTTTTCCCCTTCTTCATTTTTTTTACTCTACAGCAGGTGCAGGGGATCTGATCTAGACTGGCCCCTAGTGTGATGGGAATAGGGCCCTTAACCCTCCCCCACTATGGGCTCAATCTGGATTGGGGGGCCTGCACCAGCAATTTCTATACAAAATTCTGAACTAATGGATCACTATTTTGGAGTAAAAATTGCAGGAATGGAGGGGGGCATATCAGGATTAAGGGTTTAAAGCCCCCTACCCATATACTAGAGTTCCAGTCCATGTCAGGCTCCCTGCACATAGTCTAGTGTAAAAACGAAAAACAAAACACAGCTGCTAGCTACATCTTTACAGTAACAACTGTTTTGGCCCTGAGCAAAAAACAAGTTATCTGCTCCCTGGGCTCTGTCCAAGGTGCTGAAAGAACTTTGTCTGGCCACCTATGGATTGGACTTCTCATTGGGAATTGAACCCTGCCTGTCTGTTGCCTTGTGGTCCTCTCCCTCTTTTAGTGTTATACCACATAAAAAAGAAAGCTCATTTCTTGGATGGAGTGAGGGGTTCTTGCAGTTACCTTAATTATGAGGTGGCCAAGTTGTGTGGGAGAGAGAAAGAAGGAGAGTGAGTGAGTGAGCGAGCGAGCGAAAGCTGTGCAATCCTCTTTCTAGCAATCTTCAATTTTCCTGGTTTCCCATACTTCAGTTCAAGCCCAGGGGACATCATGAGGGAACACATCCCATGGCCTTTTCAGATCAAAAATAAAAGGCACCTGAGGAGACTGCAGAGGGATATAGATGTGTAATAGAAAGAAGGAGAAGCACTCTTGACCATCCCACAACAATAAGTGAAGCTCAAAAACACCACCAAATGAAATGTGAATCCATTCCTAAAACACCCTAATAATGAGGCAGAGAAATGGAGGCCTATTTCATGGGGTGACTCAACCTTTGGGGAAATGGGGGACAGATTTTGGCACAGCACTGCCTCTATCCCAGACTGCTTGTTGGATCTGAATCCTCATAGCCTGTTTGTGGGCTCTGCCTTGTGAGAACAGGACACTAGGTTAAAAGTGTGAAAATGGCTAGTATGCCAGGCCTCTTCAGCTCAACCAGTAGCATGGGTAGGAGGCATTGGTTGATCACATGGGTCCTGCTACAAGACTGGAAGTCCCATTCCAGCAGGGTTATGACTAAGTGGGGGAAATCCATGTGATGGGCCCCACCCACATGGTTGTGATATTAAGGCACACAACCCCACAACATGGGATTGCATCACAGGGAATTCCACTGGTGTAGATATGTATGTGAAGGGGGCACCACCGGCCTCTAAATCCAAATCATCCACTTTTGGTTGTAATAGCTATTTTCTTACCTCCTAGTAAAGAGAAATGTACAAGCAGGCTTCTCGCCCACACCTTCTCTAGAACATACTGATGTGCATTTGCAAATGGACAGATTGCGTTTTCTCCTTTCTTCCTCTAGTGCTATAAAAAGGTTTCAGCGGTCAGGCAGAGGTCCGGGGTTAAGTGTGTGGTGGGGCTGAGTGAAGAGAGAAGGCTGTGGGGAAAGCCTTTCCCAGGGAGCGCTTAGCTGCCTTCCTTCCTCTTGCAATATTCATTTCATTTTGTCACAATGCATCTTGGGAGGGCTTGGATTTCCCCCTCCCTTCCCGCCGTTGCATGAATGGGTCATCCATCTCCAGCTGCAGCTTCATTCACAAAGATCCTTATGCAATATTGATGGTGCACTTGGTGAAAGCAGATGGGAGGTTTCTTTTCTGCAAAATGGCAAAACCCTATTGTTGCGTATGGGAATACCTCTGCCTGGAGCATTCCCTCCACGTCTCAAATATTCCAAAGGAGTTCAGTATGTAGAACTAACAAGAAATGCTGTACTGCAGCATATTTTCTCATTATTAAGTGATGCAAAAGGAATAAAAGAATTATGGGCCTGGCTTTACCTGATCCAGACTCTGCTTTTATGCTGTTAGCTGTCTAAAGCTAACATGCAGGGCATGATCCTGCCAGTGGAGGCTGGTGGCTCTGTTTTTGATGGGGCTGGGAGTCCATTATGGGTTTTAAGTCAGAACAAGCTGGAATCTATTTGGGGATGGAATCAGCACCTTGGATAGCTCTTTCTGGCTAAGGTGCAGAAAACCTGCAGGAGGCCTGGCACCCAATGGGTAGGTGAAGTTGGTCAAGAAGGAAGGAGCAGGTAGGATTGCCTTATTCTTCCATCCTCTCCACATATTGAACTGCTTGAACTTTGCCACTCAGTGCTAAAGCCTGACTATGACACCGTGCGCACACCTGAGTGCCACTGAAAGGGAGGTGATGTGGATGGCCAGGTGATCCTCTCTTCCTCACTCCCACCTTGCTCCACTTCCTGGCCTCTGTCCCTCCCACTGAGGTTGTAACGTGGTTGTGGCCTTGACTCCCGGCAATGAGGCTCTGGTGCCTTGGCCTCCTGCACCAACAGATCTACTAAAGAAGGTGTTGACCTGTGTTATTTGGAGGTGCTACTTAGGCAACATTCACAAGTCCCATCAGCAGTCTCAGAATGTTCACCTCATGGCAGTAAGGTAAGTCTTTAAGGGCTGCACACTAAGAAAATTCTCTTAAGTTCTCAATATCTCTGCAAAGGAAGCAAAAAAAGGGGATTTGGCATAATATAATGCTTTTTAACGTTGTTTCCATTAACATAAGCAATTGTTTGTATGCACTTTTTGTAAGATACAGGTTTTGAATGCTTTTTTAAAAAAAAAAAAAAAATTTTAAGAACTCCATTGGAAAATTTAGAGAACTGTGACTTTTGAAGAATAAGTGAGTTTCGGTTTGCAAATTGGTTCAAACGTGCAAAAAATTCTTCCTCATCCCTAAGTTACTCAACCTCGGGGGACCTGCCAGAACACGTCCCTCATATTTACTTGCTGCTAGCTTGTTTCTGCCTTGGAACTTGATGTAAGACCACTTCCCCATATGTGCAACTCATTACAACTTCCATATGGGCGCGTTTACTGTATGTCAGATTTAAAAAATGGATGAATGTTTTCCTGTAGGGGCAGTAATGGGTGTTGTTCCTTTCATAATGTTAGCTACTTCGTATGGCTAAAATTAATGAACCACTTTATGTCAAGCTCCAAAAGCCATTTATGCATGTAGACTTTCAATTAGCCTTGTTGATGAATCAATTAATATAGTTCAAGCCTTTTAGGGTACTGTTGCGGCCATGGTGGGTTTTTTTTTTCTTTTCATCTTTACATTCTGTGCTGAGAGCAGAAGTAAACCAAAGCTATTCACCCACATTCAGATTCACCATTGTTGAAATCTGACCTTCTCCCCCAGGTTCATTTGTTCATTAACCTGAAATGGTCACCTGTGTCATGTGCATTTTAAATATTGCAAACAACACTGGCATTCCTGGTTCTCTAATATACCAGTGAAAAACTCAAGAGATGGACAAATCTGTTAGTCTTGGACTTGCTAGGATTGCTGGTTGATTGAGGTAAAGCTTGTTCTGTTACTACATGATCTTGTGATTTATCTCTCCATTCAAAAATTCATGCTCATTTTTTGTAATGTGTGCATTAATGTCTGCATTGCAGTTTGGTGTTTTTTTCTCTAGTGTACTATGAAGTTCCCTATGTGTAAGTATGTGCTACACCCTTTGCTGTATTTTTACCTCATTGGATACAAAACCCTATGTGATTTCATTACTGTCATATAAATGCACCTCGCATATGTGATGTCTTTAGAGGGCAAAGATGCCAGTGCATTATGGGAAATGCGGAGCTTAATGCTGTGTTGGAATCATTTGAATGAAAATCATTTTAATAAGAAGAATTTTTAATTTAGCAAATGGCTCTTCCCATCCAAAAGGATTCCCCCCTCCCCTACAAATATTGAATATAGTCAATATTAGGCATAGCACTAGATTTTGATGCCAGCATAGCTTTTTTTGAGATTAAAAAAGAGGTGTGTGTGTGTGTGTGTGTGTGTGTGTGCGTGTGTGTGTGTGTGTTTAAAGAGGGCTGTTTGGGGGGAGAGCAAAAAAAAAAAAGCATGATGTTGGAATGTCAGAGTAATTATTCAGCCTAAAATAACAGGGTGGCATAGTCTTCGTAAATTACTTAGCTCAGCTGTAATAGCAGCCTGCCAGAGCTCTAATTCTTAAATGCTGCACCATATGCTTTGCTGCTGTCCTCTGGAGACAGTTCTAGAAGAATTTTACTTTTGAGGAAGGCCATGTGATGATGAGATGATGATGATGATGATGATGATGATGATGATGATGATGGGTTGGTCACTGGAACATCTAGGGGTGACCACATCACACCAGTCCTAAAATCTCTTCACTGGCTGCCAATTAGTTTCCCGGCAAAATATAAAGTGTTGGTTATCACCTTTAAAGCCCTACATGGTTTGGGTCCAGGCTACCTGCGGGGATCCACCCTGCACACTTAGGTCCTCTGGGAAGAACCTACTTCAGTCAGCAAAGACTAGGCTGACAACCATTACCCAGAGGACCTTCTCTTCTGCTGCTCCCAGACTGTGGAATAGCCTGCCGGAGGAGACTCATCAGCTTGACAGTCTTTTAGCATTCAAGAAGGCTGTCAAGACTGATCTCTTCTGGCAGGCCTATCCAGTAGAATTTTAGGATATTTTAGTATGTTTTTAGGATGCTTTTAGGATGTTTTTAAACAATGTATACCATGTTTTAATCAGTATTTTATGTATTTTGTGCTTGTTGTTTCCCCCCGCCTCGAACCAATTAGAGAGGCAGTTAGAAAATAAATGATGATGAAGTTGATACTTCTTTTCTTTTTTGTCTAGAAAAGAGAAACTGTTGAAGGAAAGAATTCATTTTGTTGTTCTTTGGCACCTTCGCACCCTGTTGAATTCAGTCCCCCACCCCACCCTGCACTCTGCTGCGCACACACAAAACCATGGTGACAAGCGTAAACATCCTTTCCCTTGAAACAGTTTGCCACATGACGAGTTGTTGGCGAAAGAGCTGACAATCCGAAGTGACAACTTCCCCTGCCCTGCAGGAACGCAATCACGGTAGAGTGTTTTCACATGGGAGCTAATACATGTTGCCACTTGACTGCATGTCATACGAACAGATTTGGAGAATGCGGGGACATCCTTCAGGTTGCCCACTGGATCGGCCTCTTTGCAGAATGACAGACAGGAGCCATTTCCCTTTGAAAAGGGTCACATTCCAGCAACTGAGAGAACAAGCATCCCCCTCATCAACCCCCTGGCAGGGGAGGATGGAGGAAATTTTGCCGCCTGTTCCTCCTTAAAAAGAACAATTTCAGCTAGACAGGCCTCTGAGCCTATCAAGTGGGTGGGGACAACAATGGTGAGGCTGTAGGATTCTGTGGACCTTGGCTCTCCTCTCCTCTCCACCCGGCCCAACCCCCTTTTTCCTGGGCACTGATTGTTTGGTGGTTTAGTGGCATTTGTCTAGATTTTCCCCTGTTCTAAAAGGTTACCATAATTCTCCTAAGGCTTAGTTACTGGAAGTAAGAGCTCCAAGCTGAACTTGGTTGGTGTTTCTTAGTGTTGGTCAGCCCTTTTGCGTTTGTCCCCATGACTGGAATGCAGCCTCCAATAACTTCCCTGAAATGGAATCTGGCCCTTGGGTTAAAAGAGGTTCTGCACCTCTGGATTAAATATCTAATTCTGTGGAATTCCCTTCAGAGTTGAAGCCAGTTCTTTTCTCCTAATGCTTGGTAAGATACTTGGGGCATGTCTAGACCTGGGGATTTCCCGGGGAACACCCCGGGATCATCCCTGTGTGTTCACATGATGCACAAAGGATCCTGGGAGCAGGGAGGGATGAACCCTCCCTTGCCCTGGGATATTGCCCTACCCTTTAATCATGTTTTTTTCCAATGGTCTCTGGATGATCCCGAGATCATGGGACATGTGGCCGGGCATCCCGATTTCATCCTGGCTCCTCATGAGTAACCAGGCATGGGCCATGGAGCTCCTCAGGAGCTCTGTGCCCTTTGGGGGTGAGTGGGAGTTTTTTTTAATAAATACTCACTTTTGTGCAAGAGCACCCCTGCGTTCTTCTTTGATTTTTAAAAAAATGGTGGGCGCAACATCCTCTTCCTCCCAGGACATTGCACACCGCATGTAGACTGAGGGGGAGGATCTCACAATCATCATATCGCAAGATCATCACCCTCCACTCCCCTTGTCTAGCCATGTCCTTGGGATCATTTGACTACTTTTAAATAATAATAATAATAATAATAATAATAATAATAATAATAATATGGATTACCTCTACAGAAGGATTCTGTCAAGTATTCATGATAAAGCAGATGCAAATAAAATGACCAGATATTTTGTACCATATCACATCTTGGGTTGGACTCGTTGGCCTTGTAGGCCCCTTCCAACTCTGCTATTCTATGATTCTATGATCTTTATGAAGAGCTATATTTCAAGATTCTGCTCTTATTTATTCCCCACTGAAGTGTGCCAGATTATGATATTCCCAGGGATGTGATAATTTCTCTGGCATGTTCTACTCATCATGGACAATTCTGTCATCACTCAAATCAAAGAAATGTAAAATTGGCAAAGCGACAATCTTCAGAGGGTTTGAAGTGGCTAGATCTTGAGAAAATCACACACTAGATGAACAGCTTAAAATATTCAAATATAGCTATACTGCAGTGGGCCAGCTATAAGTCAGTGCTGTCAGAATTAATAGGGTTAAGCAGAAATAATCATGGGTTAAATTTTCTTCTTGAGTTTACTGCAGAGATGGAAATGGTTTCCAATCCATGCAGATGTTTCAGATTCTGGAGTATTCAGCTGGTTCAGATGCTTACTGGGCCAGTACATCCTTCCCCTACACTCCTAAAGAGTGACACCGAAACTTCATAAGATGGGACAATATGTGTAATCTTTCCTCCCCCCACCTTTTTTTTTAGGGGAAATAGTCATACATGCATGCAGACCTCCATGTGAAGTGCTGGTGTCACACTCTACCTTTTCTGTGTAGTGAAGACACACTCATATAGTGGGATGGATCCAGGACCTGCCTCCTGCAAGAGGGAAGGACCTTCCATGAAAGGAAGGTCTCTGATCATGGAAGATCACTCTGCCTGATTTTTAAGGACCCCATCTCACCCCATTCATCAGATTTTCCTGGGTCTCTGAGTAGCATTTTCAGGTGGTTGGAGGGGCTGCTGTAGGAAGGAGGTGGGTGGATAAGGCCACTTCCATCAGTACAGTTGACTCAGCATAAATTTGGATCCAACCCAAGATGTGACACAAGGATGCAGACGTCTCCTGCTCACCAGGCATTGCAGATATCATCATTCTAAAATAAATTTGACCCACCTACAAACTTTTCCCAAAATTATTTCCTGCAAATTTTGATGAGAAATGTTCTATTGATGTGGGAATATTTGGTAACTAGTTGATGTTCAGCATTAATGATGGATATACGCTGGCTTTGCAGTAGCAGTCAACATTAGATAGTACCCCAAAGCCAACAT
This sequence comes from Elgaria multicarinata webbii, assembly GCF_023053635.1. Lineage (NCBI taxonomy): Eukaryota > Metazoa > Chordata > Lepidosauria > Squamata > Anguidae > Elgaria > Elgaria multicarinata. The sequence goes on along the minus strand of NC_086178.1, from coordinate 104,743,137 downwards.
GAAGTGAATAGTCAGTATGGAACAGTATCCAACATGTAGTAGTCAACAATTGACAGTATCTGATAGCTGACAGGCAGTAGCAGTCAGTATTTGACATTATCTGCTATGTAGCATTCAACCATTAGAGACAATCTGACAGCCGACATGCAGTGGCTGTCAGGATTTGACAGTATCAAACGTGTAACCTCAGAGGGTTTTCATACATTAAAACAAACAAACTTGTGTCTTTAAAGAAGAGGATACTGTCAAAACCTGCCCTTGGTGGACCATTTTTCCAAGTATGTATGTGAAGGATCATACACATGTATCTATCAGTTCAGATACCCATTAAAATGGCTCTGAAGTTGACCAAAATATTAAATACACTGTTCCCAGATTCTTCTACAGTATAGAAATGTAAATGATTTTGCTAAGATAATACAAATTCAGTCACAAGGAAAGAGGGAGTTTGCAATATGTGTACATTATGCAAATAAAGACAATTTGCATACTTCCTCTCAACTTCCACAATACATTCAGATAGAGATAGATAGATAGACAGACAGATAGACAGACAGACACGCACACGCACACGCACACAGAGAGAGAGAGAGAGAAAGAGAGACTGAAACTATCTTAAAAGTCCTTCACTGGTTGCCAGTTGCTTTCTGGGTACTATTCAAGGTGCTGGTTTTAACCTTTAGATCTCCACACAACTGAGAACCTGGCTCTCTAAGGGATCACCTGTTTTACTATGAACCTGCCTGGGTATTAAGATCCACAAAATAAACTTTGTGTGTGTGTGTGGGGGGGGGATTTCCCACATCTGACAGGCATGTGCAAAAGGCCTTTCTCCTGTGTTTGCTCCCTCAAGAACTATGAACAGCCCCTCTTGGCCTTCAGGAAGGGACAATCCAGCCTTCTAAAATGTGGTTTCACTGTTTTTAATATTCTTGTTTTTATTGTTTTAAGGTTTTATTGTTTTAAATTCTTGTACACCACCACCTTGATAGCTTTTTAGCAGAAAAGATGGTCTTAAATGTTAATAAACAAATACATAAATAAATCCTTCTGATAGGCAAGGAGAGGAGCATGGCGCTACAGGGCTGTGAAGGGCCACCTACCAACCATTGGAAATAGTATATTCAGCAAATCATCAGGAGTCAGAGATTCACTGGGCACTGCTCACACCCTTCCAACCATCTCTTCACAGCTGACAGGACCTTGATCCTTCAGTACCAAAAGAGGAAATAAAACTGGGACTCTTAGGGCATGTCAACACCTGCCAGATATCCCAGGATCATCTCTAGGTCATCCTTGTGCATCCATATGATGCACAGGGGTTCCGGGTGCAACCTGGGATTACCAGGGCTTTGCTCAGAATATCTGGGCCTGCAGATTTCCTAATATTTCTGCAGTGCTGGGACCATCCCAAGGAGTGTGGGCAGTGTGGCTGCTGCTCCTGGGTTGTCCCTTCTTCCCTGTGAGTAGCAGGACCGGGCACGGAGCTGTGCAGGGAGGCTTCATGCCTGGGGGTGGGGGCAGCAATTTCACCATTCCTGGGATGGAAGGGGGGTTGGGCATGGAACATTTTAAAACCTTTTTCCATGTAACTAGCTGTTCTTAAAAAACAAAACAAAAACAGAACCAGGTAAGTCCATGATTCTCCCCTCTCCCTCCTGTTACACCCTTAGGTGTAGACTTGGGGCGTTACTAGACGGGGCTCTAGCGCGCGTTACCTTCCGCAGTCACGTCGAGACTTCCAGATGACGTTCACGAGGATCCGCCGTTATCCTGCGGTGAAGCCTCTTTCTCCCGACTTTAAAAAAGTGAGTTCTAGTGCGCCTTTTCCTGCCGTCCCACGGTAATTCGGAGTACGTGTGGGAGGATGTGAGGTCACTGCGGTCCACACTGGGCAGGAAAAGGCATGCTAAGGGGGAGTGGTCAGCGGCTTCGGTCAAGCCGCCTCCGCCATTTGCGCCCAGTCTGCCAGCTGGGGCAGCGCGGCGGAGCGGCTTTTTTTTATTATTCCCCCAGTGACAGTTTGCGCAGGAACGGAGGACTGGAAAAGTGGCTGGTGACTCCTTGCGGTGGGCAGCTACCGTGGCCGCATAATGGCTGTGCTGTACGCGGCACTGGCACTGACGGCATCACTGACGGCTGCGCAAGTTTGCGGTCTTTCGGACTTGCGCAAATCGTGCAGCGAGCAAAAAAAAAAGCCGCGGCAATCAGGCCGGTGTGGCTGCGCAACCGTGCTCGCGGTGGCAGCAGCACAAACGGTGCAAACTTCTGCCACAAATCGAAGGCAGGTGTGGATCTTGAGGCGTCACGGCTGAATGGGAAAATCCGCTTTCACCGCTCCTCAACGACGGAACACCCGGTAGGTCTAGCAAAGAGAGCTGAATTCTGAGACAAGTACCACCCTTGCAGAATTTTGTGCCATACCTCGATACAACCCTGAGAATGACCACCCAACTAAAGCAGCATCTAGTATAGCACTGCTTGTACAATCCCAGTCTAAGTGAAAGTTCTGCCTGCAACCAAACTGGAGATATCTCCCACCCCCCGCTTTTTAAGTGCCATTAGCATTTCATTTTGAAGTCAAATTTTGGAAGTATTCCAAGCAAGAGTTTTCATGAACTGAAAATGTTACCAAGGTGTGATAGGAGTACAGACAAGGACACCTTGGTGGAGTGACATATTCTTGGATCAGACTCTAAAAGTAGGATGTTCAAGTGGTTTAAAAGACAAGTCGTGCTTTCATATCAGAAGCACCATTCAGTGAAGGCAAAACAGTGAATCAAACCTATGTTTTCAGCCAAATGTAGGGACATTGGAGGAAAGAGCAACAGAATCAAATGAGTTCAGATTTCTATGAATCTGATGTATGGATTCCACAATGGACTGGCTTTTCCTTAGTCACACACATTCCAAAGACTTGTGGACCAGTTTCTTTTGTTCTTGTTGTTCCTGGAATTTTATATCAATGTAGTCCTAGAAAAATACATAAAATAATAATTAATTTTTTTAAAAAAACCCACCAACTGAAAATGCATATTTTCCCAATAGGCTAAAACATGAAAATTCACATGGGAGGTGGGTGGATTTGCACATTTCATGGGGTAATTGTGCATTTTTGCAGGTGTGAATTTGTGCAAAACCAGAAAAACCAGAATACGTTAATTAGCGGATGACAGAACAAAAGGCACCTGATGGTTTGTGAAACGCAAGCAGGATGGGATTTTACAAAATCCATTCATCCCTAGCCACATGATACAATTCCTCAGGATCAGGTATATTTTGGTGAGAGTCCAAACAGAACTGCATCTTATGAGTAGCATAAGGCTGCCATCATGTATGGCAGGTATTTAGGATGGATATTTCTTTATCATAGGGCATGTCTACACCATAGGGTGTAGGGGGAGGAAGGGGGACAATCCCAGACTTACCTGCTTCCAAGATCATCCATGGCTGTTTAAACAGAAGTACAATGTTCCAGAATGGAAAAGGGACATCTTGATGTCACACCCACCATATTTTTTTAAAAAAGACAGGAGCTGGAGTGCAGTTGCGCTCCAGCGAAAAAGTAAGTAAAAAAAGAAGAAGCCCCTGGACTCCCCCCACCCTAGACAGGCTCTTTCCCTCTGCTAACCCCTGCTACTCACAGGAGGAAGGAAGAAGCCAGGATGGGCACTCACACTGCCCGTGGTCCTCAGGATCATCCCGGGATCACAGGGAAAACCAGGGAAAAAGTGGTCCCAGAAATCCTGGGGAAATGGAGAGACCATATCTCCATCATGTGGACACACAGGGACAATCCAGGGATGATCTTTGGGAAAAGTCATGGTATAGACTTGCCCATAGTCTGGTCCATGCCCTCCTTCCATAGTTTAGAAATGTGAGTCAGCTGAATGGTGGTCTTTTCCTAATTAAAACAAAATTGGAAATGGAAATTTATTGATTATAGTACTTAATATGTTGTGGATCAGACATGTGAATCAGAAAAACTCAAGCTTGCTGAAGTTCTCTAAATTCCATCTAGAAGCTCGTTCTGACTCGAGTCCATATCCGATTGCGAGCTTTATTTATTTTTTCACATGAAAATCTGGTTGTATTTTCACACATATTTTCCCAAATGCATGCATCAATCAAACACATCTTTGAAATGCATGCATTCTTCTCCTGTTGATTAAAGTGTATTTGTGCATATTTTTTAAATGTTCACATTTATTCATGCATATTTTTCAAATGTAAGCATGCTTCTGGACCCTCTTTTTTTGGTCTGCAAATCACATTGCAAGGTCAGAAAGATATGAACTGGGCTCAGACACATAGATTGTGTCTGAGCCCAGAAGGTGTGAACTGGGGAAACTCATTTCATTCCTTGAAAGTCAAGGTTTGAAAGCCAATGTCCTAATGCCAAACCCCAAGGATTGGTTAACAGGAACACCGCATCAAGAGCTATATGCCTTTCATCAGTTTTCAGTAGTGGGGGAAGTGAAATTCAAAGTGGACCAGTCAGCTTTTTTTTGTAGAAAGTGCCACAATGACCAATAAAGAAAGAAGCACAGAGGACATACAGCAACCAAGGCACACCAAATCAACATGCAAGGCAGAGAACTGTCTCCCATTTGCAAGATATATACAGGCAGCATTCCAAAGTGACTTCTCTGTGTAATAAAAACTAATGGCAGTCACAAACAATTGAACAGGTTGACTGATAAGAATTACCGTTAACTTTATTTGTATTTTTAGGAGCCAGGGTGTTTCTATAAAGCCATGTGTCTGCCTCAAGACAGACAATGATTCAGGGCCATTTCTAATTAAACTCTGGATGGGTGTGCCCTCAGGCCTCAGTGTAGACAATGCAAATAAATCCCCCAAGAAGACACTGCACTGTGCACTGTCCAACAGCGGACACTACTGTTTATCTGAGCATTAGCGTGGCTACTTACTCTTTGCCAAAAAAGAGGAAATTCATCAATACTCCCCATCAAAACACGAGGACAAAAGGGGTTGATTAGCATAAAATTTGCATCTGGTAATTTATACTAGAATATAACATTCTAATTCATTTCAAATTTAAATTTGAAAAAATTCTGACATTTAAATTTAGAAGTAATTACTGTAATATAGAGAGAAATGCAATACGTTTCGCTATAGCGGGGCAGACTCGCCGGTATGTCTGCTCAGTCTGCTGTCCAGGTACTAATGATTAATAGCTGATTTGCAGGTCTTTGTTTTTAAGCTAGGCAAGGATGGGGCAGGCCTTCAAAGACAGGGCAGCTTCAAGTAGAGGACTGTCCCCTGTAAAGGACAATTTTTCACTCAAGTTCACACATGGAAATTTGGATGCAATTTAGGGATATATGAGAATTTTGGCTTTGCTGGCAGAACATGCAGATATGTTCCGTTCGAAGCTCCAGATACCCTAACTATCTGTAAATCGTCAAACACAGGCTTGCATCCATCTCGTTCCCAATTCCCAGTTTGAATTGCACAAATCAGCCATGTTGTCGTCTATGAAGGATAGTTGTGCAATTAGGAAATATGTGCAAATGTGGGAAAAGCTGCACACATCTTCCATTTGAACGCCGCTCAATTTGCACGAGTTTCCAGTTCATGCTGGGTGAACAGTGATAGCAAACAGAAATGGGAATTGAGCATGAGATGAGTGGCACAGAGACATCAGAGGGTCCTAGTGATCTCAAACACCACTACTCAATTGTCCATCCCGACACACAACCCTATGCATGCTTAGACAGAAAACTCAGTATGCCTGGCTGGAGGGATGGTGGGAGTTGTATAACATTTTTCTCTCTACACATACATAGGTTTGCACCTTTTATCTACTGGGATAACAATCTTACTAGAATATTTACACAAAGCTGCTTTGCACATTACCCTCCTCCGTATGGGGTGTGTTACAGTGAATAGGGATGTTGTGGGCACCTGACCAGGTCTGGGAGTCTGACGGACTCCCACATATCCTTCCCCTGGACCCATTCAGGCACCCACGGCACATTTGTAGACCCACGGGTCAAGCGCCCATGCAGCTGATGAGTGCCCGGCAGCTGTTCACACTGTTCTGGAGCCTCCATTGTGCATAACAATGGGGGCTCTGGAAATTATGTAATTCCCCCCACTGTGTAAATGGTGACCATAAAGACCCCATTTATGCAACAGTAAATGTGCACTCAGTTTGGGCCTTTACTCTTGTGTAAACTGGGCCTTTATGGCCACTATTTATGCAGTAGGGGAAATTACATAATTTCCAGAGCCTCCATTATCACACACTATGGAGGCTTTGGAACGGGGCACACAGCTGCCAGATACTCATTTGATACTCACCAAGCTGCCAAAGAAGAAGCTCACACAGTGGCAGCAGAACCTGGGTAAGCATCCCATAAGTTGGACCTGGGTGGTTTGCCCATCGCTAAGAAGGCTTCCTCCACCTGCAGTGGGCTCTGGATCTAACATCTGCTGGCTGAAAAGCCCCTTTCCCAGACCTTCCCTTGCTCTGTACTCCTGGCCACAGCAGCACCCAGCTTCTGCTTGCCAGACAGACCAAGGAAAACCATCATGAACAAGGTACACAGATATTTCCGGGGCAACTACATCTTCATCCAATCTCTGTGAGGTCACAAAAGCCTAGCTAATGGACATAACAAGCTGCCTTGCCCTGAGTCAGACTATTACTCTACCTTATTCAGTACAGGCTACTTTAATTGGCTTCAGGTCTCCAATGTTTTGAGATCTTTTAACTAGAAACACCAGGGATTGAACCCAGAATTTTATGTACGCTCTACCACTAGCAGTCTAAAAAGCTCAGGCTGGCTGCAGCCCATATTTTTCAGTCCTGCCTTGCAGTTCAGAGTCAAGGACCAGACAGGCATAAATAATTTCTCCCATAACTAAGTGTGGATGTTGGGACATCAGCAGTTCAGAGTCTTCCCATTCCCGAGGTGAGTGGCATTTTGGGATGTTGGAGAAATCCACTTTGGGGGGATGGGGGTGGAGCTCAGCGAGCTTTGCTGTTTCATTCCCCTGGACTCTGACCTGACCATCTGCCCGTTGCCTTGACTTGGCTCTCACTGACTCAGGGCAGCTGGTAGGTTTTCGAGCAAGGTGACAGCTAGGGCAAGAATGGGAGGGGAGTCCCTCTCATGCATCCTCCTGCCCTTGCTGTCACGATGCAGTGGCTGAAGCAGGGACAGGAGGAGGAGAGGGGAGCAGTGCTCTGCTCTCCTCCTTCCATGCCTGCTACTGCGGTGGTGGCAGGGACAGCCTCTGGTTGTTTTCAATAAATGCTGGAGACTTATGTTAAACATCTGGCCTGTCCCCGTTGCTGCTGCCACTGCTGTCAGAGTTGCAGGGATGGGAGGGGGAGAAGGGAGCTTCCCCTCCAGACCTTGCTACTGCAGCCAATTGAGCACGGCTTGTCAAATGGATGGCACTCAGTTGGTCACCCTCAATCGTTTCACAGAAATGTTTCCTTCTCCCTGGAGGCGGCTGCGACGTCACCAGACCCTTTCACTAGGCCCGTTGCATAAACCCTTCTCAGGCCAAGCGCCACCACCTGAAAACCTGAGGGAGGGTTAAATAAAACCTTTCCCCTGGCTATGAGGGAAACAAGCTTAATATAGGATCTCTCAAAATATACTGTGGGGATACTCTGGTGTGGGTGTTCAATAACTGTAAGGCAGGTAAATAATGCCAAGCTGACACGTGGTATTTGGTAGCTAACAAAATAAAGATAAGTTTATTGTTGTTTAAAAGCTTTAAATCAAAATATAATACTTTCAATCCTGCCTGATCTAAACTCTCCACACACCAAGCACCTCATTCCCTTCACACCAATCCTAAATCCCTAGAATCCAAACTCCTCTTACTCTACAACTAAACAACTCTCCTCACACGTCCTCAAACTCACATAACACACAAACTCCCAACACTCTCCTTATATACTCCTTTCCCCCACACCTATTACATCATAACCACACCCACTAAGTTCTAACATTCCATACTTACCAGACATACTAATCAAGACATATACAAGATACTCAATTGTGGGGTAATCCCACAGCGGCACTCCTAGGGTGAAGGGAATATTTTGCAAACTGACTGGGGCTAGGTAACCAGGTCCCTGTGGATTGTCTGGTGCCTTGTCTTGCATGTCTGCCCATGGCACCCAAACAGATCCCTAGATTTGGTACTCTTTATTCCTCCTTGCCACCTCTTCCTTCTGCTCATTTTCCTAAATATGAGCAGTGACAAGTCTTCTGACACAGTCATTGCTTCACCTCCCCCCTGCCAAAAAAGGTCCAGATACAGAGAAAGTTAGTCCCATTCATCTCAACAGATTTTAAGGCTTAACAAACTTTCTGCTGCCTTAAAGTCCCATTACTGATGAAGGAACATCCATGGGATTTCAAGGGAAGCAAAAATAGTTCTGATAAGACAAGGAACATTTCTTACGGGAGCTCTGCATATCCCTGCCTAATATAACCAGGAGGACATTCAGATGCATTATACATGAGAGATATGCAGCCTTCAAGACACACTCATAGCCAATGTATTCACAGATAATTGGCACGTATACTAATCACTGTAACTCTGGCTGGTTATAGGCTCATGGAAGTGGAGATTGGAGAGGGAACAGACCCGGTCACACTCCTGACGACATCATCCAGCAAGGGCAGGATCCAAATTCTGTTCAGAATTAACCTTGCAATAAACCAATCTATTTTCCAATTTGTCAAAAAAGAAAAGAAAAATAAATATCCCCCCCAGCCCCGTTTAATCCCTGAATGGATAAGTTGTTCCTATCGCTAGCAGTTATGCGTTCCTGGCAGTGGGCAAGCTACCTTTCAGGGAAGCTTGTCTATGCATTGTTGGTGATCTTTTTTACAGAGGAAACCCAAGATTCCTCAGAACGCAGCTTGAATATCACAGCTAGAAACTGTGTATTGTATGAATTGTCATGTTTAGATCACAGATCTTGGCAAAACCTGGTTGGGCAGCCTGAATTGCTGTACAAGTGGTGAGACATCAAGGAAGCACAGGCACGCACCCACCCACCCACCCCCTTTATATTTATGAGGTGATTTGTAAGATCCAATCCTTATGGCCCTTTACTGTCAACGTAGGGACATGCATGTGTGCTGGGATCAGATGTACATGTATGTGGGTAGACATGCAAATTTTCCAGGTAACATACACCATCATACAGGCTGTGAGTACCTCCATAGTCCTGGTGACCCATGATTTGGGCCAATGAGAAAGTGATCCTGGCTTTTTTCTAGTAGATGTAATGAGTCTGAAAGCGATTAAAATGGATGCTTTTGGATATATATATATATAATCCCATTCAGATTTGTGGTCATAAATGTTCTAAAACTCCTACTAAAGTGTTCAAAAGTGTTAAATTTCCCTTTGAAATTTCTGACAAACCATATATATATATTTATATATATATATATATATATATATATATATATATCTCCATCCCTCCCAAGGATTTTACAATGCAATGATTTGAGTTTGAGCTTTCTTTGAAGATCTGAAATGCATAGTTGAAAATGTTATCTCTTATCCATCAATTTTACATTGACTGAAAGACATGCCAGGCAAAGAGAGAGAGAGAGAGAGGGAGAAAGAGAGAGACTTTCTCAATGACAGATTATATGTTTTATTAAAGAATAGTTCAGCCTGACTCCATTAGCTGATACTGCCATCTGTACTCAAGTTCACAGATTCTTCAACTTGGCTTATCTTTATTAACCACGCTTTTACTTTCTTGTTCTGGATCTTTCTACACCATCATCTCCAGAGTAAAGATAGGAAGCTTTTTTTTTTAACCTGAGGAGGTAAAAGCAGTTCTTAATATTTGTTACATATGCAAAAGCATTCACTCTTTTTGGAAACATTTTTAGCATTGTTGAAAAGTGCTTTTCTCTTTTGACTGTTTTTCAATTATGCCTCTGAAAATAGCAGCATCTTTATTTACATAGCATTCCTTCCACCCATCCTGTCTCTCAGTTAGTGTCATTATATGCAATAATGACATAGCCAAATCTGATTGGTTACATAATGTAGTCATATCATCCCATTCACTATTTGATCCCTGATTGGCTGGGATCACCCATGAAGATCACTCAGGAAGGAAATAAAAACAGTAACTAGCTAGGCCAAAAGGGTGGGATAGTTCCAATGTACCAGCACCATTAATACTGCAGAAGATTGAAAAAGGTGAATGTTCTTACCATCAAGGCAGTTTTAATTTGTTTCCCCCTGAAATAGCCTGAGAACTGAAGCAGGAGAATATTTGTCATAACTAGTTTTGGCCTCTAAAACCTCTTCATACACTTCAGACTAACCTTGAAGTTGAATCTTTCATTTTGTGCAGTAGCTGAGATTATTTTTCTTTACTGGAATGTTAAGTAGACATGAGAATGCTTGTATACAGTGTCCTTTGCCTCAGAATGCTACTAGAAAGGGCTTCTTTACAATTTATTTATTTATTTATTTATTTATTTATCCTATTTCTATATTGCCCGATAGCTGAAATTCTCTGGACCATACACAAAAATTATAGCCACACAGTACAACATAAAGCAATATAAAATATAAAAGCTTAAAACTACAATACAGAAGTACAAACACAATAAACCCTAGCATCAGTGCAGAGATTTAAAATACTAGGGTGACTGTGGTAGGATCTTCACTACAGCTTTATAAAGGATTTATAACAGTATTGACAACTGTTGGGGCCCGGACACACTCCATATATCGTTTTCAAGCTGCATTCAAAGTGTTATATCCTACTTGGTGTAGATCTGGCCCATATGAAAAGGGGGACAAGGCTCCTATAACTTTAACAGTTCTATTGAAAAGGGAATTTCAGCAGGTGTCATTTGTATATATGGGGAACCTGGTGAAATTTCCTCTTCATCACAACAGTTAAAGCTGCAGGTGCCCTGCCCTCTTTTAAATCTGGGCACACTAGTATAGCTCCTGCAGAATTAACTGTTGTGATGAAGAGGGAATTTCACCAGGTTCTCCATATATACAAATGACATCTGCTGAAATTTCTTTTTCTATGCAACTGTTAAAGATACAAGAGCCCTGTCCTCCTTTTCACATGGTCACCCTAAAAATACAGGTTTAAAACAGCAGAGCTGAAAGACTAGAATGCAAAAATGCCTGGCAAAATAAACAAGTCTTTGTGGTGTTTTGCTGTTTCATGCCTATTCTGTAATGTGAGTAGTTAGAATGTGTTGAGAATGTTTACTGTTTTGAATAATGTGTACGGTTTTTAAAATATATATACTTGCGCTGGGTTTATGCTGCAGGAACCAGAAGGGTAAGAAGTTAATCCCAGAGGGAGGGGGAAGGACGTGACCAGGAAATGAGTGTGTGTGTGCTGATTTGCTGGTGGTTGGAATGGCTGGATTGGTAGATAGCAGGGAATGGGAGGATTTAGCTGTGTGTGTGGAGATATTGAAGTGCTGTGAGAGGGAGTGTGAGAGAGATTTGGGTTTAGGTCTGTCAGGATTAGATCTAAGAGTGGAAACTACGTGTTTTGAGGGAGGAGCTTGAGGGAAAAGTGATAGAATTGCCCAGAGGGTAGGTTAGGCAGGGTTGATATTGAAAGTGAACTTGAATTTGAAGCAATATTTCAAATGTTTTAAAACATTGAACTGAAACCATTACGGCTTGTGCCTATTGTAACCATCATGCATTTACAGTACTTGAGGAAACCAATACACTTTACAACTGCAACTTACATCTTGTTAATAAACCTTTATTTATTAAACCTTTATTTAATCTACACTGGTGTGTTTTATGAGGTACCTTGGTGGGGTATAGGTTAATGGTGGCAGCAAAATGGAAGGTGGAAGTTTAGGGGGCTGGGCTGGGCTGCTGTGGGGCCTGAAGAGAGTGGCATGTCACAGAGTCAGTGAGCAGCACCCCAGATGCCCGTTCCAGAGCTGGGCCCTTTGATTCTAATGCAAGAATAAAGGAGCAGGAAGGGGTGGGCCTCACCTGGCATGGCAAGGAGTCCAATGTGGGTGCTAGGTGTGAACCTCTCTAGGGAGTTAATCTTTCTGGCTGGAACAAGTACGTGTACTCACTACTCCCACTGAGGCTGTCATATTGTCAGGTATAGGTCTCAGCAAGGCTGTTAGGCCTCGCAAGTTGTAGTTAGATTTATTTAGAACTTGTTTGGAATGTCAGAATCTGTGCAAGCTTATCTCTGTCAGAGTTCTCACAGAAAGAACAGAAGAAAGTCGTTTCACCCCTCCAGCCTCGACCTTGGGGCTGCAAGAGTTCTGTGGGATGTATAGAAGAAGGTGGGGACACTTCTGATAGGAGAAAGTGGGGGCACTGTCCTGAATGAGACACTCAGATTGTAGCATCTTCTTGGTGGGCCAAGCAGTGCCGCTCTGTTGGACACAGGCATGACTTACTGGCCAGAGCCCCTGTCTGTTAAGTGGTTTGAATGTGGCCTACACTTCCCTTTATAAGCTGTAGCACAGGCAAGGGCCTTTGCTAGGATCATCTTTCAACTCATGGCCTGAAACCCCTCCCTGTTTGGATACATCACTGTTTGGGACTTTGAAAGTACTCTGCACATGGACTCTCTCCTATTTGGACTGTGGATTACTAAGGACTTTGCCATGAAAAGTACTATGAGGCTTTTAATAGGCTTGAACTTTCATTTGTTGTGGATTGTGTGTCTGTTCATCAACTGCTCAGTGTAAGGGTAGACTGGGGTTGATTTTGATTGTTGGACTTTTCTCTGCAGACTCATGTGGCATGGCTAACATTCCCATGGCTAAAGCAGAAGCATGGGACTCCTTGTGCCTGAGGATTTTTACTCACCCCTTGATCTTCTTTAGGTGTTGACCATGCTCCCTGAGTTACCAACGTGTGGCTGTGTTGGACTAGCACCCTTGGGATGGTTTGTTAAGCCTTTCAAGAATTTCCCATTGTGATTCCCTGAAAGATTACATCAGGAATCTTTTCCCACACTTGGTTGGGTTTGGAACCCATTTTTGGAACCGTTGAGATGGTAACTGGGAAACCAAGTTGTCGTAGTGAGTAGCATTTTGACTGTGTATTATTTTGGAGCCTTAAAGCTTTCTGACCATCTACTTTAAGTATTTTGAAGTGTCTAATCATTAAGCTTTTTACCATGGGATTTCCTCCAATAAAATAACTCTTACTGATTGAGTGTCCTGTATCAGTTTGCCAGAATGTGTTTCTGCTGGAGGAAATGGGAAACATGACACATATCACATGTTACAAATCACCATTGGGAGGGGTGGAAGACTTGTAATGGGCTGGATGAGGAAAAACAAAATGAAGCTGAATCCAGACAAGACGGAGGTGCTTGCTGTCAAAGGCCATAACCTGGGTTTGGAGGTGTGTCAACCAGTTCTAGATGGGGTTACACGCCCCCTGAAAGACTGTGTTCACAGCTTGGGGGTGCTTCATGATCCGTTGCTCCAAATGACAGCCCAGATAGATGTGACGGCCAGGAGTGCCTACTATCAGCTTCGACTGCTACGCCAGCTCTGCCCCTTCCTAGAGCCAGAAGACCTATAGACAGTTGTGCATGTGCTGGTAACTTCGAGGCTTGACTTCTGCAATGCACTCTACATAGAGCTACCTTTGTGCCTAGTCCGGAAACTTCAACTAGTTCAAAATATGGCAGCCAGGCTGGTCACCTAGGGATGGACCACATTACACCAGTTTTAAAACCTCTTCACTGGCTGCCAATTAGTTTCCGGGTGAAGTATAAAGTGTTGGTTATCACCTTTAAAGCCCTACATGGTTTTGGTCCAGGCTACCTGCGGGATCGCCTTCTCCTGTACAATTTGCCCCACACACTCAGGTCCTCTGGGAAGAATTTACTCCAGCCAACAAAAACAAGGCTGACAACTGTTACCCAGAGGACCTTTTCTTCTGCCACTCCCAATTTGTGGATTGGCTTGCCAGGAAAGATTCATCAATTTAACAGTCTTCCCGAATTTAAGAAAGCCATAAAGACTGATCTCTTCTGGCAGACCTACCCAGTTGAATTTAAAGATGCCTTTTTAATAATGTGCTGCTTTTAATAATGTATAAGTTTTAAATGTTTTAATTAGTTATATGTATTATATGGTGATTGCATTTCTGTTGTGCCTTGCCTCAATCCAGAGGGAGAGGCGGGTAACAAATACATTTATTATTGTTGTTGTTGTAATATGATGACTCAGATCTGCATCATAAGTACTCATGCCTGTTATGGCTTAGCCTGGAGTGATTCACCATGCAGTGATCTATTTTTGACAACATCCTCATGGCAATGGCTAACATATGCTCTGGCTGTAAGGCTCCATAAGCAGCATCTCATGAAGTTAGTGGGCAGTACTTGATAAATGGCAATAGTCACACAAATGCCTTTGTGAGCTATCTGTATTCCAAGATCCATATGTGAAATGTATGTGCCAGAACTTTATTTTGTTTTATGATACTTTTAATTTTTTTCTACAGATTTACATTAAAAATGGAATCATCAGAATGTCAAATTGTGCAACTATTGAGGTCAAACAAAATTTGAGTTCAAAGTGTCAAAGTTTCGTTATTTTGCATCCTGAATTTCAAGACTTGAATTTCAAGACCTGAATGATGGAAAACTGGAATTCAGGAACTATCTGATCTAGTTTCATCTAATAAATGTGAATTTTCCTAGCAGAACCACAGATTCCAAGCAATTTACTCGGTCTGTATTGGACTCTGGAAAATTCATATATGCCAAATTTTGAGTTTCTGTGGTGAAGTTGTTGGGTTCATATCCCACTCCCCTTTGTATTGGTTGGGCACTAAGGAGAATGAGAAACCTTCCTTTCTTTCTCATAAATAAATATGTTGTCTGGAGCCAAATTTTCTTACGAAGTTGTTCCTAGAACTGGAATACATTGGAACTGGAATACATTGGAAACATGTACATTGATGGTGCTATATAAATAAATAAATAAATAAATAATAATAATAATAATAATAACCCAATGAAATATGAAATTTACTTAGGCATGATAAATAGGAGTTGGACAACATCAGTAGAATTAGAGGAGAATTAACAAATCCATAAGTATGAGCTTCTATCCCACAATTTCAATTTACAGAAGCCGTTAATGTACATACAGTACATTGATGCCAACAAATGAACAATGTGGTTTATGGGATGGGAATATAACAGCTTTCCAGGAGTTAAAACATTTATTAAAATGGATTCAGTTTATTCTACTTTTAATATTTAAAGGTATAATTAAAAAGAAGAAGAAATGAAGAAAGAACCTTTCTCTGTGTTTATTCTCCCCTTTGGGTCATTTCTGTTTAGATGCGATGTCTAGCAAAAACTGTCATCAAATCAAAGCATGTTCTTGGATGCTTCCTTCATACAAACAGTGCTAAGATGTGGCATAAAGGTGTTCCTGTCCTTATGTTTTCTCCGCAGCTCTATATAATCCAGAGGCAACTGTATGGGGGGGGGGACATTATTATTATTATTATTATTTATTTATATAGCACCATCGATGTACATGGTGCTGTACAGATAACACAGTAAATAGCAAGACCCTGCCGCATAGGCTTACAATCTAATAAACATGTGATGTGTGCATCAGTCCTTAAGGTTGCTACTGCTGAAGCAAAAAAATGAGAAGAAAAAGAAACACGTTTCGATGCAAATATGAAAGTTCCTTCCCTGGAAGATCTGAAGAATTCCAAGGGAAGCTGTGTGTGTAGGTGTAATGTTGTGGTGGGGGAAATACCACACATTCCCTAATTTCTGTTTGTTTTTTTAATGTGTTGTTTCCTTTAAATAAACAGGAACACCACAACTAACATTAAATGTTATTTCCTCACCTAAACCGTGGAATATTTTGCAGGCTTTACTGAAGATATTCAGCAAAAAAATGTTGCAATGCAAGTTATGTAATTCTGTGATTCATTAATTCAGCTTTTCATGTGCGGAAATATAGTCAAAGCTTAGTTATGCATCAAAGGAACACATATATTGAAAAGAAGAAGAAGAAGTCTGTAATGTGCAGTGTGCAAGATCTGGGATGTCGACAATGTTTGTTAATTTTGGGACTGGTGGATTAGAAATTCCGAACTGCCATAAAACTACTGGAAGAAATATTACAGACACATAGGGTTTTTAATTTCTGGATTCCATGAGATAAAGTGATACAATTTTACATGAACTCATTTATGTATTTTGAGAAGGAGCAAATGAAACAGCTGAGCATAGTGACTTTTTTACTGGACTTGATCCAGTTATCAGCTTTCCTTGTTATCCTACATGGATGGTAAAATGCTGTTCTAGAGCTCTTAAATCATGATTAAGGGTTTATCTACACTGCAACGTTAAAATGAGTTAATAGACATATCGTCTCTCAAGAGGACCCTGGAAATCGTGGTCCTTTGAGTGGCAGAGTTCCAGCTTTGGTTACGGTCCTTTTATAGGGAAGCTTGCTTCACCTCGGGAAGCACCAGAACTGGACTGAAGGGGCCCAATACATTCCAGGCCTCTGCCAAATCTGATGCATATCTATCCCTTCTGCTGATTATTTGGAATAGATCCAGATAAGGCAGTAGATCTTCACTGAACCTTCACTGAAAGGTCTGCAAATGTGTGCTCCAACTAGCTTAATCTAGGAATGGGGGAGAACTTTCCACCATTGCATTGGGATTGGAACTTACCAGGCCTGTTCAGATAACACTTCAGGCTCTGTGGTTAGTGAAACTGTGGTTCTCTGGGGTTAGCACTAACCACAAGCCATGCTGTCGCACATAACAATTTAAGCCATGATGAGAGCTGCTAACCCTGCTGCGGACGGTCCAACTGGAGTTAGTGAGTGAGCAGGGTTTAGCAAAACACATCGCACAAGACACCTTAAACCCTGCTGCTTAACCAAAAGTCTTAACCAGCAGGGTTTAATGTGTCTTCTGAACAGGCCCAATAAGTGTGCACTTCCTGAATCAATTTGCAAAACCAGAACGGAGCTATCTTTTTGTGATGTAGTTCTCTGAATAAAAATGCATACAAGAATGCATGTGTTGGAGAAAGCATAGACAAAAATGCATATATCCATGAAATAAAGTACACAAAAAATATTTTAGGGGAAACTGCTTGCAAAAAAATTTGCATATATTAACCAAAATTGCATATAAAAACATGTATAGAAGGAGAAATGCAAATGGGTTTTCATGTGGAGTTTTTTTTTTTAAGTCACAAACTAATGTGGAAATGGAATGGAACAAAGTAAAGATTGGAAAAATGAGAAAATAGAGAAAATGAAATTGACAGATCTGTGCACATTTAGCTCCAACGTATGTGCTGAATTCAGGTGTCTTCAACTCAACCTTGGAGGTTGGGAATATTGATACCAATAGCTTCACATTTCCCCCTGAGACACTGGGACTTGTAGTCCTGTCAGTGGAAAATGATGGAGTACCAAGGAGATGGAGCTCACCCACGGTCTTCGCAGCCACTGCTTCTCTCTGCTCTTGCCCCAGGAAGGTTGAAAATTTGCTGAAGATAAGGAGCAGTTTTGGCATCATAGAAAATGTTCACATTTTAAAAAGAAGGCATCACCAGCTTAGTGTCAATGAAGAGAAGAGGCTTGTAATGGGTTTTAAACAGGACAAAACTTTAAGTATTGGCAAAGAGGGAAATAGGTATGGGCTAGCGACCAATCTGGGTGGGCACCCTGAGCTTCAGGGGAGAGATGAGGGCTCCCTACCTCCACTATCAAATGAGGCTGATGCAACACACAAAGCCAACACACAAAGCAGGTGTGATGAGGAGGCCCTAGCTGTCTAATGACAACACAAGTGTAAAGCCACTAGAAGTGATGAGTCTGTCGTAGGCCAAGGGTAGCTGCCATTCTGAATTCCGTCATGTCAGCCAGCTATGAAGGGTCACTTGCCAACTAACTGATGCTTCAGTCCCTCCCAACCCATATGAATCAGTAAGTCAGACAAACTGAATTATTACGGCCTCTGCAGGGACAGAATGAAGTAGGTGAAAAGGGACACTCTCTGATAGCCAATAGAAAGGGTGCTCTCATAATTTCTACTTAGCTCTGTAAACCAGTGACTAGTGTTCCTATGCAGCCTCCCAATGGATGGGTGGACTAGTTGCTATGACACAGGACTTAGCTAGACCTAACGATTCTCCCAGGCAAATGGAGGGGTCATCCCTGCCTGCTCCCGGGATCCCCTGTGTGTCATTTGGATGCACAGGGATGATCCCAGAACAATCCCAGGATATAGGCTTGGTCTAGCCATGGCCAAAGATGCTCCGAAGATGGGAAACAACGGCCTGGGCTTCTAAGCCCTTTGTGTTGCCAGGTCCCATTGTTGGGTTTTGCCTACGCTTGGAGAAGGGCTCTATCTTGACTTGCTTCCCCATGAAGGGCAATGGAGACAAACTCATCATCCCTCACATACACACAGGGCTAACCTACACCTTCAGCCCTTTCACAACGGAGGAAGGAGAATTACGAGGGCTTCCTGGTTCCGGGACCGTCACTCACGGGGCACACAAGTAAAGGGGAGCCATTGCAGGAGGACGTGTGCCCCATGACGGTGGTTTTGAATGGGTATTGGGAGAAGTGGGTGGAACTGGACAGATGGGTATGGGGCACGGATTATAATTTTTTAATAACTCCTGTGAGATGAATACCAGGGCAGACACACAGTAACACCGGGGGGGGGGGGTAGGTACTGTGTTGAAGATGTGCTCCACTCGGCGATGAAACATACTAATGCCCATGCACGCTCCCCTGACAGCGGATTGGCTGTGCGCTGTGCTAGGAGCTCATGCCAAACAGCAACAGCTTTGCAAAGGGGGGAAGAGACACACACCAGCAGCAGACTTCAGGATCGTAGCAAGGGAGCTGAAAAAGCACTGACAAATCCAGTCAGCGATATTCCTGAATCACTGAGAGGTCGACCCGAGATCCCCGCGGGAGTAGGTGAACGTCATGTGGCCCAGTAGGGACGATGGCAATATTATTCTGGAATAAACGGGTGGTGTAGACAACGCCACACACACAGCTAAATGCTAGGACAGAGTGCAATACTTCCTGCTGGGCCCATATCTGGAATAAACAGGTCTTTGATTATAGACAACTATCAGTGCACATCATGAAATGGCTGCTTACCCCCCGAAGAATACTTAGTAAAGTGTTTAGTTGAATATCAAGATGCAAAATGCCTCTACTGACAACAGAAGACATTTATGAAGCATTGAAATTTTCATTATCACGTAGCTGCATGTTTTATCATTCTTCCATGCCTTTACACATTGTAGGCACCAAATGAAACTAATAAAATGTGGCTTTGATCCTTCAAAGGAGTAATTAAGCTGAAACACAGAGGGGGAAAATATTGTATTATGAGGATATGAATGTAGGCTTTTCAAAAAGCCAGGAACATCATTACATTGAAAGGTGCCAAGATGTTAATTTCCATACTCAGTGAGGAGTTCTGAGACCTGCCTGTCTCTTTGTGTGTGCGCGCGGGTGCGTGTGTACGCACGCGCGTGTGTGTTTAAATCAAATTTTGCTTCATTGCCGATTAGTAAAAAGATTTTAGATCAGATTTCCCCATTTAAAGTAATTTGCTTAATTACCAGACTGAGATCTGAATAATGGTGATTGAGTTAAAACTACTTGGGTGGGGTCGGGTGGGGTGAGGCAGAAAGGGGCTTAGAAAACAGGAGTAAAACCCACCACTGGTTTGCATTGAAAACTACTTGACTCCATGAGAAAGCAGAGAGGAACAATTTGAGTGTGTTGTGGGGGTGTAAACATCTTCCCTGCTGTGTTAGATCCCAATTTGGGGGGCAGGGGGAGTTTTTGGCTCCTATCTATGACCCAAATATACAGCCTACAGAATTTAATGGAAGCCACATTCTCCTCTCACCCTCTTTGGCTTACCCAGGGAGCACCTTGATTTTGCAGGCCCAGTTGTAGCAGTAGCATTGACGGTGTTTGTCACTGAGGCAGAGTACCTGAAAAAAAAGGTTCTCGGTGACAACAAGTGCTTATATATCACCTCCCCATGACTTCTTTCCGGCTGTTGTCTCTTGGTCCAGATCTACACCAAGTAGGATATGGCACTATGGAAGCAGTATGAACGTAGTATATAAGAGGCAGGAGCCATGCCAAGCAGGATATTGCACTCTGAAAGTGGTATGAAAACACTATATGGTATGGTATATGGCCCCAATTGTTGTCAGTGTACTTAAATACTGCTATAAAGCAGTAGTGTGGCTCCTGCCTCTTATATACTGTTTTCATACCACTTTCATAGTGCTGGATCCTGCTTGGTGTATATCTGGCCTTGTAGTTTCATTACACTTACCCGTTTCCCTCGAATTATCCCCTACAGTGTTTAGCTGTCATTGTTGTTGTTGCAGCAGCGATCCTAAGATCCTTTGCAAACCAGGAAATTTGTTTAAGGGGGGGGAATGTAAAAAATCATTTAAAAATCAACGGATGACCCAATCCAATTCAAATTTGGTATGCTTAAAGCGCTCCTTAATATCTATTACTGTGCCAATTTTGATGACTCTATCTTTAAAACTGACGCAGATGTAAACATTTGTTTATTTTTTCTTTAAACATACCAAATCCTGCTCCTGCGCCCCCAGTGGCCGCTCGGAAAACAACAAATGATTCGCTCCAAAAGTAGACCAAAATAGGTTGGTTCTTTTGCCTTTGAAGCACAATTAAAGCAGGGTGCATGGGAGTACTTCACAGTCAAAGCAGATTATAAACTGGAAAACTTCGGAGTCCTTTGCATGCAATTCACAGTGATTGCACAGTATAGCGCTGGTGTGATAAAGCTCTTGGTTTGAGCAAAGTCTCCAATCACCAAGTTCCCAGTTTTGTTGTGTAGAATGAGGCAGAGGAACATAGCCCCATGCATGCATCTTGATAGAAAGGATCTGTGACCCCTGGCTGAGTCTTACGGTGTGCCATAAGTGGCTGTAAAGTAGGGGTGTGCACGGACCCCTTGCTCCGCCCCGCAGGCCGATCCAAAAATTTCAGATCGGCCTGCTCCGCTCCACGCCGCCCATACTCCGCTCCTCTTCGCCGCGGAGCTCCGGCTCCGAATCAGAGCTCCGCAGTGGAGGGGAGTGGCGCCAGGTAAGGCCGGGAGAGGAGGGCAGGAGGTTTACCGGGCCCTGCCGCCATCGCCGCCCGTGCGGCGACGGCGGCAGAGCCCGGTAAGGGACCAAGGGGGAGGGGGGCCTTACCTGCCTTGGTCCGCGGTCCGTCGGCGTCTTCAATTGAGCCCGCGGTTCAACCAGGAAGTCTGGGCCGCAAGCGGCCCAGACTTCCTGGTTGAACCGCGGGCTCAATTGAAGACGCCGACGGACCGCGGACAGAGGCAGGTAATGGAGAGGAGGGGGGGTTACCGGGCCCTGCCGCTGTCGCCGCATGGGCTACAGCAACAGCAGCAGGGCCTGGTAAACCCCACTTACCTTTCCGGCGGAGCTCCGGATCGAGGCGAAGGATCCGCCTTCACCTCGATCCTCTTCTCCACGCTCCGCCGTCCCCCCAATCCTCTTCGCCTCCGCCTTAAGGGCAGGCGAAGCCCCCTGCTCCGCTTCTAATTCGCCAGTCCGATTAGAAGTGGAGCACATCCCTACTGTAAAGTTTGTTGGAATCCAATCTTTCTTCTGGGGATAGAGAGAGTGAATGTGTGGGTGTCATCATCGGGGGCTTTGCATTGACTCCAATGGGAGCATTTAAAGTTACCCATCACTTTTGTGGGTGTCATGGTATTCTGCCACTGTGTCCCTGGGTGAGTCAGGATTCGAACTAAGCACTGCTCCTCTCCATCCATGCCCTAACTCTGGCCATTTTTCCCTTGAATTAATGACATCCTGTCAACATAAGGGCAAACATGCTGAGAATTGCAGTTAGCTTTTCTTTTCTTTTTAAAAAAGATTTGCATTCTTAGAATTATTCCAAATCCTAATGCATTGTGTACTGCAAGCCACATTTCCAACACTCAGCAATCAGAAGAGGTGTGCAAAGTCCTAGTCTTCTGTTGGCAGCATCCTTTAAGATAAATATAGATGCATTGCCCTCACACAAACTTGTTCAACCTTCACTGCTGCCATTTCTGTATTAACACACAGAGAGCATTAAATTACTTAAGAAGGTTAATGACTATAAGTGTTTTTAACTGCCAAATTATCAGATCATTTCTGTGAGAATGAATGAGAATCATTTGTGGGGTTTCCACAGCAACATGTATTACTACAAAATAAGAAGCACACAAACCATTTGGAGAACAAATGACGGCAACCTGCACAATTTCCTAAGCGGAGGGCAAAGTGAAAAGGGGTCTCCTCCTCCTCCTCCTCCTTTTGTTACAGTACAGTGTGGTTCCATACTGATTTGGCCTGGAGATGCAAGCTCAGCATTGCGATGGGGTCCATCTTAAGAACATAAGACCATAATAAGCACCATGCTGGATCAGACCAAGGGTCCATCTAGTCCAGCACTCTGTTCACACAGTGGCCAACCAACCATTGACCAGGAACCAACAAGGCAGGACATGGTGCAACAGCTCCCTCCCACCCATGTTCCCTAGCAACTGGTGCACACAGGCTTAATGCCTCAAATAGACATCATTATTAGTAGCATTAGGGCGCAATCCTATAGGGATAGTCCTAAGCATCCAACCTCGACGGCTAGCCACTATCCAATGCAGGGTAGATGGAACACAGAGGGAATCCTCTCCTCCATGTTCCGTCCACCCCACAGTTTTTGCTAGATGCTCAATTTTGCCCAGCACATAGGAAGCTGCATAAAGAAGCTTCCTCCCTTCCCTGCTTCCAGGCACCCCACCCCTTTTCACTCTCTCCACACTCCATTCCCAAGTGTGAAGAAGGAGCCAGAACAAAGAAAACAGTGCCAGCTACAGAGCAGTAGGGAAAGAGGAGGGGGCGAGTGGTTCCCAGAAACCAGAAAATCCTATGGCTGTGTCTAGCGGCCATAGCATTGCTCCCTTAGATTTATATCCCACTTTTCTCCTCTTGCAAAGAACCTTACATAGTCCTCCTACTCTCCTTTTTATCCTCACAAGAACCCTCTGAGGTAGTGAGCCTGAGGCCTTAGCAAGACCAGGCTATATCCCTGGTCAAACCCCGGGGTCGTCCCTGTGCATCCAGATGATGCACAGGGGATCCCGGGATCAGGGGGATAATCTCTCCTTTGAACTGGGATATAGCCCTCCCTTTTGGGCCCGCTTTTTCTGCTGAGCCCGGGACCGCGGAACATCTGGCCCGTTTCCGTGGCTTGACCCCGCTCTGCGCAATTACTCACGTAATAGCCCATCAGGGTTAGTGTGGAGGAGCGGGGAAACCAAATTAAATTTTAAAAAAGACTTACCTTTAGCGCACAAGCATTCGTGCACTGCGTCCTCTTTAAAAAAATTAAAAATGGCGGACACAACGCCTCTCTTCCTGAGGTCGTCACGCCTTATGTGTAAATGGGGCAGAAGTCTCATGTTAATCACAACGTGAGATCTCCCCTCCTCTGCCCCGGACTTTCAGGTAGGTCTAGCTAAGGCCTGAGAGTCAGTGACTGATCTTAAGTCACACAGTCATCTTCAGGGCCAAGTGGGCATTAGACTCTGGATCACCTGAGTCTAACCACTACACCACATTGGCTCTCCATGAACTCATAGGCATACTTGGCTCCATGTAGAATAGAATGGAAATGGTATAATTTGGCCTACCTTATAGAGGTAGGGTATTAAGAGATTTGAACATTTAAAGGATGCTATATAAATGCTAATAACAACACCCTTATTATTTAATGCCACCAACTTAGACCACTTATGTTTGTATTCCACAGTTGACTTCCACCCTTGGTAGAATATTTTGTTCCTGGCTAAACGATGAAAAGAAGGTTGAGCTCCCTTGTGAATAGTTATTTTCTCCCACAGCACAACCCACTTGAAAATAAGAAAACAGAGCTGAGCTAAGTACACATTGCTTCCTGTACTAATGTTCCCATGGGTGCTTAAAACAAAATTGTACAAACTCCATCCTAGAGAAGGAACCGTGTGTGCTTTGCAGCAATTCTTTTTAATATACCGGAAACCAGTATGAGAGTGCAACATAAAAATTGACCTTTATACTACTTAATGATATGTAGCAAATCAAATGTGTCCTTTCCTACAGTAAACCTTCTATCTTAAATTATAAGGTACAACAGATAACAGAACATTGTCAGGCATGAATAGAATCGCTAATTCAGGATATTTTGGCAGTCACAGATTTCCAAGACAGAAAAAAACCCTTCAGTTTATTATGATCTCACCGTTCTCCCAATAGTAAGATTTGAAGCTAGTGTTGAAAGCTTCCTGTGTACTTCGCTGCTGTGCTGTTACTGTTGGTCTGTGTTTGTTTGTTTTTGAACACACATACATTTGGGCTTATTTTTTGTGTAGATCAGTTCCTCTGTTGCAAGTCTTTATTCCAAATAAAGAGGAACTCCCTGCAAAGCAACTCATATTACAGTAAAACCTGCTGCAGTATGTTGAAAATTGAGAAAGATGGCCACTTCTATTCCTTTTTGCAACTTATTTAAGAATGATCATTGGCTATTACGCATTTTGTAATTTTCATAGTACTATTTATCTGGGTGAATATGCAATCTAGGAAAGGTTTAGGATGGGAGAAGAACTTGTGTGTGACTATAGAAAACAGAAGGAACAATCATATAAGACATTGATGACTATCTATATCTGTAAAGTCGTTACTGTTGAAGCTGTTTACCCTTCTGTACATAAGAATGCCATCTTACCATTTTATTATTCTGTCATTATGATGAGCAGGAGATGTGTAGGTCCCCTACATATGCTCTGCTCATAGTAAGGCCCTTTCTACAATGATGTTTTTACCCTGGATCACCCCAGGGTGGTCCCAGTGCATCCAATTAATGCACAGGGGATCCTGGGGTCAACCAGGGATGTACCTAGGGGAAACCCCAGGAAAATGGAACCTGTAGATTTCCTGGTTTTCTTGCAGTCCCGGGACCATCCCTGGACTGTGGGAGATGTGTGGGCACCTGCCTCTACTTCATCCCGCCTCCTTGTGAGTAAATGTGAGGAGGCAGGAAATGGGCATGGGGCATGGAGCTCTTTGGGCACTCTGTGGCCATCAGGGGTGGGGGGCAGCGGGGTAGGGATTTTAATTTTAATTTTTTAAAAAAGAACTTACATTTCTTTTCGGAGCACAATTGCACTCAACTCCCCGATTTTTTATTTTAAAAACCAGGAAGGCGCGACATAGAGGATCACGCAATAGTCTGTTTGTGAGAACCTCCCCCTCCCTCCCGAAAGGACGGGAGGTGTAGAAAGGGTCTTTGCGTGTATTTGTGCACTGCCAAATAGGGATCTATGGATTGAGTAAAATACCATTCCATGTGCTTTTCACAGATTGACAGGCCTCTTCTGTTCCATCATCCACTCATTGCTGAAATTGGGTTGTTGTTGTTTTTAGTTGCCACATTTGTGCAAATTTGGAGTGAAGGTTGGACTACCCACTCTTAGGGATGCTGTGGGCATCCACCAAGGTCTGGAAGTCCAGCAGATTCCCCCGCATCTGCTCCCTGGACCCTGCTAGCTGAGCTGCAGGATGCTGATGGACCCAGTTGCTGAGCACTTTGGGTCTTGGTGACAACCTGGGAGCAGCCTACCCTCATTGTGAGCCATCATTTTGCTCAAAATGGCATCTGTGCCTCTTCCAGGAAAGTAATACTGCTGAAAGGGTCCCTTTAAGCAACATTTGTGCAAAATGGTGGCAGCCAGTTGGCAGGTGACTCCTACCCCACTGGCCATCAAACCCTCACACAAAATGGTGGCATCTCACAAAGAGGGCAGATGGTCTCCATGGCCTCATTGCTGCTTGCCAAGCTGCCAAAGCTCATGCGGTGTCATGACCAAGGGCGTTACTAGACGAGGCTCTAGCGCGCGTTACCTTCCGCAGTCACGTCGAGGCTTCCAGATGACGTTCACGAGGATCCGCCGTTATCCTGCGGTGAAGCCTCTTTCTCCCGACTTTAAAAAAGTGAGTTTTAGGGCGCCTTTTCCTGCCGTCCCGCGGTAATTTGGAGTACGTGTGGGAGGATGTGAGGTCACTGCGGTCCGCACTGGGCAGGAAAAGGCGTGCTAAGGGGGAGTGGTCAGCGGCTTCGGTCAAGCCGCCTCCGCCATTTGCGCGCAGTCCGCCAGCTGGGGCAGCGCGGCGGAGCGGCTTTTTTTTTTTACTCACCCACTGACAGTTTGCGCAGGAACGGAGGAACGGAAAAGTGGCTAGTGTGCTGCTGGGGTGTGTGGGGGATGGGTGGGGGATGTGCGCCTGTTCTAGTGGGTTTTTTTTTATTTCCCCAGTGACAGTTTGCGCAGGACCGGAGGACCGGAAAAGTGGCTGGTGACTCCTTGCGGTGGGCAGCTACCGTGGCCGCATAATGGCGGTGCTGTACGCTGCCTGTTAGTGTGGGTACCAGGCTGGCAGAGGGCAGAGCTGTTTGTGGGCTGCTGCCATGGCTACGGCCAGATGTGGGTTGGCTCCTTGGGATGGGGCACAGGGCACAGAGGCGGTCATCGGCGGCGACACCTCAGAGGCATGATGGGAGATGTAGGCACAGAGTGGCCATGCAGACGATTGACCTCGGGTCATATGACACCCGCCACGACCCCCATCAGGAAGTGAGCACATCAATGTTGACCCTCAACAGCACCAGCAGCACTTCAGCTGGCACTGGCACTGCCGCCGCTGCCGCCGCCAGGGCCGGCGGCGGCATCGCTGACGGCTGCGCAAGTTTGCGGTCTTTCGGACGTGCGCAAACCGTGCAGTGAGCGAAAAAAAAAGCCGCGGCAATCAGGCCGGTGTGGCTGCGCAACCGTGCTCGCGGCGGCAGCAGCACAACCGGCGCAAACTTCCGCCACAAATCGAAGGCAGATGTGGATCATGAGGCGTCACGACTGAATGGGAAAAGCCGCTTTCACCGCTCCTCAACGACGGAACACCCGGTAGGTCTAGCAACGCCCCAAGGGTGGGAGATGGCGGCGGTTCAACCAGTGACCGGCAAAGCCAGGTACGACTGAGTCCACCCATCCTTACCCACTGTCTGAGAAGGAGGAGCACATTTTGCCCCACTGGAATTTTTATGTGCATTTCTCAAATGCATTTTTTTGTTACGCAAATCACATTGTAAGCTTGGAAATGCAATGTGATTTGCATTTCCGAGCCTTTGGAGAGAGAGGGGGATGATCCCGGGATTACCTGCTTCCTGGATCATCCCCCAATGTACAAACACCAGCGTGACATCCCAGAAACGAACAGGGATGTCGCAGGTGCCTTTAAAAATAAATAAATAAGAGGAGCCGGGAGCATAATTGCACTCCAGCAAAAAAAAGTAAGCTTAAAAAAAAAGAAGCCCAATATCCCTGGACTCCCCCAAGACCAGCTCCTTCCCTCTTTGCTGACCCCCACTACTCACGGGGAAGAGGGAAAAAGCTGGGACAGGGCCAACACTGCTCATGAACCTCGGGATCTTCCTGGGACTGCGGGTAAAATCAGGATAACTGACATCTCAGTTATCCTGGGAAAATGAAGGGGTCATTTCTGCCTGCTCCCGGGATCCCCTGTGCATCATTTGGAGGACCCAGGGAGGACCTTGGGAAAAATGGCCAGTGTAGACATGGCCAAAGTGAAATGAAACCAATCACATCCAAACTAAACAAGACACAATGCCACTGAAATGGCAGGCCCAGCTCTCTCTTGCACACAGCCATTTGAAGTGCTCCCTGCTCATCCATGATTTATTCAGCTGAGTCACTTCAGCTCTGACCCCTGTCATCGCAAGGACAGGAGTGAAAGGGAAGCTCAAGCAACCAACTCTGGACTTGAAGTGACCAATTAAGCTCATCTTTAAAACAACACCAAACACACAAACAAACAAACAGCCCTCCACAATTCGGTAAACAGCTTCGAGCGAAGGTAACATTTAAAGGTCAACGATAATGCAGAGCAGTTAGCTAATCTCGTTCCGTCAGTGCCAACAGCCACAGAAGTGTGTGCCTAACAGGGGAGTGGGTAGGATCCAAAGTGTGTTACTTTTAAATCTAAATTATGCAACTCAGACTCTGGCTTTTGTTACCACTAGATAGCCAGACCATGTTTGCCTTACTTCTTTGAACGATCCTATGGAGCTTGATGCACTTGAAAAAGTCAAACAGGATTTCTGCCCGCTCGGGACCGGATTAATCATTATGCTAAGCACACTGTGAGGTAAAATCTCAGCTGGATTGGATTGAGGACCCCTTTGTTTGGAGAGGAAGGGCACTGTCATTTTGAACTTTTGGGGAGGGGGAGGGAGAAAATTGGTCTTGGATACACTGATTCAGCACACCTGAAAACTGCATGCCACAGAACTGCTTTCCCCAAGTTGGTTGAAATATTACACTGGAATTGACTGGATTTATCAGACAGAGTTTACATTAAGGAATGTTGAGGACACCACACACATCATTACACATATTACATGCAGGACCCTACTCTTCCACCGCCAAAAGTTTTAAAAAATATTATTTTAAAAAATTAAGCATAAATACTGACCATTTTAGGGCCTTTTCTATTTGCTATACATTAGGCTTGTCGGAGGAATCTGTTTGGGGATGGAGCTTGGCAAATGTCTATTTGCACAAATGCAGCTCAACACACATGCACACAAAGATACGCTAAAAGTTCCTGGAGTTCTGGGGAAAACCCACAGCTTGGCCCACAAATGCAAACCGAGTCAGCCACGCTGCAGAATTCCATCAAGCCCAAAAAAGAAATGGATTTCCCAGTGACAGATGCCCCTACTAGAGGTTGGCAGCCAAAGACTTGGCTGGTCATTTATAATCAGTGTATGAATCTTAGCTTCCTGTCCGTGTGCAGGCCTTCTCTCTTTCTCTCTCCCAGTATTTTGTGTCTTTCCCAGCTTCTTCCCATGACCTTCTTTTGTTCTCCACATTTATATCTTCCAAACTTCTTAGGACCCTCAAGTTCATTTGCCCTGCTGCCTACTTGGATCTCATTCTATGTTAGGCCTTAGCTAGACCTAAGGTTTATCCCGGGATTGTCGCGGGGTCATCCCTGCCTGCTCCTGGTATATCTTGTGTGTTATTTACATGAACAGGGATGACCCTGGGACGATCCCGGGATAAACCTTAGGTCTAGCTAAGGCCTCAATCTCATAAGAACGTAAGAACATAAGAAGAGCCCTGATGCTGGATCAGACCAAGGGTCCATCTAGTCCAGCACTCTGTTCACCCAGTGGCCAATCAGCCATCAGCCAGGGAAGAACAAGCAAGACATGGTGCAACAGCACCCTCCCACCCATGTTCCCCAGCAATTGGTGACACAGGCTTATTGCCTCAAATACTGGAGATAGCACTCAACCATCAGGGCTAGTAGCCATTGATAGCCTTTGCCTCCAGGAATTTATCTACCCCTCTTTTAAAGCCATCCAAATTGGTGGCCATCACTACATCTTGTGGTAATGAGATCCATAATTTAACTATGCGCTGCGTGAAGAAGTCCTTCCTTTTATTTGTCCTGGATCGCCTCCTTTGTTTAAGCTCCTCCTAGTTCTTTTGCCCCTCTTTTCCTAGGCCTGTTTACTTGCCATGCTCCTCTCTAGCTTAAATAACTCAGCCAATGACAAACTGATCCCTCTCTGACATCAAGGCTTCATAACCACTGCCACAAAATCTCTCTGGGTTAAATACATTGGCATGTTAGCAGTTATCCTAATACCACAGGATTCCCCCCACCCAACCCTGGTCCTTCTTACTGCAGCCCTCAGCTCTTATGAAACGGAGGTAAAAAACAACAACTCAGAGACAAACCAGGGGGGGGGGGGGAAAGGTGTGATGGAGCCCTGTGACTCTCAAAAACTACTCTGGTGGGATGGAGCCAGTGTGGTATAGTGGCTAAAGCGTTGGACTGGGAGTTGGGAGATCCAGGTTCTAGTCCCCACTCAGCCAAGGAAACCCACTGGGTGACTTTGGGCCAGTCACACACTCTCAGCCCAATCCACCTCACAGGGTTGTTGTTGTGAGGATAAAATGGAGTGGAGGAGAAGGATTATGTATGCCGCCTTGGGTTCCTTGGAGGAAAAAAGGTGGGCTATAAATGCAACAACAACAACAACAACAACAACAATAATAATAATGGTGCAGATAGAGGCTGGTAGAATCACCCACTTCCAGTTCCACTGACAGAATCATTTCTGTCAACGGAATGGCAACCCTGGATTCCACCCATAGTCCATAATAATATGGATTTTCCAACTGTCACAAATATTGTCAAAAGTCCTTTGATATCTGCCAGAGTGCCTATGGAAAAGTGGCTTCTGGACTGTAGCCAAAGGGCTGTGCATTTTACCTTCTCCAAGCATATTTCCAAACATGCCAATTTTTTTTGTTTAAATATGTTGAGAATTTCAACACGCCTTGAAGCACAGTTGCTCAGTAATTAATTACTGTTTGTACAGCATCCTGGCTTCTTCAGATAAAAGGCCTCGGGAAAAGGCAGCCTACTACGACTGCTACTAGCACTTATATCCGCTGATTGAAATGACTCATTTTAAAAATTCTTTTGTGGTTCGTTCAAAATATAGCCATGGTTCTAATTACTATAACAAATGTAACTATCTGAAATTCAATCGGATGAAAAAATAATGAGAGTTTAATTTCTCTAATGAGAATTTTATGAAACTTGCTCCTCTAGAAAAGAGACAGCTGATATTAAATTAGATTGTGGCCCTTCACGTGATTCAGGATGGACTGTTCCAAATTAATGTAATCTTTGGGATGAGTGAACTGTTTCAGATCTCAGGTCCCTATTCATCCTCTTTCGTTTGTTTGTCAATTGAGGATACTGCTTGTTAAAGGCTTCTTGCTGCATTTTCTGCTTCTGGTTTTCATCTCCCCCAGAGCCAAGCTGAGGGGGAAATGCAGACATTACTGGAGCCGCTGCTGTGTAACTGGATCTCATGCTACTTCATTAATCTCCAAGAACAGGATCTACATTGGGGGGGGGCACTTGTGAATTGCCGGAAAAAAGAATATGCATCACCCAAAAAAAGAGGACAAACCAATTTGCATAGAATTTCCATATGCTAATTTACATGTAGAGATGATAGAGCCAGACAAAATTATGCGTGGTGTGGAGAAAGTGGCTAGGGAGTGTCAGAACCTAACTTCCTGAGGCAGAGTCCCAAGCCTCAGTAAAAACATTTATTGCAGTCATTCCAGTAATTAGCTATAAGCCTTTAAAGTCCCAATAAAGATCCACAGATAACAGATTACAGCGTAGTTTCTTGACCAGAATTGGTTCATGAGCATCACAATAAAAGATGCAGTGAGCCAGCGGTTCACTGCGTAAACTTCCAAAGAAGTTTACAGTTCCAGTAAAACAAGAAAGCTTTCTACGTTACCAAGACATTGCTTTGAGCAGGTCAATAGACCTGTTGCTCTAGTTTAAAAATAGGGGAGTGACCATTAAAGATTACTATTGGACATTCGATGCTGCCAGAGAAATCTAGTTCACAGAGGGTTGCTGCACCTCAGTGGATGCCTCTGTACTGCCCTCTTTAGTTAATGATGCACCTTATCACACACACACACACACACACACACACACACACACACTCCGCTAAAGAGTCCTCCTCTTGCAGCCCTGTTCCCATGGAAGATGTCCCTGGTGGGGAAGCAGGTGGCTCCATCAAAGTCAAGACTTCTAGCTGTGGAAGACAGGCCATCTCAGTGTCCTGTGTCTCACTCACTCCCAGCTCGTAAGCCAGTGGGACACCTGGTAGAATTGAATTTCTGTCATCTGGCTTCCCATGCCTGGGCCTGATTCTATAGCTTTGCCCTCTTCAGAATGCGTGTCACAGGCTATAGCTCGATTGGGCAAGGCCTCTTAGGGAGACATTTCTCTTCTTCTCTCAAAATACTAGAACCCGGGGTCATCCTATGAAGCTGATTGGTGGGAGATTCAGGACAGATAAAAGGAAGTAATTTCCTACAATGAGCAGGGGGTTGGACTCAATGGCCTTATAGGCCCCTTTCAACTCTATGATTCTATGATTCTAAGTACTTCTTCACACAGTGCATAGTTAAACTATGGAGTTCATTTCCACAAGATGTAATGATGGCCACCAATTTGGATGGCTTTGAAAAGGGACAAAACCCTAGAGGATAAGGCTATCAGTGGCTGCTAGTCTTGATGGCTATATGCTAGTTCCCGTATCAGAGGCAGTATGCCTATGTACATCAGTTGCTGGACAGGAGCTACTGTTGCACTCCTGTGCAGTTTGTGGGCTCCTGTGGGCAGCTGGATGGCCACTGTGTGAACAGAATGCTTGATTAGATGGATGCCTGGTCTGATTCAGCATAGCTCTCTTTCTGTTCTCATGCCAATTTAGAAATAATTAGTATTATTTAATAGGAATGCCGCAGGCATCCAGGAATCTGGCAGGTAGCCTGCCGTCCGGATCCCCAGACCTGGCTTGCTGACCCATTGGGGCAAGCCATCCAGGAGTGAGTGGCAGTGCTGAGGATATGAGCGCCCACCACTCCCGGACCCCAGTTAGTCCGTCCATTCTTACTATTTAAATAGAAATACAGAAGCTTTCACCATAGTGTGGAAGACTGTGACCAGGTGTCCTGTGTGCCTGCTTGCTCAATCTGCTGCGCAGATGCTATTAATGGGCAATTTTAAGGCCCGGTTTTTCTTTCTTTATCTTTATACCAGACTTGGACTGGACAGTGATGCAAGCAGAGAACATTTTCAAAATAGAGGACAACCATCCGGCAGTCTTTCAAAGAGAGAGCGGTCCTCTGTAAAAGAGGCCAGTCTAGATCCACATGGGTTGGGCAAGGAATATGGCTCCTTTCCACTCCAGTATCGTAAACACCAAGGGAGGGGCACCAGCCCTGCAATTGGGGACAGAGCAAGGCTACCGACCCATCATGAGGGTTGGGCTGAGTATTATGGGAGGTATATAAAGGTAAACTGGATCAGTTTTAACTCACTCAGCTAAGGAAATGGCCTGAACATGGCACTTCTATTAATTTTTAAAATTTGTTTTAATATGTATAGGCTGCTTTTCCACCTATGAATCTTTGAAGTGGCTAACAAGATTAAAAACAAATTAAGGCTGCAATGCTATACACACTTCCTTGGGAGTAAGTGCAAGTGAACTTGACAGGGCTGACTTCTGAATGGACATTCATAGCATTGCACTGATAATAATAATAATAATAATAATAATAATAATAATAATAATAATAATGCAAAATAAAAAATGATCAGGATGGAACAGGCAATGTTAAAACCGCAACAGTGGCATAGAGTGTCATGATGCTTGTGCTACCCACAATCCTGCCTTTGGGTCTTGGAGAGACTCCTACCTCACCTAGCTTGAAAGGTCTCATATTAAGCCGCTGTGCTCCTCTTCCTCCTTCCTGGTGTTGAGCTCTGGGCTCATAGTAGGGGTGGCTACGTGTCCCCTTTTACAGAGCATCATCCTCTGTTTGAAGGGCTGCCCTGTCTAAGAGCTTTATCACACCAGCGTTATACTGTGCAATCACTGTGAATTGCGTGCAAAGGACTCTGAATTTTTCCATCTTATAATCTGCTTTTATTATGAAGTACTCTGAAGTTTTCCAGTTTATAATCTGCTTTGAGTATGAAGTACTCCCATGCATCCTGCTTTAATTGTGCTTCAAAGGCAAAAGACCCGACCTATTTTGGTACTACTTTTGGAGAGAATCATTTGTTGTTTTCTGAGTGGCCACTGGGGCCACAGGAGCAGGATTTGAGATGTTTAAAGAAAATTTAAACAAATGCTTACATCTGTGTAAGTTTTAAAGATAAAGACATCAAAATTGGCACAGTAATAGATATTAAGGAGAGCTTTAAGCATACCAGATTTGAATTGGATTGGGTCATCTGTTGATTTTTTATGATTTTTTACATTCCCCCCCTTAAACAAATTTCCTGGTATGCAAAGGATCTTAGGAGTGCTGCTGCCCCGGGTGTGATTTAGCAACAACAACAGTGACAACAACGCTGACAGCTTAGCGCTGTAGGGGCTAATTCGAGGGAAACAGGTACATGGGATGAAGCTATAATTCTGGGTTAAAGATAAAGAGCCATAAGAGCTGTTGCATCTTACGTTGGCACCTGAACAGCAGACTGAGCAGGAAGGAAGGCACACAGGCCACCTGGCCCCAGTCTCCCACACTATGGGCAGAATCCGACACTGCCAACTGGACTCCTGTAATTTCACAGACCCACTGTAAGCACAACAGGAGCTAGCTTCTAGGGATGGGCAAACAGAGCATTAGTGACTACATAAATGGGGCCTTTATGGCCACCATTTGCTCAGTGAGGGGAAATACATAATTTCTTGAGCTTCCAATGGAGCAGATAGCTGCTGAGTGCTCATCAGGCCTTGTGGGCTCTTGGTGCTCGGGTCTGCCAATGCACCATGGGCCCCTGACTGGGTCTGAGGGAGGGCAGACATGAGGGAGTCCATCAGACTCCCAGACTCAGTCGGGTGCCCGCAGCATCCCTACTAGCTTCTGACAGGAACTTCTGAAATGAGCAGAAACACTAATTTATGAAACAGGACAGGTCAGCAGAGCACTGGCTTGACCTGTTCTGGAAATGAGTGTTTCAGCTCATTTCTCATTGCTACAGTGACTGCAACATTGGATCATGCCCTATTATGTATTTCTATTTAAACTGTAATAATTCTTTCTAAATGTGTATCTATGCAAAGAAATTAGTGCATGGAAATGTTATGCAAATCACTGTCCTCTGTTTGAGGGGTGTGTTTCTTCATCATTTGCCACCCTAGCCCCTGGTCAACCCACAAGCTGTTCCTCAGCTTAGGGTCTAGCCAGGGCTTGGCTCGCCTCCTATGCACACAGCTGCACATGCAAGAGGCTGGACTGTGCCCCAAGTTATTTATGTTTTGTTTTAATATTGAAAGAGATTTTATTGCTTTCCATTGAACTGTTCTAATAACATTCAGGTTATATGTTGCCTTCAGCACTGTGATATAGAAAGGTGATATTCGGCAGATAAATAAATAGAAACCTAAAGAGGAGAACAGCTGTGCATGGGGAATCGCTAATGCATAGATCTGCTTCAGACTGGAGATCTCATTGCAACAATGAAAGCTGGAGTTGTGTTGTATTAAACATCCCTGGCAAAAAGAGCTTGGGGGTTCACCACACCCCTGAACCATCTGCTCAATCTATTTGAAAGTTCACAGTGTACAAAGAGAAAACAATAATTTCACTGGGTGCCTGTTGTTTTTTTAAAGCAAGAAAGAAATGCAGACTGATTGTATGGCAAGATGGAAATAAACCCATCAGATGACTCTACACAGGGATTAGAATTTTGAATAAATGCTGCTACCTTATTGGCAACAATACAACACTCTTTCTGAGATGCAAAATACAAGCGAAGAATGCCAGCATTGCAGCTGTAGCTTTTGTCAGGGACTGGTGAAGCTCAGTAGAAATATGCGAAGATAGCTAGTGAGGCTGAGAAGCCTGCACTGCTAGCCCAACAGTATGCTAAGAGCTCAACCCAGAATTAGGGGAATAACTTAGGCCTCAGCTAGACCAGGCGGTTGTACCACGACAATCTCACAATTTTATGATCACGAGATCATCACACTGGTCTACACGTGGTGCGTGACATTGTGGCCGCCATTTTTTTGTTGTTTTAAAGAAGGAGCACATGAGCGCTGGTGCGCAGAAGGTAAGTCTTTTTTTAACAAAAATATTTTTCTCCGCTCCCCTTACTGACACCTGGTGGGTCCCAGCTCCTTGTAAGTAACCATGAGGAGCTGGGACAAACCTCAATGCCCACACACACATTCCGCAGCCTTGGGATCATCCCAAGATGATGGAAAAAGCGGGCTCAAAGAAGAGGGTGAGACACCGGGGCAAAGGAAGGATGATCCCTCTCTGCTCCCGGGATCCCCTGTGTATCATGTGGATGTACAGGGACAATCCAGGGGATCACCCCGGGATTTTGCCCCATCTAGCTATGGCCACAGTTTAGCTTTTGCTGGGTTGTAGCATTTCTGACTGCAGATGGGAGTTGCCTGAATACTCCTCCTCATTTAAAACAAATGCTATAAAAGTAGTAAGTCAAGATCCCCCATCCCCCCTGCATTTTTTTTTATTTATTGTTTTTGAAATGGTACTTGTGCAGGAAGTTTTTGTTCTTAATTTTTTAAAATAAAAAATGGCCGAGGATTCAAACTTGTTATCTCATACCTGCAATCTGAAAAGGCACAGCTAAAAAGTGCTGGCACCAAACTTTCAGGTTAACTATTTGTCTATTATACTTGTCAATATTCAATTTATATGGACAATTGTATGTATGTATGTATTATTGCATTTATATCCCACCTGTTTTCCAGCAAGGAACCCAAGGCGACATACATAATCCTCCTCCTCTCCACTTTATCCTCACAACATCAACCCTGTGAGAGGTGGGTTGGGCTGAAAGTCTGTGACTGGCCCAAAGTCACCCAGTGGGTTTCCTTGGCTGAGTGGGGACTAGAACCCAGATCTCCCGACTCCCAGTCCAATGCTTTAGCCACTATACCACACTGGCTCCATCCCACCAGAGTAGTTTTTGAGAGTCACAGGGCTCCATCACACCTTCCCCCCCCCTCTGGTTTATCTCTGAGTTGTTGTTTTTTACCTCCGTTTCATAAGAGCTGAGGGCTGCAGTAAGAAGGACCAGGGTTGGGTGGGGGGAATCCTGTGGTATTAGTGAAGCTCTACACCACACTGGCTCTCAATTCCTTCCACATATCTTTAAGGCTACCTATCTACTAAGAATTCTCTAGAGAACATATCTTAGTGTTGTGCATTGGGGGAAGCCGCACTAGCAGCTGAACTTCTAGTGAGAGATACTCTCATTTGTCAAACTCGTAGTCTCCTCTTCTAGTTTCTCTAAATTTGCCCTGTATGAGAGGTGAAAAGTGTCAGTCGCCCTTCGCCTCCTCATGATTCTTGGGCCTTGACCTCCATCAATCTTGAACATGCCCCTCACTTCCTTTTTTATCTTCCCCATTTTGAAGTCGTTCATCCAAGGAAATTTAAAGGAAGCCAAACAAGAGAGCAGCAGCACCAGCAGAAAATAGCCTGTGGACCACCGAATAACAGGGTAAGTGTGTTTTCAAAGGCACATTTCTGCACAGACTTTTTTAAAATCAGAGATTAATGTGAAAACAGAACAGAATTATAAACAAATACACGGAAAAGTGGAAATACACACTTGCCCATCTCTAAGCATGAAAAAGTTGAGGAGTTGCTCTAGCTTCTCCCAGCAACGTGGGGGGTATTGGGTGGTTTTTTTTACATTTTACTACTATTCTAGAAAAAAAATCAAAAAAACATTTAAATCACATTTAATTCCCCCCCAGCAAATATTTCAGGTCAAGTACTTGTGGTGCATTGGGACAATAAATTAAATGGTGTACTTTTCCTCTAGCTTTTATGTTTATTAATTACAATTAAAATAAGCAGGTTTCCCCCCCCCCCTCTAATCACTCTGAGACAAGGGTGGGCGACGTCTGGCCCTCAAGATGTGGTGGCCTATGACACTCAACAGCCCTAGCCAGAATAGCTAATAGTAGGGGTTAATGGGAGTTGTAGGCCAAAACGTTGGAAAGGCCACATGATACCCACTCCTGTGTTAGAGCATCTGAACATCACCCAATGCAATCTGAAAATTTTCCTATGCAAATGATACCCCTGCCAATGTGTGCACTGATCAGCCTTGCATTGGGCTGCTGTGTGAAAAGACCCTACCTGTGTGCATATGGAGGGTTTGTCCACACCAGGGGGAATTCTGGGCCAATCAGGTGGAGGAGCCCTATGTTGTTATTATTATTATTATTATTATTATTATTATTATTATTATTATTATTTATTTATATAGCACCATCAGTGTACATGGTGCTGTACAGAGTAAAACAGTAAATAGCAAGACCCTGCCGCATAGGCTTACAATCTAATAAAATCATAGTAAAACAATAAGGAGGGGAAGAGAATGCAAACAGGCACAGGGTAGGGTAAACAGGCACTGGGTAGGGTAAAACTAACAGTAGAAAGTAACAGTAGAACAGTAGAAAGTAACAGTAGAAAGTAACAGTACATGTTAGTACATGCCTATGCAACAAGGCCAGCTACATATGACTGCTGTCTTTGTGGCAGGCACGGGGCATGGGTAACACTAAGGTGACCATATGAAAAGGAGGACAGGGCTCCTGTGTCTTTAACAGTTGCATAGAAAAGGGGATTTCAGCAGGTGCCATTTGTATATATGGAGAACCTGGTGAAATTCCCTCTTCATCACCACAGTTAAAGTGCAGGAGCTATACTAGAGTGACCAGATTTTAAAAAGGGCAGGGCACCTGCAGTTTTAACTATTGTGATGAAGAGAGAATTTCACCAGGTTCCCCATATATACAAATGACACCTGCAGAAATTCCCCTTTCAATACAACTGTTTAAGATACAGGAGCCCTGTCCTCCTTTTCATAGGGTCAACCTAGCTAACACAAATTTTGATGGAGAATATCTGTCACAACTCTGCAAGGCCCTTTCAATGCTTGAGTGAATTTATGTGAACTCGCATAACATCATTTTCTGCTGGGAGTTCAGGGCTGGTAAATTAGCATATTTGATAAGATCTGGAAATAGAGTATTTATTTTATATAGTATTGAAAATATTTTTTAGCTTGACTTTCTGGATTTACTGAAAGTAGTGGCTGGATTTCTACTAAACTGCGGTTTGGAATGGATTTGAAGGTTCTTGCTAGGGAAAAGGAAGAAAAAGGACTTCTGAGAAGACCAGCAATAATTTTCCAGGGCCTTATTGGTGGTGGTGGTGGTTCTGCATTCTCAGATTCTTGCCCCTCAACCTTCATCTTTTCCACCTGCGTCTGGCTGTAGCTGGAAGTTAGAAATGCTGTGACCACAGCAGGTGCCTAGCCATGTTTGCTGTGGCTGAATCAGCTGGTGTGGCTATGTTGGCAGCCATTTAGGGCTCTCAGGTTACTTTTAGAGGATGAAATTGCTATTAAAAACAAGTTGGTCTCCAATGTCTTAGCAGCAGCAATATCAGTAATGGGTAGGCAAATCCTGAAATGTCACCTTGTGTTTTCTATCCAGACACAAACTTTCTAAATCTTTCTGGAAATGCATTTCTTATAGCAACCATATGGAGGGTTCTATCTATAGGCATCGAATTCTCAAAATAATAAGACACCTGCCTTCTAGTACTTTGGCAGATCTGATTTGTAATATTACAAAAGGGTTACCTTTGTTGGTTGCTATAGAGTTTCAAACACTAAATTATACACTTGTCCTAATAATGGGATGATATTTTTATCAACTAAGTGGTGCATTCTCAACGGAGCTTTCACCATTTCTTGTAGCCTACAATTGGAACATAAGCAAATGTCGCCTTTTACCAAGCCACTGAGAACTGAGCCATTAGGCACTCATTGGAATGGACAAATCTGTCAATAAAAGTTTCTCATTTTTTCTCAATCTTAAATTTGATTCATCCCGAACTTTAAGAATACTTTT
Organism: Elgaria multicarinata webbii; assembly: GCF_023053635.1. Taxonomy (NCBI): domain Eukaryota; kingdom Metazoa; phylum Chordata; class Lepidosauria; order Squamata; family Anguidae; genus Elgaria; species Elgaria multicarinata. The sequence goes on along the minus strand of NC_086178.1, from coordinate 104,703,370 downwards.
TAAAAAAAAGATCATATGAAAATGCTTCTGATTTTTGTGTGCATTTCTCCTCTTTTGCAAGCAATTTTCCTAATATAATATATTGTTGAATGCTATTTTCATGAATAGACTTATTTTGGGGTGCACATTTTACCAATAGATGCATTTTGAGAACTCCATTGCAAAATTTGGGGAAGTGCAAATTTCTAAGGATATCTGAGTTTTGTTTGCTAACCAAATTAGGTTAGTTACCAAACACATTTCTCTGCTGTTCCCAGCTGCTCACTGACATAGGCCTGATAGTTTTTGTTTACATATTCTGAGTTAATGAGCTACTTTGCTAATAGTCCCAAGTCTGCAAATCAATATAGTTTAGTAGGTTGATCTGTAAAGTATTATTTTGTGTTCCCTACTTCCAGGAACCAGTTTCCTGTTGAGGAGAGAGTACTAGAGACATGGTGTTTGGTAAGGTATTTTTTGAAATTTACAAATGCAAATAAAGCAGGTACACAATGCCAGTCTTTTTACCAAAGCAAGCAACATGCCTTTAGACCACACCCCAAAAACCAGGCTTTTTTATTACATGAGACAGACATCTTCCCTGAATGTATTCCAATGCCAGACCTTCTAACCCCATCCAAGTACATGGGGTATGTTCAGTAGCCAATGAAGAGACGTTTCACTGGAAGGTAAAAGAAACAGAAGCCCATGGCTCCTACCCAAAAAAAGATAGATCCTTTTGGATGTCAGCTCCAGCTACCTAAAACGTTCAGTGTCTTTCAGTAAGAATATTTATCTTCTGTCTGTATTGTAGTGGAGAAACCTCTTCTTGGGGGGAAAAGAGATCTTAAGAAACTTGCTTTACTAGAAGATAAGGATACAAGAAGTTATACCCTTGAAGAAGACATCTATGGCCATTTCTACACCTGCCTTTTCCCCCGGGATCATCCCAGTGCATCCAGATGACACACAGGGGACAATGGCAGGGATGATCCTTCCATTTTCCTGGAATAATCCTTAGGTGTAGAAAAGGCCTATGTTTTATTGATCTGTGTTGGGCATTTTAGATCTTCAGAATGAATTCTGTAGGTAGTAGCCACCTTCCATAAACAGCAACTATTCTTGGTTCATTTAAGGAAGGGATCTTCTAACCACCAGTGCCCATTAAGGAAACACCTTTAGTTGCTGCCTATACAAAACACTGATGAAAGGTCATCTCTCAGTTGACAGCCATGGCAGTATGCTACAAACTTGATTTGTGAAAGTGCCCTCAATGATATCCAAGTAAAAATAGTGAGAATCAGTCTGAAGTTACGTCAGTACAGATTACTGCTAGTTGCTATCAGTGCCAAGGTATGATGTTTCCTACAGGACCAAGCTGGGATTTAAAGACAAATGGAATTTAATTTCACTTTTCTCTACATTGTGTCTGACTGCTGGACAGACAAGCTGTCAGTTAGTTGAAAAAATGGAAGCTGGAGGAATAGAAGATCAGCAACTCATGGGATAATTTTTTTAAAAAGCGATATGCTTTGCTGTAATGGCGCTCAACCCTGATTGAAATGTCACCATCAATATCTGAATTTGCTGCCAGCTTATACGCTACAAAGAATCCTACTCCCTGGGAAAGCTTGTCCACACCAGAGATTTTCAAATCTGCAGACCTTCCTGACATCATCATCATCATCATTATTATTTTGTATACCATCCCATAGCCAAAGCTCTTTGGGCGGTTTACATAATATGAATTAGAAAGAGCAGAAGAACAATAGGAACATAGGGCAGTGTTATACCAGGGGTGGAGAACCTCATGCATGGGGTCCCAAGCCAGCCATCTGAGACATGCTCCCTTCCCCTGGCCCTCTCCCTTTCCTTCAGCAACCAGTCATTTGGTGTTTTCCAAGTTTTTATGCAATCATCTCTCCTCAATTCTAATAGGTTGAAATGTCTCTCTTCTGGCTTAGAACACAAAAAGGTAAGAGGACCCATGCTGCATCAGACCAGGGGTCCATCTAGTCCAGCATTCTGTTCACACAGCTGTTGACCAGGGACCCACAAGCAGGACATGAGTGCAACAGCACCCTCCCACCCATGTCCCCCAGCAACTGGTGAAAATGGGATTACTGCCTCTGATACTGGAGGTAGCACGTAGCCATCACGACTATGTCACTGGCAAGTTTTGTTACTGGGAGTAAGAGCTTTACATTAGCATATGCTGGTATGTTGAGCAGTTGGGCTCCGTGCCTTTTGCCTACAATCCCATCCTCCCTTGCCTTTGGCCCCACCCACCCCGGGGTAAAGTGCCCATGTAGACGAGCCCTTGGTGTCCTAATGGGCTGATGGGCTGTTTGAGGCATCCTTGGAACTGTGGATTGGCCTCTCACAATTTGGAGAAGGATTTTGGAACATGAAAAGTAGTGGAACATAACGTTATGTTCTTTTGGAGCCAACAGAAATGGGTGTAGCTTCACTAAATGAGGGCTTATAAAGGCTTGAGGTGGACTTTGCCCCTTTATTATTGTTCTTCTTTCCATAGATAAGTTCTTAGCTCTGCTTGTCCCATTGGTTTGAAACCTGGAATGATATCTTAGAGCACTTCTGGCACAAGAATGCACTCATCCCTCATCTTTAAGCTTCTCTTACTTTGTTGACAATGGTTTGTGGGGGGTTTTATGGCAATGATATTGGATATATTATACCATTATTACCAATAATACACCTCACTATTTAAGATACATTAATTACACTATAAATCCACATTTTAACTTCCTGTTATGCTTATTGAACTAGAACTTAACAGCTCCGTGTAGAAAATAATAATAATTTGAGTTCAGCACACCATGGCAGTGTTTTCTCAGGAAAAGTTAAGGTACAACTGTATAGAAGAATGAAGACTCCCCCCTCCATCGCTCCTCATATTTTTATGAAAACTTTGGTTCTTTCACACAAGATCAAAAGGAGTGGAATGTGGGGTGTGTTGGTACACTGCATTTTTTAAAAAATAACCACCTCCCAACACGGTCCTGTGTGATGGAAGTAAGGCCTTAGCTAGACCTATCTTTTGTTCCGGGGGAGAGAAGTGGAGACCTCACATTGGGATTAACATGAGATCTCACCCCCATTTACACATAAGGTGCAATGACCTCAGGCATCGCACCCGCCATTTTTTATTTTTAAAGGGAGAGGAGCGCATGAACGCCCGTGCACTGAAGGTAGGTGCTTTTTAAAATTCAGTTTCATTTCCCCACTCCCTCCACCCTAACCCTGATGGGTGCAGTAATTGCACGGAGCGGGGTCAAGCCGCGGAAACAGGCCAGACATTCCATGGTCTCGGGCTCGACCGTGGAAATACTGGGCCAAAAGAGGAGGGCTATATCCTGGAGCAAGGGAGGGATGATCCCTCCCTGATCCCGGGATCCCCTGGGTATCATGTGGAGGCACAGGGACGATCCCGAGGTTCACCCCAGGATATACCCTGGTCTAGCTAAGTTCTGTATAACCCATGAGACAAACCAACATCTGATCCTCTGGAAGCCCTAACCCCTGTGACATGGCTCACTCCAAATGGGGGATAAGAAATGGAGTGTGCAGGGCTTCCTGGTTCCTACATTTTTCTGGCTCTTACCTCAATTCCCTTCACTAGGTGGATGCAATAACCAGGATGATACACGGAGGCTTTGATGCAAAGCTTCCATTTTGACTCTTTAGCGTAATTGTATTTGATAATTCTGGTTTTCTGAGTTTTACCAGTTTATCATTAGCCACGATGATTATTTTTTGAGCAGGTAAGGTATTAATGGCATAGATTAATTCATTAATTCATTAGTCAGTCCATTTTAGCAGATTGATGGATTGATAAACCAATCTGAATTTGCTACCTGATGGGCAATTTTAATGAATATTGAACCATTTTGGGGAAAATGCTGAAAATTGCCAAAAAAAGGACAGGGATTTTATTTTTTTTAGCACTGCCAAAAATAATTACTAAAAATAGTGAGTCGTTTTGGCTCAGCTCAAACTCCAGGGCCAGTTTAGGAAAAAAAAATAGCCAGGATAGATCGAAGGTTAGAGATGCAATTCTTATATGATTTTTACAACAAGAGTGGGATTAGTTAAAAGGAAGCTGAGAGCCGGGAGGGTGAAATCTCTCTGGGATTCTTGGAGCTTATTTGCAACCACTATAACAGAACCGCAGATAAAATGTTTACCGCAGATTAGGAAAGGTACCAACCACTCAAAGAGGATTCCAGCACAGTCCATGAGCACAAAGGAAGCTCCTTTGATCAAATGAGGAAGATCACAAGTATCTCATATCTGACCAAAACAAACATGAGCTACCAATAAGCAACATGAAAAGAAAAGAAAAGAATATGAGGACCATGGTGCTGAAGCGATTAAGACAAAGCAATGGAACATTTGCAAGTGGAGAGGGAAGTTCGGGAAATAAAACAGAGACACCAGAGCTAGGGATAAAACAGGGCCTCTTTATTTAATCATGGAGACTCTCCCCTCTATGGATCTGAGGGTGAATGTGCAGGAATCTAGTTCGTTTATCATCAGGCAACTGGCCTGCCCCACAGGGTGAGCCACTCAGCTGAAACAGGGGTAGAGTAACCCGGCCCCCTTTCTAACCACACTTGTGTGTTTGGAGAGACCAACCTCCGTCATCTCCACTCAGGCTGCACAGCCCAGTAGATGAGACAAGAAGGTCCCCAAAGGCAAACCATATCCTGGCACGAAAGCTGCAAAGCCCCCGAGGAGCAGGACCATTGGATTACCAATCACCATTTTAGGATATTTTTAGTATGTTTTTAGGATGCTTTTAGGATGTTTTAAATCAGTGTATACCATGTTTTTAATCAGTATTTTATGTGTTTTATGCTTGCTGTTGTTCCCTGCCTCAATCCAGTTGGAGAGGCAGGTAAGAAATATATTATTATTATTATTATTATTATTATTATTATTATTATTATTATGCCAGACTGCTCACTGTCCCTACTCTGACTTCCAAATTTCCCGCACAACCCTGTCATTTATAATTGACCTATTCATCCTCCACTTCTAAAGATTAGATCCAGTATGGAGTAGGGAAAACCTGAACATCCCTAGATGACAGGGAAAATTCCTAAAGAGCCCCCCCCCCCCTACAAAGAGGACAACTGGCTATTCCCATACTGGTTTATAGGGAGGGAAAGTGGGGCTGAAAACGAAAGAGGCCGGAGCCACGCAGGGGCGAGCCTTTATACTCTTGGCTCCATCCCGCCTCATGAAGCAGTACGTGTGCCAAGCATGCGTACATGTCTTTTATTTTATTTCCGGCTCCGCCCCCCTCCCACAAAAGCCATCCCCCACCCAAGCTGTACCAGCTGGGTGGGGATCAGGCTTCTTTAAAAGGATCAGAAGCAGGAAAAAAGGGTAGGGAAGACTGTTGAACGAGACTGAAAGAATTACTGAAGAGCAAGGGCCTTGCTAGACCTACTGGGTGTTCCGTGGTTGAGGAGGGCTGAAACCAGATTTTCCTGTTTTGGTGTGACGCCGATTATCCCGGTGTTGGAGGGGGGTGGTTGCGGGAGTTTGCTCCGGTTGTGGTGCTGTCGGGTCGAGCACAGGTTGCGCAGCCACACCGGCCTGATTTCCGGGGGGTTTTTTTCCGCCCGCCACACGATTTGCGCAAGTGCGAAAGAGCGCAATCTGCGTAGATCAGCGGCGGCAGCCGTGGCTGAAGTGGCGCTGCCGCTGTTTTTCCATGACGCCCCCCCCCCCAGGCTGGGCATAGGGGAGCCAGTTGGGATTGGGGAATGACCCACAGGGGGCGTGGCCAGCGGTGGCAGGAGGATGGGAACGAGTGGCATTGTTGAGCGGCAACGTTGACAAGGCAGGGATGCTGTCATTTGATTTCGGGGGTGATGACAGGCGTACTGTGATCTGAGGACAGTCGTCTGCATGGGCACTCTGCACCTACATATCCCATCACGCCTCTAAGTTTTGCTGGCGATGACTGGCCCTGTGCCCTTCCCCCTCCATCCCAACGTCCTTCGCACCATATGTATTCAATAAAATGCATTCAAACTACACGATGTCTAGTCTTCCTGAGTCTACTCCGAAGGGCAAACCCTGCTCATTGGCATCGTTAGCAGAAAGAAGGGGGGCTCGTCAGTTTCCCCACCACCGGAGGTGCGAAACCGGCGTCAGCAGCCTGCTGCCGTCACTCCCCTCCCCCCCAGCAAATGCAGTCGGAAGGATAGGGGAGTGTATTGACACAGTGCAAACGGGCCCCAGGGCACGTGCCCACCCCTGGGCTGATGCTTCCCTGACCTTCCTCCTGCCGCCATGTGGCCACTGGAAAATGGCTGCCCACCCTCGCTTGTTGCCCCCTTACAGCCAGCTGCCACGTACCCACACCAATAGGCACACAGCCCTGTGTGCCTCTACCATGCCCGTCATTCCCCACTCGCCTTTACGCCATCCGCGCAGCCTAAACCACCGGCATGAGGACGGTACCTGTGGCTGCCCCCCGCGACAGGTCACCAACTTTCCATTACAGTTGGATGCCCGCCTTCCCAAAAAGTGACCCACACAGAGCTGCACATATCCCACACATCCACCACACACACACACTCAATAGCTCGCCAGACAGTTTTCCAGTCCTCCGTTCGTGTGCAAAGCGGATCTGTTTGATTTTAAAAAAAGCTGCCGTGCCGTGCTGCTGCCACAGCTGCAGACGGGGCACAAATGGAGGAGGAGGTTTGGCCGAAACCGCTAACCACTCCCCTTAGCACGCTTTTTCCTGACCAGTGCTGACCTTGCCGGAAACTGCGCTGACCTCATTTCGTCCCACACCTCCGCCTCCTGTATTCAAATTAGCGTGCGCCGACAGAAAAAGCCGCCCTTAAAGCCGTTTCATAAAACATGGGAAAACAGAGGTTTCACCACAGGATGAACACGGATCCCAGTGAACGTCATGTGGATCTGTAAAGATGACGACGGTATGTAACGCGCGCTACAGCCCCATCTAGCAATGGCCCAATAGGAAGATTGCAGGGAATGAACCTTGGTCACCCTTAAGCAAGGTATAGGAGAGATGCCCACCCCTCCTCCCACAGGAAGGCACCTGGCAGTGCTATTCTATACATCTGACTTTTCACTAAAATTGGCTTCCTTAACAGATGATTGGGAAGTAGCCAGTGCAACAATAATTTGAAAGGGATCCTGGAAATCCAGAAAAGTATAACCCTGCTAGCCTAACAAACCATCTGAGAAATTGAGGGAAATTATTATTAAAGTTAGAATTATCTAAATATATAAAAGAACCAGCTCTGAGGAAGGATCAGCATGGCTTTTCCTGAGGGAAGTCTTGCTTCATCGATGGTTCCAAATACTTTGAAAGTGTCAGGAAGTCTTAGGGGTGTTGTCGGGATTCAATCTGACCAGATTTCACAATGGACTGACTGACTTCGTTGTGCCTGATTTCGGTAGCATGTAGAATGGAATCTTCAGCTTTTGCATCTCCTTTTGTTCCTGGCTTCCAGAACAGTCAGAAAAAAAATAGGTCACACATCTCTCAGCTCAGCAAAAGTATAATTCAGCTTTCCCCAATCTGGTACCCTCCAGACGTGTTGCCTGACACATCTGGAGGCCATCAGGTTGGGGAAAGTTTGGTATAATTTGTTTTGCAGATGAATTCCCAAACAACCAGAAGGATGCTGGATGGACATTTAGTGTTCTGTAAAAGAGCCATGGCATGTGTGTGCATTTCCATATGTGCACCACATTTGCACCAGTGAGCATTGCATGTAATTATTCAGGTGCCTGCAGGTGTCTTCTCTTCCTGTTCCACCACTACAGATGCTAAGAGGTGCCTGCTGTTTGCAACCAAGGTCATGGGCAAGTGGTCATCATATCAAGGGGCTTGCAAACTCCTTGTAGCCCAATGTTCACTTGTTCTCTGTCTCTGTCTCTCTGTCTCTGTCTCTGTCTCTCTCTCTCTCTCTCTCGTAGGGAGAATTGGAGCTAGTAGGGCTGCCCAGACACCACCATGTGCCAACCAGCCACTGCCTCCTCTTGCTTCTTTGGCCTCTCTCCCTCTCTCTCTCCCAGCAGCATGGCAGGATGATTGAGCCTTGTAACACTGCCCAAAGAGAGTGCAAGACATCACCTCTGCCAGTAGCTTGCCTTCTCTAGGCAGTGCAGCACAGAGGATTAGGCTACTGGGCCCAATCTTCACCATGGTGGCAACCAGAGCCAGCATGCAGGCAATGCAAACAGTTAGGCCATTGCTAGATGATGGGTTAGCCTGGTGTGAGCCCCGGGCGAGCCCCTGTGCATCCAGATGATGCACAGGGGATCCTGGGTTCAGGCAGGGGTAACTCTCCCTTGGCCCAGGATAACCGGCACCACTTCTGGCCTGGTATTTCCTGTGGTCTTGGGCTGAGCGTGTAGATCAGTCCGTCGCTTTTCCCAGCTACCACAATTACTCGTGAGTAGTCAGGAAAAGCGGTGGATGGGGCGCAGCGCTCCAAAGGAGCGCTGGGCCCATTAGGGCAGGGGGAGAGATTGGGGGTGGGGAGATTGCGGAGGGAAACCGGACATGTGGGGAATTGCGGCCAGGGTGGGGAAATCGAAGATCGTGGGGGGGGGAGGGGACCGGAGATGGGGGTAATCGCAGCCAGGGGGGAAATTGGAGCCAGGGGGGAGCGGGGAACCCTTTTTTTAAAAAAACCAACTTACCGGTCGATGGTGCGCTCCTGCATACCAAGCCCTTTAAAATAAAGAAAAATGGCAGACACGGTGGGTCCTTCCTGCAGCCCGTCACATCTGACGTGTAGACTGGGGCGATAGCCCACACTACTTGTAGCGCGGGCTGGCCCCTCCTACCACAAGGATTATCAGGTAGGTCTAGCAAGGCCCATTGTATCATTATTCCAGGGGTGTTATTTAGCTAGGACAGATCAGGGGTCCTGCCAGGGTTCTATACATAACAACTGTTAGAAATGCATGTGCCTATCAAAGGCGGCACAAATTCTCTTTAAAATGTGTGGTGTGTGTGGGGGGGTAGCTATTTCTTCAGTTTTGATAACATTCCTATAGATATTATAGAACCTGGAAAATAATCTCAACAAATTCTCTTAAAATACTTTGCTTCTTTACATTTTATTTTATTTTATCAACCAATTAATTACATTTCTTCTCCACCCAAAAGACGAACAGCAACTGAAACAATAAAATAAAACATGATAAAAAGACATTATAAAACTTCAAATATTTAAAACTGCAGTATAATTTTTTTTAAAAAATGCCAAAATAAAATATAGCAACTGTGCAAAGATTTAAAATACAATAAGGCCATAGCTAGATGGGGCGAAATCCTAGGGTGATCTCCGGGATCGTCCCTGTGCATCCACATGATGCACAGGGGATCCTGGGATCAGTCAGGGATGATTCCTCCGTTGCCCCGGGATCTCGCCCTCTCCTTTGGGCCAGGTTTTTCTGCGGTCTTGGGCTGAGCCCAAGACTGTGGAACATGTGGCCGGGTGCCACGGGTTGACCCAGCTTCTGGTGAGGAGCTGGGAGTCACGCACGGGGCGCAGCGCTCCTCAGGAGCACTGCGCCCATCGGGGATAGGGTGGGGGAGTGGGGGGAAAAATTTAAATTAAAGAAATACTTACCTTTTGTGCACGACCGTTCATGCGCTGCTGGCCCTTTAGTATTACAAAATGGCGGGCACGACGCCTCTCCTACTGAGGTCGTCACACGTTGCATGTAAACAGAGGAGGGATCTCGCGATAAACACATTGTGAGATCTTCCCTCCTCTGTCGCGTGCTAACAGGTAGGTCTAGCTAAGGCCTAAGAGATTTAAAACATCAGAAACTGAAAGTCTAGAATGCCTTGGAAAATAAGAAGATCTTCACTTGGTACCTGGACAAACACAACATAGGCGCCAGGTGAACCTATCTGGGAAGCTCATTCCCCAACTGGTGGGGTGTGGGGAGACAGGAAACGCCTTCTTCTTAATAGCCATCCCTTCACATCTTTTGGTGGTGGCTCCTGGGGGGGGGGGAAGACCACTGAAGACAATCTTAGGGTCCAGGCAGGTATATGTGGGAGGAGACAAACTATTTATCTTGATTGTGTCAAAGAGCAGGCTGTTGGGCCTTGCTGAATACAGCGTTACATCCTCCACATGCTCAGGAGCCATCTGTCCAGCCCCTACTGACACATGAAATGGTGCCCTCTACTTAATGGCACCCAAATGGCTGCCTCACATTAGCTCATGGAAAGGCCATCTCTACCTTCAGGCCTCATTTTTGATGTTTTGGGATGGCAGCCAGACATTTCTAACATTTGTGTCTCCCCAGTCTTTTGTCCAAATCAATTTATTGGGAGTTCACTGATTAGTTTGCAAACACACCACTGCCAACAGCCAGTCAGAAATCAGATATTCCTCAGAGGGTGTTTATAGCTTTGAGACACAGCCAGACAAATACTTGGTGCTTCTGGCTTGTTGCTTCACTAGATAATGTGGAACAACTCAGACTGTATTATGTCAGCCTCTGTACTGATAAGAAGAGGATGGAGCAACATTCGTCCATTTTTCTGCTCTTCAGTAAGAGCCAGCATTCTTGAGGCCACAAAGGCCTTTTATTTTTTAAGTGATTTAAAAGAGAACTGAATTGGAAAATCACTCATACGCAGGACCTTTTGGCTAGAGCTGATGAGATTCTGGAAATCTGCTTCCACCAGCTCTTTTCTCAAAAGGGTTGTCACATACTCATTTCATTCCTATTTACTTGACTGGGGAATTATCTGGTTGCACTGCCTTTCATTATAAAGCCCCTCATTTCTAATTGCCGTGCTCTCAGAAATGACCAACTTTTGGAAATGGTTTTTAATCCCAGTGCCAAATTTCAGCGCTTTGAGTTAAGGGAAGGCAATCTCTTAAAAGGCTTCCTGGTCTGTGGAGAAGAACTTGTAAATGTTTCTTTCATTGAAAAATATATATATATAAAATGAGGGTTTTCCCTTCCCAGGAAACAAGAAGCCTCGGGGGGGGGGCATTCACATGCCAATGCAGCTCTCAGGATACCATCTCACATGGCTGAAGAAGGTATGAGAACATAAGAACATAAGAAGAGCCACGCTGGATCAGACCAAGGGCCCATTAAGTCCAGCATTCTGTTCACACAGGGGCCAAGCAGCTGCCAACAGGAAACCCACAGATAGGACATCATTGCAACAGCACTCTGTCTCCACCCACTGTCATTCTTTTGGGATTGGGCAAGAGTGACTTTGGTTGCAAATTCCATGGGGGGGGCAGTTGGAGGGGGCAGTTGCAGCACAGTGATGTCATGTAATGCATTTTCTCTTAGTAGATGTTACTGGGGGAGGAAGGATGAGGATACACAGAGTTGCTGTTTTAAGCAGCAGTCAAGATTTTCCCAGTTCTGGCCTAAACTCTAGACCTGATCAGACATTCCCCAATACCTCCACCCTTGCCAACTCCATCCCCAACCTTCCATGTTGACATCAGGGGAGGGGTTATAATGGACACAAGCAGGAGCCCCCTTCAGATCTACCTGCTGAACACGGGGAGGTCAAGAACAGTAGGAATATTGTGCTTGCTCAACTGGGTCCGGAGTCCAGTGGACTCTCACACATCACCACTACACCAAACCCAGCTGGCTGGCCCATTTGTGACCCTGCTCTTTGAGCGCCATGGCTTGGCAACTCCACTCTCTCATTCAGAGTCTCTGTTGTGTGCAACAGTGGAAGCGCTGGAAATTGCATACTTATCACGTTGCCTAAATAGGGCCTTTATGGCTGCTATTTACGCAATGTGGGAAATAAGCAATTTCCAGAGCCTCCATTGTGTGTCCATCCCTAAAAGTAAGGACAGGGCTGTCATTGGTGAGGGTGCTGTGAGCAGGGCCAGTGCATGTGGCACCATGCCCCCCCCTCCATGAGTTGATATTTCTGTAAATGAGGGGGACATTGAACAAGCCTGCATCTGAGTTGTGTCCAGTGGAGGCTGGTGGATCCAATGTCATAGGACAATGTCAATGTGATGAATCCGCTCTGGATTTCAGTCAGAACTCTAAAGGAGGGTTGAACACCATGGATAGCTCCTTTAGCATTCTGTCTGGTTCTGACTGAAACCCAGAGCAGATTGATGGCTTCACTGACCTTGGAGCCACCAGACTCCACTGATCCTATCTGAGGCACAAATAGGCTAAGAACTAGACAAATGTAAGGGAAAACCATGTTCTTCCTTCAGTGTGAGTTAACCAGAGCTATATACGGTTTTTTCCCTTAATGGGATTTCCAAAGTGCTTTGCAAAGTATGTTTCCACTTAGACCTAGTTAGGCAATTCAGAGATTTACAAGACTAGGGGCAGACTAAAGTGGGTAGATGCTAAATGGTACGTGAGTCTTAATGTGCTGCTATTTTCCCACCACCTGAAGCTACATTTGAAAAATTTAGTATCGAAAACCAAAACAAAACACTAGACTTGGAAGGTCGGCGATTGGGAGAGGGACGCTTCACTTCACTTCCAGACCATTTTCATGCTTTTGAAATGCGTCAACCTCCACTGTCTTGTGAAATATCCGATATGACAAGAGGTTCACTTTGATGGCGTTCAAACGTGAACACCCAATCAATAATAAATAAGGGCAGTCACTTAAAAAACAAACAACCCCCATCGTCAGAGTCTGAGACGTGAAGGAGACAATCAAGGCAATTTCCCACTTTCGCCCATTGCTACATGCCCGGTCTTTTTCAGTGGTGAATAACCTTTGGGACTCTAGGTTAAGGCATGGTTGTCAATCAGTTTCCATAACGCGTCCCTGACCTATTTCAGTGCACGGCATTGACCTTAAGAGGAACATCAGTCTTCCTGTTCACCACATAATTTAGTATTGCATGCCCAGAAGAGCCCAAGGCATGATCCCACAAATCCAAGGTATTTGTTACAGATTAAGATGCTGGAGATTTAATACATCACTATTTCCCACCACCTGAAGCTACAGTTAAAAAATTCAATATCAAATGCAAAACAAAAGGAAGGGTGGAAAGAAAGCCAATCTTGCAACCATCCCCTGCTCAGTATCTATTATTTACTTTTTTATATATATAATAGTTTTTATTTTTTCCCAATACTTAAACATACATCAATACAATAAAAAGAAACAACATAATAATGTTGAATAACCTTAAGCATATTTTCTAATTTAATCTATTAACATAATCATACTTAACATAAAAGTGCACCCCCCACCTTCGGGATCATTCCTGTTTCCAAAATCTCATTGTTTCTTCTGGAGGTGGTTTCTCACTCCCCTTAGATAAAACAAATTCTAGGAACTGTTTCCATATTCCCTCGAAATCATTCGTTTTTGTTATTCCTCTTCTCAACTTTTATATTACATGTTAATTTATCATTAATAGCAATGTCCCATATCTCTTTATACCAATCTTCTATATGGTAATCCCCTTGAACCTTCCAGTTCCTAGATATCATTAACCTTGCTGCCGTCAGCAATTATCAATTATCAATTCTTTTGTCTCTTTATTACAGTTTAATTCTCCATAAAATGATAATAATGCCACTATAGGTGTCTCTTCAATCTCCATTCCCACAATTTCTTTTATCTCTTTAAACACCATTTTCCACAATTTTTGGACAAATTCACATTCCCAGCACATATGTAAATACGTTCCTTTTTTTTTGACACCCTCTCCAACAATTTGCTGAGTTCAACTTGTTTATTTTATTTAATCTCACCGGGGTTAGATACCACCTCCATACAATCTTATAATAATTTTCTTTTATCCTCACAGACATATTTCTCAACACTCTTTGTTTCCATATTCCCTCCCAGCTCTGTTGCCCTATTTGTACCTTCAAGTGAGTTTCCCAAACCATCTTACCCATACTTTCTGTCTCCCCCTTCCCAACTAGTATTCTATATATTTCACTCGTTAACCCTTTTATCATTTTATTTTCCCCTTTCTCCATTTCTTTTTTTAAGATCAACTCCTCAAATTTCGTAATCATTCTACACTCTCCGTTATCCTTTAGCCATTTCTTTGTCCATTGTTCTAATTGAAAATAATTTAACCACGATAAAATTTTCTCCTTTAATCTCTCCACTAATTCTTCTCGAGTATTCATCTTTCCTAGCAAATCTTTTAGCTTCATTACATTCCTCTCTATTAAAGTTTTCCCCAACTTATCTTTTAAGTTTCCTGGAAAATTCCGCAACATTATCACTGGTGTTATTGGGGAAATACTTGGAAGTAAGTCCTTTTTGTATACACGCCATATTTCCCAGTGATTTTTTCAAAGGGGGTTCTCTATTTCTTCTCCCCATTTTTTTGTATATTCTCTGAAAAATATATTTTCTAGTTTCCATTCTTGATCTTCTCCCTTTCTATCCTCCAACCAACTTAAATCTCCTAATCCTATCATGCTTTCTACTACATGTCTCAACCTATTAGCTACGTAATATAGTTTTAAATTTGGGAGTCCTAACCCTCCTTTTTCTTTTCTTTTTTTTTTGCATTATATACCAACTTTTTTTATTTATTCTCGCTTTCCTATCACCATTGCAAAAATTATTTAAAATATTTTGCCAACTTTTTAATTCTTTTTCAGATATTCTTATTGGTAACATTCTAAATAAGAAATTTACCTTTGGTAAAATCCTCATTTTTACTAAAGCTATTCTTCCAAACCAAGATAAATTTAGCCTTTTATAATTTACCCATAACTTCTTTTTTCAAAATATTTAAATTTTCCTTTTCTTAATCCTCTAAATTTTTTGTAGTTTTGATTCCCAAATATTTAATTATTTCTTTAATTTTCATAGTCTTCTCTTTACTTTCCCAATCTTTCCCTTCTTTTTTATTATAATTAAATAGCATCATCTCTGATTTTGTCCAATTTATTCTTAATCCAGTCACTTCCTCAAACTCCCTCAGATGATATTTTATTCTTTCCATTTTCTCCAATGGATTCTTAATTGTCAACAATGTATCATCTGCAAACATTTTTATTTTTATTTTTTTGATGCATCCTACTCCCTCAATGTTATCATCTCTTATCACGTTTGCCAATAGTTCTATGACCAATACAAATAAGACCGGTGAGAGCAGGCATCCTTGTCTTGTTCCTCGGGCCAGTTGTATCTTTTCTGTAACTCCATCATTTATCACTACTGAAGCTGAATTTTGTGAGTATAATTGCCCAATTAAGCCTTTAAATCTTTCTCCAAATCCCATCTTTTCTATTATCATCTTTAGTGCTAGCCAACTCACACAATCAAACTCTTTGAATATATCCAAAGCTATTATTCCTGCTTTTATCTTTGTCTTTTTTATTAGGGATGTGCTCTGCTCCACTTAGAATCAGAGAATCAGAAGCGAATTGGCCTGATCCGCCTTGCCCAGAGGCGGAGTAGAAGCGAACCAGGGTCCTGGAGAAGCATGGCGAAGAGAAGCGGCCATAGGAGAAGCGCTTCTCTTTTCGCGGAGCGATCCGCCCACCATTTTGGATAATTTCACCCATAGGATTGCAGAAAAGATTAGGGGATAACTGTGTTGTTTTTAAAGCTATCTTTCTGAAATTTCGTGTGCTTAGAGAGTCATGGCTGGGGGTTATTTTGAGCCTA
Source organism: Elgaria multicarinata webbii (assembly GCF_023053635.1). Classification (NCBI taxonomy): domain Eukaryota; kingdom Metazoa; phylum Chordata; class Lepidosauria; order Squamata; family Anguidae; genus Elgaria; species Elgaria multicarinata. The sequence continues at coordinate 104,687,721 of NC_086178.1, read as the reverse complement.
CTCTCAGCACTCTGCGTGGTGCGGTTTGCTTGCTATAATTTTTTAAAAATAGGGTAAAAAAAGCGGGAGAGGTACCTTTTTGAAGTGCTGAGAGGCAAATTCAACTCCCAATCCTGATGAGAAGTGATGACCTCATGAAGCATCGTCTAATCCCAGCGTTGGAGGGGGGACTAAGGCAGAGCCACCCTGAGAGCTTTCTGCTTTGTGTCTCTTTGTGGGTTGGCGTTCGTGGAGAAAGGAGTTAGTTATAGGTGCTGCTGCTGTGTTTGGAGTTGGAGGAGATTAGATTAGGATTTAGCTTGGGTTGTGTGTGTGTGTTTGTTTGCTTGTTTCTGACTGTTTGCTTAGTTTGCTCTGTGTTTTTCCCTTACTTTGATTTTACATAAACTTTATTTTTAATTTTTGGAGTGTATGTTTGGTTGGTTGGTTCCCCCCCCTTCCCCCTCTTAAAGCCTGACTGTGTTTCATCTTTCTTCTTTCTTCTATATATATATATATATATATAAAAAAAAATACAAAAAAATACAAAAAAAATTCTCTATTTCTTCTCTCTCTCTCTCTCTCTCTCTCTCTCTCTCTCTCTCTGTGTGTGCAAAAAAAGCCAATACAGTTTGAGCATTTCAAATCCAGTTTGGGCAAAGCATACACACTTGTCCCATTTCCCCAAATATATATTATTAGTAGTATTGATAGTAGTATTATATTACTATCATCATGAGAAGAGGGAGCAGGCGCATGTCTGGCTAGGCGTGCTGAAAGCAGTGGTGGTCAAGGGAAGGCTCAGGCTGGCACCAGTAAGCAGGCCGCCTCTCCTGCTGTGATGGGGTTACCTTTCTCCGCTGTGGCACCCCGGTTGTGGAATGAGCTCCCCAGAGAGGTCCGCCTGGCGCCTACACTGTACTGCTTTCGTTGCCAGCTGAAGACCTTTTTATTCTCCCAGTATTTTAACACTTATTTTTAACTTAAATTTAAATCTTACTGTTTTAACTCTGTATTTTAATCTTATATCAATTTTGCTGCGTGGTTTTATCCTGGTTGTGCTTTTTATACTGTATTTTGTAATTGTGCTTTTAACCTGTTGGCTGTTTTATTGTGGTTTTAATTTTTGTGAACCGCCCAGAGAGCTTCGGCTATTGGGCGGTATAAAAATGTAATAAATAAATAAATAAATAAATAATAAAAGGTAACTGCCTATATCATTTTTATTTCTAGGCAGAAAGGGATGAAATCCATAGGGGTAGTTGCCCTTTCTGAGGGTATCAAGCATGTCAATTTTCAGAACTATAGCTCCAGTACGTTTTGAGCAAGAACAGCCTTGACATTTTGAGGGTCTCCAAAAGAGGAAACCTGTCCCCTGTAGTCTTTTTGGACCCTTGTCTTGAAAATGACAAACAGTCTCATGCTGTTCATAAGTAAGAAACCTGCAAAGTTTCAGAAAGGTAGGTGAGGTGGTTCACGTGGTAGGAAAAAACTCAATTTGAAGGGGTAAGGAAGTGATGTCCTGTCAGTCCATCAACCACCCTCCCTCTCCCTCCCCTACTCATCAGTTTTTTAGAGAAACAAAACCAAGAGATGCTGTTTGGGGAGGAGAGATAATATTTATGAGGATGAATTGGTAACACAGCCTTATTCTGGGCCAGTTTGGAAGGAAAGCCCACATTACTTCCAGAAGCACCAGACTGTTTCTGCTCAGCTTCATCCAAATCCAGTGCAAATCCCTAGCAATTATTCACTTATATGAGAAAAACTCAAGAGCTGCACTCAAAGAACATGGCTAGATGGGGCAATATCCCGGGGATCACCCCGGGATCATCCCTGTGTGTCCATATGACACACAGGGGATCCCGGGGGCAGGGAGGGAACATCCCTTCCTTTCCCCTGGATATTGCCTTACCCTTCTATCCTGACCTTCCCACAGTCTCGGGATGATCTCGAGACTGCAGGATGTGTGGCATCCCATTTTCATCCCTGCTCCTCGTGAGTAATCGCAAGGACCAAGAACCCAGGCATGGGACACAGAGCTCCTCAAGAATAATTTATATGTTTAAAAAAACCACACTTTTTCGGTGGTGCACTCCTGCACTCTTTTTCGATAAAAACCAACAACAACAAAATGGCGGGAGTGACATCGTCTTCCTCCCAGGAAATTGTGTGCCAGGTCTAGACACCCTGCGACAATCCCGAAAGCATGTAAGTCTGGGATTGTCCCACCTCCCTCCCTCTAAACCGTATGGTGTAGAAATGCCCAAAGACATCATTAGATGGGACTCAGAGTCGCTCCTGGCCTCTGTGATCCCAGCCACTGAGAAATAGTCCTGCTGCTTCCTGCACATCTCACCTCATTTTTTGTGTAGTCCCATCAGTGATTCTCATTCTGCATCAATATAACAATGTGTTGAAAAATAGGTTTTAAATATCTTGATGATGGATGATGGTTACAGTTCCTGCTTCATAGTATGTGGGAGAGGTAAGAACAAATCTGATTCCTCACTGCTTGTGCATCACCCAACATGTTTCTTTCACACATCCATGGAATAAGGTGGGCTACGCTGGAAATTTCACAGGGGTTAATCTCAGATTTGCAAACATCCTGCATTGCACAGTGTGTGACATTTTCTTCTAGGTGAAACTTTGCCTGGCACATATGTAGCTACACAGGTAGGCTGACTAGTAAAGTGTTTTGTTAGCTAATCATTCCCCCCCCCCCAACATTGACATTATATGTAACATCTTCTTAGCAGCAAAGCCAGAAAGTATAACCATGTTTAGCACACAATCGGCATGGAACCACCAAGCAGGAAAGTGGCATTTTTAAATTGTCATTTTCAGAGGAAGAATCATGTACTTTGCTTTTCATTGTATTCTGTTAGTTTAAATTCATCTGATGGCTTTTCTTTTTAAACAGAGAGGAAGAGAGATTGAAGCCTAAAAGAATGGAGATAGAATAATATTGTCGTTTGCACAATGTGGCATGCATTCTGGATACTAAAAAGAAAGAAAAATTCTCAATGAATAAAGATGTTTCATCAGAGAAAGGGCCTTATTTAAATAGCTGCTAACGTTTTGTGAACAATTCTTCAGCGGTGCTATGAACCTGTTGCTGCCATACCAAAATCCTGGCAGATCAGAATTTGACCTAGCCAGACTTTTAAAGCAAGAATTGAAAGCTTTAAAATGGTTTTGCCATACCCTCCAGCATCTCATAGATGAAAATGAGGACTTTTAATGTAGTTGTTACATCCCTGTTCTTGTACTATGCATCACTCCCTGCAGCCCCCAGACTCAATTGCATAGTGCTAAAGGCTCTTTTCTGCTTGCTGTATTCATTTATTCTGAAATAGCCCATCCAACCACAATGATTCTGAAATAGGGCTGTAAGAAATGTTCACCCATTTAGTGTGTGTGTGTGTGTGTGTGTGTGTGTGTGTGTGTGTATGAGAGAGAGAGAGAGAAAGAGAGAGAGAGATTATGAGAACGTTCACCTTTTATTTTTTGGCACATATTAACTGCGGTTGTTCCCCCAATCTGCTGCAACTTCGATGCCATTTTTTATCTTCTTCCTGGGAAGAGTCATATCACTAATCTTGTGGGGAAAAGCATCATAAAATGATAATGCATAACTAATCAGGGATGGCTATGTGTTTACAACACTGGGGGCAAAAGAAGCAACCTTTAGGGAACACTGACCTCAGTAGGTGTTTTTTCTCTTTGACAAAAACAGATTTAAAAAAAAATCACCCAAAAGGGAACCATTTTTTGATGTTGCTGAGAATAATGGCAAAAGCTTCCCCTTACAGTTCAGCCCTGTTTTAAATACAGGGTGGGGTGGGGTGATAAATTCTTTTAGTATATTTGTAATATGTGATTTTAATGTTATTAAAATGGTTAGTATATTAGAAATATGTGATTTTAATGTAATCAACAGTTCCTATCGAACCTCATCTACAAGGTACGAAATGATAAGCTTCATTAAACAAAACTATTTATTACTCTTATATCTCACCTTTCTTACAAGGAGCTTAAATAGCCAGCTTGGCTCCCTTCCATTTTATATCCTCACAACAACCCTGGGAGGCAGATTAGGCTGAGATGTAGTGACTGGTGTAAGGTCACTCAGGGCGTTGCTAGACCTGCCGGGATAAGCCGGCAGGAAGGCGAGGCGATGGCGCGCTGACGTTAGCGCGCGCCGCCCCGGCTTCCAAACGCGGGACGCGCAGGGATGTCAGGATCCCTGCAGCATCGGCCATTTTTTTAAGTTTAAAGGGGCCACGTGCGGCCCGAAGACTCCGGAGAAAGTAAGCCGCTTTTTTTTACTTAAACTCCCCCATCCGGTCCTGATCCCTTCCCATGCCTTCTCCCTCCGTGTGTCCGGTATCGTCTGTGCTCCCTTCTCCCTCCATGTGTCCCCCCCCCCGCCGATGGGCACAGCACTGAGCGCTGTGCCCAGTCCGCGGCTTTTTGCAGCTACTCGTGAGTAAGCGAGTAGCCGCAAAAAGCCATGGAAGTCTCTAGACGTTCTGCAGCCCCGGCCTCAGGCCGGAGCTGCAGAAAAGGTGCGCCATAAGCGATTTCGCTTATGGCGCGTTAGAGGAGGCTTCAGTGCGGCCTGGGGCCGGATTCCCCTGTGCGTCATGTGGACGCACAGCAGGGAAAACGGCTCTCAAGGCACGCTAAGGCCTTGTCTAGCAAGGCCCTCAGTGAACGTCATGACTAGATGGGGATTTGAACCAGGGTCTCCCCTGTCCTGTGATGGAATTATTCAGGGCATGTCTAGGTTCCCGGCTCCTCGCAGTTACTCACAAGGAGCAGGGACAAACCAGGGGGGGGGATCTACACTACTGCCTTTAAGCACTTTAAAGCACTTTGAAAACGTTTTGAAAACTGTATATGCAGTGTGTTCTGGGCTCCAACAGTTGTCAAAACTGTTATAAAGCACTTTAAAGCAGTAGTGTAGATCCTGCCCAGGACAGCCGCCCACACATCCTGTGGTCTCGGGATCATCCTGGGACTGCGGGAGGGAAAGGGGCAAAAGTGTAGGGCAATATCCCAGGGAAATGCAGGGATCTTCCTTCCCTGCTCCTGGGATCCCCTGTGCATCATGTAGATCAGAGCTTTCCAAACTGTGTGTTGTGGCACATTAGTTATTATTATTATTATTATTATTTATTTATATAGCACCATCAATGTACATGGTGCTGTACAGAGTGTGTCAACTGCAGTGTGTAGGTGTGTCTGGTGAACGTAACGAGAAACCTTTGAGTATATGTGAAATAAGCAATACCAACTTGCATGCATTTTTACACAACAAAGGTGCCGATTAGTATGGTGCACTAGTTTTTCCCCCTTCTGTCGTATCTGTGGATGCACACCACAGTCGAGGGATCATACAAGTACTGTGCATGCACAGTAGGCATAATTGGGTTGAAACAGCTGATTCCACGTCACTTCTGGTGATGCGGCTGCACCTGAAGTGACGCATTCGAGAAATTCCATGGGTCCAAGTTTTTTGATAGAACACCGTCTCAAACGCCGATCGATCGCAGCTCGACAAAATTGGTTCAATATGAAAAGTCTTGGAAATGTATGTTATTATCTTGCAATTCATATATTTTAAAAAATATAAATGAAAGGTTTTCATGAGATATGCTGTGTCCCCATACATTTCATTATTACAATTTATGTATGTGTCCGTATCTCTTATAAGGGGTTCATTTAACCTCCGGTTTGCTAGTAAAACTGAATTACCGTGTCGCGAAATGATGCATGTCTAAAAAGTGTGTCACCAACATGAAAAATTTGGAAAGCTCTGATGTAGATGCACAGGGATGATCCTGGGATGATCCCTGGGATATCGCCCCATCTAGACATGCCCTTAGTAATGATGGCTCCTGTTAGAAAGGGAATTAGCAGAGAAAACTGCAAGTGCCCCGCAGCCATATGAGTCACCATTTTATGTAAAGATGGAAACTCATGTTTATTCATGAATGTAAATTTACAGAAGTGGCAGCCTCAAATCCTACTCCATCTCACTGCTGCTACAGCAGCCATTATGGGAGGAGGAAAAAGGAGGACCGCTCCCTTGGCCTCTTCCCATCCTGGCTGCCCAGCTGACACTGCGGCCTTCTCCTCCCCTGGTCCTGGCTAATGTAGCAGTAGTGCTGGGACAGGAGGCGGATGGGAGGCTGCCATTTCAGCAAGTTTACATTTTTGAAAAAACACGAGTCTCCATATTTACGTAAAATGCTGACTCGCTGAGGCCGCGGACGGCTGCCAGGCCCATTCGCCGGATGCAGGGCTGCTCAGTGAGTGGGTCCGGGTGAGTGCGAGGCTCATTGAGGAAGTGTGAGCAAGGTTGGCGCCTAGGTGAGAAAGCTGGGCGCTGGTGAATCCGTCCATCCCTAAGTCATCAAGTACTATGTTCCAAAAAGTTTTGATCCTAAGACATACCTAATGACAATGAGAAGGGCTTGAATGTAAAACCCAACTACGAAATAAGGTCTCTGGGGTTAGTCATTTCCCCTCTTCATATTGGACTATATAGCACATTTCATTCCAGTATTGAAATGATATTTCCACTGAACACTTGTAATTGCAAGCTGTAGATTTCATTCCCACTTTTTCCTTTATGTACCTCCAGAGGATCTGTTGCTTTTAATAATGAAAATATAATGCCATATACATAGTTTTAAATTCTAATAAAACCAGCAATTCTTACATAACTTGGTAGTTTTCCCAAATTGCCTTGTCAAAATCCCCTTAATAGTGATATTCTCATACATATCTTACCTACAAATATTGATAGTATATTTGCACGTGTTATGATTACTAAGCCTTCAAACAGATCCCAGAATCCACATGGTCATTGATTTGCCTATAAGAGGTGCTCTTCCTTCTTTTTAATCTGGTCACAGTATAGCTGCAGTATAGCTCCTGTGGCTTTAACTGTTGTGTTGAAGAGGGAAATTAACCAGGTGCTCCAGGCCGACAAATGACTCCTGCCAAAATTCCCTTTTCTGTGCAACTGTTAAAGATACAGGAGCCCTGTCCTCCTTCTCATATGGTCACCCTACATCGCACCCATGCATGAGTTTCTCAATACAATGAGGTTGCCTGCGTTTTCAAAAGCCTTTATAAACTTTACTATTTCTAACAAAATCAGGACACTGATGTGCTTGGGACTCAGTTGGCTAGAACCCAAAATCATAGGCTTCACAGCATTTGCTTGTAACTTGCAGGCATAAATGCACTGATTGTTCTTCTTTATTGATTGGGTGATAAATTTTCAAGTGAAATCTAGTTCACTGAGTCTCAACAGAAATTTAAGTGTGCATTAAAAATCAATATATACTTAAAACGAGCCACCAAGCAAGGTCTGGGAGAGTCATCTGGACTGACATTCATTTCTAAAGGGATAGGCAATTTTGGTTGTGGTTATTGTTTTCTGGATACGTTTTTTAAAGAAATTGCAAATATAGTGTGATACCTGTAGTCACCCTGTCATTTTATGCATATTTATCATATTTTTTTATGTAAAAGGTTGAAATATCTACCTTATTCTTAAATTATTGGCCTATTTCCTTTCCAAGGGCATATTTCATTTTCCTTCATTTATTTCCTAGGGATAAGCAGATTAAACTGGTTTGTCCAGCAACATGGGAGTCTGGTTCTTTCCATTTGGGAACTGGGCATATTCTAACTTCACCTGCCTCCAAAATTTTACCAAATCCTCTGATAACAACTTTTGCACTGAGACACTTTGAGACATTTTACTCCTGCTCTGTTTTAGATCAGAAAAACAAAAGGCTCCCATGGAATTGCAAACACTGGACTATAACCCATCTACCTCCACTAGCAGAGTGATCCATCTCCCATTTTTACACGTATTGTATGTGAGAACAGGACTGCAGCTCTTTCTGATCTCAGTGGCACAAGTATACATCATGTGCAGTGAGTATAAGAACTATTTCCACAAAATGTTTCCTATAAATAATCTCCACATTTCTGTGTTTTTTTCCACCCATTGAAACAATTTTAAAGTCTTTTAAGCCTGACTAATAAATTTGACAATGTAAAATCTAGTACTCAGCAGCTGAATATCTTTGAAATCCTATGATTATAGCATCTTGCTTTAAATAAAATCACAGGGAAAGCAGTTCAAACCATTTGTCAAATAAGCATTATGTATTTCAACTACGTTATCCTGTAGGCTGTCTAATTGCTACCTTTTTACTACATATATGAAAAGCGGGACATGATAAGTTGGGGTTTGATTCTATCATTGTGATATCGTTATGTATATATTGTCATTTCTCTTTATATTTTATTTGAGCTTGTAGCTTTCCATCTAGAATAATACGAACAAAAGGAGAGAGAGAAAAATCTAACATAAAATCCTTGGATCTTCACCAGATTTTGAGCTGGTTTACACATCACAGCTGAGCCAGTGTGGTGTAGTGGCTAAAGTGTTGGACTGGGAGTCGGCAGATCCGGGTTCTAGCCCCCACTCGGCCATGGAAACCCACTGGGTGACTTTGGGCCAGTCACAGACTCTCAGCCCAACCTACCTCACAGGGTTGTTGTTGTGAGGATAACATGGATGGGGGAGGATTATGTATGCCACCTTGGGTTCCTTGGAGGTAAAAAGGCAGGATACAAATGTAATAAATAAATAAATACTGCTGAGAACTGCTGCTGTCTTGTCAAACTTTCCTGAAATTCCTCCAATGTTTCAACTGAAAAGCAACGTCTGCATGTTGTATGTTGTATATATGCAAATTTTGCTTTAGGTAGAATCTCACTAGGTATATGTTGAGCCTCTTCTGTCAGCAACCTAAAACCTTTTTCTGGTCTTATCATAATTCTTTTGAGCTACTTTCACAATTTCTCAAATGTTTCACTAGAAGAGAGCCCCCTCCCCATTTTGCTTTGAATGTTGCTTTAGCTCAGGGATGCATAACTGTTTGGGGGGGAGCACAGGGTGGGGGGTGGGGGGCAATCCCACAATTAAGTCCCCCACCTTGTAGCTCATGGGCCAGACAATGTCTCAGTGTGCATGCTCAGAACCCTTTCTGGGTTCCGTTTTAGGAGCATGACCTGGTTTGTCCAATAGATTATAATTTTGGTGGACTAAAACTAATTTATTCTTAAATTGGCAAGATTTTCTAGACCGGAACTCAGCAAGTCTAGTCATCCTTACTGTGTGGGCTTGACTGTATCCTCCAGACTCCCTAATTACCCCTGAACAGAGTGAAGAAAGCTTTTATGTCCCATTGGTGGGCAAACTCTCTCGTCTTTGTCTCAGCGAGTGCTCATCTCACCGCCTGCCCCCACCTACCAAGCTGAGCGGGCCTCTTTGGAGGCTCGGCTTGCCCCAGTGAGCAATTGGCAGCCACTCACTGAACTTGCACAGTTCCTCTTCCTGTGTCAACAGTGGCTGGCATTGACACAGAAAGAGGAAAAGCACGATTTCAGTGCATGGGCTTTGTGAGAGCTCAGGTGGGTGTCAGGAGTGCCCGACCTGGTCCAGGGGGCTGGACATCTGCCAAACTCCCATACCCAGTTGCGCGCTTGTGGCATCTGACAAAGTCTTCCATCCCCTCCTTCCTCTCAGCAGTGGCTAAACAATGGCATTTCATGCCCTACAGGCCTTATGTATGAATACTCGGCTGATCTCAACTCACTGGCAAGTTCTCTGCATTAATGTTTAAATCCCCAGAATTTACAGAGAAAACCCTGCTTGGAGTGAAGTATCGGCAGAAACGATAACTGATTATTATGACTTTCTCTTTCTGCTCAATGGTTTGAAGTCCCCAAAGCCAAATGCAGTTTAATGTATGTATTAAACATTAATGGACAATGTAAATGCTGAGTGTGGTAGTAAAATGTAGTTTTCTTTTAAAATGTATAATTTAAAGGAGGCTTTTGCATTGTGTGCTAATGAACAAGATTATCCCCCAAATGGGAAAAGAGAGTCTAATACCTTCTTTAAATAGATGAGGCTAAGAGTGGTTGCCTTAATGTACCAAAAAATAATTGTGGATTTCCCTGTTCCAGAATACAGATTAATGTGATATTTATTCCTGGTCACTTAATTCTTGGCTGCCTAAAATGAATATGACATTGGTTCCTAGTTAGGTGATGAACTGCACAGTTTAAAAAGCAGAAAGCTGTTTTATTTGAGTCACAGCTAAACAAATATTTCATATCCAATAAAATTACCAACAATAAATAGTCCCCCCTCCTCCTGTCCTGGTAGAATGCCGCCAGACAAACAATAATTTCTCCGAGTTGCTCACTGCCTAAAACAATACAATAGCATTTAGAACCAATTTCTCTTTTTATGTAAATTGGCTTTTCTGATAAGTTGCTTGGTTATGACCACATGTGTAACTCACATGGTGTTTGATTTCCAATCTCTGATTGGATGAGCAGATAATGAGAATTCACGCATTTTAAAAAATGTAATAATCCCAAAGACAGGCAGCTGGTAGCTTGTGGAAATAGATCTTGGCCCCCAAACAATTGCCTCTGGGTGCCAGTGGCTCTATCAAATTATATTCAACGTGTTGTTTAAAAAATGCTCTTCCTTTCATTTCTAAGAAAGAGGATGAGCCTTCGTGCATCTTCCATTTAAAGGTTACTCTATTTCTAGATCATATACAGCTTTGGAAAACAAATGGTCTGTCTGTTGAAAGGATCTTGAGGGAAGTGCATTCCTTTCTCAGTCCCCCAAAGGATGATCCCGTATCATTAAACTGCATGTGCCCCATGCCAAGTTATTATAAAGCCAAACAATGAAGCAACTGCCTGGAGAATACAGAGGCCCCCAAGAGTGCGGACATTTAAAGTGACTGATGTATAGAATTCACTTGTTTAAATAATTTTCTTTTCGGCAATCAGTTTGCTTCAGGGCAGGTAGTAATAAAAGTTAAAAAAAAAGAAAAGAAAAGTCAATAACAAATTAAGGGATGTGACACAGTTGTATTATCTTTCGCTAACTGAAATCACCTTGCATTTATTTTATTTTTTTAGCTTTTCAAGATGGGTATCCATCCCTGAATCCTTAGGCTGCAATCCTATACCCATTTCCCTGGTTGTCAGCCCCATTGAACTCAATGAGGACTTATTTTTGAGTAGACACGCATAGTACTGCACTGTTAGAGTTGTAGATACTGGGTTGGATCCAGAATTTCTGATGCTCAGAGAAGATCCAGTGAAACCAATGAGACCTTATTTATTATGATTGACTTTTATGACCTGTTGATTTCAATGGTTATGCTGTTCTTTGTTTGGCGAAATCTAGAAATGACAAAAGCCCTCTTCAGGCATTCTGATACTAGGTAAAATAAATATGTGAGGAGGGGGAGCATGCAAGCCCCATCCTCCTCCATTGTCACATTCATCACCCTCTACACATGGAGGATGACTTTATGAAGAAGAAAGCCTCTTCTATCTGTGGAGGATCTCTGCACCATCTGGAACATTGATTTTCCACCATTCTGGATGGTGTGGAGAGCTGCCACGGATAGACAAGGCATCTCCTCCACAGGTAGAGGGTGATGAACGTGACGACAGAGAGTGTGTGGCTTGTGTCCTCCCTCTCCTCATGGATTTATTATACCTGGTATCAGAACAGGGCCTGTCATGACTAAACACTGGTTTAAAAGGTATGACCACATTTTGGCCTGGTTTTGGTATGGAAACAGCCTTGGTCGCCCTGTATGATGACCTATGTTGGGAGAAAGACTGGGGGAGTGTGACTCTGTTAATTCTCCTTGATCTCCTAGTGGCTTTCAATGCCATCGACCATGGTATCCTTCTGGAACTACTGTCTGAGTTGGGAGTGGGAGGTACTGCATTGCAGTGGTTTCGCTTCTGCTTGGAGGGTCGGATCCAGAAGGTGGTGCTTGGGGGACATTGCTCAGCCACATAGATTCTCCAGTATGGGGTTCCGCAGGGATCAGTCTTATCCCCCATGCTGTTTAACATCTACATGAAACCATTGAGTGCAGTCATCCAGAGTTTTGGAGTCTGTTGTCATCAGTAGCCTGATGACTTGCAGCTCAATTTCTCCTTTTCATCTTCATCAGATGAGGCCGTGGATGTGCTGAACCAGTGCCTGGCTGCGACAATGGACTGCAATAAATAATACAAATTAATAATAATAATAATAATAATAATAATAATAATAATAATAATGTGGAGGCCATTTGAAAGGACCTCAGCAAGGCACAGAGCTGCATAACCTCTCACCTCACAAGCTGAGCCCAGCTAACTAACCATATGTGACAGACCTCAAGGAGTTTGATAATCTTCCAGTTTCATTGCTTCTTTGAGGTTATGGGGTGTGTTGTTTTGTCAAGCACCACTGCTTCAATACTGCCTTTGGTTTGGTGGATCACAAATTCTGTAGGCCTGCTGGAGAGACCTACAAGCTGAATCCGTGCAGTATCAGTTAAGCAATGCTGTGTATTCAGGCCTCTTTGATGATGTCATTTTTTATGACTGTCTTTCCATTGGTATCCAATAAGACATCTTCTTCTCTAATTTTAAACTTTTAATCTGTTAACGATGCTGAGCCACAGTTTCAATGAACATTTGTTTATCTGAATTATTCATTCTACCTTTCACAGTTTCACCACCGGAATAGGGCAAGAAATGCTTCGATTCATTGTGTACAATTAAAACAAAATTGTAAACAAAGCAGGGTTTCAGTTTCAATTTCCCTCCTATCTCCAATATCCCAACCTGGGTTGGTAAGGGAGGCAGTTTTAACGTTTTATTGTGCACCGGCATGTAGGCTATAGTGATTCATATCTGGGAGCTGGAAAACCATATTGCCTCATCTGATATTCCAGCTGTCACATGGAGACATGTAATAAATATCTCCTGAAATCAGCCATTTGATAGAAATCTTCCTCTCGTTTTGACAGGCAGTTTGATCAGCACAGTGTCAAGGACCATTAAGTGACACAATTTGCTTAACCTGCATTTAATATCACAACAATTCATCAGTTTAGTTCTTTGATAATTACCCAAACAGGAATTATGCTGGCTCATGTACTGAGCAGGAAATTCTGCCTCTGAGTTGCTTCCTTTAGCTGTCTTTTCTACAGTTGAAATGTAGATTGTGACCTACTTGAGGCAGGGACTTGTCTTTTGTTTTGTTTCTACTAACTGTTTCATTTGCACTAATACACATTAGTTAATGGAAAGTAACATAAATCCCCCTCCCTGCACGTGAAAAACCGGTCTGCAAATCATGGAATCCATGTGACTCAAAAAAAGCCAGTCCACTGCAGAATCCATGGGTCAATTCATAGAAACTCATTTGAATCCACTGAGGTATCCCTGAGGATGGACCAATGACACCCTGCCCACCCCGTGTCCTGCTCACTGAACCTCCACCACTTACCTGACCCTAGTGAGTAGCAGGGTGGACGGCAGGCAAGCCACCATTTTCTGCAGAAATGGGTGCTTGTTCTTATCCATAAATGTCCCATTTGTTCAAATGGCAGCCTTAAAGGGGTGATGAATGCAATATTACAGGCTTTCATGCCTGTTATGTTGTGTACATCACCCCTTTAAGGCCACCATTTAAGCAAATAAGACATTAATTTGTGGAAATGAGCACCCATTTCTGCAGAACGACAAAAATGAGCTCCATTTCTGCAGAAAATGGTGGCTCTCCAAGGGAACAGGCACCCACACACTTGCCCAGCTTGGTGTGCACTGAATTAGGCAACTGCTGGGGTCCGTAGACTGGCGTCCAGGCTTCGAGATCAACTGGATGCCTGCACCATTCCTAGGAATTCCTTGACTTCCCTGTTTCTGACCCTTACTTGAGAGTTTAGGAAAATATCCTGCTGCCTAACCAGTTTGTGGCAACCCTGCCTGTCCCTGTCTTGTAATTACTCACAAACTCTTAATTAACTTTTTTAAAAACGAAGGGGAGCCTGAACCCATCATCTACCCCAAGCCATGGATGTTAATGAGAGAGGTGGGCCCCAAGACATTTCCACCCCATGTCCCTTCCAGGCCATCTGGAACAAAGTGAGTTCACCATGGATGGCCCAGGATGTTCACCTGTGTATGTATCATCCTTTCCCCACACCCAATACAGTTGTATGCATGCCAATTTTGATACTTAGGACCCAACCTGCCTAGAAGTCTTAGTCGTGCAGAGTAACCCCCCACCCCCACAAAAAGAAGCCAGACCCTCAAGGCTAAGTGGGGAGAACTGACCCAAAGAATAAATACTCTGCCTCTCTTTAGAAACCAGCTAAAGCCTTCAGAGCACCGACTAAGTAGAGGGCACATTAAATAAGTGCATCCAGCCTCCCTTCCAATGGACTGTAGCAGACAAGGCTGCTGCCTACCTTGCCTTTCTGCCACCATCAAATCTCATGGCTTCCTTCCCACTACGAGCAGCCAGGGTAAACCTGCTCTCACCCACAATCTATTGCTTGGGAGGAGTGCCATTAGTGTGCTATGGTATTCGATGATGATGATGATTTAATTCTATACTTTAATATCCACTTCTTCAGTTACTTTTGAATTAACTTGTGTTTTATACTTTTTTTCCTGAATGAATGCCTAAATCAAGGGTGGACAACTTCTGTGAAGTTGAGGGCCATTTTTCAGGCTGGGCAAACATGTTGGGGGCCAAATGACCCAAAGAATGGGGCCTAAGCAATAATAATAATAATAATAATAATAATAATAATAATAATAATAATAATAATAGCAGCAGCAGCAGCAGGAGGAGGAGGAGGAGCAGCAACAGCATTTTTCTTCCCCCTTTACCCTTTTCCATTTCATGTAATCTTTTATCCTGTCAAAGTAATCCTTTATACAGGAAGCAATTGGACAAAGAAAATGAGGACAAATTCCCCCTCTCCCCCTCTCTCTTTTGGTGGCCATCTTGTGGGAGCGATGGGGGTAAATGCTTCTAATAATGTATTAGTTTTAAATGTTTTAATCAATTATATGTATTTTATGGCATTTGCATTTGTGTTGTACCCTGCTTCGATCCAGAGGGAGAGGTGGGTAACAAATAAAATGATGATGATGATGATGATGATGATGATGATGATGATGATGATGATTCTGGGAGGTCTTTCCTTTTTTGATGGGAAGCGACGGGGAGAATCCCCACCATTTTTTCAGTTTTGTCCCCTGCAACCACTCTATCCATCATGACGTTGTCTGTTTTAATGTCTTCTCACGTCTTTGATTTTTATCACAGTTCCCTTTTTTATGCATTTGCTTCTCACCCTGCTGGCACTTCTTGACTTTCCTTCTTCTGCCACCTGTGATTTGAATTAGTATCGTACTAATATACAGCAAGATTGCCTGTGGGGAAGCAGACCAATGCAGTACTTCAAACCATAAAATACATTTAATCAATATATCCACATGTATCAGAACTGTGTGGAGCAGTGAAGTATTAGGAGATATGTAATTGTATCAGTCACATTTTCTCAGTAACCCTGCTTCTGTAACAACTCATTTTAAAGACAGAAATTCAGTTATTACTAGAGATGTGTGGAACTCCCAGGAGGAGTTCTGCTATTCGTAACAAAACTCTTTTTTGCTTCTCTCAAAATTCAACAAAGGTTTTGCCTAAGGAAGAATCTCACTACACCCAGGAAGAAGAAGAAGGAGGAGGAGGAGGAGGAGGAGGAGGAGGGGAGGAGGAGGAGGAGGAGAAGGAGAAGGAGAAGGAGAAGGAGAAGGAGAAGGAGAAGGAGAAGGAGAAACCCAAACTGACAATTTCATCCATCCAGACCCAGGGTTTTGAGAGCTTAGCTCTTAAAAGTCTGGGCTTGTTGTGTTTAATTAGGGTTGCCACCTCCTTTTTTCTTGCAGGCTCCTCATTTTCAATAGCTATGGGTCAGGCAGGTGCCTCTCCATGATGAGAACATGTGTTTGGCTTAAATTTAGGCCATAAAGGTGGGCGAGAATGTTGTTTTGGTTCATTTTTTTATAGGAATTTACCAACATTTGTGAAGCTCTGCAAATTCAAAATTTTTGAATGTGTGAGAAAATGCAACTGACATATCTGCCCATCCCTAATCACTACAAATATCACTTTGGGTAACATTTGGTGACAACACTGTCCTGGTCAGAACTCTGCTGAAAAAATGTTGCTCAGCTTATCAAACCTGCCTTGCTTTGAGAGCTCAAAGTTGTTCTTCAATGGATATTATCTGTCTATGTTGTCTGTCTTTATGTTTTTATGGTTTTAAATTTTTGTATATTGATCTTTAATGTTTAATGCTTTAATCTTTTGTAAACTGCCCAGAGAGCTTTGGCTATGGAGTGATATAAAGAAGTAATACATAAATAAATAAATAATCTCAGTACCTCTCAGGCTTGCTTCAGATTTTGCTTCTGGGGGAACACTGGTGGTAAATCTACTTGAAAAGGGACATATGATGGTTCCCTCAGCTATTTTATGCCATCATGATTAAATCCTTCATATGGAGAATTTTAGACATGTTTGTTTCCTTTCACAATCAGGAAGCACACATTGTCATATTTGTGGGAATGTGGAGTGTGGGAAATAACGAAGCAAGACACAAGACTGGGATTTAAACAGGGCCACAATTATTGATAGATCTGCAGAAGGGAAAACTGAGTGGGCACCCTTCATCTCTAAATGGCATTCAGCTGTAATTTGATAGGGTGAGGCATTCTCTGCCAGGGGGTGGTGCCAGTAAGTTTGCCACCCCCTAGCTTCCCTTTTTGGGGTAAGGAGTAGGGATGTGCTCCGCTTCTAATCGGACCGGCGAATTAGAAGTGGAGCGGGGTGCTTCGCCTCCCCTTAAGGCGGAGGCGAAGAGGATTGGGGGGACGGCGGAGTGTGGTGAAGAGGATCGAGGTGAAGGTGGATCCTTCGCCTCGATCCAGAGCTCCGCCGGAAAGGTAAGTGGGGTTTACCGGGCCCTGCTGCTGTCGCTGTCACAGCGGCAGGGCCCAGTAAACCCCCCCTCCTCTCCCTTACCTGCCTCCGTCTGCGGTCCGTCGGCTTCTTCAATTGAGCCCGCGGTTCAACCAGACTTCCTGGTTGAACCGCGGGCTCAATTGAAGAAGCCGACGGACCGTGGACGGAGGCAGGTAAGGCCCCCCTCCCCCTTGGTCCCTTACTGGGCTCTGCCGCCGTCGCCGCACGGGTGGCGATGGTGGCAGGGCCCGGTAACACCCCCCCGCCCTCCTCTCCCGGCCTTACCTGGCGCCACTCCCCTCCACTGCGGAGCTCCGATTCGGAGCCGGAGCTCCGTGGCGAAGAGGAGCGGAGTATGGGCGGAGCAGTGCGGAGCGGGCCGATCCGAAGTTTTCAGATCGGCCAGCGGGGCGGAGCGGGGGGTTCGTGCACACCCCTAGTAAGGAGGCCTTCTGTGTCACCCCCCACTCATACCGTGGGACTCCGAGTGAGTGAGGAAGGTTGGCCTCAAAAGTAACCCTTATTTCACCAGCTGGGCTGTGGGACTCACAGCCGGTGAGCCTCAAGCATTACCAATCGCTGCCAGGTGCCTCAGAATGCTCACCGATCCTAACCCATGCACACCTGCCCAAAAATATGACCGGATTAGAAATATGCTAATCAAACTATTTATTACTCCCAACCTGTCTTGCAGTATGAAGTAGGTGAATAAACTCACAATCAGTGAAAGATTATGAGTAAAACATTCCTACTTGGCCTCCAAAAGGACAGCCAGCAAGCCCACACTGCTGATAGGGACAGAGGGATGGAGGGAGGGAGGTGCTTTGCAAAGAGGAGGAGGGGAGGGGTGAAAGCCTATTAAATCAGCTCCTTGTCCCCTCCCCACCTTGGTGGCACCATTTGAGGCCACCCATGGCTGGCCTCCATGCCTTGTCTCCCCCACCACCCGCAACGGCCTCTCCACACCCAGGCTACGCCGGGCGTGGTGTAAGACGTTTATATAACAATCCTTCAAGAGAGTGAAGGCATGGCAGAAGAATCATCACGTTCTATGACCTGCTGGGGTTGCATCAGCCAGGAAACAAGGAGGGGAGTAAATGCTTTTTTCTTCCCCTTTTTCCTTTCCTTTTTGTTATTGTTGTGGTTGCTGCTCCTGCTGTTGTTTCAATGGAAGGGAAATTCGCTACAGCAGTTCAAGGACTAGCATAGGTTACCCTCTGTACAGGGCCATGTCCAAATAATACCCATCATGTACTCCTCAATTTATTTGCTGACTTGGGAGGGTTCTGTTGAGCTATTTTCCATTCTCATCAAACTGATAAGGTAAAGACCTGTTGAAAGATTTTGCATATACCAAACCTATCCCATCTTGTAAATCTTCCACATCCTCCCCAGATTATTTTGAAAATTATAGACATTTCCACTCAGACTCTTCAAAAGATGTCTTTTGTCAACATTCAAATGTTCTTTAAATAGCCCATTTTTCTAGGTATTATTTTAAGAGGCTGGAATTTATGCAGCCGACATGTTGGCAATGAAATTTCTGCCACCTGTTTTCCCTACAAGCAGATCAAAACATCCACTTTGGCTTGCAATTATCCACTTCCATTTACTTTCCTGCATGTCATAATTCTTCAGTTTGTGCTACCAGTAATACTGCAGAATCAGAGATTTCCACCTACTGAAAAGCCTTGCAAAAACATCGAACAAAGAGAGACTACCAGCCAATTAGACCAAATTAGAGCTGCAAAATTAGCATATTTTACTACACAGCGAAGTGTAACTTCTTCGGTTTGTATCAGTTGTTATCGTATAATCTGATTTCACCAAAGCATTGAATCAAACTGGGACTGCCACCCAATTACAGAAATCTTTCACAGCAGATCACAGATATCAAATCAATCAAGTAATAAAATATATTAACAAATAAAAACAATAGTTCTAGGGAACATTTTTAATCAATCAGAAGCTGTTAAGTAAATTTATCTAGCCAGTCAATCAACTAAAATTCACAGACTTTATGCAAATGTAATTTGGACACGTGTAAAAAGATCACTATCCTATGTTTATATCCCTGGTCAGGAATTATTTTTAAAAGGGAGTTTTGCAGGGAGGAAGTTGCATTGAGCAAAGGCTGAAGGGCCCAGAACATTGGCTTTGCCCATTGACTCAGTCCCACATGAGCTGAGTCACTGAGGGCATAACCTTCCACTAGACACACTTCAAGTTGCTCACCACCAACAACATGCCTTTGTATCTTGACTTATGTGTACAGGAAGAGCCATAGCTGGCTGGCAGAACACAGGATGTGCATGCAAAAGGTCCCAGTTGAAATTCCCAGCATCTCTAGGTAGGGCTGTGAAAGACTTCTCTATGAAACTCCAGAGAGCCACTGCCCTGGATAAGACAATACCCTGGATAAGTGGTTTCACTTGGTATAAGGTTGGCTTCCTGTGCCCTTACCTGCCAGCAGCTGAGGTGCATATAGGTGGAGAATGTGTGACTGATCTAGAACCCAGAATATCAGTGCATTGGATAAACTTAGATGGAGAACTCTGGGTCAGAAGGCTATGCTTGTGTCTGAGGAATAGGATTCACAATCTATCCCAGAAAAGACAGAGCTTCTCATAAGGCACGAACCGTGGACTTTGGCCCTAATATTATGGAGCAGAACTACTCATGATCAGAAATGCTACCTGCAACTAGTGGAGATGAGGAAACATGCAGCACCATGATGTAAAGACCCAAACTTTAGGTCAGGAAAGGGAGGACTCACAAGGCTCCATTTTTGCTGTCATTTTGTGTGTGTGTGTGTGTGGCCTCCATATTCCTAACACCATGTAATTCCTTGCAAACACACATATTTGTAATGTATATACAATCTCATCTACCAGTCTCTTATGTGGGAATCCATAAGGCAATTTCAGCAATTGGCCTCTCCAGTATGTTCCCTCACGTCTGCTACTCAGCTCATCAGTGGAGGTTCTGTTCCAAGTGCCTCAACATTTGGAGATGAAGCTTGCAAGTATGAGGAGTAGGAACTTCCCTTGGGTGCTTCCCATCAAGTGGCATTTCTGACTCACCACATGCATTTGCTCATGGTTTTTATGGCATAAATATCTGTTCCATAGCACAAGACATCATCTTGGATGGTCCTGTTTTGTTTTGTTTTCTGAATGTGGAATCAGTGGAAGCTGGTGGCTCTGGTTTTGGTGGGGCTGTAAATCCATCCTGGGTATCAGTTAGAACCAGCCAGCACGATATAGGAGCTATCCAAGGTGTTGAACCTATTTTGGGTATGGGGTCAGCACCCTGGATAGCTCCTCTAGAGTCCTGGCTGGTTCTGCCTTATTCGAAACCCACCAACAGGAATTCCTTGTTACATTATTCATCATATCACTCACCACATCTACAAAGGAATTTACCTTATTGTCAATATTTGCGTTTGAAAAGAAATTCCTCAAATCAATGGGATTATATAAAAAGCAGATTGGATTTGAGACAACAACTTATTCATAGGGGTTACCCTGTCGCAGTGGTCCATACAGCGGAAAGGAAGGCTGCTTTGGTACCACGGACATCTCTAATATCTGACTGAAAATCAGCAGTTCTGACTGCTGATTTTATCCTGGTTGTGCTTTTATATTGTATTTTATGGTTTTATACTGCTGCTTTATACTTTGAATGGTTTTAATTTTTATGAACTGCTCAGAGAGCTTCGGCTATTGGGCGGTATAGAAATGTAATAAATAAACCCAGTATGGATTCACAGCCCCACTGAAATCAGAGGCAACACTCCCCATGGTTTGGAGTATTCTCTTCAGTGAGGCTTAGTTGGAGCCAGACTTGATGTTTTTCCTATGCTGGGCAAATACCTTTGTCTTTGCCCTGGCCTTCCAGTATGACATTGAAGCTGGTGACCTTGTATACTGATGGTTGGTTTTATCACTCTGCTGTGCACCTGTTCTGTTGATTTTATTGTACTTGATATTGTTTTTATGATTTTTACGATGTAAGCTGACCTATGAGTTTTGTAAACCATAGGATGGTGTATAAATATTTTAAACGAATAGTTGTGTTATTGTTGTTTCTTCCAAATGCAGTCCCTCTCAAAACATTAAATATCACTGCAGGTAGTTCTCTGGCCCTCATGGAAATGGTGTGGGGCTAGGAGGGAGAGCCCCCAAATCCCAGCAGATAAGGCGAAGAAACTTCATAGGTCTCTGCATCCCACTCTAAGTTAATAATGTCTGTCTGTCATAGTGACAGGAAGAAAGATGGAGCAGGTAGAACCACATTAAACTGTTAGATGAGCTCTTGGCTGACATTGTGTGCTTAACTCAATAAATTTATACTTCATTGTTTTCCTTTGGCTCTTTTCTTCCCTGCATGATTCCTTTTTCTTTGGAACCTGTTTGTGCTCTCAGTTACATGGTCAAATGTCACAATGGGACACAAACTGAAGGAGTCATTTTTCAAGCCTATACATGATTGCTGAAATGGTAAAAACTGAAGTTATAAATGGTCATTTTTGGAACTGCTAGGCTGTGGCGGGGTGGTTTTCTTTTGTTTTTGACATAATCACATGAAAAATTAGAAAATGCCCTTGGGTGTGTACAATGCAATCCAAATGAATTTAAGTGCATTCAAGCAGTGCTTCGGCTTGAACTAGGGGTGGAATTCTAACTGAATAAATATATTATTATTATTATTATTATTATTATTATTATTATTATTATTATTAGAGCCTTGTGTCAGGCAGGCTACACAGATGATATGAAGCCACTGCTAGCAATCCACCATTAAGCCTTTATAAAATTGGTATTCTTTTTCTAGACACAGGCTAGAAAAAAATATCAATTTTTGCAAATGGAGTACACTAGTAAAATGGAATTTTCTAAATACTTATATTGGTTTATTTTGAACCTAAGAGAAGCAAATGGTTAAATGCTGAGACCCTGATAACATGAACTAGGTAGGCTAGGCCTACCTTTTAAATAATTTGTTAGGCCACCCCCCGGGGAGCCTCCCTGAATACTACTTCTGGCTTGAACTGCTGTGTAACTATGGTCATGGTTGTCAGTAGATATGTGGAACTATTGTAGCATGCTGGCTAAAAGACTGAGCCTTGTACCAGGAAGAACACAGACCCAATTTCCCCTCCACCATGTCTTCACTAAGTAATCATTCATAGCCATAGCTCTCATTCATAGCCCACCACCACCACATCCTAGGGATGTTCAGGTTTTTCTGAAATCCATTCTGCATGTGTTTTGTGGATTGTGTAGCGTTGTTTGTTCTGGCATACATTCACTGATGGATTTGATCCCCCTCCCCTGGAAAATTATGCAAATAATTCTATAAGAAAGTTCACAACAATTTACATAATTTATGTTACTATGCAACATTTAGCATATTGTCCCCCATTCCATTCAACTTTTCCCTGCATATGTTTTCCAAAATGTTATATGTCTCAGCATGAACTTGCACATTTTCCTACAAATGAATTTGCAGCCCGAGGAGGCGAATCTGCGGCAGATTCTGCAGGTTGGGTTCTTAGAAATCTGAACCCATTTTTGTCCATCTCAAATTTCTCCAACATCTGTACCACCTCCTCTCTTCCACAATTTAGGGATAATAATACTTGCATTTCATGGCATTAGAACTAGGGGTGTGCACGGACCCCCCGATCCGCTAGAAACCTCAAGTTTGGCACCATGACACCTCATGGACATATACACAAGCATGCAAAGACTCAAGCAAATCCAAGCATCCCCTGATTTTCCTGGAATTTTTGATTTTGGATTTACTCTGACATTTTAACAGATAAAAACTTGAAAGCAGGCACCCTCACAGATGCCATCTAGATCGACATTTATGGCAAGTTTCAAGCAAATCTCATCATCCCCTGATTTTTGGCGGGGCTTTAACCTCTAACGCAGCACCCATAAACCCAATTCACATCCCTTTTGATATCTCCGTCAATTTTCATGTTAGAAACCTCAAACTTGGCACCATGATAGCTTATCCATGGATACACAAGTATGCCAAGACTAAAGCCAATCCAAGCCTCCCCTGATTGTTGGGGAATTTTTGAAAATCGGACACCCCATTTTCAAACATGGGATTTGCTCTGAAATTTTGACAGATAATTTTTTTGACGTGGGCACCCTCACAGATGCCATCTAGATCCACATTCATGGCAAGTTTCAAGCAAATCCCATCATCCCCTGATTTTTGGCGAGGCTTTAACCTTTTAACTCACCCCAAATCAAGTCCCATGCTAGAACTACATCAATTTTCACATTAGAAACGTCAAATTAGGCACCATGACACCTCATGTATGTATACACATGCATGCCAAGACAAAAGCAAATCCATCATCCCCTGATTTTTGGGGAATATTTGAAAATCGGACACCCCAGTATCTCAGGGATTTAAAGCTGCAGACAGCTCAATGGGGCCATTTCAAAGGAAATCCCAACATGCCATTAATTGGGGAGTAGAGATAAACCTACATGAATCTTCTTCCACACTTGAAAAATTTATTTGGAACTTCAAAAAGTCTAAGTGAGCGCAGGAAGGACTTATCCCCTGAGTCAAAGCAACACACACACAAACCATCCCTGTGAGGTGGGCAGGGGAGGAGGGAGGGAAGGCAGGCAGGCAGCAGACATTTCTGGGGGCATAAAGAAGTGCGGCAAGAATGGTTTGTTTCAAAGCCAGCAGTAAAGTCCTGCACAGAGGAGGAGGAGGACAGAGGAGGAGGAGGACAGGTGGGCAGAGAGCCAGGCAGAGATATGCCATAGATCTAGTATGGGGGAGTCAGTCCCGGCAGATGCCCCACCACAGTAACACCCTGGGTGGGGGAATGCAGGCAGGCAGGCATGGAGCAGACATTTCTGGGGGCACAAGGAAGTGAGCCAAGGTTAGTTTCAAAGTCAGTAATGCAAATCATCCCTGTGAGGTGGAAGCAGCACAGAGAGATGCCTTTTCTTTTGCATCCCATAACTAGGAGGCTAGGAGGATAAGAGTAAAGCTTTGTGATCCTTGCTTCAGAGTTGATTGACTGCACTGTGATCACAGCCATTACTAAACAACAAAATAATAATGTTAATAGCAGTACTAATTAATATTAATAGCAATAACAACAACAACAACATCAACAACAATAAGGAGTTGAACCACAATGAAAGCCTGCCTGACCTCACTGAAGAGGAAAAGCCAGGAGAGCTTGGGCTATGGGGTGTAAATATAAAATGGAATAAATAAATAAATAAATAAATAAATAAATAAATAAATAAATAAAGGAGGGGTAGAATTAAAAGCAGCAGTGTTGCTGAATAAACAACAGGAAGAATTTTTTTAAAAAAAAGGCTATATCTGTCTTTTACCAGTAAGAGGAAAGTGGACGTGCCCAGGGGGAGGGGGATGTGCCAATTTGACTGGCCCTGTCTAGGGACCAGTCTTTAAGAAGCAAACTAACACTTCAACTCATGATAGGCATTAGTCTCTCTCCACTGGTTACTCTTTGGAGGGCTCTGATGACCCTCCAAGGGCAGGACACAGTGTGTGTGCACTGTGCACGTCCATATACCCTAGGGGACCTCATCCCCTTGCACCACATCTATTCAGTTGTTCACCAAGGTTAGGGTAGGTAGCAGTGCTGTGTTTTCTATCTGTTATTTATTTGCTTAGTATATGATTTCAGGTTGTGTTTGTTCATTTGGTGGGGCTACTGTTTAAAAAAAAAACTGGGAAAAGTCTGTTCAGACTAAGAAAGAGACGTTTCCCAGTATCCCAAGTTACTAGTATCCTGTTTTGCCTATCCCCTCCTCCAACTTTGGGATCATGTGATCATGACTGCCTCTCAGCACTTCAAAAAGGTACCTCTCCCGCTTTTTTTACCCGCTTTTTAAAAAAAATATAGCAAGCGAACCGCACCACGCAGAGAGCTGAGAGTATGCTCAAAATGACCCCCAGCCACGACTCTCTAAGCACACGAACTTTCAGAAAGATAGCTTAAAAAACAACACAGTTATCCCCTATTCTTTTCCGCAATGCAATCCTATGGGTGATATTTTCCAAAATGGCGGCCGGAGTGCTCCGCGAAAAGAGAAGTGCTCCACCTATGGATGCTTCTCTTCGCTGTGCTTCTAAGGGTCCGTGGTCTACTTCTACTCTGCCTCTGGGCAAGGCGGAGCAGGCCAATTTGCTTCTGATTCTCCGATTCTAATCGGAGCGGAGCACATCCCTAATTAGAACTACTGAGATACTGGGTTGGATTCAGACTTGGTCATTCTAACAACAAATCCTCTAACAACTTTCCTGATAGGATTACACCTTCAGTCAAAATTGTTATATAAAGCATAGTGTGATGCAAGAAGACAGTGTGACAAGCCTGGGATTGTTTACTAAATTTGGCAATTAAAAACAGTACAACAGAGAATACTGAATGCATCTGTTCCATTTCAGAAACAAGTCCAGAACTCTAAGATCTGGAAATAAATCAGGCCAAGGGGAATTTGGAAGCATCCCTGACCCTAATTAGACCTTAACAACTTAAAACAAAACCCGGCATTCTGGGAATGGTGTGTGATGATGAATTGTTATACAAATGACTGCATGAAGAGACCATTAAAACTCCCGTTCTCTTCCCTAGTACTAGAGAAAATAGTTGCGGAGAGAAAGTTTGAAATTTAGCATCAGTTTGCAGAAGCTCCACAGTTCCATCAAACACTGAAATATTTGCCCATTTATATTAACTGTGACAGTATGTTCCATCTCTGGATGGCGTGCATAACAACATCTTCCTGCTACTGACAATGATTAAATAAACATTGTCAAAACATCATGTTCTCTAAAAGGACTTTCTAACGGATGGAGATGAGGAGACATTGTTATGACTTTCTGAATGAGAGAATGATTTTGCCACTCTGTTATTTATAGAAATAGGAGGGCTTGGAAACAAAAATGATGGTCATGTTTCAATGTAGGAATGACCAAAAACTGCTCTCCCAATCTACCAAGGAAGACATGCACCCATGCCACAAATCCACAGGGAACTAGGTTTGTTGTGGGTGCCTGTGGGTGCCGGACTCTCCCATGCTTGCCCCCTAACCCATTTTCCGCCCCACTTTTTCAGTGCTCTGTAGCTCAGCACCCACCTGACAACCACCTGCCCTTGTCTGGAGCCACCACTGTGTGTAACAATGATGGCTCTGGAAATTACGTATTTCCAAAGTTGCCTTAATGGGGCCTTTCTGGCCGCAATTTCCATGACTTCGGAAATACGCAATTTCTGGAGCTGCCATTGTTGTGCACAGTAGTGGGTCAGGATGAGGATGGATGGCCCCATGGCTTTGTTGGGCACTCACCGGGCCACAAAGAAGCTCATGTAGTGCTGTGAGTCGGGGTGGCTGGCAGTTTGGTGGGTACCCAACAGAGCCAGGTGTGGGTGAGTCTGTCCATAGCTACATTGAACTGTCTAGCTGTGACATTTTAATGACAAATGGGAATGCACATCTCCATCTGCGATTGCTACTTGCAAGAGCAGAACCCTGGACTGCAAGCTTTACTTGGTTTGACAGAGTAATCAACTAAAGATTTAGTTGATTAATCAGTGAGGGCTGTTGGTAATTGATGGGACCGGGAGTTAAGAGCACTCTTGTTTATTTTGCTTCTATTGTGTTATTGTAAAAGAGTATGAAAAACGAAACTATTAAAAGTGCCCTTTCGTTCTAACTATGAAGAAAAAAGGAAAGGAACCTCTCGTGCAAGCACTGAGTCATTACTGACTCTTGGAGGGACGCCAGCTTTCGCTGATGTTTTCTTGGCAGGCCTTATAGCGGGGTGGTTTGCCGTTGCCTTCCCCGACCATTATTACCTTTCCCCCAGCTAACTGGGTACTCATTTTACCGACCTCGGGAGGATGGAAGGCTGAGTCAACCTGAGCTGGCTGCCTGAAACCAGCTTCCGCTGGGATCGAACTCACGCCGTGGGGAGAGTTTCAGCTGCAGAAACTGCTGCTTTACCACTCTGTGCCACACGAGGCTCTTAACTATGAAGAGGCAGTTCTTAAATTTTAGGTTCTCACATTTTCTTCAGTGTCTCCAAAGGGCACCTATATTGAGGCATTGCTCATATGCAAATGTGTTTAAATGTAACTGAAAAATCCATTTAAAGCCAATAATTTATCAACTGACAGTGCAGTCCTCTATGAGTCTATTCAGTAAACTCATGAATAGCCTCGTGGGGAAAAATGGGGCTTACTCCCAGCCCTTAAAAGAAGACTAGGACCAGCTTTTTGGCATGGGCTGGCTTGGGGCTGAGTCCAGCCACACTCCTTCCAGTCATCCACTCAACTGGGGGAAGAGTCAAGGTGCTTGTAAAGAATTGTCAGTGTCCAGAGATTATTTTTCAACTAGACTGGAGAATTCCATATACAGCATCCATTTGAGCACGTAATTCCTCAGTCAGCAAGGGACACCCATGCATGGCCCCAGCAGGATCAGAGAACTAGTCTAAAGGTTTAACAAATACCCATTTGTAAACTTTGCAGAGGAAGCAATGTTGTCAGAGCTATGATTTTTCTCCTAGGAAATTCAAGCAGAAGCCTTATTTATTTATTTATTTATTTAATTAATTACATTTCTACATTTTAGTATGGTTTTAATTTTTGTGAACTGCCCAGAGAGCTTCGGCTATTGGGCGGTATAAAAATGTAATAAATAAATAAATAAAGAAATAAATAAATTTCTATACCGCCCAATAGCCGGAGCTCTCTGTAGATGCCACATTCCAAGGCCCGACATTCTGCTGAACACACAGGATGGCTGACCTTCTACATGCAGATGGCAAAACGTCGCAAACCCTCTTGCATTCATGAGTTGATACTCATTTTGGCCCAAGCCTTGGATGCAATGCTGGGAGTCAAACCGTGTGATTCCTGCTATGAATGTGGCCATAAAAGAAGCTAACGTGGCCAAGAATAGGAACAATGAAGATGATGTCAAAACAGAAAATAATGAGAGGCAAATTCTTCGAAACAATTAGCATGTTGTGAGCAATTCTCCACCTTTGATGTGAACTACAAAGCATGCATTAAATGATGTTTGAGGAGCCTGAGGACTCGAGGATTACACTTCCCTTTCATCTCGCAGCAAGAATGAGGCTTGGCTATCTCTCAAGGAAGCCCGTAAAGATAAAATTCCAAGGAAATTTAAAAACACACACACAGATCAAGGAGGAATGCAAAAACTGCTTCTGGGAAGGTACCCTGCTGCCAGTATGTCAGCAACGTATTTACTTTTTAATTTGTATTAATTTGTAATCTGACTGTGGAATCAATCCAACATCGTAGGCTTACACAAAGGACTTACTCCAGCTTTGGGCTAGAATAACTTCCCTGGCTAAAATGTATGACTCACCTCCATGTGGGAAATTTAAAGTTACAAATGAAATAGAGTTTTCAGTTACGCGAAGCAGTCCTTTTATTTATTTATTTATTTATTTATTTAGAATATTTATATACCGCTCCCCATTGAAAAATTTCAGAGCGGTGTATAAATTTGGGAGAAGGCTCCGGCCTAATTCCAGGCAAGTCTGAGCTTGGATTGCTAAATCCTTAGCTAGACCAGTCAAATGGAGGGATCGTGTGTCATTTGGATGTACAGGGATGATCCCGGGACAATCCTGGGATATAGGCCTGGTCTAGCCATGGCCTAAGTCTCTATAAAAAATGTTATGGTACTGGGAGGAGGGGCTATGTTGGAGCTGTGGACAGGGTGCAGAAGGTTTTGGTGGGCCCAGCAGTGGAGTCCACACAAAAGTGGTATATGCTGCCAAAGAGTACAACTAGTTAGAAACTGGGGGAGCCATCATGGTAAATGTAAAAATTCAGACACACACCACTGACCTTATTATAAATCAAGGCCAAAGCTGAGCAAAGCAGGCCTCGTAATGACCTCACCTGCCCACAGCCACCTCTGCCCCCTTCATTTCTCCCAAACATATCTGCTGTGGCAATAGGAAAGTCTATCTGTGAGGCTTCCATCTAGCCCTGGGATCTGGAATTTATTTATTCATTTTAAAATATGTTTAGGCAGCCTTTAAGATACAACTTTCTCATGACAGCTAAATGGAACACTGAAATGGCAATGTCCCAGGCACCAGGGATCCTGTGGCATGTCCCTGTTTTTTTTTATTTTTACTTGGTTTTGTTTCATATAAGACTATGAACTTCGTCCACTGAAAAGTATTGTGCTTGAAGTTATGGAAAATCGTACCAAAATTCTGCCTGTGGAATTTTATCAATGACATCATATCCACAGAATCAAGTCATCCCTCGATGTTCATTGAGGCATAAAAATACATGTGTGAGCTCCCCAAAAGCGGCATATGTTAGTACTGATGTGAGGAATCAGTTACATATTACATGAGTTGGAAAAATGTTAAATCATTATGAATACAGTCCTTTAAAAAAATATCAAATATTCATCGTCGATGAATTGGCACCAAGAATAAAAAAGCAGGTGGACTTTCATTTACCATGTATTGGTGTTCTCTTTTCATGCCTCACTGGGAAGTTTGTGCCATAAACCAGCCAAAAGTATTTAATAATGCAAGGGATGGAATCATTTTTTCATTTTGAAAATAGATCTTTATAGTATAATCCTATACATATAGACTCAAAAGTAAGTCCCAGGTAAGTGTGTATAAGATCACAATCTTAAAGAGTAAAGTGAAAAATCTCATTGACCCGTCTGTATAGATAAATGAGTATCTTTATGGGCAATTTCAAGGGTTCTTCCTATGTTCCCCAGTAAGAATAGAGATGTTGGCAGATACAGGAAAAGTAGAATGAAAACCCAAAGAGAGGGCATGAGTTTTACTCACAAATTTTAGCAGCCATGCTAAAATTTCATATGCACAAAATCCAGCATCTGGCTCACAGGAAAAAGGAGGAGGAGGAGGAAGTTGGCCAGGGCAGATTTTTGCTAGAAAGTCATATGAATATATTTCCATCCTAGGCTTGACTCTTACATAGTCATTAAACAAAAAACCTACAGTTTACAAAGCAACGTTAAGGCTCTACAGTTTTCAAACAAGCTCCAAAAGCAAGGAAATTGGGGGTTAAGGCTCACCAGCCTTAACGCCACATCTTCCCTAAGGAGGCAGAAAGTACCATTGAAATTCTCATTCTGCCAAAGCAGATAAACCATGAGGACAGGATGGAGAATAGGATATGCAGAGGTGACTGTGGGGATGTGCAAAACTGATGACGAACAACTTAGAGCCACCTACTTCTCTTTTTTTGTTTAGAGCAGCCCTTCCCCAACCTGGTGCCCTCCAAAGGTGTTGGACTACAACTCCCATCATTGCAAGTCAGTATGCCCATGGTCAGGAATGCTGGGACTTGTAATCTCAAACTTCTGAAGGGCAGCAGGTTATCATATGCAGAGGTGACTGTGGGGTTGTGGAAAACTGATCATGAACAATTTCAGGCCACCTACTTCTCTTTCTTTTTTAGCGCATCTCCTCATGTTGAGAGTTGCAAACAGTTTAACTTTTTCTAAAGCTTATTAAAAAAATACAGTGTGACTAGGCTGAAATTGTACTTAAAATTGTACTTAAAAACTTACACCAACCCAAACAAATTAAATGAAGTGTTTGAAGTTTTCCATTTCATAGCATTATGTAGGGTGACCATATGAAAAGGAGGACAGGGCTCCTGTATCTTTAATAGTTGTATTGAAAAGGAAATTTCAGCAGGTGTCATTTCTATATACGGAGAACCTGGTGAAATTTCCTCTTCATCACAACAGTTAAAGCTCCAGGTGCCCTGCCCTCTTTTAAATCTGGTCACTCTAGTATAACTCCTGCAGCTTTAACTGCTGTGATGAAGAGGGAATTTCACCAGGTTCTCCATGTATAGAAATGACACCTGCTGAAATCCCCTTTTCTATGCAACTGTTAAAGATACAGGAGCCCTGTCCTCCTTTTCATAAGGTCACCCTACATTATGGACCAAACTCTTAGAAAAAAAGGAAAGGAGCACTGTGTGTGGATTGGGGGGGATTAAAAGGAATGTACTGTATAGCTACCTATTCGAAGGAGAGATCTGAAGACCAGGTTATCATGGATCTAGAGGAAGGCTGAAAGAGATCTTTGCTGAGTTCTACACCCTGCTTCACCAGTGAGCAAAAAAGCAAACTGGCCTTGGGAAAAGATAGCCCAAAATACTCTCAAAAAGCCAAACGAAAACATGTTCCAAAAGAGAAAAGAGAACTCTTCTTCTCTCAAAAGGGAGCCAAGAACCAGGCTGAGTCTGTATCTCAGAAAGCCAGGGCTGCTTACGAACTAAAGTTTGAATCCAATTCAGTTCCATAGTTTCCTTGTGGTATGGTCTGAAACCTGGCTGCTTAGTGGTTAAACCAAAACCCAACCATCAGAAGGAATGAAGATTCCACTAAGGAAATGACTGCTAGAGGAGCCAGGCAGCCATTTATTTTCAGCATACATCTATCTGAGGCAGGAGAGAGGGGGAGAGCAATGCTACTGTCGCGCTATGGGTGAAGCTGGCCTCTGTATTCACTCTAATGGGCAAATAAGTATTCATTAAAAATCAACCAAAGGGATTTTTTTTAAAAAAAAAGAAAAGAAAAGTCATTCCACCAACTAGAAGGAATGAGGAAGAAGCCCCCACCACTGGATTGATGGGTATGGGGCACAATAGTCCAAAATTCATGGGCACAAATCTCGCCAGCCTATGTTATCAGATTCATTTTGATTCAGAGAGGGTTTTTTTTTATTTTGTACTTTAAACTGCCGTCCTTCCCCCAATCTTTCACCAACCTTCTTGAAATTTTCACAGTATGTAAAGCCAACTTTTCTTTCTGGCACATGTAAATTTCAGCAAGATTGGTGGAACATTTTCAATTTTATGAATGTTAGAATGACATACTGCTTTATAATGGCAGAATGCAGAATCTACACTCCGCTCTTAACTATATGGACAATGCAGTAAATATATTGCACTTATATCCTATAAATAAGTAAAGTGACCTTATTTCAGAGCATATCATTTGCTAGCTGAAGGTGCCTTCTGTTGGCCTTTGATGGATGGTGACTACCAGCTACTGAATTCACTTGGGGCCAGGCCTGAAGGAAATAGCTTGGCGGTTTCAATGTAGTGTGGAAAGAATGATCAAATCTGACTATTATAGCTAGTTGGCCAGAAGGAACCAAGAACATGCTTTTGCTTCAAGGGAACTGGACTAGAAGTATTCATGTACTTGCCCCACACACCCGGCCCCCACTCCTGTAATGACTAAGAAACAGATTTTTCATAAATGCCAGAAATCTCCAATATCTTTCAAGGAAATGAATCCTGTAAGATCTTGTCCCTGGAGTCTCCCACTGCTTGCGGTTGTTCTCAAATGCAGCACAGCTGTTTCTAGATCTGCTGGCCACTGGCTATGCTTGACGAACAGGTGTGCATGCAAGAATGTTAAATTACTGGAATCAGTCCTTGCTCTGTTAGCACTAGACACCCATATTTATTTCGGAAAGGTACATTATCTGCTGCATTTGGAAATGTTGGGTCCTATCACACTCAGAACATGTTTATGAGGTAATGGCAGCAAACTAGCAATGACTCCACACAACGTTTTTTGGAGCTAGAAATATCAGAGACTTCGTGCTGCTGCTTCCATAGCAAGCCCAAATAATTAGGCAGTGGGGTGGAGGGAGAGATTTATTGAAAGCAAACTAAACAGGAATCTGATGGAATAGTTTAATAATGATGGGATCATTGCTTGCCAATTCCTGATAGGCAATTATCAGAGAGAAAAACAAAAGGGCAGAACAGAATGAGCATTTACCAGTTCCACATCCACACAGGCTATCTTAGAACAATAAGGATGACCACACCCTTCAGTGCAGAAAAGAAAACAATTTTACTCACAAATATTCTTCAAAATACAGTGCAGGTACAGTGCAGAGTTTCAAAAGAGTTTGTTCAGTCCATTTTGTGTTCCATTACATTGGCAGGAGCACAAGAGAGTGAACACGTGTGCTCTCAGCAATGGTAGAATTCAGAGAAGGGAGGGAGGAGAGGAGCAAAAGGAAGAAATCACAGGAAAACACATTGTAGGCTATAGAGATTCTAAGGTCAGCTGTGGTCAAAGTTCCCTTGAAGTAACTGCAACACTACCCCTATTCCAGTAACTTGCAGACGAGGTTGCAATATTCCCAGCAGAATCATTCATAAGAGTTAACAAAGAGGTTTGGGGCAGATGATACTCAAGATCAGGGATGCCTGAGACTGGAGAGAATGCAATGTGGTCATGTGCTTGGAAAGCTGATTACAATAGTAATAGCATTTATAAACAAAACACGAAGTAAGTCAAATGCCAATTATGTATACAATCACGGAGTCACAGGAGCGGAATCCAAAATGGATTGGTAACAGAAAAATCAAAGTAAGTCAGTTCATGAAATGAATTTCTGTCTAGATGTGGAACGGTATACAAAAGTTATATAAAATAAATAAATAAATAAAATATTTTTTATCATCCTAGAATCATGGAATCATAGAATAGCAGAGTTGGAAGGGGCCTACAAGGCCATCGAGTTCAAGCCCCTGCTCAATGCAGGAATCACCCTAAAGCATCCTTGACAGGTGGTTGTCCAGCTGCCTCTTGAATGACTGTAGCGTGGGAGAGGCCACAACCTCCCTAGGTAACTGATTCCATTGTCGTACTGCTCTAACAGTCAGGAAGTTTTTCCTGATGTCCAGCTGGAATCCGGCTTCCTTTAACTTGAGCCTGTTATTCCGTGTCATGCACTCTGGGAGGATCGAGAAGAGATCCTGGCCCTCCTCTGTATGACAACCTTTTAAGTATTTGAAGAGTGCTATCATGTCTCCCCTCAATCTTCTCTTCTCCAGGCTAAACATGCCCAGTTCTTTCAGTCTCTCCTCATAGGGCTTTGTTTCCAGACCCCTGATCATCCTGGTTGCCCTCCTCTGAACACGCTCCAGCTTGTCTGCGTCCTTCTTGAATTGTGGAGCCCAGAACTGGACGCAGTACTCTAGATGAGGCCTAACCAGGGCTGAATAGAGAGGAACCAGTACTTCACGTGATTTGGAAGCTATACTTCTATTAATGCAGCCCAAAATAGCATTTGCCTTTCTTGCAGCCATATCGCACTGTTGGCTCATATTCAGCTTGCGATCTACAACAATTATTTCTCGTTTGTAGTCTGTCTGAAGTAGATTCAGTGAATTCTTGTGGTGCCCAACAGAGTCTCGTTTAGTACCCATTTTGGGGGAAAAGTCATATTCATGATAATATTAATGAGTAATCATCCATAACAACAAAGGTTTCACATAGCAATCTTCTCAAATGTACATTTGCAATCTCATCCTCAATTTATGTAAGCAAAACGGGGACCAGTTACCAATTATGAGCTTTTGCACTAGTGGAGCTTGAAGACATGGTGGTGCTGGGAAACCACCAATGATGCTCTACACACCACCAGTGTAATTGCCCCCCAGCATAACAATGATGCTGGGGGCAACACCACTATTGTAAGGGCCCAAAACTTTCCCAGGGCATTAGGCCTTGGATGCAGTAGGATCCCTTTGTTATTCGATGACAATAATCACTATCATGTAATTGAATGTTCCCAAATATATTTTCGTCACAAAGAGCCTCATTGAAAATATATAACCAGCAGGAAGGCTGTTGTTAATTTGCTTATTTACTTCCTCATAATTAATAGTAGTATATCATATCACATAGATGGTAGATGCCAAATTACTACTCATGGACATGTTGAACACAAATATCCTTATTTGAAAATTATTATCTTGGAAATAGAAATTATCCTTCGGTTAAGTTCTTTAATTCACATATCACAAAAGGTTGAAATGAATGTATGAATTTGGAGGTGGGGGAGGCTATTCCCTTTGTGCTTTACTTCCCTGTTTTTAATTCTTTAGCATTTTTCTCACCGCATTTTTTCCATACCATAAGAACATAAGAAGACCCCTCCTGCATCTGATGAAAGGCTATGTAGTCCATTTCCCACAATGGGGAACCAGATTCATATGGGAAAACAACAAGCAGGACCTCTTTCCAACCATGGAAGACAATACTCAATTTCTAAGATGAGCAGCGCTTCTATTTGGAAGAACCTTCAAAATAGAAGAAATATAGTTTTCTTCTATTTTGAAGGTTCTTCCAACAATAGTGAGTGTATATTAGGGTGACCATATTTGGGAAACCAAAAAAGAGGACACCTAGTGTGTGTGTGGGGGGGGGAAGCAGCTTTCTGAGTCCTGCAGAAAGTATGTTATTCCCCCTCCACCTTAAAGAACCCAATTGGAGTGGAGGAGGGGAAAGGATTTCATTCTGCACCACCACCATCCACCCCAATTGGGGCCTTTTCTATAATGTCCACGAATGACCCACTTTCCCCTTTAAGACCTCAATTGGAGCTTGGGGTGGGGGAATGATGTGCCTCAAGAAAGCATGTCATTCCCTCCTGCCATGCTAATGGCAGCCTTAAAGGGGAAGGTGTGTCATTCCAGGACATTATTGAAAATTATAGAAAATCCCCCCTGACACCATGGAAAGAACAAAAACCAGGACAAATCCGGGGAAATCCTGACAGTTGGTCACCCTAGTGTATATAGGTTGCTTGAGGTTACACTGTGATGAGGGAATCACGATGATGATGAAGATGACGACGATGACAATACATCTCCATATCTGAGTCCCAGAAAAGAAAACATGTGCTCATGCTCAGTCCTATTTGGGATGCACCTAACTTAAAAATGATGTTTATTGAATCATATGTATACTCTGCACTATAAATATAATATAATATAACACAACATAATATAATGTAATGTAAATCTGCATTCATAGCAAATTACACAATGTGTGGAAATTCCTATTACATCAACAGTCTTTTAATGTAAATTCCCCATTTATGCATTATTTATCCTGTATGTTTCATTTTATTTATTCTGATTTTCTTAATTACATGATTGGGCTGAAAGCATGGCAGCCCAAATTGAAATTTTATTCAGCCAACTGTCTGGGTTTCATTATTTCAGCAAACATTAACCACATACTTTTGGGCATATCTTCTCAGCCATAAGGACTAGAAACTTGGTCTTATTTTAATGAAAATTGAGATTTGTAGGAATTATTTTCTCAGTGCTACATTCTCCATTCCCACAGAATCACATTCTTGGTCATATGCATCTACTATGTTTTTGTGTGCATTCTAGTCAAAAAAGAAAGCTGTCCAGAGATGATCATCAAAGTCCCAGAAGTCCTTATAAGGCTTCCAGAAGTCTGGACATCTAGAAGTTGATGGTAACCTCCTTTTAACAACTCTCTTGTCTAAAATGAGTAGTTGTTTAATGGCTACACAAAATATTTGGTTTCTTCTTTTGCAACTAAAGCAATTAGACTTCATCTTTCTCCTCTGAACTTTATCAGTAGTTCAACTGGTATAATAACAGTGTTTGGATCAATAATAATAAAAAAGAAATGTTACTAATTAAAAGATGGTTGTGAAGAGAAAATATTAAACTTCAAAGAGATGCAGGAAGTCACTGTTGCTTTAAGGATGGCATCTGAACCATGGGCTCCAACAGAAAGTCTCAACAAAGATTGTCAAAAATGAATATTGCCATCTTCTGTGTGATCAACAGCACTGCAGTCCAGCTAGATCAGTAGACTAAAGAAAGGGCTGTACGAAATATTCTCGTTTTAATGTTCCAGCTGAAAACAGCTGTTTCAGTGGCGGTAGTGTATACATTTCTCTGTGCAAAATACTTTGTTTATGAGAATATTTCCCCACCCCCATTCTGTTCAGAACCATGCTTTCCCCCAGATGGTGCTACTACACTGCCATTTCTTCTTGTTACTTCCTGAATTAATCATGGGAATGATCTCAATCAAACAGAGGTAAGATAAATGACAGGATGACATCACAACAAGTGGCCAATCATATTTTGGTGTACAATGCTACCATGGAGGGCAAAGGAAGTCATGTGAGGACGAAGGCAATGCTTCCTGGATTAATCACATGATGCCAGAAGTGGAACATGGCCGGCAGGATTTATGTGTTAGTGGACAAAGACATTTGTCAGTGTCAGAACCAAAGATCAAACCAGGAGGGAGAACTGAGAAGCAATCCAGAAGTCAGGGCTAAAGGACAAACCAAGGGTGAGAATCCAGGAGCAAGCTAGATGTCAGGACTGAAGACCTTCTCAGTTAAGCAGCTCAACTGGAACAGGAAGTCCTCTTATACTCCTTCCTGTCTATCCTGGATGGATTGGGTTAGTCAAAGGACTGAGGATAGTAAATTGTCTATGCTGTGGCTGCAACATACTGTTCAGTGGCTCATCACATGGCACACAGTTCCAGAGTCTCCCAGCTGAAGCCCCCAAAGCTCCTGAGACATGGGGCTCAGCTACACCAAGCAGGATATTCCACTGTAGAATTTACACTACTGCTTTATAGTGGTGCTGAAGTGCACTGACAACTGTTGGGGCTCATGTCGCATCTACACCAAGCAGGATATAACACTATGAAAGTGGTATGAAAGTGGTATATAGTATGTGTCATGGGCCCCAACTGTTCTCAATGCACTTCAATATTGCTATAAAGCAGTAGTGTGCCTCCTGCCTTTCATATACCGCTTTCATACTGGAATATCCTGCTTGGTGTAGATGAGCCCATGGGTAACAACAGTCAATCAGGGATCAAACCCTGGGCTGTTTCATGGGTTAATTTACCCATGGG
Source organism: Elgaria multicarinata webbii (assembly GCF_023053635.1). NCBI lineage: Eukaryota > Metazoa > Chordata > Lepidosauria > Squamata > Anguidae > Elgaria > Elgaria multicarinata. The sequence goes on along the minus strand of NC_086178.1, from coordinate 104,649,942 downwards.
ACTGTTGGTTCATGCTGGATACCCACAGGGGCCTAGCTTGCCGTATGTTGTCATATGATGTGAACCCAGGTGACAAGGATTGCTTGAGGGTTAGACAACCCTTAAATAACCCTAAAACAAGCCTTGAGTCATATGAGGGTTGTTTAGCCCTCAATCAACCCCTGCTGCCTGGATTTATACTATACGACAACCCACAGCAACCTAGGCACCTGTGGAAACCATGCAAAAATGGTGCCCATGGGTGTCCAGCACAGTGCAACTGTTCTCATGGTTAAATTAACTCATAGTGAGCTGTTATGTCATGCAAATCAGGACCCTAAATGGCACGATGTCGTTACATTCATAGGTAATAGATTTGACTATGTGATTATATCACTGTGGAGAAATGAAGTCATTGAGAGAGCAAGGCAAGCCATGTAAATGTGTATATATGTGAGCAAATGAGAAAAACATTCTTCAACGCTGCTGAAAAACTGTTCCAGAAAAATCTATTAGTACTTTTTACTCAGCCTTTCCTAAAGATGGGCTTGGGTATGACTTATTTATCAAAGACAAGGTCTTGCAAAATACAGGTTCCAAGGCCTCATGTAAATACTTAAAACTGTTTAAGGAGATGTTTGCAACAACAATAACAAAATGCATATTGAATCTTCTCAGTTAAGACACAAAAAATATAATATCTATTTTAGCATGGGAAATGTTAGTATGCTCTATTATATATAGCCTTGTGTGGTGCAGAGTGGTAAAGCAGCAGTTTCTGCAGCTGAAACTCTCCCCACGGCCTGAGTTTGATCCCAGCGGAAGCTGGTTTCAGGCAGCTGGCTCGGGTCGACTCAGCCTTCCATCTTCCCGAGGTTGGTAAAATGAGTACCCAGTTAGCTGGGGTAATAATGGCCGGGGAAGGCAACGGCAAACCACCCCGCTATAAGGCCTGCCAAGAAAACATCAGCGAAAAGCTGGTGTTCCTCCAAGAGTCAATAATGACTCAGTGCTTGCACGAGAGGTTCCTTTCCTTTCCTTCTATTATATATAGATAGAGATAGAGACGGGAGAAAGTGTTTAAACCAAACCAGCTAAAATGCATAAAATAATCTTCCATATTCAGCCAGTTTTTCCTGTTTCTGTCTAATCATCTAGTATCTCATTTTCTTACGAAATTCACAGCAAGCTACTAAAAATATCTGCTGAAGGATCTGGATTCATCACTGTTAATAAAGTGGTATACCAAGCTGAGGCCCAAAGTGACCTCAGTTTTTTTGAGTGGACTGTTAATATTTAACAAGCCTTTTGGAGTTATTTCATTAGGATCCACTTCAGTGAACTAAAATTCCACATCCTTACAGACTCTTTCATTAATTATGAATTCATCCCAGGAAACATGAGAATATCCTGTGTGTTTTTTTCTTCCCAAACTAATTTGTACAATATTATAGGCTAGAGAGTATAGGATGCCAATATTCTGGAAATCTCAAGGCAGTATTCTTCTTGATTTAGCATAAATAAATCAAATCAGAGGTAGTTTGCCTTCCATACGTTAGGAAGGCGCAATATTTTTACTTGATTTGGGATATATATTTTTGCCGAGTGGCAATGTAGCAGGTGTAATTATACGTACGCAGAGACAGTGAGTTTGACAGTATGTGTGTAATACCATGCTGTTCCCATGTCCCATGCAATTAGGTTTCTTAGGCCTCATCTACACCAAGCAGGAAATTGCACTATGAAAATGGTATATAAAAGGCAGGAGCCACACTACTGCTTTCTAGCGGTATTGAAGTGCACTGACAACTGTTGGGGCCCATTGACACATACCATATACCACTTTCATACCGCTATATCCTGCTTGGTGTGGCTCCTGCCTTTTATATACTACTTTCATAGTGCAATATCCTGCTTAGTGCAGATCAGGCCCTATTCTTGAATTGTCTCTTGGATGAAAATTAAGTCCATAAAGATGAAGAAATCTCATTTTGACAAACGTTTAGAAAAGGTCTGTAGCAGATATGACATTATCTGATTATCTAACAACGCCCCTCCCTTCTTTGCCTCTCTTGTGGGCCCTCCCTTTCAGTTTTAGAGCTAACCACAGCTAGCATTATGACTGCACCAACATTTTCGCTAACCATAAAGCCATAGTTTGCAACTATCATTAGAAGCCGGTTTGCAAAATTTGGGGTAACTTTATATTATTGGATGTGCAGACATGCTGATGCCTGGGCGATTGATCAGTTTTATCTCAGCTTCTGCCACCTTCATCTTTTAGAAATATTTGTTTAAACCTGAAATAACAGAGATCTCTTTTCAACAGCATGTGTTTTTGGGGTAAACACTTGTTTGTTCAGAAAAACACACAGAAGGGGCCTAAATGTATCTGTGCATACCATGAACAGTCCAGAAGAAACACTGCAGGTCACCAAAGGGCCACCTACTTCTTTTAAGCGCATTCTGACTTACTCCTCATAGCGTATTATCAGCAGATGCTAGGAAGTCTAATAAGAAATGCAGGGTTACTGTAAAGGCAAGACTGTACTTGATTTTAATCATTCCTGTTACATTGGCAATATAACAGTTTGCAGTGCCTTGTGATACTGTAGCTGATCTGCTTTGGTGTTTTCTTAGAAATGAGTTGTTGCATTCCCAGAGGTGTTGTGTAGACACACTCTTAAGGATTAAAGCTATAAACAGAGCCCATATCAAAATTCTGACAATGAGAGCTAGTCTCACTTCATATTGCTTAGTCATCTCACTGCGCAGTGCAATTTTATGTAAGCCTGCAAGCCTGTTTATTTCATAGCTTGGTGATAACTATGTCGTTGGGGGGGTTATAGGTGGTTCCACAAATGCTACACAACTGAATCAGCCTATTTGCCATATATTGGCACAAATTCTTCTGGCTTAATATCTGCTTGCAAAAGAAAATGGAATGGTTTTATTTCCCTCCTCCCTTCTCAAGGCCTTAAAAAAAGATGTATACTCCAGTAAGGCTCTCAGTACTTTTCCTATCATTCTGAAAAATGAGACCGCTTAACTTTATCTAACTATTAAGGGCTGCATAACTATACCAAAGGTAGCCTACCAGATACATATGGTGGCCCGCAAGGGTTTTGAAGAACATCCTGCTTTTCTTACCAACCTGTGCTTGCCAAATAGGGGGGAGTTGTCAAGTGCGGGCTGCAGCACCCCATTACTCTACCACCATCAGTGCTTCAACCTTGGCTACTGCTGGCCAATGCTGGTTTGAGTAGCACATTCATACATTCATATACAATATATCTACCCTTCTATAGATATAGTCATACCTACCTACCTACCTACCTACCTACCTACCTACATGAACCCACAGCCACAAGTGCAGCATATCCCAGCCCTTAAATGTTCTAGTGTGCCTGGAACAAGACACTAATCAGAGGTCCTCACTGGGTCACTTTGGTTTGTCATTGAATATTGAAGCATGATCAGGGTACTGCTGGTTCTACTGCTGTCACTGGGCTATGTCTGCCTGGGCTGCTGGCACAATCGCACAGGCCAAGTAGAAGGCCCCATCAGCACCCAGAGAGGCGGGGACGCATTCCCGGAAGTCCAAGAATGCATCCTACTAGCCCGCTCGCCCTGTGCCGATCCAGAGCTTTTACTTGGCCTGTGTGATTGTGCTGGCAGCCCAGGTGGACACAGCCCAGCAGCGGCAGCAGAACCAGCGGCACCCTGGCTGGTGTCAGATCACGGAACAAGGTATGTGGCAGTGGTGGGCTTGGTTCCTCCCTCCTGGCTGGGCCTACAGCTGCAGCAGGGCCAGTGCTGCAGGGCCCCATTATGCCCCATGACATGTGCGTCTTGCTTGGGCGTCTTGCTTGGGCCTTCTAGCCCCCTCCCCTGTCGATACAGGGCCTTTACTTGGCTGGCGTGGTCGTGCAGGCCAAGTAGAAGGCCCAATCAGCGCTCGGAGGAGCTGGGACCCGTTCCCAAAAGTCCGAGAATGCGTCCTTCTAGCCCCCGAGCTGATCCAGAGCCTTTACTTGGCCAGCACAATCGTGTAGGCCAAGTAGAAGGCCCGATTGGCATGGGCAGGGGCTGGGGGACGCGGGCGGCCAGCGTTTCCCCTGTTAAATTGAGGGCCAGCCCTGGTTGCCCAGGAGATCCTCATTTTACAGGAGGTCTCCAGGGTTTTCCAGGTCATCTGGTCACCCTATTTATACTGTATTTTATATTGTATATTGTATTTTATATCATGCTTTTATACTGCTTGTTTTATACTTTGAATGGTTTAAATTTTTGTGAACCGCCCAGAGAGCTTCAGCTATTGGGCAGTATAAAAATGTAATAAATAAATAAAATAAAATAAAATAAATGCTGATGATATATGAATTTTAGGGAGCAGTCCTATGTTTCCCCGAACAATTTCTACGGGGACATAAGATTGTTCGGTTTTCTGGTTCCAAGCTTGTACACACGGCTTCAAACTCATAGCCAAGAAACCATGCTCTTCACTTGCTTCCCTTCATAGCTGCTGTGGAGAGAACTGCACTGGATGCTTCTCTGTGTTTGCAAAACGGAGCACCGAGGTGGGGAAAAGGAGGCATTCACAGAGACTGGAAAGGGAGGTGAGCAGTGTGACAGCCATATAAGATATCCCATGGCCATTAGGGGTGTGCATGAACCACCCGCTCCGCTTCACTTCCAGATCTGCGGTTTGCAGATCGGGCCGCTTCGCTCTGCCCCCGCTCTGCCCATGCCCGCTCCACTCCGCTGCGGAGCTCCGGATCCGGATCGGAGCTCCGTTTCCCCCCCCCCCATAGGCTTGCATTAAGCTTAAAAAGTATACAACTTTTTTTCTGTGAAAGTTAGAAACCTCACGTTTGGCACCATGACACCTCATGGAGGTATACACATGCATGCCAAGACTCAAGGCAATCCCATCATCCCCTGAATTTTGGGGAATTTATGAAAATCGGGCACCCCATTCACACTCCTTTCGATAGCTCCGTCAATTTGCATGTTAAAAACCTCAAACTTGCCACCATGATAGCTTATCCAGGGACACACACGCACGCCCAGACTCAAGGCAGTCCCATCATCCCCTGATTTTGGGGGAATTTATGAAAATCCAACACCCCATTCACACCCCTTTTGATAGCTCCGTCAATTTGCATGTTAAAAACCTCAAACTTGCCACCATGATAGCTTATCCAGGGACACACACGCATGCCCAGACTCAAGGCAGTTCCATCATCCCCTGATTTTTGGGGAATTTATGAATATCCAACACCCCATTCACACCCCTTTCGATAGCTCCGTCAATTTGCATCTTAAAAACCTCAAACTCACCACCATGATAGCTTATCCAGGGACACACACGCATGCCCAGACTCAAGGCAGTCCCATCATCTCCTGCTTTTTGGCGGGGCTTAAACCTGCAGACATCTCAATGGGGCCATTTCACAGGAAATCCCAACATACCATGAATTGGGGAGTAGAGATAAACCTATATGAATCTTCTTCCACACTTGAAAAATGGATTTGGAACTTCCAAAACTCCAAGGAGCGCAGGAAGGACTTCTCCCCTGAGTCAAAGCCAGACACACACAACATCCCTGCGAGGCGGGCAGGGGAGGAGAGAGGGAAGGCAGGCAGGCAGCAGACATTTCTGGGGGCATAAGGAAGTGAGCCAAGGATAATCCAGTAATGCATATAAAATGGAATAAATAAATAAATAAACAAAGGAGGGGTGGAATTAAAAGCAGCAGTGTTGCTGAATAAACAACAAGAAGAACTTTTTTTAAAAGGCTATATCTGTCTTTTACCAGCAATAGGGGGATGTGCCCAGGGGAGGGGGAAGCAACTGCCAGTTCAACTCATGAAAGCCATTGCTTCACCACGAGAGCTGAGGAGTAGAACTCTCACTTCAACGCATGATAGGCATTGCTCCACCGGGTTACTTTCTTTGGAGGGCTCTGATTGCCCTCCAAGTACAGGAGAGAGTGGGGGCACGTCCACATGGGATGCCCTAGGGGAGCTCATCCCCTTGCACCACATCTTTTCAGTTGTTCCCCAAAGTTAGGGTGGGTAGCAGTGCTGTGTTTCTATCTCTTATTCTTGGCTTAGTATATGATTTCAGGTTGTGTTTGTGCATTTGGTGGGGCTACTGTTTTAAAAAACACTGGGAAAAGTCCGTTCAGTCTAAGAAAGAGAAGTTCCCAGAATCCCAAGTTACCCGTTTTGCCTATCCCCTCCTCCAACTTTGGGATCATGTGATCATGACCGGGAGTTGACTCTGCCCCTCAGCAGAGAGCTGAGAGTAGTCTCAAAATTACCCCCATCCACGACTCTCCAAGCACAAGAATTTTCAGAAAGATAGCTTCAAAAACAACACAGTTATCCCCCTTTCTTTTCCGCAATGCAATCCTATGGGCAAAATGTTTCAAGATGGCGATCGGATCGGACCGTGGAAACCGGAGCGCTCCGAAAATGGGCGCTTCTCTTTGCCTTGCTTCTAGGGGTCCGCGGTCCGCTTCTACTCCGCCTCTGGGCAAGGCGGAGCAGGCCAATTCGCTCCTGCTTCTGCGCTTCTAATCGGAGCGGAGCACATGCCTAATGGCCATCCCTTCCTCTTAGCCTACCTGAAGCCTCTGCTAGACAGGGAAAGCCACCCCTCTAGCTTAAATGCCATTGGATATACGTAAGCCTTCAAGTTCAGAGGCTTACAAGTTCCCAGGGTAGATTCCATAGGATTGCACCCTGAGTCTCCTAAAATTCTACAAAAACAGGCCTGCGGATTCCATAATCAAAATGCAGTCTGTCCTGTCCACCCTGGCCTGGAATTTTATCAAAGCAGGACTTTTATCAAGGCTGAATGGCTTTCAGCTGGGTGATTTTCAAACAATACAGGCCTAATTTTCACTAGACTCAGAGATATTCATTTAATATAGACTTCCTCTTGATGCTTAGTATACCAAGTTAAAGGTTTCCCCCAACTGGAGCCTCAATTATGTGGGTGTGTTTAGCTGACTAAGCATGGAACAGTTGTGTCCTCAGGGGATAACAGAATGATACAATTGGTCACCATCTTGTAAATGTTCCCTTAGGGCTCTGTATTGTCTTCAGAACATGTCAACTTGACCCTGGAAGTTAGAGCTTTCTACAAATATATGTACAAATGCCCAAGGTTTTCTAGTTTGCTAGGAGTCTCTTGAGGTTATGACACTACCACAAAATATCATTCTTCCTCACATATACTTAGAGAGCAGTTTCAGGCCTGCAATTCTGAAGGAAGCAAAAGATACAAGGATAATGTATTCTTCCGATAAGTAATCATGTATTTCCTATTAGCGATGTATAACTGTTTAAAATTCAGAAACTGGGGCATCTTTCTTTTCAGAATTGTATATCGAAAGGAAAATGGCAATCCTTTCTCCAGCTGGAAATTCTTAGCCTCACATCTAAATTTTTGAAGCTTGCGAAGACAGGGCTAAACTGGGTAAAATAACTTTGGGCCAGTCACAGACTCTTAGCCCAACATACCTCACAGGGTTGTTGTTGTAAGAATAAAACAGAGAGGAGGATTATGTCCGCCACCTTGAGTTCCTTAAGGAGGAAAAAAGGTGGGACATAAATGTAATGAAATAAATAAATAAATAAACCTAAGCCTGGTCTAAAAACACTTTAAAAAGTTGCTTAATAATGTTCAGGAATTCTGAACTGAAGAGAAATGCTGAACCAGTTTTGCTTCAAATCAATTCCCTTCAAATAGTGTTAAATTCTATGCGGGATTATGGCCAGATCTACACCTTGTGTCAAATCATTATGAACATAGACTAAAAAGCAGGAAATAACACTACGAAGCAGTATATGGAATGTGGATTGTGCCCCAACAGTTATCAGGGCACTTCAATACCACCATAAAGCAGTAGTGTAGATCTACCCAAACACTGATATCCCATGTTCACTACCTTTGAACTCTTCCTAGTTACCATGCTTAGCACCAGCCTATTGGGACTCAAGACAAGCAATGATAACACACATGACCCTAAGGATATTAAGATCAATTCATGGAAGAAAGTTCTAGCAATGGCTATGAGGCACAACAGCTTAAAGGAAACTGTGTTCAGAAGTAATATACTTTTGCATACCAGACTCTGAGGACAAACATAGGGGAGTATCCTGTCTTTATTCTTTTTTTTCACGTATCCAGAGACATCTTGCTGGCCACTGTTGGAATCAGGATACTGGTCTCAGCGGACCTTGAGGTCTGACCTAGCAGAGCCGTTCTTATGTTCTTTATATAAGAAGGCAGTGTGGTGTGTCTGACCAGGACTGTGGAAGACCTAGACCCACTCAGCTATGAAGATCACTTGGTGACGTTTTCACTCCCTCACAGATTTACCTACCTCAAGAGTTGGTTTTTTTGTTCATTCATTCATTGATTCACTCATTCATTCAAAACATTTATACCCCATTTTTCATCCAGAAAGACTCCCGGAGCAGTTTACTGATCAATATCAGCAAGACATTGTCTGCCCTCAAGCTTTACAATCTGAAAAGACATGACAGAAAAGGGAAAAGAGCCGGGGATGGAAAAGGAAAACAAGGGAATTTGGGCCCCAATTGTAAAAGTTACAAGGGTCTTACACTGACCAGCAGTCAGGCAGCTATAATGCTGAAATACAAGAAGTCTTGTTATCATCACTCGCTGGAATGGGCAGAGTTCAAAGAGAGGAGGAACTAAACTCACTTGTCTCAGCTGAGGGGTCCTGTTTGCTGACTCTCTGGCCATAGCTAGATGGGGTGAAATCCTGGGGCGATCCCTGGGATCACCCCTGTGTGTTCACATGACACACAGGCAATCCCGGGATCAGGGAGGAATGATCCCTCCCTGGCCCCGGGATCTCACCCTACCCTTTAGGCCTGGTTTTTCCATGGTCTCAGGCTGAGCCCAAGACCATGGAATGTGTGTTTCGGCTACGTGGTTTGTCCTGGCTCCTTGTGGTTCCTTGCGAGGAGCCGGGACCCACGCATGGGGCACAGAGCTCCTCAGGAGCACTGTGGCCATCGGGGGTTGGGTGGGGTGGGGTGAGCAGGGAAAATATATATTTTTTAAAAAAACAACCTACCTTTTGCGCACAAGCACTCGTGCACATCTTCCCCTTTAAGAGGTTGTCATGTGGCACATGTAAACAGAGGGGGAATCTCACGATCAAACCATTGAGAGATCTTCACCCCTCCACCATGCACTAACAGGTAGGTCTAGCTAAGGCCTAAGTCTTCTATAGCTGTTGAGTGATGGTTGAGGGAGAGCCAACGCCTGATGAATTTGGCTTCTCAGGTGATGGTGGTCCTGCTTTCCTTCTCTACCCTTGCTGCAGTCTGCTGGCATAGTTATTTTGTGAAGATAAAATGGGGAGATCATGTATGCTTGGAGGAATGACAGGATAAAAAATTTAATAAATAAATAAATAGGCTTCCATTCTAAGAAAAAATAATAATCTACAATCCACATTTCCAGAGGTTTGCCCTTGATGTAAGTTCCTTTGAAAATATACAGAGCTGTATCTTTCATCATTACATTTTGATGCTGCTTATGATGCACCCAAAAAGGTAGGTGAGATAAAAACTAGGACCCTGCCTAGGAAATCCTATCTAACATCATCCATGTTGGGAATTCCCTCTTGGGAACCAATGCTGAGCCAAAACTGCACCTCCTCCATTGATAGAATGGTGTAAGAAAAGGGTAAATTACATGCAGAAAGTAATGGGACCGCTCTCATACATCCACTCTCTTGGACGTGAACAACAACAACAACAACAACAACATAATAATAATAATAATAATAATAATAATAATAATCACATATATTGTGCATTTGATTATTCAGAGCACATCGCATGGATTATCTCAGTAAACCTGATTGAAAACATGGACGTTGCTTTGCTAGATCAAACCAAAGTCCGCAATACACGTTCAGCCTGGAAATGTGTAAATCAATCAATCACTTACAAAGCCAGATAAATAACCAGTGCCCTCTCAGAAGAAAAGATTCTGTAAAAGCTTCTGAGAACTTCCCCACATTGGAGCAAATGAAGGCCTGAAGCACTATTTTCTGATAAGCAAAAACACTTCTAAGCACCAGTGAAATTGGAAGCTTTAATAGTCCTTTCACAAGAGGCAGTTGCATTCTTTTTAAATTACATCTTAACAAAGCAGTGCCAAGAATCTCAGAGTCTCTACCATTCCCTAAATACTGGATATGTATTCTACCAGTTGTTACTGTACTTTCCATATTTTCCCATTTAGTTTGCATACTAATACCACAAATTTCTTACGGGCAACTTCAGCAGAGTGGCTTTCTGCACCCTGCTGTACTATCCCTAGGACGCTCTTGCAGCAACGTCCCGTTTAATTGCCGCTTAATATATTCTACCAACCAGCCCTTTTCTGAATCCTCATGTTTTCTTGTTGTTGCTCCTGGGCAATTCTACTAATGAATGCTTGGCTGAATGGTGTGGATGGTGCAAAGTCAACAAAAACAGCAATCACTTGGTTGGTTGCGTCTTTTCTTCCCTCTGAAAAGGTTAAAGCAACCCCATGTCATTTAAGTTGGACCCAATTTAATCCCAAACAGGCCTGATTTGTTTGTTCTTTTGGTGGTGTTTTTTTTTGGGGGGGGGGGTTGTTTTTGTTTTTAGTTTTGTTTTTTAATCATGTGTTTTCAATAAGTCCATAACGGGCTTGTATTGTGGCAGATGGATGGGTGATGAAGCTTGATCCAGAGTTTGCTATGGCTGTGAAATCCACGAGTCCTTCTTCTTCTTTTTTTTAAATCTATAACAGTATTATCATTAAATGAGCACACATTGATTTTGCATGCGCAGGAATTGTTTTTGATTTATGCGTTACAAGCCTAAGAGGGCACGATAACGAGACTATTATGGTTTATTAAAAGTGCCTAAGCTCTCTAGGTACTGTGGAAACTACATTAAAAGACAAAGATACCATAAATTCAGATATAAGAACTATTTAGATATGTGGAAGGAGGAATATTTCGCACTGCCTCCCACCCCGACTCCTAACTCAGGCAAGCTTTGCTTCTGACTCCAAATATCCCTTGCTCCATTCAAATTAAGCCTGCACCTGTGGGTGATCTATTTAAAAAGAAATAACTGACAGTGCAATGCGTTGCTCATCAGGTAAGAAGCAGGTCCCATTGATATCAATGAGGCTTAGTCCCAGGTAAGTAGGTATAGGATTGCAGCCCTAATGTCTCATGTCAGGTCTACTTTTGCTTTTTGTTTTTAAATTCCAAGGAAACTTCTTCTCAATCAACACCAGGGAACAGGACCTTTAGTCAGGACTGCATGAGTATACTTTATCTTGGGGCCTTCCTAGACGAGTGTTTAGCTCGGTGTGAGGCTCGGGCTCCCTGCTGTGCATACAGATGACACACAGGGGATCCCGGGGTCAGGCCAGGCTAAACCCTCCCTTGACCCAGGATAACCGGATCCGCTTGTGGCCTGGTTTTTCCGCAAAAACCAGGGGGGGGGTTTCCGCTTAGCCTGGGGCTGTGGAAAGTCTAGCTGGTTCCGCGGCTTTTCCTGGCTGCTCGCTTACTCGTGAGTAGCCAGGAAAAGCGGAGCACTGTGCCCATCATGGGGTGGGAGAGATAGGGACCAGGGGGTGAAGAGCGGACCCGGCAGGAGAGATGAGGGGGAGAGTGGAGCCAGGGGGGGGAGATCGTGGCCGGGGTGGTGGTGTAGGGGGCATCGGACATGGCGAGCGGGGGGTGGCGAGCGGACAGGAGAGCGAGCAGGCGAGCGGACGGATGAGTGGGGGGGCATCAGACACTGTGGGGGGGAAATCGGGGGCAGGGGGAGCGGGAAACCCTTTATTTTTTAAAAAACCAACTTACCTTTTCGTTGGTGCGCTCCTGCGCACATGGCCCCTTTAACTTTTTTTTAAAAATGGAGGATGCGACGGGGCTTCCCCGTCGCGTCTGATGTGTGGAAAGGAGTGACAGCCTGCACTACTTCTAGCACAGGCTGGCTGCTCCTCCCACACGGATTCTGAGGTAGGTCTAGCAAGGCCCTTGGTCTACAGCAGGGGTGGGGGACCTGGGACTCAGATTTGGTTCCTGGTCACACCCCAGGGGGCAGAATGTCAGGGCATAGGGCCCCCTGAGGTCAGAGGAGTCCCTTTTTCTAGGCAGAGCCTCTGTGCCTTCTGTCTGCATGGGGGAAAGTGCATCTTCATGTATAAATGGATACTGTTTTTATACTATACTTTTAATGTTTACTATTTTTAATGTTGTAAACCGCCCAGAGAGCTTCGGCTGTGGGGCGGTATATAAATGTAATAAAATAAATAAATAAATAAATAAATAAATAAATAAATAAATAAAGAGGCATGGAAGAATACCTCTCTCTGCATGGGACTCCTCAGCACTAGAGGAAGGCCACCTTTCTCTCCTGCTGAGTGGTGAAACCCTGCTCAGTATTCAGAGATAAGAGTGGAGTTTCCTTCAGTGACTAGAGAAAAGAGTAGGATTTCACTAATCTGCACTAGAGAATAGGGACGTACACAATTAGTTAAATGCATTCCATCTGTGTTTCACGAAATGCCAGGAATCTTTTGCTCTATCATTCACCCATTAATGGGTTCAGATTACACCCACCCCCTACATACACACACACACACACACACACACACACACACTTTGGGAAAGTATGCAATAAATACATACATGAAGTCCACCACAATGTACAGAACTTTTGCTGGCATAAAACGTTTTTTATATTTTTCTTAGCTCAGGATACAACCAATGAGCAGAGGGCACCAAAGGGGGTGGGGGAAGGGAGGGGAAAACATGGTTATGCAGCAGAGGCTGAAGAGAGATCAGAGATGTATAGAATGTTATGTGTGAGGGTTTTTTTTAATGGTGTTTACATGAGCCTACTTTCAAGCAACTTTTCAATTTTTGCATGTTGTATTTGCATGCAATTCCAGAAAGTAACAACAACGTTTAATTTTTGTGAACCACCCAGTGAGCTTCGGATATTGGGCGGTATAAAAATGTAATAAATAAATAAATAAACAAACAAACAAACAACCCGTTCTGCTCAGTGATCAAAAGCCCCTGAACTTCGAGTCATCTGATCATCCAATGCAGGGTGGAAGGAGCAATGAAAATGATCTTTGCCTTCCTGTTCTCCTGCCCTGCAGATTTTGCCAGATAGCTTTTTAGCCTGTCTAGCAAGGGTGCTTCAGAGTGGGAGGATGGAGGGTGGAAGAGGTTCAGGATAGCTCATATCCTGGCCTCTCCAGTCTCCTTCCCGCTCTGCCCACCGGAACATGCCCTTTCCTCCTCCTCCTCCTCCTCCTTAACTTTTTTGACCTTGGAGGGCAGCAAGTGTGGTTCTTTCCATGCGCTGTGAGGTGGGGGGGGGAGAAAGGCCAGATTTCTGCCTCCCCCTTTTGAGGTCAGAGTGCTGTCTCTAAGAACTCCAGCACACCGGGTGGGGGGGAACATGCTCCCTACCATCACTTCTCTGCCCATGTTTTCATTCCTCAGTTACTTCCTCTTTCAAAAGAGGAAGTACACAACAAGAACGAGGCCCATTGAGTCCGCTGCTCTAATGGCGCTGCTTCTCCTGCACACAGCAGGAAAGAGCAGCAATTCCGTGTTTAAAAATACATTGGACTTAACCAGGTTTTTTTTTTTGTCACGCAAGGATGGCAAAAAGGGACGGAAGGGGTGTGGGAGGCAGACAACGTCATGTGAGGGACCTGAGCAAACTCTGTGAGAACCCAGTAACAAGAGTGCAATAAGCTCTAACTTTGGAAGGGGGAATCTGAACAATCCTATTGTCCCTGGGACACTTGTCCAGGGACCATGGGATTGCTCTCTAAACAGGTTAATACGTTTAGTGCAGCCATGTCCTTTCCTTAACAAAGAACAAAATTCAAATTCAAAAAAACAATGACACTGGGCCGTCTCCTTTGCCCTGCAGGGAATCACTTAAATCTTTCTCATAAGGGCTGGTTTTTTCCCCCCCTACTTCATGCAAATCCCCCAGCATCCCTTTCTTAATTAAGGTCTCTGCACTTTAAATATGATTAAAAAAAGTACTCACAGGAATGTATAAAATTATAACTTCACTCCCTGCTAGAACTGACACTAATGAATTGCTTTCTCAGTGCTGGGTCACAGTATTGACCAAAACATCTACCTGGCACATGACAAGACTACAAATGGTTTCATGTCAGAAACCTTGTGACAAGCCATTTGCATTGGGTTTCATGGCATGCAGTGAGAAGGAGCTTCTGAGGCCGTATGAATGAATAAACAAATTGCAAGGACTCTGTAAAGTACCTGTGAATTATTTGATCCAAATCAGACAGCCCTGCAATTAATTATATAGTGCCATCAATGTACATGCTACTTACAGAGTCAAAAGGCAGGTCTCTGCCCCAAAGAGCTTACAATCTGACACCAAAAGTGGGTAGAAGAGAAAGGAAAGAGTAATGAAGTACTGAAGGCAACAAAGTTTAGCAGGTTAAACTGGTGTTTCTGAAATGTGTAGAGGCGGCACGCTTTTATCCTGATGTAATTGGAAGCACACTTGACTCTTATACCTGAAAAGTTTGGCTGTAAAAAGCAGGGGTGGAGAAGAAAACCATCACTTACCTAAATTCCATTTTCCAAACCAATATGTGAACCAAAACAGTTATCCTTCAAAATTTGCACTTCTCTGCATATGGAAATTCGGCTGGGGAAAGCAATTCGGCTTTCCCCAGAGAGCTTCGGCTATTGGGCGGTATAAAAATGTAATAAATAAATAAATAAATAAATGGAAATGCATTCATTCGGAGAAATTACACACAAGCATTATTAGTGGAAATAATACATCAAAATGCCTTATACGGGGGGGAATTGCTTGCCAAAAATGTGTACATTACAAGAAATGTGCACAAAAACATGTACACGTTTCATGCAGACTTTTTAAAAAAATTATCATCATCATCATCATCATCACAAACTGGTGCAGAAATGACAGGAAACAGGCGTAAGATGGGGAAAATGAGAAGCTGAAATGAACAGATCATCCAACTTTAGCAAGAACTACCTGCCGTCAGTGGAGCCCATCCTCTCTGCTTCCGCGTGAGTCACTGAAGAGTGCATCTGATTGGAAAAAGGCAAGCGAAGCAGCAATAGGAGGCCTTCTCTGAAAATGGGTTCTTCTGCTCCATTATGCATTTTGAGGATGCATTGTGTGCATCCACCACCAACTCTGCAGTGCAGTCAGTGGGTGCATCTAGAGCACCATCTCGTCCTATTTTGTTGGGATTAATTCCAGGTACTAAGTTCTGAGAACACCTTGGTGCAACTTGGAAGAAAGTTCTGAATCATCCTAGAAGTCAGAAGCAGCAGGAGGAGCTTAAGGTAGAGGGAAATTGCTATACAGTATCTGTTCCTGGTTGTCAGTGATTGGACTGGGTGAAGATTAGGGAAGTTGATCTCAGGGGAAAAGTACTGAGAGCTTCTTTAGCTGGGGAAGATTAATAGAATTATAGAATAGTAAAGTTGGAAGGGGCCTACAAGGCCATCGGGTCCAACCCCCTGCTCAATGCAGGAATCCACCTTAAAGCATCCCTGACAGATGGCTGTCCAGCTGCCTCTTGAATGCCTCTAGTGTGGGAGAGCCCACCACCTCCCTTGGCAACTGGTTCCATTGTCATACTGCTCTAACAGTCAGGAAATTTTTCCTGATGTCCAGACAGAATCTGGCTTCCTGTAACTTGAACACATTATTCCGTGTCCTGCACTCTGGGATGATCGAGAAGAGATCCTGGCCCTCCTCTGTGTGACAACCTTTTAAGTATTTGAAGAGTGCTATTCCCTTACTCGCTCATCAGTTAACCTTGCTGGTTAGCTGCTTGTCCATATCTGTGAGTACGGATGTATGAGAAATTAATTTCAGTTCATTTTGATCAGGATTTACCCAGTTTGCAACCTAGGGTCAATATCTTGCGATGTAATTCATGGATCGAAAAAATGTGTCTGACAGTGCGCGTACATTTGGAAAATGTACATGAAAAGGTGTGTACTTTTGAAAAATACACACAAATGTAATTTAATCAGTGGGACAAGAATGCATACATTTGAGAAATGTGGACAACAGATGCATACATTTAGGAAACTATGCATGAAAATTCACATGGATTTTCAGGCAGAAAGCAAAAAACACACACAACAAGTTTGCAGTCTGATACAGACTCTAACTGGAACGAGCTTTAAGATGAAATTCAGAGAACTTCAGCAACCTTAACTTTTGCTGATTTGCACATCTCTATGAACAGGAGGAAAGATCACACCCACTAGAGCAGGTCTTTGCAAACGTTCAAAAGACACCAGCCTTTCACCGTTCAAATTTTGAATGTGAAATTTCAAATCGGAAATATTAAGAATTCAAGATTGGAATGTAAACTTTATCCTAAAATTACAAATTTGAGCTTTTGCTGCCCTATCTCGACAACATTGCTTCAACTCTGTTGTCAGGAACCAAATAATCATCTCCCAAATAGTTTCAAATACTACGTATCATCACATAACAAGTAGCACAATCAGGTTAGAGCCAGATTTAGGCATGTGTCGCTGGATTAGCGGAACTTTCCCACCCTTTTCTTCCCATGACAGCCCCTCCATATGCTATAGAGAGCATCAGGGGACCCTGCTGAATGAGGTGAGCTTTGGTGCAGCAATGGGGGAGGGGGAAATCCTCAAAAAGTGAGTGGTGGCACCTTCTGTGATCAACACTGACAGCTCCATGGCTGTTTTTTAGATGTATGCTGTCTTTGTGAATACTGTCTGTTTTATGGTTTTATATTTTGTATGTCATTTTTAATGTTTTAATCTTTTGTAAACTGCCCCAAGAGCTTCAGCTAGGGGGCAGTATAGAAATGTAATAAATAATAATAATAATAATAATAATAATAATAATAATAATAATAATAATAATACAATTTATACCAACTCTGAAATAATCACCTGCTGAATACCATTGCACCAGCTACCATATATTATCTCCTCAATGCTATTTCATGCTAACTGTCAAATGTTATCAAAGATATATCAGTTATCAAACCTGAAATAAAATGCCAACTACAGGTGCCAGATATTCATGGAATGTGTGAATCTTCATCACCAAAAAATTTTAAAAGCAGAATTTTTAAGAGATTCAGGTGGTGAGGGTAGTGGAAGAAATTTCATTTCAACCCTAGGAGAAGTCAGTGATTGTCAGTAAAACCTAATGGCCATGGAGAGATTTATACTACATTCAGAGCACTCAGAATTACAATATTATGTCCTGCAAAAAGCATACCACAGCAGTATCAGGAATGTAACATGGTCCAGTGAAATCCACTCTTATTCTGGTACTTCAAAGGTGACCATCTGTTTCTTTTCCTAAATGGCAAGATAAGACTATAAAACACTGCACAATTATTGGAGTCTCTCTGTTCAGCATCTGTAAAAATGGCCACTACTGTTGTTGCATCGGAGAAGGGCTTTTATTCCAATTCACTGTCTGGAGCTGCAAAATGCTCTCTATTTATAGCTGTTGTTTAATGCAATGGCTCAAAAACTTCGCTGCTGCTTGCCAATGTGAATGTGCTATTTTTATCACAACTTCAGTTGTTTAATTATTATAATATCTACTGCAGTTGTCACTGCCTTTCCATACTCTTACACAGTGGGCAACCTTCATAACACATCCATTTGATTTTTTTTGTCTTTTGGGGGTGGTGGTGGTTAACGTTGTATTTGTCTAGAAGAATCCATTAAGTTTTGTCTTTCTTTCTTTCTTTCTTTCTTTCTTTCTTTCTTTCTTTCTTTGAGCAACACAGTTAAGAAGATGAAAGAGTCAACATGTAATACCTAATGAGTTGCTCAAATTAATATTTATTTGTTTATTTATTTGCTGTGATTCTTGAGTCTCCAGATTTTAAACACACACACATTAATTATTATATGTGTGTGTGTGTGTGTCTTTAAAATACCTTTTTTTTGTACTGACAAAGTTATTGATTTACACAGTGTGATGATGATGATGATGATGATGATGATGATGATGATGATGATGATTGGAGAGGTGGGATATAATTAAACAAACAACAGCATTAGACCATGGCCTGCAGAGTTTCCCTATCCGGCCTGCTGCATCTCTTCCCAAAATCCCACCCTCTTTTCCTGCTGCTTGAACGTGCTGCTCAGTGACAAAGGCAGCACGGCTGTGATCAGATAACAGCTTTTCAGTAACAGATGCAGGGAGAAAAAAGCTCCTTTTTGTCACTCTTCAGGATGCAAATACAGTGAAGTTTGCATAGCATAGGAATGTTTGAAAAATTTCTTTCAGTTCATTTTTTAAAAAAAAATTATTTATTTATTTATTTATTTATTTATTTATCACATTTTTTTTTACTGCCCAATAGCTGAAGCTATTAAACCAGGATTTAACCAGTTCACACCGTCTGGGCCAAACATGGACTAGGGTGCAATTTGCAGTAGAAATCCATATATTTCTGAGCTTGCAATGTCATTTGCAAACAAACGTTGGAGAGCATGTGCACATTTGGGAAATGATAATGAAAAATGCATACTTCCCTAAAACAACAACTGGATTTGAGTCCCTGTGTATGTTAGTGCTGAATTAGGGTTCCCATCTCGTTTTTTTCTGTAAGTCTCCTCAGACTGACAGAGCCTCGTGTGGCGCAGAGCAGTAAAGCAGCAGTTTCTGCAGCTGAAACTCTCTGCACGGCCTGAGTTCAATCCCAGCGGAAGCTGGTTCAGGCAGCCAGCTCGGGTCGACTCAGCCTTCCATCCTCCTGAGGTCGGTAAAATGAGTACCCAGTTAGCTGGGGGAAAGGTAATAATGGCCGGGGAAGGCAACGGCAAACCACCCTGCTATAAGGCCTGCCAAGAAAATGTCAGCGAAAGCTGGTGTCCCTCCAAGAGTCAGTAATGACTCAGTGCTTGCACGAGAGGTTCCTTTCCTTTCCTTCCTCCTCAGATTTAACAGCTATAAAGTTGGCAGGTACATCATGGTCCACTCCATGCTGGGAATAGCTGCATCTATTGAATGTGGCTGGTGCAAACAGATGAGTGAGAATTTTATTTCAATTTGGTTTTCAAATGAATTTATCAAAATTCACACATTTCTTCATATTCAAGATGGAAGGAACTTGAGATCAGACAGTGGGAAAAGCAAAACTGACAGATTTGTCCATCCTGAAGAGATATCTTATGCCTCACCCATGGATGCTGGAATAGGGCTGAGAGAAGTTGCACAATTGTAGGGGTGGGTCAGCAGAAAAAACCAAAAAGCCCCTTGATTGCATGGAGACCCCTTCACACAAGTTACACATGAAGAAGACATTACTGTTCTGCTTAGACGCATGTAGCAAAACTACATCTTCCATACAGTGCAGCACCTACTAATGTTCCATTGAACAGTATTCGGTTTACTACGGCTGGGATCTAAAGAGCTTTTTACGAATGTACAGTAGAATTGCCACTGAAACATCACCTAAAACAAACTTTGGGACACCTTTGGGAGCTTCACTTTTAGAGAAAAGATGTGATGGATTTTGAAGGAAGTCAAAAGTTCCAGGAAGATTAGCAAAATTCCTCAGGGGTGTTTATACATCCATCGGTGTCAGTGTAAATTTGCCTAAAGCACAGTTCAACTTGAATAGAGAGGTTCTTCCTCAAGAAGAAGATCCGAGGGATTTCAAAGGGAGCAAGAGAGAGTTTTGATAAGGGTTTCACCACCACCACCACTGATTCTGTATGTACACCAGGATTTCCCCCTCTCTTTTCCCTCTGCACCAGCAAATTCTTCTGAAGGTCCCCAAGTTTCAGAACCAGCTTACTGTGTGGTATGAAACTGAATTGGAAAATAGTTCTTGGCACCTCTGTTATCTGTGCAGAGGTTTCCAAATGTCCTTTAGTTCCAGGAATACATCTTTCCCCATTTCCCACTGCCTTCTCAACTGTAAACTTTATGCACTGTTTTTGAATGAGTGGGGCAGGGACCACATCAAGCATCACTCCCAGAGCTTTATTACACCAGAGTTATACTGTGCAATCACTAGGCATGTGCTCCGCTCCGATCAGAACCGGAGAATCAGAAGTGAATTGGCCTGCTCCGCCTTGCCCAGAGGTGGAGTAGAAGCAGACCGTGGACCCCTAGAAGCAAGGCGAAGAGAAGCGCCCATTTTTGGAGCGATCCTCTTTCCGCGGACTGATCCGATCGCCATTTTGAAACATTTCGCCCATAGGATTGCATTGTGGAAAAGAAAAGGGGATAACTGTGTTGTTTTTGAAGCTATCTTTCTGAAACTTCTTGTGCTTAGAGAGTCATGGATGGGGTCATTTTGAGCCTACTCTCAGCTCGCTGCGTGGTGCGGTTCGCTTGCTAGAATTTTTAAAAAAGTAGGGTAAAGGCGGGAAAAAGATTACCTTTTCGATTGCTGAGGGGCAGGGTCAACTCCCGGTCATGATCACATGATCCCAAAGTTGGAGGAGGGGATAGGCAAAATGGGTAACTTGGGATTCTGGGAACTTCTCTTTCTTAGTCTGAACGGACTTTTCCCAGTGTTTTTTAAAACAGTAGCCCCACCAAATGCACAAACACAACCTGAAATCATATACTAAGCCAATAATAAGAGATAGAAAACACAGCACTGCTACACACCGTAACTTTGGGGAACAACTGAATAGATATGGTGCAAGGGGATGAGCTCCCCTAGGGCATGTGGACGTGCCCTCACTCTCCTGTACTTGGAGGGCCATCAGAGCCCTCCAAAGAGTAACCCAGTGGAGCAATGCCTATCATGAGTTGAAGTGAGCGTTTGCTTCTTAAAAGACTGGTACCTAGACAGGACCAGTCAAATTGGCTGATGCTTCCCCCTTTGGGCACGTCCACTCCCCCCCCCCATTACTGGTAAAAGACTGATATAGCCTTTTTAAAAAAAGTTCTTGTTGTTTATTCAGCAACACTGCTGCTTTTAATTCCACTCCTCCTTTGTTTATTTATTTATTTATTCCATTTTATATGCATTACTGGCTTATCCTTGGCTCACTTCCTTATGCGCCCAGAAATGTCTGCCGCCTGCCTGCCTTCCCTCCCTCCTCCCCTGCCCGCCTCGCAGGGATGGTTTGTGTCTGGCTTTGACTCAGGGGAGAAGTCCTACCTGCGCTCAATTAGACTTTTGGAAGTTCCAAATCCATTTTTCAAGTGTGGAAGAAGATTCATATTTAGGTTGATCTCTACTCTCCAATTCATGGCATCTTAGGATTTCCTTTGAAATGGCCCCATTGAGCTGTCTGCAGGTTTAAGCTCCGCCAAAAATCAGGGGATGATGGGATTGCCTTGTACCTTGGCATGATTGTGGGTCTAGATGGCATCTGTGAGTGTGCCCACTTCCCTTTTTTTAATCTGTCCAAATGTCAGAGAACAGTCCACGTCACAACAGTCCACAGCACCATGTACACTGATGATGCTATATAAATAAATAATAATAATAATAATAATAATAATAATAATAATAATAATAACGTCTGCAAATGGGGTGCCCGATTTTCATAAATTCCCCAAAAATCAGGGGATGATGGGACTGCCTTGAGTCTTAGCATGCATGTGTATCCCTGGATAAGCTATCATGGTGGCGAGTTTGAGGTTTTTAACGTGCAAATTGACGGAGCTATCAAAAGGGGTGTGAATGGGGTGCCTGATTTTCATAAATTCCCCCAAAACAAGGGGATGATGGGACTGCCTTGAGTCTTGGCATGCATGTGTATCCCTGGATAAGCTATCATGGTGGCGAGTTTGAGGTTCCTAAAGTGCAAATTGACAGAGCTATCAAAAGGGGTGTGAATGGGGTGCCCGATTTTCATAAATTCCCCAAAAATCAGGGGATGATGGGACTGCCTTGAGTCTTGGCGTGCATGTATATCCC
This sequence comes from Elgaria multicarinata webbii, assembly GCF_023053635.1. Taxonomy (NCBI): domain Eukaryota; kingdom Metazoa; phylum Chordata; class Lepidosauria; order Squamata; family Anguidae; genus Elgaria; species Elgaria multicarinata. The sequence goes on along the minus strand of NC_086178.1, from coordinate 104,627,939 downwards.
TGGATAAGCTATCATGGTGGTGAGTTTGAGGTTTCTAATGTGCAAATTGACAGAGCTATCAAAAGGGGTGTGAATGGGGTGCCCGATTTTCATAAATTCCCCAAAAATCAGGGGATGATGGGACTGCCTTGAGTCTTGACGTGCATGTATATCCCTGGATAAGCTATCATGGTGGCAAGTTTGAGATTTTTAACGTGCAAATTGACAGAACTATCAAAAGGGGTATGAATGGGGTGCCCGATTTTCATAAATTCCCCCAAAATCAGGGGATGATGGTATTGCCTTGAGTCTTGGCATGCGTGTGTATACATCCATGAGGTGTCATGGTGCCAAACTTGAGGTTTCTAACTTTAACAGAAAAAAAGGTGTATACTTTTTTAGCTTAATGCAAGCCTATGGGGGGGGAACGGAGCTCCGATTCAGATCCGGAGCTCCGCAGTGGAGCGGAGCGGACATAGGCGGAGCGGGGGCGGAGCGAAGTGGCCCGATCTGGAAATCGTGGATCTGGAAGAGAAGCGGAGCGGGGGGTCCGTGCGCACCCCTAGCAATCACTGCAAATTGCATGCAAAGGACTCAGAAGTTTTCCACCTTACAATCTGCTTTGATTTATTTATTTATTTATTTATTTATTTATTTATTTATTACATTTCTATACCGCCCAATAGCCGAAGCTCTCTGGGCGGTTCACAAAAATTAAAACCATAATAAAACAACCAACAGGTTAAAAGCACAAATACAAAATACAGTATAAAAAGCACAACCAGGATAAAAACCACGCAGCAAAATTGATATAAGATTAAAATACAGAGTTAAAACAGTAAAATTTAAATTTAAGTTAAAATTAAGTGTTAAAATACTGAGACAATAAAAAGGTCTTCAGCTGGCGACGGAAGGAGTGCAGTGTAGGCACCAGGCAGACCTCTCTGGGGAGCTCATTCCACAACCGGGGTGCCACAGCGGAGAAAGCCCTCCTTCTAGTAGCCACCTGCCTCACTTCCTTTGGCAGGGGCTCACGGAGAAGGGCCCCTGTAGATGACCTTAAGGCCTGGGCAGGTACATATGGGAGGAGGCGTTCCTTCAAATAACCTGGCCCCAAACCGTTTAGGGCTTTAAATGTCAATACCAGCACTTTGAATCGGGCCCGGACCTGGACTGGCAGCCAATGAAGTTGTAAAAGGACTGGCGTAATGTGATCTTGCCGGCCAGTCCCTGTTAGTAAACAGGCTGCCCTGTTTTGATTGTGAAGTACTCCCATGCATCCTACCTTAATTGTGCAATATAGCAAAAAGAGTCGCCGTATTTAGCCCTTACATGTTGAGCGTATCTTCCGAGCCGCCGCTGGGGCGCAGGAGCAGGATTTTAAAGAAATGCTTACATCTGCGTCAGCTTTAAAGATAAAGACACCAAAATTGGCACAGCAAAAGATATTAGGGAGAGCTTTAAGCATACCAAATTTGAATTGAGTTGGGTCATCCTTTGATTTTTTAAATGATTTTTTACATTTCCCCTTAAACTCACTTCCTGGTATGCAAAGGATTGCTGTCGCCCAGCAGCAAAAACAACAACAACCATGAAAGCTTAGCGCTATGGTGATAATCCAAGGGAAGCAGGTACATGGGATGAAGCTTTCAGTAGCTGCTTCACAATTAGGGAACTCCCAAGATGCTCACCAAACTGCAAGGACCCAATCCACAGATCCCCATGGAAACAGAAAGGACACTGTGCATGGAGGTATGCATATACATATCCACTGAATAGATACTAAACATGGTGTGTACACCTTTACTCTCCAACACCAGGCCACCAATATGCACCCCTAGCACCCACTGCCTGAGCCTACCTAAAAGGGAGGGCAAATAGGGAAGTTTGTCCCTGGGCCCTGCACAGTTGGGTTGGTGGTGGTGGTACCGAGCATTTTTAAATATAAAATTAAGTCACTAACGCCCCCGTGTGACAGCCTCTCCCTGAAAATTCCTCTGTCACAGGCCCTCAGACTCCCCTGGGCAGCCCTGGGCAGCAGCCTCATTCTGCCTAATGGTAGTGCTGGCCCTGATTTGACAGCTGTCACTCAAAGTTCATAATTTTGCCTTCAACTTTGTCCTGAACCAGCTGCTCCTATGATGTGGGGAGGTGACAATATTATCCTACATTCAATTACTCTCATCTTCCATGGGCCGGCAACACCCTATAGTAGGTAAGTCCTCAGAAGTTGTTTATACTTCTCTCCTTTTGGGGGGTATTGTATTGCGGGAATTTGGAGTGTGGGAAATAATGAGGCAGACACAAAATTGGGATTTAAACAGGGTCACATTTATTAATTGATCTACAGAAAGAGAAATCCTAAGCAGGCATCTTCTCTAATCCAGCCTCATGCTGTTGTTTTATTGGGTGAGGCATTCATGGCCAGAGAGTGGCACCTTGATGTTCGCCATCTCCCAGGCTTCCCCCTTTTGGGGTAGGGAGGCCTTCCATGTCACACACCCTCCTGCCACAGGGCTCCGACTGGGTGAGAAAGGATGGCCTCAAAGGTAACCCTTATTATCGCCAGCTGGGCCATGGGACTATGGAGCCTCTGGCATTACCAATCACCGCAATGGTCCCTCTGAATGTTCACCGACCCTAACCCACTCAAGATACCCACACATTCCTACCTATCAGCAAATGTGACCAAATTGTTAGCAACCTAATTATTTCTCCCGGCCTGTCTTGCAGTGTGAAGTATGTGAAAAAACTCATAACCAATTAAAGATTATGAGCAAAAAAAATCCTACTTGGTGTCATGTCTAACCCTACTGCCCCTGTTTTGGGAGAAGATGTTTTAGGTAATCAATCAGAATCAGATTCAGAACGAGAAGACTCAGTGCCAGACACCAGCCAGCCTGTACCAGTGGGGAAGGAAGCTCTCATGGGCGATTCCCCAGCTGGGAGTCAGTCCTCTCTAGAGCTTATCTCCTCAAGGCCAAATCCTATACACTTAGTGGGAAGTGAGGTTTCTTCTGGGGGTGAGCGTACCGACAAGCTAGCTGATGCTAGGGTCCACCGGAAGCACGTAAGGAAAGCATGAGAAGGTCAGAGAGATTACGCTAGAACCTGCCACCACACCAGGTGCTCTGAAGTTACCAGGCGTTTGAAAAGTAGCTTCTTATTCTTTTTGAATGGACAATAGTCTTGCTTAGTTTGCATAGTTTTGCCTAGGGGAGATGTTTCCCAGAGGTTAGACTCTATTCAGGTAGAAGAGACGTTTATTGCTTAATAAAGCTTTGTGGATTACTTAGCAAGCCTCGTCATTTGCCTCCAATCAAAAGTAAGAGCGTTCCGAGAAACACAACACTCAGTTTCTTAGGATGACCAGCTAGCCCACACTGCCTATAGGGAGGGACGGAGGGATCCACTCTTCAATGAGGAGGAGGAGGTGGAGGGGAGGGGCAAAAGCCATTAAATGGGCTCTGACTCCCCCTCCCCCTCAGGTGGTGCCACAGGGAGGCTGCCAATGGCATGCCTCCATGCCTCGTCTCCCCCACAATAGCCTCCCCACACCCAGGCTGCTCCCCATGCTACTGCATTTCTGGAACATTCTGGACTGAATTCATCAATGTTCTTAATGTTTCCTAGAATTTCCAAGCAGTTGGAATAAAGCTGATTGCTAGGGCTGGGCAATTATTATGAACCATCTGAATCTATTGAAGTGGAGAAATGAGAAGATTACATTAAATGAGAGAATATGCCCAAACTGTCCAGGTAATGGAATCTTCCAGAAGCAGAGGAAACCTTCTCTCTTTCTAATTCTGCTCAGCTATGCAAATATTTACCACAACACATTTACCTTTACAGATATCTGCATATTGCCTAAACTTGATCACATCTTCAGTTCATTTCAATAATATTTTGAGAAGGTTAAAAAAAGGTAATTACTCAAACCTTTCAATTTTAGACATCTTTCTCAAGATAATTGAATCATTCACAACAGAATACTTCATCTAACACAGCCACTACATAAATCTCCAAATATTCCAAATCCCTTTAGGGTTCAGTGAAATTGGAAATTACTTATTGTACTCTGTCAGAATACTTAATTCAATGGCAGACAATCACAAGTTCCCTTCGCCTAAGATGAGGCTTCATGCAAATGTATTGCCATATAATTGAGGTGGGAAGTAGTTTGGAACTATGAATATGTTCCATGTTGTTCAACTGTTGGGAAACATACAACTGAACTCACCTACAAAAATCACAATCCAACTAAAGTTAGTCATGGTCTGTAGCACAATACTATGCAACTTTACTTGGAAACAAACCACACTCTGCTCAACAACCCTTACTTGCTAGTAAATGTGTTTAAGAGTCTAAAAGGTGACACTTCATGTGCTAGACGATGTTGTTCAATGGCTTTTAAATGGTTGTTACCCATGATACCTGTTCAGATGGAAGTGGATCACAAGCTGAATATGAGCCAACAGTATGATGTGGCTGCAAAAAGATCAAATGCTATTTTGGGCTGCATTAATAGAAGTATAGCTTCCAAATCACGTGAGGTACTGGTTCCCCTCTATTCGGCCCTGGTTAGGCCTCATCTAGAGTATTGCGTCCTGTTCTGGGTTCCACAATTCAAGAAGGACGCAGACAAGCTGGAGCGTGTTCAGAGGAGGGCAACCAGGATGATCAGGGGTCTGGAAACAAAGCCCTATGAAGAGAGACTGAAAGAACTGGGCACATTTAGCCTGGAGAAGAGAAGATTGAGGGGAGACATGATAGCACTCTTCAAATACTTAAAAGGTTGTCACACAGAGGAGGGTCAGGATCTCTTCTCGATCATCCCAGGGTGCAGGACATGGACTAATGGCCTCAAGTTACAGGAAGCCAGATTCCAGCTGGACATCAGGAAAAACTTCCTGACTGTTAGAGCAGTATGACAATGGAACCAGTTACCTAGGGGAGTTGTGGGCTCTCCCACACTACAGGCCTTCAAGAGGCAGCTGGACAACCACCTGTCAGGTATGCTTTAAGGTGGATTCCTGCATTGAGCAGGGGGTTGGACTTGATGGCCTTCTAGAACCCTTCCAACTCTACTATGATTCTATGATTCTATGATCTATGGATGAGGAACCAAAGGAGACAGTTTAATTGACAGTTTTATTAACTGTCTACTTTGGGGGAAACTGGCACTACTTTAAAGAACTTGTACACTGGACCCTTTTCTGCTCTCCCCTTCTCAAGTTCTATATTTGTTAATGAACAGATATTACAAATGTTTATTTCCATGAATTGGGACTTTGATACTTGATGGAACACCTCTCCAGGCATGAACTTTCCCATACACTACTTTCATCATCTGAAGGCCTCCTCCAAATGACTCCTCTGAGGGAGGCTCAGAGGGTGACAACAAGGGAGAGGGCCTTCTCAGTGGTGCCTCCCTTCCCCACAATCGTGGAGTGATCTCCCCAACAAGGCCTGCATGGATTTGTCTTATTTTAACAGTTTAAAATTGTTTTTAAGTATATGCATGTCTCTCTGTGCGCTGTCTGTTTATATGTTTTGCGCGTAAACGGTTTCATAATGAATTTTGAAAGGTTTTAATCTTTGTAAACTGCCCAGAGAGCTTTGGCTATTGGGCAGTGTAGAAATGGAATGAATGAATGAATATTTGCTTCCTATTTGCATAGAAATGCTAATTATTATGTGAGGATAGCTGGCACATAGTGAGAAGCCCCTTCAGGCACTCGTGACTCAACGATACAGAACTGAAGAGCGCATCCAGTTTGAAAAAAACTGAGTAACTCTGCAAAAATCTACACAGTAGCCCCTTCAGAAGACACGTTAAACCATGGCTTTAACCATGGTTGTTAAGCCAGAAAGCCAGGCTGGGTTCAGAAGACACCTTTAACCGTAGCTTTAACCATGGTGAATAAAGCAAAAAAAGCCTTATTCACTGTGCTTAAAGCCATGGTTTAAGGTGTCTTCTGAACGGGCCCAGCTTGTGATTAGCATATACAACATGGGAGGCAGAAGAGTCTTTATAACCTGAGAATAGGAAAGCAATAACAAAATAAAAAAGGAGGGGGGCTGTATATATGTATAACCAAATAAAATGTATTTCCTGTGAAGTTGAACATTTATCAAAGGACAGTTGTGGTAAGAGTAAAAATGACAGATGGTTTGAAGTGCCCGCTGCAGTGAAATCTTACAGGAAGAAGGTTTATATCTGAAACATCATGGATAAAATGCATTTCAACTGCATTTCAGTGGCAGAGTTTCCAAAGAAAGCAAAATGTGAGTGCTGGAATTGTGCACTTCCTATGATGTGTAGAGACAGTCAGATTTCATGTGTGCTAGAATGGAGGAAAAGGGGGAATAATAGAGTTGAAATGATTATTCATAAGTATTAGAGAACTGCTGTAGTCTTCAGTTTTTCCATTCAAATTTTAAAGGAGAACTTCAAATTAAAAGCCCCAATTTGAATGCAAACTTTAACCATCAAAGTTCAAAATAGGAATTGTGTAGACTTAACTGTCTTGGTTATTTGAATTTTCAGCTAGCTTCTACTATGAAATTTCATAAGCTTTTACCATTCCATGCTACTGTGCAAATATTGTCAACTAGATAACATGCTTATAATATGCTGTCAGATTAAATATCCTATTAAATGTCCACTATCATATACTGCAAAAATGGAAATACTATTACATGTTATCAAACATTGTAAATATTAAATTCTATTGCATGTCATCAAATGCTGTCACTTATACTGATTTTCAAGTTGAAAACCACTAGGATACATAATTGCATCTCAGCTATCAGTACTGTCAAATGCTAAGTGCCATTGCATGTGCAATATCTGGAGGGTGCCTGGTTCCCCATCCCATGTGCTATCAAATACTGCCAAATATCAAATGTCACTATATGTCAATTATATAATATATAAAACAATCAGCAAAACTTTGAGTGTTGAAGGGGATGGGTCATATTTTAGAGGTAAAGCACATGCTTTGCTTGCAATAGATTGCAGGTTTGCTGCCTGACATCTCCAGGTAGAGCAGGGGGAAAAAAACCTGCCTGAAACCTTGGAGAGCTGCTGCCAGTCAGTGTCAGCAATACTGGACTATTTGAATGAATGGTCTGACTCAGCAGAAGGCAGCTCCCTACGTTCCTATATAAATACCACCAAATGTCAAATACTTATATAGAATATTCAGTGAATACTCGATAAAAAAATCTTCAAAGTCTATGTAATGAATATTTAATAAAGGTTTACACAGGAGAATCTTAAAAAGCAAATTCATTTCAGATCATCTGAGAATGTGTGAAAGAGAAAATGGAGGAACACTCCAAATAATAATTTACTGATTTATATATATATAAAAAAATGTATACCAACTTTAAAAAACATATTTTAAAAAATAAATAAATCCCAGGGCTGTTTAAAGCATATTACTATACTAGCTGTACCCGGCCACGCGTTGCTGTGACTCAGTCTGGTGAAATGGAAAAGAAAGAAAAGAGAAAGCACATGTTTCTAATATGTTTAATTTCACAATGGTTGTGGGTATACAATATTTTTTGTTGTTCCATTGTCTGTGCAGATATAGAGATTGTCTGGTTTGCCGACTCTAGAACACGCAACTTTTAATTGTCCATGTGAGAACCAATCCGTGTCTAGATGTAAACCGCACAATTCTAAAGATTGGCCCTGAGCTTTGTTGATGGTGATTGCAAACGCCAATCGAATGGGGAATTGCAATCTCTTAATCTCTTTGCAGCTGGACACGCATATTTGTAGTTAATTTTAACGTCTTAACGTGTCGCCACAAAGTAGAGTATTTCAGGCAAGCATTTATTTCGTCCGCTGGTGTCGAGGGAGGAATTACAGGTAATGTTTGCCTGAAATCTCCTGCAAGCAATATCAATGCATTCCCAAATGGTCTGATGTTTCCACGCAAATCTTGCAATGATCGATCAAGAGCGATTTTTTGTGTGCCATTGTGCATTCATCCCAAACAATAAGTTTGCATTTTTGCAATACTTTTCCCATGCCGGATACTTTGGAAATGTTGCACGTGGGAGTTTCAATGAATTGCATATTCAATGGCAATTTCAAAGCGGAATGAGCAGTTCTTCCACCTGGTAGCAACGTCGCAGCTATTCCGAACGACGCAAGAGCTAAGGCTATGTCATTTTGGGATCGAATTGTTGCCAGAATCAATCTAATTAGGAACGTTTTACCAGTTCCTCCTGGTACATCTAAGAAGAAGATTTTTCCAACCCCGTTATTTACAATTTGCATTATTTGATCGTAAATGTCATTTTGCTCAAGTGTTAGCTTAGGAATATTTGATTGCACATACGACAAAAGAGCACCTGTGTTGTAATTTTGTTCACGACGCAATTCTACATCGAACGAAGCAGGAGCAGATCGATTCGGTGATGGCATTCCCAATTGATTGAGAACTTTGTTCGCGATTTCTAAACACAAATCTTCAATCATTATCAATGCTTCGTTGTAGATTTCTGCTTTGGAATCCATGTTCATATTTGAATTTTCGTTGCGTATTCCATGGAAAATATCTTCAGCCATGTCCAATTTATATTTCTCCCATAACTCTGTTGGAGATGAAGGAGAGCAGGCGGTCAATATGATTGCAAACAATGCACGAATTTGATTTGGATGTGACGTGTTGCACCCGTCATTAATGCATACATCCCAGTGTCGGTCGTTCTCCAATAAATTCAGAGCTTGACATGCACTGCGGAAAGTGGCATGTGTAATGCCGTTGATAATTCTCAATTGCTGGAAAGACGTTGGACCGGCCACATTTACCAACAGCATGCGAAGAAAGAAGCATTCCTCTTGATTGGGATGCACGGTGTACAGTCTGCCTATTGTAGTTTCTTTGAATATGCCAGGTTGTCCGTCGACTCGTTCTCCTCGTTTGCGTCGTTCAAATGATTTTCTACTTGCATTCCATGTGTAATACGTAGGCACTTCCGAATACAGCAGTGTTTTCGCAAACGCGTCATTTTGACATAACGTGAAGAAAGCAGTTAATGTTGTAGCCAGTGGATTCAGGGCTATTTGTTGCACATTTGCAGCTGTGAAATAAACGCGTTGTCCATTTTCTAGATGTTCTGCTAAGTGAACAACAGCTGGACTTCGTTCATGTATGGGAAATGAAAGAATTCACCATACAGCCTCATTGCTGCTTATGTATCTTCCAGCCTGACCAGCATGTGTTGCTTTTACGTCCAACAGATGGCTCTGTTTTTCAGAACAAGCATGTTCTTACCTGTGATAGGTGTGGTGAGGAGGTTAGTGGGTTTTGGCCCCTCTGCTAGGCCGGAATCTCCTGGCAGTTACCTTTCTTCAGAACTTGGAACTTCCATAGAAGGCCGCAGTTCCGAGAAACATCGCTAGATGGCACCAAATAGGAGAGAACATGGAAGTAGGAGAGAAGGCAGAGGCAGTGGATTGGCCTACTGGTTGGTGATGTCACAATGACTTCTCTCCTATTTGTATAAGTGGCTTGGAGGAGGCCTCTGGGCTTTTATATACCCTATTTCTTCAATTCTAAGACACACTTTTGTCCCCATCTATAATATAGTTACATAAAAACACGCGCGTATTCAAATACAACATTGTGTCAAAATTTCAAAGCAATCGGTGAAGAACTTTCAGAGATTTTAGATTAGGAACAAATGAACATTTACATTTTTATTTATATAGACTACACTCACTAACAATTCAACAACACTAGAATGAGAGAATGGCCCCATTTAGAAGACACCTTAAACCACGGCTTTAACCATGGTAGTTAAGCCAAAAAGCTGGGCCATGTTCATAAGACACATTAAACCATGGCTTTAACCATGGTGAATAAGGTTGTTTTTCAAGATCTGGATCAGGGCCTAGCCTGAAGGTTACAGTGCAAACAACTCTGAAAATGGTTTGTACACAGTTGCAAAGAGCTCATTTTGCATGCAGTGAAAACCTGTGGCAAAGTAAAAATCTGAGGCCTTAGCTAGACCAGCGTTTTTCCGGGGCAAACCCCGGGATCATCCCTGTGCATTCACATGATGCACAGGGGATCCCGGGATCTTCCCTCCCTTGCCCCAGGATACAGCCCTACACTTTGGGCCTGCTTTTTCTGTGGTCTTGGGCTGAGCACGAGACCACGGAACATGTGGCCCGTTTCTGCTGGTTTACCTGGCTCCACATGATTACTTGTGCAGAGCCGGGGGCTGTGCCCATCAGGGGTCAGGTGGGGGGAGTGGGGTAATGACTTAATTTTTTTAAAAAAAGCCTTACCTTTGCACATGAGCGTCCGTGTGCTCCATCTTCTTTTTCAAAAAAAATAGTGGGTGCGATGCCTCTCTTCTGGAGGTTGCCGTGCCTTACATGTAAACGAGGGCGAGATCTCGTGTTAATCGCAACGCGAAATCACCCCTTCTCCATCCAGGATTATCCGGTAGGTCTAGTTAAGGCCAATGTAGAGGTTCCGCTAGGGAACCTGTGGCAAAACATCTGAGGAATTCCAAAGGAAGCTATATGAGCTTCAATAAGAACCAGCAACATTGTTTCAGAACAGTTTCAAAGATCCCTAGAGGTTTAACTTTAGTAACTGGCTCAACAACTGTAGGCCGGATAGGAGGGCTTGCAATGTCTTCCATATATCACAGATAAACCTGCTGGAGTATCCACGGGGATTATTCCTGCCAAAATTTGAACAAATTGCCTGCATTTAACAACAAAGCACCACTATTTCTTATAGATCACCAAACCAAATCCAAGCCCACAATTCCCCAAATAGTGCAGTGTTGTTCCTCCTCTTCTCCTGTTAAGCCATTGCCTATCCTAAATAATCTTTTGGCAATATGTTCTGAAACTGTTTTCTTTCCTAAGGAAAAAAAATGAATGCGTTTCGACATTACTTTAGAAAACCATCATCCATTGGGCAGGTTTTGATACAATCAGTGCAATGATCTGACTGAAAATATAAGATCATAAAGTGAGGATATTGTTGTTTCGCTTAGAAGATAATTCTCTTGTGGCAGGTAGGATTTATAAAAGACCATCTTTGATCTGAGGGGTTTATTGAATAAAGCATCATGCATACAATCCGATAAAAGTCTTTGTCTTCATGTTGATCTCTCAGAACAAGAATATTGAATGAAGATAGGAGTCTTAGGATGAGGTAGGCTCTTTTAAAAATAAATAAATTACAGTGCTTCCCCCCTCCCACAATAAAACAGAGTTTTATATAACCTCTGCAGAAATAGCAACCAAGAGTTCCATGTCACCTTAAAGACTAACACATTTATTCCAGCATAAACATTTGAGAGTCCACTTTGCCAAATCCATCTGAAGACATTGGCTCTGGCCATCAAAAGTCTATGCTGCAAGAACAGTAAAGACTCCCTTGGCAACTTGAAGAAAGTGGTTAGTCTTTAAGGTGACACAGGACTCTTTGCTGTTTTTGCTTGTGTGTCTCACCAAACAGAATGCAGCCTCCCAGCTAAGAGTTGAAAGTTGTCTGCCAATGGCCTTTCAAAATTCTCCAGTCTATTTGTGGCCAGAGAAGTGAGGAATAGCCAGATTTCTCCAGGGGGAGCACACATTCTCCAACAGTTTCCGGGGTGTGGGGCATACTATTAGCACTACTAGTAATCCAGCTTCCTTCTTTGATCCTAAGGGTGCTATTGTTTTGCTATTGATGAAAGTGTCGTTGTCGTCGTCATCATCATCATCATCATCATCATCATCATCATCATTTCTTATCCACCTCTCCCTCTGGATCGAGGCAGGGAACAACATTGAATACAAAACTATAAAATACATAAAACTCATTAAAAACATAAAACCAATGCATTATTAAAATCCTAGAATCTTTTAAGACAGTTTAAAATTTGACTGGGTAGACCTGCCAAAAGAGATCCGTCTTTACAGTTTTTTTAAAATTCAGGAAGACTATTAAGCTGGCAGGTCTCTACTGGCAGGCCATTCCACAGTCGGGGAGTGGCAGAAGAGAAGGTCTTCTGGGTAATGATTGCCAGCCTAGTTTTGGCTGTCATAAGCAGAACTGGGTTGACAGCCTCTCTGCCTGCCTTTTTGCCTCCTCCACATGCCTAGTGGTGTTTTGAGGCATTGTGGGTGATAGAATGGTGGCCACACTGATGGTTAAAGTTTGCATTCACACATAGAATGGTGGAGAACATTCCAAGAGAATTCTGCAAACTGGCCTTATTTTCCTAGGTGGTGAGCAGTGAAAAGATGTGCAACAGGAAGGAAAACAAAACAAAACTGCACCCTCAGCCATTTCACAGTGATTAGGTCCTTGCTGTTATTTAAACAGAACAGAGAGGTGTTTCACCCTGAGAAACCTGTGAGGGAAGTTAGGCTGGGAGTAGGGGTCTACAAGAATTTTCTTTCAGTTTGCAAATCATCAGAACGTGTCCTATTCACAACCTGAATGCAAATGCAAATGGGAACACATAGTTTAAACAAACACACACACACACACACACACACACACACACACACACACACAAACCCCTTTCACATTCCCGAACATGCATTTGAAACGTGTGATTGCATTTTTTTCATGCGCACTTAAAAATGCCCATTTTCATATTCAGCAAAACCTTTTGTTTCAGGTCTATTGGACGCCACGTCTCTTTAACAAAGGTTTCTCTTAGTCAGCAAATTGTTGGAGGTGTCATACAGTTAATGTTTCTTTTGTTCTTAGGTTTTGGAAATGCCCAATATTTGTCCCCTTTGGGAAGAAATCATCATACACATAAACTTTGTGTTGGAAAGCTCTTTAATATTTTCTGACTTATATGTTATCTTAAATTATGTACCTGCTTCTTGGAATGTAATGCACGGTCAGCATAAATGGATTTTTCGCACCCTCTTGACTGCTGAAAGATTGATACTACAACATTGGAAAGATAAAAGCTCACTGCCTATATTGCAATGGATTGAAGACCTAACAACACTAGCAACATTTGAAAGAGTGGTATAGAGGCGCCATTTACGAGTCGACTTTTATTTAGATATTTGGTCTGCCTTTACTGAAGTTTATATGAAATTTACTCCCTTTTCACTTTTTTGTTTTTTGTTTAGAACGTGGTCATATTTGAAATTGAAGTATGCAGTTACAATTGCATTTTTTATTTTTTTATTTTATTTTGTGGAAACGTACAATAACAATGTTAAAAAATTTAAAATGCACTTTAAAAAAACACTCATTTTTTAAAAAATAACAACATTATTATTATTATTATTTAAAATGTACATTTTCATGGTTTAGTCAATGGGGGAAAGTGTACACTTTTTGGAAAATGCACATAGAAATGTGCAATTTTCCCATTTGAATGAGCACTTTTCCTGGTCTACCCAAATCAAGCCACAAATGAACATAGAAGGTAGGGGAATGGAGCTTCCAAGCAGAGTTCAAAGGATCTTGGTGAACTCTAGCATCCGTGGTTCCCTCGGTCCTAGCTGAGAAATAGTAACGTGCCCAAGGCCACATCTACTGAGCTTTGTGACTCAGTGGAAATTGGAACCTGGTTTTACCAAATAGAAGCAAGACTAGCATGGCATCACTGAGGCTCTCATGACATCACACAAAGTCAAAGATCAGAAATAAAGAGTGAAGTTTTCTTATCTCATCAAACCAATATCCATCAATAAAGGGTGTGGTGGTTGTTGTGGCTGTTTTTAAAGGGAACGCTCACATTTTGAGGACTTCTCTTTTAGATATCTTTTGTGTGGTTTATACACTCACTTATTTCACCACAGAAATGCATATATATATGCGCTAAGGTACAATGAAAACAAAGTTCCTTAGAGCATAATCCTGATAGCGTTTGGTGTTGAATTGGCTTCCAATTCACTTCAGAATCCAATATAAACTTCTCCTGTTAACCTTCAAAGCTTTTCACGGTCTAGCTCCTTCCTATCTCTCCTCTCTCATCTCACACTATTGCCCCACTCGTGCTCGTCACTCCTCTGATGCCATGTTTCTTGCCTGCCCAAGGGCCTCTACTTCCCTTGCTCGGCTCCGTCCATTTTCTTCTGCTGCCCCTTACGCCTGGAACGCTCTTCCAGAACATTTGAGAACTACAACTTCAATCGCAGCCTTTAAAGCTCAACTAAAAACTTTTCTTTTTCCTAAAGCTTTAAAACTTGATGTTGTGCAGACTTTATACTGTTAGTTTTACCCTACCCTGTGCCTGCTTACCCTACCCTGTGCCTGTTTGCATTCTCTTCCCCTCCTTATTGTTTTACTATGATTTTATTAGATTGTAAGCCTATGCGGCAGAGTCTTGCTATTTACTGTTTTACTCTGTACAGCACCATGTACATTGATGGTGCTATATAAATAATAATAATAATAAATAATAATAATAATAATAATAATAATAATAATAATAATAATAATAATAATAGAAATTTCTGGATCTAGGCAAATTCTTCAGCCTTTTTCCTCCTGTTGAGTTTGATCTATTTCGGGGGGGGGAGTGTCGCCAAATAATATCTTATTTATTTATTTATTGCATTTTTATACTGCCCAACAGCCAAAGCTTCCTGGGTGGTTCACAAAAAAATGCTTTCATTCACTTCATACAGTAATGACCTTGTGATGTGGATATGCTAATGTATTCAAATGAGACATTATGTCTCTAAACCCACTAGCAGTTTTTCCCCCCTTTTTTAAAAAAATGGCAGCGTTCTAAAAATAGACTTTTGGACTGAAGACTGCAAATTGAACTGTGTTCATCAAACTGAAGTATGGTAGCTAAGCTCTGAAAATATCTGTCTTGTCAAAGGCCACTGAAGAAGTCAGTGACACAGATATCTTTTGATAACATTGTTTCAACAGCAGAGTTTATTCTTCCAGAGATGAAGCTGGGGAAATTCATATTCCTTTAAGCCAGATGGACAGCTGTTTAAATGGACTCAAAGTATGACTTCCATGACAAATGAATGGTTTTGAGGACTTTTGAAAAACAAAACAAAGCCCCCAAATAATGAACTGTAGTTATTATCAAGCTAATGGAACTTCAACTCCTCATTGGCGTACTGAAATTTATCATGATTGACACTCTGGATGATGGTATAAAATCAGATCCTTCACCTCAGGGAACTTTGTAGATGCAGAGCTTAATGGCTGTCAAGGCCTTAGAGCCAAAACAGGCATTACTTTAAATGCATGTCTAGCAGCTATGTTTTCTCTTTCTTTTTGTTTTCACTCTAAAGAACGCACAGGACCATCTGATCCAGATTTTAAAAGCCCCTGCCTGACACTCTAGGATGCCAATCTAGATCATGGCTCCTGCACTTATTGTAGAATAAAAAGTGGCCAGGGAGAGAGAGAGAGATTTAAAAAGACACATATTTAAACTAATATCACTTTTGACTTTTAGTCCCAAGACCTGTTCTGAATGCCATGTGATGGTGGACAATTCTCCCTGAAAGACAGGTTGCCCCACACAATCAATTTCCCCAGCAATATGCAGATCCTCTAGAACATCCGGTGCATTCTAGGGCACATTTTTCAGTCCACAAAGGGTGACCACCAATGTCCATACATGAAGCTGATCATCTGTACCAGAGTATTCCTTAAAATCTCCTAAAGCTAGATGAACAGACAACATGAGTTAATTTAGCCTTTTAAATTATGTGTCTTTTAATGTGTTACTGTATTTAATGCTCTCTTATGGCTTTATGGTTTTAAATAGTAGTTCACTGCCTTGATAGCTTTTTATTTAACAATTAAGGCAGTATACAAATGTTAATAATAAATAATAATAAACATTAAAAGGGCTACTTGAAGGTAGATGGTCAGAAAACCATTGAAGCACTGGATAGAGTTTTTGACTGTGGAGACCTAAAATCAGCTCCTCACAACCGTGAAGCTCATGGGATACCCTTACACAAGTCAATGGGCAAGTTCACACATCATACTAAGCCACCCTCAGAATAAGCCATAGTGGTTTGGTGGTTTGCTTGTTACTCCGTGACAGAAGATCACACACTCTGTGGCTTCCCACGGGTGGTTCCCTTCTCAGTCCTCCCACAAACTCCTGGTGTGTATCCAAGGAGTCTTTGTGGCAGAAATTCTCATTTCCTCGTTCCCTGTATCAGTACCCTTTCTGCAATTAATCCACTGGGGTTGAGGCTCATGAGGGAACCCCCCCCCCCCCGGCATCAGATCGCTAAATGCATGCAATTTTCTGAGCCTTTACAAATGTGGTAACATGTTCGCAAAATTATTATTATTATTATTATTATTATTATTATTATTATTATTATTATTATTCAAGGTATAATATATACAAGTATGCAGGACTGCAAGCATACTTGTATATATTACACCCTGAATAATAATAGCCCAGCATTATAATAGCCCAGCATACCAATATCGTCCTCTTGTCAATGTCCTTGTAAATTTCATCCTCATCTTTGGTGCTGGCCTTGCTAGTGAACACCTTTTCTAAAGGCTGTTTCACATATTACACCTGCCTGAAGAGTTCCTTCTCCTGCAACCACCAGCTGATTTTGGTTTCCATGCCCTCATGCTTGTTGCTTCCCTCCGCTTTGTTAGCAGTCAGATCTGACTGCTAACAAAGTGGAGGGATTGGTCAAGATACACACATGTCAAAATAGGGCAGTGAGTGGATTGGTAAAGATACACAACTTCGAAGGCAGAACAGGGAGACAGGTGACACAAATTTCAAGCCAGAACAAGGAGTGAGAGAGATTGGTAAATATACACAAATTACATGGCAAAGCGATGAAGCTGAAAGAAAAGTTACACAACTTTTATAGCAGCACTTGCTGAAGACCAAATAAATAAATAAATCCATTAGGAATAAAAGGCTGTGAATGCATTTGGGACTCTCTTCTGCGTCCTTTTTTCTTGACTTTTTGGAGCACAGGGCAGAAGGCATTGACTTGGGAGGAGGGAAGATGGCAGCAGCACTTGCAAGATTGCAAGGAGTGGCAGAGGCTTTCGATGGTCTTGTCGTGTGGCTCTCTAACCATTCCTGACAACCCACAATGAAGTTGTCCCACCTTGTTCAGATGTCTTGACAAGCCACCCTGAAAACTGGACACCCTAAACAACCCAACAACAAGCCATGGGTTCACAGGATGTCTTGTTCTCGGAAAATAACCCACGATAAAAAACCCAAAAAAACTCTGGGTTCGAACATCATGACATGCCACTGTGAAATGACCCATGATGACAGCCCACTGTGGTTTATCATGTCATGCAAAGTGAGGTCAATACCTCTCCACCAAATCTGCCTGTTATGACCATAATGGGATAACCTCATTTTACCTGCCATAAGCAACCTGGAGTTAAGGCAAGATGATTTGTGATATAAACACATAAAACAAATAAACTTGCCTATGTAAATCCATCCTAAATCACCAAGACTGTTTTCAGTTTGGGTGCCCTTGAGTAACGGAAAATAGCTCATTAAGCAGCTGTAGAGATAGCAAAACCACAGATGACATTTAAATAAACAGTACTTAAAAACATATGGGAAACTGTTCAAAAGAAATGATGGAGAGAAACCTGCATGGAGAAAGTGGATTTTCAAAAAGTGTAAGTGATTGGGTTTGAGGGGGGAGAAGTTTTA
Organism: Elgaria multicarinata webbii; assembly: GCF_023053635.1. Lineage (NCBI taxonomy): Eukaryota > Metazoa > Chordata > Lepidosauria > Squamata > Anguidae > Elgaria > Elgaria multicarinata. The sequence continues at coordinate 104,610,296 of NC_086178.1, read as the reverse complement.
TGACGTTTAATCACTATCAATTTGCAGGTGTATTTCTAGAGTTCCTACATTTATGGCCCACGAGCTCCGTTCAGGTTAGGATGGCCACTTATAAATCCCTTAAAAAGAGGACAGAAGAGAATCCCAATTGGCATGCAAATTGCATATGCTAATTTTATATATAGGCACATCTTAAGGAATAATAATTATCGTTTAAATAGAAATGCAATATATTTTACACTAGTGAGGAAGATTGTGACCAGGTGGTTTATTTATTTATTATTTATTATTGCATTTATATCCCACCTTTTTTCCTCCAAGGAGGGTGGTGGTGGTGGTATTTTTCCCTTCCCTTTATCTTGACATAAAAATGGGGAGATGATTGTGGGGTGGGGGGTTGCAAGCATTTATTTCGAGTGCATATTCAAAGGGAATGTTAGCAAAATCACAATTGTTTTTAGGTGAACAAGTGAATGTTCACCCCACCCCCATCAGAAAGTAATCTCAACAACTCTTGGATTTACCTGGACATGTTTCCCCATCCTGATATATTATATATATATATATATATATATATATATATATATATATATATGTGTGTGTGTGTGTGTGTGTGTGTGTGTGTGTGTGCGCGCGCACACACACACACACACACACACAGAGTATGTTTCTTGGGAAAGGTAATAAGTTGCAGTATAAGGCATACCATTTCTTACTTTAACATTTTTTTCTATCAATACATGCCACATCTGTGTGGACTACAGTTCAATTTTAGTTACACAGTTGCATTTGATTGTATAAAACAATAGATTTATAGATTGCTCTCAGGGTGTGCACATAAAAAATAAAACAGACAGAAATGTCAATACGTGTAATTAATGGCTGTCAGTATATATGTTGGCTTGATTGCTGCTGTTTCTTTTGAAAAGGGGTATTTATTACTGAAACATCTTATAAACATTCGAAGCACCTTCTGCTTTCACCCATGCTCAAAATGCAGGTGGGTGGGTGACCTCCACCTTAACTTTTGTGTCGGTTCCCTGCTACTGTTTTTACAAGGCAATGAGTATGGCAGGATTTGGTTAAAAGTTGGAGGAATTGTGACATCAGGGGTATGGATTTCATTAGGGCCTCACCTATCCCCCCACCCCATAATTTGAACACTGCCTTTTACCTTCAGAACTACCTTTACTAATGTTTAATCTGGTCTCTCCTCCACCTTTCCCTTTCATTTTGTAAAATCATTCTTCATTTGGCCTTCCTTCTCATTCACTTTTTCCTTCACTGTCTCAGGAATGCCTCCGACTTTATGGTTGGCACTGCGGGAGCCCGTACACAAACAGAAAAAAAAAAAACCCCACATAAGCCCCTTCCATCTGGTATGAGGGGCATACGCAATTAAAAGGGTCACTTTTCATGTTAATTTTAAAATGATAGAAATGTGTACCCCACTTTTCTAATGTATACGCATTACTTAGAAATGCTTAGAATAAAAATACATCACACTTAAAACAATAATAACAATGATTCAAAAGAGAGGCAAGCACAGCAAATAAAACATAATAATCAGATTAAGATTATCAACCTGGCAAAGCAAAAGTCTGTAGTAGTAGTAGTAATAATAATAATAATAATAATAATAATAATAATAATAATAATAATTTCACTAACTATCAGAAGACAAGAGATGGGGACACCCGAACCTCTTGGGACATGGAGTTTCACAATATTGGTGCAGCAACTGAGAAGGCCATGTTTCTTGTCTCAACCAGTCACGCCTCCAGAAAAGGGGATCTCCACTTGATCTTAATGATGGGCAGGCTGATACGAGAGAAGGCGTGGGCCCAATCCGTTTTCACGTATTTCTCACAGATAACTTAAAGGGGAAAGCAAACATGTGCCTTTCTTATGACATAAGAAGAGTCAAAGATTTATCTAATCCTTCATGCTGTTCCCACAGTGGCCAACCACAGGCCAATGGGAACAGGACATGAATGGAAAACACCCTGACCTTTTGTTCCCCAGCAACTGGCATACAGAGGCAGACTGCCTCTGATATTGAAGGTAATATATAGCCATCATGACTAGTAGCCATTGATAGCCATATCATCCATGAATTTGTTGATTAGCTTGTGTAGCTTAAAAAAATCCACTTAGCGAACTACCATTTCTAAACAGTGCAGTTATGCATGTCTACTCAAAAGTATGCCCCATTGTTTTAATGGGGCTTACTCTCAAGTTAGTGGGTATAGGATTACAGCCTTAGCTGCACAAACCTTTCTCTTAGAGCTATCAAAATAAACAACACCCTGATCAGCAGTTAGTTTTGATGGAGGGCCATTTGGACAACAGATTAGGGGCGAAGGGCCAACAACTTCCCCTTCTCCCAAAACAGCCGGCTGCCAAATCCCTTTCAGCAGCTGCTGACCTTCCATATGTCTCTTTCTTCATCTGCTGTTGAGAGACCTCATGGCACCATCCAGAGGCCAGGTTTGACCTATGGACTGCCAGTTGCTTCTCTTCCACACAAATAAGCAACCTATGGTCCTGCAGATATTGTTGGACTTCAATTCCCTTTTACCTTGTCTTTATTTATTTATTTATTTATTTATTTATTTGATTCATACCCTGCCTTTCCTCCAAGGAAAATGACCTTCAAGGTGGCTATCAATAATAGCAAGCAAAATTTAAAATAAAAACTTAGTTAAAACAATCACAAAACAAATTTGTTTAAAACACAATTAAAAAATGCAATGTTAAAAGCATAAATGCGACAGCCAGCCCAGCAGACCAATTCGAAGGATGCCAAAGGCCTGCTTGAATAAAGCTCAGATCACTTTGTGGTTCAATAGCCAGTGAGGCTTTTTCATCAGACTAAAAACACATCCGACTAAAAATACAAAGCAAGAAGAATACAAAGCGTCAACATATGAAAACATATGGGGGGGGAGGGGAAAATCAAGCAAGAATTTAACAAATGACAACTGATTTGTATACTAAATATTTTAAATTAATTAAAATCAATAATCTATATTATTATCTGTCTTCCTCTTCCCTAGAGTTAACTTAACAAATTTAGCAGTTTGGTGTGTCACAAAATAATCTGTCCCAGCAAATAGGAAAGGAGTCATGGGCATTCCAAAAGAAAGGGAACCAGATCCTCTACCTTCTGGGATCCACCTTGACAATGTCTATTTGCCATAAGTTGGCCACTAGAGTGCCCCTTAACTTCCATCAACTGTAGGGTGTTTCATCTGCATTTAGTTAGGAGCCATCTAAAACCGTATGGACAAATAAAATACAAATATGGGGTCAAGTTTTCCTGATGGTGGAAGGACAGCATAAGAACATAAAAAGAGCATTGCTGGACCACACCAAAGGTCCATCTAGCCCAGCACTCTGTTCACACATTGGCCAACCAGCTCTTGAGCAGCAACTCAGAAGTAGGACACTAGTGCAATAACCCTCTCCATCCATGTTCCCCAGCAAGTGGTGTACATAGACTTACTGCCTCTGCTACTGGTGGTAGAACATAGCCATCAGGACTAGTAACCATTGATAGCCTTCCTCGCCAGGCATTTATCTAATCCCATTTTAAAGTTATTATTATTATTATTTATTTATATAGCACCATCAATGTACATGGTGCTGTACAGATTACACAGTAAATAGCAAGACCCTGCCGCATAGGCTTACAATCTAATAAAGTTATAGTAAACAATAAGGAGGGAAAGAGAATGCAAACAGGCACAGGGAAGTGTAAACAGGCACTGGGTAGGGTGAAGCTAAACAGTATAGAGTCAGAACAAACTCAATATTTAAAAGCTATAGGGAACAGAAAAGTTTTTAGCTGAGTTTTAAAAGCTGTGATTGAAATTGATGGCCATCACTACATCTTGTGGTAGTGAATTCCATAGTTTGACTATGTGCAGTGTGAAGGAGTAGGGCTGATTGGAGTTCCAGTCTGGGAACACATAGAATCATAGAATAGCAGAGTTGGAAGGGGCCTACAAGGCCATCGAGTCCAACCCCCTGCTCAAGGCAGGAATCCACCCTAAAGCATTCCTGACAGCTGGTTGTCCAGCTGCCTCTTGAAGGCCTCTAGTGTGGGAGAGGCCACAACCTCACCAGGCAACTGATTCCATTGTCGTACTGCTCTAACAGTCAGGACGTTTTTCCTGATGTCCAGCTGGAATCTGGCTTCCTTTAACTTGAGCCTGTTATTCCGTGTCCTGCACTCTGGGAGGATCGAGAAGATATCCTGGCCCTCTTCTGTGTGACAACCTTTTAAGTATTTGAAGAGTGCTATCATGTCTCCCATGTTCTTGGACTGCCACAAGTTGCCCAACCTGACATACAGGTTTTGCTTGTTTATTGTTTAATAAATGCAACATGTAATATGTTGTTGTATTTCCATTTCTACATGACTAGAAAACAAAATGGCTCCCCTTAGAATACAACCCTATTCATGTTCAGAAAGAAAAAGGCCTGCCATTCCCAGTATTCTCAACCAGCAATATTGGGAGTTGTGGGTTTCCCCCCCCATTTAAATATGCATAGGATATTTAGATGCATTGCAATAAATGTATTGATAATTTAGTTTTTCCCATTTCCACAGTAAATATTATATTAAAAAAAAACTGAGAAAAGGAACCATCAATTATCAGGGCCCTGTCCAAAACTAGTTTTGTTTTTTCTTCAGAATTGCCAATCCTGAGTTCAGTGCAACAACAGAAATATTTATGAGTCAGTAGTATCATGAAAACATTGGCTGGCATTAAACAATATGGAAGGTTATGTTGTCAAGGAGCACAAATGTGAATGGCAGAGATAGCATCAAGCATGGAACCAACAGTTCAAAAGAAGAAAGCGGCAGTATGTCACAAGATTAGCGTGAATGGCATACACAACTTGTAGTAGCTGCAATGGTGAATGATAGAAACTGACCCAGGGCTGGTGATAATAATGACAATGACAAATCACTTTCAGGGCTCTTTGAACATGGTATCTTTAATGATTTCAGCATAGCTGCTGCTAAGTCAGGACTGGGCCACCAACTTCCTGAAGGGCCGCTTCAGTTGAAAGCCGCATACAGGTCCTCTGTGCTGCAGAATTCCTCATCACTGGTGCATTTAAATGACGAATGTTCCTTGCGTTCAGTATTCACTTCAAGTTCTTCACTGCTGGCAGCATCCTGATGGTGACACTTAATAATGCTGGCTATTTTGAAGAGAGACATTAACAGGCTTGCGGGCCTTGCTAGACCTACCAGTTAATCCGGAGAGAAGAAGGAGCAAGGCCGTGCTGCAGCTAGCACGGGCCGTCACCCTTTTCTACACGTGAGACGCGACAGGGCAAGGGAAAGCCCTGTCGCGTCCTCCATTTAAAAAAAAACTTAAAGGGGCCGTGTGCGCAGGAGCGCACCAACGATAAGGTAAGTCTTTTTTAAAAAAGGGTTCCCTGCTCCCCCCTGCCCCCGATTCCCCCCAACGTATGATGCCCCCCGCTCGTCCCCTCACTCGCTCGCCTGCTCGCCATCCTTGCTCGCTCCCCCGCTCACCCCCTTGCTCGCTCGCCTGTCCACCCCCGCTCGCTCGCCCACCCCCCTCGCTCTCCCGTCCACCCCCCCGCTCGCCATGTCCACACACACACCGCTTGCCATGTCCACCCCCCTGCTCGCCATGTCCACCCACCCGCTCACCTGTCCACCCCCTCTCACCTGTCCACCTCCCCGATCACCTGTCCACCCCCTGCTTGCCATGTCCACCCCCCGCTCACCTGTCCACCCCCTGCTCGCTCGCCCACTCAACATGTCCAATGCCCCCTCCTCCCCCCATCCGTGATCTCCCCCCCAGCCCGATGTGCATGGCTTCTCCTGGCTACTTGCGAGTAAGTGAGCAGCCAGGAAAAGCCACGGAATTAGCTAGACCTTCCGCAGCCCCGGGCACAGCCCGGGGCTGCGTAAAAACCGGGACACAAGCGGATCCAGTTATCCTGGTTCAAGGGAGGGTTTAGCCCTGCCTGACCCCGGGATTCCCTGTGCATTGTCTGCATGCACAACAGGGAGCCTGGGCCTCACATCAGGCTAAACCCTGTCTAGGAAGGCCCTGGGTTTACATGAGTATGGGGAAAGGGTGAAATAGGACTTGGTTTGTCTTTTAAGAATTTTGTTTCTGTGGGAAAGAAGGAGTTTGGGTTGGCTGACTGGTAGGAAGGGATGCAAGGGTGCAATTCACTTTCATTGTTGCTCCCCTGAGTACTTTACAAGGGCACCCAGCTCCCTAGATTATGTCCCTACATTACACTTGCTGTGCTCCTGTGAATTGCTGCAAATGTGCTTGTTTCTGAGCCAGCTCTACCAAACAGATAACGGCGTTTTCTCTGACAGAATAAAGCCAGGGCTGTTGTGGGGTGAGGTCTTCCTACCATTTGGGAATATTCCTCTGGATTGCCTTTATTTCTGGTTATTGTGAGGCAACGTAATCACAACAAAAGCTTTCAAGGCACACTCACTGATTTCCTTTGTAACTTAAAATTAATGTTAATTATAATGTCATTGTTTTGAGAATTTAAACATTTTTTCCCTGCTAGAGGTGCATGTCCATTGCAGGTGTCGATGCACTGAAAGTTGTTCCATTTTTTCTATGTGAATTCCAAATACATTGCGGGTCCATGGGGCTCAAGTAAAAAAAGAAGAAGACATAAATGGGAATGGCTTAAAAGCAATAAATTGTAGATGGCTTTTATCTGCATCTAGCTGTGTATCCAGGAGATGCACATCTACAGCCACAGTTCCTAACATTTTGCATTTTTGCACAAAACATTCCTTTTAAGAACTGGCTAGGACTAAGCCCCCGTCTTTACAGTGGTACTTTGCCAGCACGGGGCGTCTTGCGTCTGCAATTGCATTCCTTCCCGACATCTGTGGGATCTTTCCAGGTTTTAGAAGTAAAAAACAAACAAACCGGGGGGGGGGAAGGAGAGGAACAGGGCTATTCCTCCTCCCCTTTTGAATTTTATTATCTGTATTTCCGCAGCTGCACAGATACAGATAATAAAAAGAAAAAGAAATGGGGGAGGAGAGGGGGAAGCCAGAGACACAAGGAGAGCAGGCAGGGACCGGGGGGGGGGGGAACCACCTCTCTTCTACTTCCTCTGGCTGCCCATTCCTCCCCCCCCCATTTCTTTTTAGTATCTGTATCTGCACATCTGCGGAGATACAGATAATAAAATTAAAATGGAGGGCAGGTATAGCCCCATTCCTCTCCTCCTCCCCATTTTTTTTTTTAACTTTTGCAGGTGTAGGGCCACCCATGGTGAAAAATCAGGGGGTGTCATGGGTTCCGCTGACAAAAAAGTTGGGTTAAGTTCACAAATTTTGGAGTGGAGTTTCCAGGGTTTGCCCCTGGATGGCTTCGCAATGGCGGCTGTGTCATGTAGATGACATGCCGCCACTGCGAAGCCGCCCCGGCGCAAACCCTTCAAGTAGACATGCTCTAGGGTTGAGCACCATTCAAAACTCAGCCTAATTATTTCAATGCAGTTATTTCTTAATAATACAGGCATGAAGTGAAGTCAGAATTTGCCTTCTTGCGTTGAAAAAGGAATCTCCAAATAGAAAGATCTCTACAATCTCCTGTGAAATTTGATGCATGTGTGGGTTGCTGTTTTTCCTTTTTCTTTTCTAATTGAGACAGCCTCTTTACATTTTAATATCCTCAGTAATTATACCTGAAGCAAATAGTTCATATTCATCCTGTCACTTAAGGCATTCAAAGGCATGGATTCTTGTTTTGTTTTTGTTTGTGACTTACAAGTACCTTATACGACATCATTAATGCCCAAGGTGTTGCCTTCCTGAGCTTATCAACTGTGTGACTTTGAATCCCACCTGATAAATTTACTCAATCCCTTGTCAAAACAAAGAGGCAAATCTAAACATTTTCATAAATCACTCCACATGCATAAGAGCAAGGAAAATTCTTCAGAGAAACCACAGGAGACTTCTAATTGCAGAACGAGATGTTGGAAGATACTGAAATGTAAAAGAAATGGATCCCTTGGGAAGCAGCCTCATCAAAGCTCAAGGTTTTAATCCACAAAGAGGACAGATAAATGGAAGACCTAAGCTACTTGCAATCCACCAAAATGAACACAACAAATCTGCCCTGAGCCACAGATTGTATCAAGCCAAGTACTTTACAACCCCTACTGTTTTTGTAGTCCCAGTAAGGCAACAAAAGCAGGGAGTTTATAGAGGTCTAGATAGTCCATCATGTACGGCTACAGTGCTCGGTCTTATGTAGACCTGGTGTGAAGGTTTGAGGCCTACATAGGCAAGGTAATAAAGTCAGGCTTAGAGGCCTGGAATTTTTCTCTTGGGAGAGTGTATCCCTGAAAGGAGTAGTTTTATTTCTCCAGTTCAGATTTGTTACCTGGTTAAGTTTCATTTCTCCAGTTCAGTTTCATTTCTTCAAAGTGGAACAGTACTTTCTGTTTTTCGGGAAGAGGGTATAAAAGAGTGAGAGAGCCAGGGAAGAACAGACCCAGGGCTCATCTATACAAGCAGGATATTCCACTATGAAAGTGGTATGAAATTGGTATATAAAAGGCAGGAGCCACACTGCTGCTTTATAGCGGTATTGAAGTGCACTGACAACTGTTGGGGCCCATTTACATGAACAGGGATGACCCCGGGACGATCCCGGGACAAACCTTAGGTCTAGCTAAGGCCTCAGCTGCAATCTACACATTTCCGACCTTGCAATGCAATTTGTAGAGAAAAAAGCCATGAGCTTGATCATGTATACATTTCAAAAGTATGTTTGAAAAAAGGTGCATCATTTTGAAAAGTGCACAGAAATATGTTTTCACCAAAAGAAGAAAAGTGTGTACTTTTTGAAAATGTGCACACACAAAATTATACTTTGGAAAAATACCCACCCAAACATGAATGGATTTTTCTACCATTGTGGGGTGGGGTGGGGTGAAGAGAGCTCAAAATCTGAAACAGAGAGGAGTTGGGGTGAGCTTCAAGGTGGAAATCAGATAACCTTGACAAGCTTTTATGGATTTTCACATCCCTAGTTTGTCTAGGGTGACCATATGAAAAGAAGGACAGAGCTCCTGTATCTTTAACAGTTGCATAGAAAAGGGAATTTCAGCAGGTGTCATTTATATGCATGCAGCACTGGTTGAAATTCTCTCTTCATCACAACAATTAAAGCTGCAGGAGCATTACCCTCTTGACCAGAAAAAAAAGAGGATATGACTCCTGCAGCTTTAACTATTGTGATGAAGAGAGAATTTCACCAGGGACTGCCTGCATAGAAATGACACTTGCTGAAATTCCCTTCTACAGGAATACAGGAGCCCTGTCCTCCTTTTCATAGGGTCATCCTAAGTTTGCCCATTTCTGAGATGCTTGGTTGCTCTTGCTCCACCATTAGTTGCAGATTTGTTCTGTTGCTTTGGAATGAAAATCTATCTCTTCACGCATTGCTGCAGTGTTTTGTCCCTGCTTCCTGGGTCTTTGTTTAGGGAAGTAGTGCTGAGCCAAAACAAAGGGGTACATTTTGTGAAAATTTGCTTTCCCCCTTCTCAAAATACACCCAGTTCCACTGACTTTTTAAGTGGAGTAAAAAGAGGACAGAAGTGTTCTTCACTCTCTCCCTCATTCTCTCTCTCACAATCACACATGCACACGCACACGCACACACGCACACAGCCTCTTCAGCATTCCCCTCCATGGTACACTTTTAGCCTGTCTGTACCCACCAAATGCTTCATAGCCCACTTTTTAAAAAAGAAATAAATGGCACAATAACCCTAACAGTGGCCCTTTCTATACCTAGGGTTTTTCCTGGATCATCCCTGGGTGTCCAAACAATGCACAGGCAATCCCAGGATCAGGGAAAGATGATCCCTCCATTTCCCCGGGATAAGTGAGACCTCAGTTGTCCCGGTTTTGCCCGCGGTCCCAGGACAATCTCGAGGACCGCAAGCAGTGTGGATGCTCATCCCGGCTTCTTCCCTCTTCTCCGTGAGTAGCAGGAGTCATCAGAGGGAAGGAGCCAGGCCAGGCCAGAGATGGGGTGGGGAGTGCAGTAGGGGCTTTTTAAATTTATTTTTTTACCTTAAAGTTTCGCTGGAGTGCAAATGTGCTCCAGCTCCTTCAGCTTTAAAAAAAATGCGTGACTCCACTTGCGTGATGTCCCTCCTTCCATCCCAGACATTGCGCTGGACATTTGGACACAGGGGATGATCCCGGAAGAAGGTAAGTCTGGGATTGCCCCCCTCCCTCTACACCTGTATGGTGTAGAAAGGGCCAGTGACCACTCTCAGATACTGAATTTTAGATTCAGATCACCATCATACAGGGGAAAATCGTGTTTGCTTACCATCGCTTCTCCGCCCACATGTTTGTCCCTCACTGCTTCCTCTTTTGAAAGAGGAAGTAAACCACTTGCACGTGGCCCATTCAGTGCGCCATTTTGATCCCGCTGCTCAGCCGGAGACAGCAGCAACTTCCATCTTTTAAAATACATCAGACTTACTGGGATCTTTTTTTGTCACGCAAAGAAGGCTAGATTTTGGGCAGATTTTGTCACTCGTCTGATGGAGCTCTTAGATCGGCCACTGCTCCCATTCAGTTTCATAGTTTTGATCATCTCACACGGATTAAAAAATACGTTTCAGTAAAGCAAGGGACAGATACTTTTTCTTTTTAGAACATTGGACAAAATGTTCCATTACAAAATTAACAGAACCCCCATGAAAATCCTTTCAATTGTCCTGTTTTGTTCTTTGGATTTAATTGTCATACCTGCAGACAGAAGTTAATTCTTCTGCATGGCACGTAAACTTGCAGAGTGAGGAAACAACTTCAAATTGCTTTGCTATTGGATCTAATTTTCATTCTCATTGGTGGGTCTGTTGTTGTTGTTGTTGTTGTTGTTGTTGTAAATAAATGATATCTTTTAGTGGCTTCCCATTTCTAGTATAAGAACAGTCATATAAACCCATTTCTCTTTCCCCACATAGGCCGTTTCTACACCTGCCTTTTTTTCCAAGGGATCATCCCAGGATCATCCCTGTGCATGCAAATGACATACAGAGGATCCCGGGAGCAGGCAGGGACGATCCCTCTATTTTCCTGGGATAATCCTTAGGTGTAGAAAGGGCCATAGTGTTGTCCTAGATATGTTTTCTAATGGCTTCATATTTCTGTGAATATCCTGGCTGCTTCGACAATATGCTAGGGACAAACGTCTGCAAGAAAAACAGTTATTATGATTTTATTAGAATGTAAGCCTATGCGGCAGGGTCTTGCTATTTACTGTTTTACTTTGTACAGCACCATGTACATTGATGGTGCTATATAAATAAATAAATAAATAAATAAATAAATAATAATAATAATAGATCACCCCTGGAAAATTGCAACATGGTTTTCTAGTTCATAAAAAAGAAGGGTCATGATCTCATCTGAGACAGCAACTTTATTCAGCTCGCTGTAACTGTGCTAACCTTTTACTTACTCCTCTGTAAGTTAGGGTGACCATATGAAAAGGAGGACAGGGCTCCTGTATCTTTAACAGTTGTATTGAAAAGGAAATTTCAGCAGGTGTCATTTGTATATATGGAGAACCTGGTGGAATTCCCTCTTCATCACAACAGTTAAATGTGCAGGTGCCCTGCCCTCTTTTAAATCTGGTCATTGAAGTCTATGGCCATGGCTAGACCAGGCTTGTATCCCAGGATTGTCCCAGGATCATCCTTGAGCATCCAAATGACACACAGGGGATACCAGGAGCAGGCAGGGATGACCCTTCCATTTTCCTGGGATAATTCTTAGGTCTAGCTAAGGCCTATGACTCCTTCTCCACTCCACCTTATGACTCTAAACATGCAAGCGTCATGACTTCAACATCAAGGCTAGAGCTACACTGATGCTTTACAGTGGTATTGAAGTGCACCAATAACTGCTGGGGACATTACACATTCTGTATAATGCTTTTCTACCATTATTTCCTGCTGTTTATTCTGTATTATCTAAAATGCTGCAACAGATGTTGTTGTGTGTCCTATAAGGTATAAATGCACAAGGGGGATATGGTGTTACCATGATGGGATCATAATGATTTGACACAAAGACCTCAGCTAGACCTAGTGGTCTAGCAGGATGGAGGGGTGAAGATCCTGCGATATTTTTATCGCGAGATATCCCCCTCTGTTCACATGCAAGATGCGATGACCCCAGAGAGAGAGGCGTCATGCTTGCCATTTTTTTTTTTTTTTTGGAAGAGACAGGAGCGCATGAGCACTCGTGTGCAAAAGGTAAGTCCTTTTTTTTTAAAAAAAAATCCCCACTCACCCCACCCCATCCCCAATGGGCACAGAGCTTCTGAGGAGTTCTGCGCCCCATGCGCAGGTCCAAGCTCCTCACAAGTAGACGAGACAAACCGTGATGCCTGGCCACATGTTCTGCAGTCTCGGGCTCAGCCGGAGACCATGGGGAAAAATGGTCCAAAAGTGGATGGCAAGATCCCGGGGCAAAGGAAGGATCATGCCTCCCTGATCCCGGGATCCCCTGTGCACCATGTGGACGTACAGGGATGATCACACGGATCCCCCCAGGATAAACCCCCATCTAGCTAAAGCCAAAGGGCAGATCTGGCCCAAGTCAACCTTCTTTTCTCTCCTCCCCCTTCTTTAGATCAGTAGATCCTGAAAGCTTGTCCACTAATTTACATAGTTGGTGGGTCCTAATAAAGCTATGGTCTGACCATGGACTATAAATTTACAACGTCAGGGACAGGGATGGTGTGTGGTGGTGGGGAAGGGGATGAAAAGCCAAACAAGCATTCTGAGATAACCAGCAAGTGCTTCAACTTTAGAATCATTGAACTATGTGCTAGTAGAAGGAAATTAAGCACTCAGCTCCCTCAAACACCGTTTGTCTTTCTGTGTTTGTAATGTAATTAGTGTGTGTAACACTTTGCTGGTAATGGAAACAATAATTGGACTCCGACGGTCTAATTAGTACCATTCCTTTTTATTCTTTTCTCATTTGCCACCCACGGAACTATAACTGTACCCCAGGTCCTTTCATCTATTCTGGGCCCTATCCAACTCCCATCTAAATGCTCTCTCTTGGGGGTTCTTCATTGTAGGATGGAGGGGTAAACTAAATATCCCCTTTTCCACTTCTGTGGAGGAATTAGCTTCACAGGCCCAGTTCTGACATATTTCAGACCGAACAGAAACTTTCCCTCCCTCCCCAAAAAATGTGGGGGCATTGTCCAAATGGGGCATCCCTGTATCCAGTGCCCTATGGCATGCTCCCACATCAGTGTTGCCAGTGTGGTGGAAGGAAGAGAGGCATCCCCACTCATTGGCAGACGGGCAGGTGTACTTCTCCCCAAAACCTCTCAGCTGTGTCATAAAAGCATTCCACACCGGAGCCAAATCCTGCAGATGTGCGGACCGCAATCCCCACCCCCACCCCATCCCCTTTTTGAAAGAACGAATTGTACATTAGGGAGTCAGACTCAGAAGATAATTCATCTCTTGAAAATCAAAGATCACAATCATTTGGCATTGCGAGGGGAGAAGGAAACATTGCCATGGACCAGGTAACTGCTTCAGGAGCTGTATCCAGTTGGCCATTTCTGTTCACAATGAACAGCCCGATCTGACAGACACCTACTTAGAAGTAAGTCCAATTGAATTCAATGAGACTTACTCCCAAGTAAATGTGCATAGGATTGCAGCCTACTTGGTTCTATTTCCCAGGTATGAACATAGGGAGAAAGGTAGGCATGCCCCTTGGACTTGCTTCTCCTCTTCACTCCTGCAATGTGCTTGTTCACCTGCCTCTTTCTCTGGCTCAGACAGTGGGCATGTTAAGAAGAAGGAGAAATAGACACCCCTGCCTCCTTGCTCACTGGCTCTGCCTGTCAAGCAAGAAAATAGTGTCAATGATGAGAAAAAGATGAGGAGTTGTTGACAAAGGTGCTGAGAAGGTAGAGTTGCTGAGGGAGGGGCTCCACTGAGGGCATCTTGCCCAAGGGACCTCAAAAACTTGGACACAGCATGGTATGTACACCAAAGGGAATATGTATATGTATGCGTTTGAATTAAACACATACATGTAAATTTAAATTCCTCTTTTCTTAAGGTAGGAAAATGGTCACACACAAAAATGCTGCTAAAATATGTTGATGCTGATTAAAATGCAACTTTTATTACATAGCTTGTATAACGTGACTACAATCTAAATGTGCGATACTGGCTGGACCACAGCTTCCTGCCACCCACACAAATCTGTGTACAGATGATACACAGAAGTTACAGATGTGGGGATAATCAACTCATGGAGGGGTGGGGGGTGTACCTGTTCCTGACCCCCACTCATTGTTTGAGTTTTCTGCACAGAGCCTATGGTTATCGGGGGATAACCATAGGCTCTGTGCAGAAAACTGTATTTTTCACCATCTCAATAGGGTTCCAGCCATAAATGTCAATAGCTAAGTGTTGCATTTCTTCTAGAATTAACAAACGAAATTATGGAGATTCCAATCTTAGTGTTATGTCATGTAGTGCCATTTGGAAAAGAGATTCTCTGTAAATGAATTATTTGCTTTTCAAACAAAGGGTGTGTTTTTTTTTAAAAAAAATGTATGCATCTAAAATCCAGGATAATGAAATAATAGACAGCATTAAGATAATGCCAAGGAAATGAGAAGAATTAAGGGATATTTATTATATGCCCTAAGCAGTTACTTTTTATTATTTGAGCTGGGCTTATCAGAGTTACCCAAAATAAACAGGGTGCTCAGATTTTTGTTCACAATTAATCCTTCTTAAATAACAACAAGAAGATATAATCCACTTGGCAGAAACACAGAGATCTCATTTGTTTGCTTGAAGCCAATGAAGTTTAACATGTTCTTTATCTTTTGCCTTTGTCCTTTAACAGTGAGTAGAGGAAAACAAACACACACAATGCTTCACCCATATATTTTTCGACTATTCTCCTTCCATTTGATAGAAAAGAAATTGCTGGTTAAATGTTTTGAGCTAAACATTATGGCTTAGTGTATCATGTGAACCATTCCTAACCATGGTGGCTACATAACCACAGTTTAAACATGCTCACTAACCACTTGCTGCAAAAGGGTTAGCGGCCTAACCATGGCTTAGCATGTTGTCTGAACAGGCCCTGTTTTAGTGCTGAATTAGGGTTCTGTCTTCTCCTTTCTGAGAAGAGAAGCTGTATCGTGGGCTGGTACATCACGGTGCTCTCTGTCCTGGAAACAGCGATATCTATAGAACTTGACTGGTGCAGGTGGACGAGAATTTCAGTTCAGTTCCTTTTTGATAAGAAATAACCAACAATTTGCAAAGTTCTTCGTATTTGGGAGAGAAAAAAACTTGAGATTTTTTAAATTAAAATGGGGGAAGAAAAGAAAACAAAGATTTGCCTATCCTTAGCTGCTAGTAACCAAGACCAGAGTGATGGAGTGATGATTGAGATCAAGCCATGTGCACACATGATAACCTGACAGAAATGCCGCTGCAGCATTAGAGTAATGCCTTACTTTTGCTGTACCCTTTCCTCGTTTTCTCTGAAGCAATGGCAAGACTTGGAAATGTACAAAATTTGTTGTTGTGCTCTCAGCAAGGAAGTTCAGAGAGCCGGTGCTTCCATCTGATCTGTAGCAGGACAGGGGCCCAATGGAGCACAGCAGTCTTGTTGCCTGATCAAATACTCCCCTCCCTTTTCTTTTTTAACCCTGTGGAGTGATGGACCATGAGTTGTGCGTTGCTGTTGTTTTTAACCTGAATTGACGACGCACTAGAAAAACCAACATGTTGAAACTATTCAATTCATGTTTCATTTTTTCACAGGTAAACCCCTGCCTGCCCCAAATATACCCTTTTGTTGGGAGGGTTTGTTTTTTTTAATGAACATTGCTCACACACATGGTTGTGTAGTCCTCTTGGACCATGAGGAGTAGGCTCAATTAAGCTGCCCAGTCTCAGAGCTCCTTGAGCCTCCCCGATTCACCCACCTCATTCTTGGGCTATTTGGGGCAGGCTGTGTTCGCTGAACACTGTGAGAGAACACTGTTATGCAATATGACTCCCTGTGATTGGCAGGCTGTATGAAGCCTCTTGATTGGTCAGGCCTGGTATAAATACTAAGAGTCTGGTCTTCTTCCCATGCCTTATCAGCGGACCAGTACCTGCTGCACTTTCCCATCAGCACCATTTGGCTTGAGGAGGATTTCCATTTCCTCCAGAACTCAGTTCAAATATTACTTCCCACAGTTCCATCTGGATCTCTGAAAAAGGGATGTTTGCATGGTTCTGAGGCTGGAAAATGACATGGATAAGACAACCAAATAATTTGCCCAGTGATATGATGTGTCGTTGTTGTTGTTGTTGTCGTTGTTGTTATTATTATTATTATTATTATTATTATTATCATCATCTCTTTCTCGCTCATGACAGTTTTTCTAGACAGACATGATGGGCATTGCCAAGTCATGCTGTCTTTTACTGATTTAGGAATTTCCTGACAATTGAGCATGTTTTAAGTATGACTGCTTTCTGGATGTTGGTGTGGATGAATTTTGGTAGGCCCAGTTTCTGAAGGTTTTCTGTATAGTTTTTGATGTGATGCCAGTGACTGATGTGACTAACGGAATAATTGTGACCATTATTATTATTATTATTAGCCTTTTTTCTTCCAAGGAACCCAAGGTAACTTACATGATCCACCTCCTCTCCATTTTCCATTTCATCTTCACAACAACGCTGTGAGGTAGGTTAGGCTGAGAACCAGTGACTGTCCCAAAATCAGCAAGTCAACTTTGTGGCTGAATAGGGACTAGAACCCAGGTCTCCTGAGTCCCGATCCAACACTCTAACCACTGCACCACACTGTTTTTGACCTGAAACGTCATTCTCAAAGTTGAATTACTCACTTTCAAATTGACGTTATTCTTCAAACTCCAGACTTTTTTTTTTTTTTAAGATGTAGATGTGGCTGCAGGGCAGGTTCAAGACATTTGCTGCCTGAGATGAAAGACAGGATGGCATTCTCCCCCCCCCCTACAAACATACACAGATAGAGAAGCCAATTGTACTGACGGTTGAATCTTCCTTCAACACTGATGATGGGCCTCTATTTTTCACATTCTGTAAGGATAGCAAGATAGCTTAGAAGGGAGTGTAGGACAGTCTGTAAGGCACCCACATCTCTGTCCTCTAATTCTCTTGCAAGGGGTGGCTGAAATAGTCAAATTCATTTTCTTCTGCATTCTTTTTTTCCCCCCCAATCTCAAGTTTTCCCATTACATTTTGTGAAGTTTGGTAAGTTCTTATAGAAAAAACAACCCACTCCCTGAAACCACCCTCCCCACCAAAAAACCCACACAAATGAAATCCTCACCCACGTGTATCAGTGAAATCCAATAGGTATGGCTATTTGGACCATCTTATATAACCCTGGCATGTAACTATTAAAGATGAGCCTGCCAGAAAAAAAAAGAGGTGGTGAACCAAATTCAGGACCACAAACATGGCTGAATACACAGGGATTCAACTCCAGTCTTTTAAGAGTTAAGCACTCAAAGCTTTCGGCCTCAGCTTTACTTTCTTCTACATTATTTGAAAAAAAAAATCTTAAGTTCATCCATCCTGTTTTATTAAGAAAGTTGCAAATGTTGGTAAGTTCTTATCAAACAAATGAACTGAGCCACATTCTCACCCATCTCTCCACCTTGCCATCATTCCCCAACGCCCTGTGTCCTGCACCTGAGTTGGTCAACTCCCTCTACCTAATGACGGCTGAATTACACAGCATCTGTGTAGGGATGTCGGTCGATTGGAAATCCAGTACGGTTCTGGTTCAATGGAGTTCCACAGCTTGTACGATTCACTTCACACCTACAAGCCAAGCTGCAGGATGTTCCCAAAATGCTGGGATTTTTTTTTGCATATTGTTGTGTGGGGTGTGTGGGTTGCAATTTGTGCAAATTTCTGACCATTTGCATAAATTACAGCCAAATTTTTGTAGCGTACACCCAGAATTGTGCAAATTATTGCAAAAACACTCCCCCATGTGCAAATTCCAGGAAAATCTGTGAACTGGCCCACCTTGCTGGAGATTATTATTATTATTTATTTTTAATTATTATTTATTACATTTGTATACTGCCTCATAGCCAAGGCTCTCTGGGTGGTTTACTTAGGATAAAAACACTTAAAAAAAACATACACAAATTTAAAATCACAAAAACATACAAAAACAAACCCAGGCTAATTACATGTTGCTAAATGCCTGGGGAAGAGAAAAGTCTTGACCTGGTCCCAAAAACATAACAATGTTGGCTCCAGGCAGGCCTTGTCAGGGAGATTGCTTCACAATTTGGGGGCCACCACAGAAAAGGCCCTCTCTTGTTGCCGTTTTCTGAGCTTCCCTTGGAGTAGGCACTTGGAGGAGGACCTTGAGTGCAGTGTATGGGTAGGTTCATGTTGGGAGAGGTGTTGCAGCAGATATTGTGGTCCCAAGCCATGTAAGGCTTTGTAAGTTAAAACCAGCACCTTGAATCAGGCTTGGAAACATACAGTCAGCCAATGCAAGCGGGCCAGAATGGGTCTTATATGTTCGAACCTTCTGGTCCCGGTTGCATTTTGCACAAGCTGCAGCTTCCGAACCATCTTCAAAGGCAGCCCCACGTAGAGTGCATTACAGTAATCTAACTTGGAGGTTACCAGGGCATAGACAACTGAAGCCAGGTTATCCCTGTCCAGATAGGGGCATAGCTGGGCCACCAACCGAAGTTGGTAGAAGGCACTCTGTGCCACCAAGGTCACCTGAGCCTCAAGTGACAGAGATGGTTCCAGGAGAACCCCCAAGCTACGATCCTGCTCCTTCAGGGGGAGTGCAACTCCATCCAGAACAGGTTGAACACCCTCTGTCTGGTCAGCAGAACCACCCACTAGTTGTAGCTAAATTTATGTACCACTTTCCACAAAAGATTGAGTCAGATGCCTCAGTGGGTACCGAAACAAAAGTCCATGGGGCTGAGCATAGGAATAGCTGCCAAACTCCACACCCCAAATAGATTTCTCTGACATTCCTACACCTGTGTCTTGCCCCTTTCTATCTTGCATGGGTGCAATAAACATTTCTTGGCTTATACAGAATTTCCGGGCTAGAGGCAAGGATGATAAATACTGGCAAGCAGGGAAAACGTAGCACATCTGCAATACCAGATTTCCCTACCTATAGGGAAATCTGGCACAGAGTTATATTTTGGCAATACCTCAGACTTGTTTTGTTATCTCGAAGTTAGCCCTTCTGGGCTAGGCTCATGACCTTCTCAACTCATTGACACAGTTTCAGTGGCAGAAATGTAGACGCTGCTTTGTAACTAGACGTTTAAAACATTTGTTCTCTAAGACAAAAATGTATCTTGTGGGCAAAGCTACCACAACAATATAAACAGATTAACAAAAGTAATTTTATTTTTAGTCTTCTAAATGTGTGTTATATGAATCTTCAGAGAGATATCTAGCTCTGTGTGTGTGTGTGTGTGTGTGTGTGTGTGTGTGTGTATCTGAGGGAGAGAAAGAGATTTGCATATGATTCATCTTCTGACTTATCATAATTCTTTGTCAAGAAAAGAATAGAACAGAAAATCTAATTTGGGATACAAAATGTGGAAGTCTGATGTTTCAATTAGGACTTTTACTCTAAAACCATTTAACTGCATTGTAATGTACAATGAGCCCAAAAGCAAAATACACCATCTGCAACTAGTGTCCAAAATATGGATTTCTCCTTTTCTTCTCGTTATGCCAGCATATATATAAATTGCAGTCTATTTTTATCCCTGTAATAAGTACTGAAGTAGTTTTGGATATGTGAATGGAGACCTCTGCAATTCAACTGGTGGAACATGTAACTGTTTTTAAATTCTTTGACAAATGTTTCAGAAATATATAGAAGTACTAGGGTGACCATATAAAAAGGACAGAGTTCCTGTATCTTTAACAGTTGTGTAGAAAAGAGAAATTCAGCAGGTGTCATTTATATGCATGCAGCACCTGGGGAAATTCCCTCTTCAACTGTTAAAGCAGTTAAAGCTGCAGATTAAAAAAGGGGCCAAGCTCCTGTAGCTTTAACTGTTGTAATGAAGAGGGGATTTCACCAGGAGCTACATGCATACAAATGACACCTGCTGAAATCCCCTTTTCTATGCAACTGTTGAAGATACAGGAGCCCTGTCCTCCTTTTCATAGGGTCACCCTAGAAGTACTGAATTATCAGCAGGTCCATCATTACAATCTACTTGGACTAAGGGAAACCATACTTTTTCCTTGTTGTTCCTTTTTACATTGGAAGATGTGGAAATGCTACATTAAACAC
The DNA here is from genome assembly GCF_023053635.1 of Elgaria multicarinata webbii. Classification (NCBI taxonomy): domain Eukaryota; kingdom Metazoa; phylum Chordata; class Lepidosauria; order Squamata; family Anguidae; genus Elgaria; species Elgaria multicarinata. Next base: position 104,589,868 of record NC_086178.1, on the reverse strand, counting down.
CTTCTAATGCATATGGGCCCTCCCTTGACCTCACTTGGAGTTCTCTGGAGATTCAATTGGTTTCATTTTAATATGTATGGGGGTTTCAAGCGGGGGGAGTAAAGAAGATTCACAAACGTGATATGCTTCGATCTATGAGTTTTTCACCAGCCTTATTTAAAGGGTTTGAGATGATTTAAAAGGAGTTTTATTAAGCTATTTTCAAATTCCTACAATTTTCCATCTCAGAAACAGATTTATTAATGTCTCTTCCCTACGGTTTTTAGTGCACTATAATATAAGGCAACAGGAGCCTTAAATAATAATAATAATAAAAAGTTAAATGTTCATGTTCATCGTGTGCAGTGTAATCTATGGCTGGGTTTTTATAGCTTTTTAAATTTTATTTGTTCGTGCATAATGAAGCAACACAATGTAAATTTAATTTATCCTGTTTGGATTTCCTCCCCTTGTTCTATTCTGGTATGAACATGCATTATGTATATGGATTTCATTCTGCCTCTAGTTATTGTCTTTTTTGGTATGTGATGATAATAAAAGGATTAGTTAAATTTTCTTCAGATTCTTTATTTGCTTCCTTTGCATTGTAATCTTGAGAGCAATTGTAGTCTCTATGTTTATGTTTACCTTGTGACTAGTGCATGAAAATGCCCAATAAGTTGGGTAATATCAAAAAATAGTTGCTGCTTGGTATGGTTACATATTTAACTTCCAAAATTGTCTCTCTTTTTGCTGCATATCCCACTCCTAAGAACTCATAGAAGACACCTTATACCACGGCTTTAACCACAGTGGTTAAGCTAGAAAGATGGGCTGTGTTCAGAAACTATGTTCAGAAACCTTAAACTATGGCTTTAACCATGGTGAATAAGGCAAGGAACCCAGGGCGGCATACGTAATCCTCCTCCTCTCCAGGTTATCCTCACAACAAAAACAACCCTGTGAGGTAGGTTGGGCTGAGAGTCTGTGACTGGCCCAAAGTCACCCAGTGGGTTTCCATGGCTGAGTGGGGACTAGAACCCAGATCTCCCGACTCCCAGTCCAACCCCTTAGCCACTACACCACACTGGCTGATGAACTATACAGTTTCAATGCAATACCATATAAACTATAAGTAGCCATTATTATATTCATATTACTAATTTCTTTCATGAAACTCAAGGTGGCATACAGAGGATTTCCACCCAAGCACTGCCCACTGCCCAAACCCACTTAGCTTTTGCAAGGTTGCCTGCATCATGTGCGTTCAAGCCATGCCCTAGAACACATACTAGTGTTTCTCACTAGTTTATGTCAATGATTTCAGGAAGGTTCATGTGGAAGAGGAATTCATTCCCCCCAAAATCACAGGTGGCTGTTTGCAAAGTGAATGCATAGGATGAGACTTGAAGAAAACTGACAGCAAAGGCAGTTGCTGTTTTTTAACAGCCTTATGATGCTCACCAAAGACACTGTCATAAGTGGCAATGAATAGGAAAAGAGAAAATGGCATGTGGAAAAAGGTGGTTTGGGAGAGGGACGTGAAATCTGCTGCAGGAGGAAAGGAAAGGAGCATCAAGAAAAATAACAAGCAAAAGGACAAGCAAAGCCCAAAGGTTGTGACATGTGTGGAGTTAGTGGTTAATGATGGAATCAGCTAGGAAGTCCCAGGAATAATGACAGGTTATTTATTAACAAAAAGGGATGCCTTGCTAAAAATTAGAGGATTTGTTTTTAGCCTTCCCAAGGGAAAAGAGGAGATTCAACTCAGAAACAAATTTCCCAGGAGTGAAAGAAGGCATTCAGAAAGAAATCAAGCACATGGTAAAACAGATTCTGGAGAAATTGAAATATCTGTAGGCTGGCAAAATGCCCAAGGCTGAAGTAATAGATCACAGAGAGAATTGGCATGCCTAACCAGACAAGAGTGTGCCTCTACCTAGAAAGATGGTGATGGTCCATAATGAAATCAACATGCTACAAGCTGTTGGCTCAATTTTTTCACTGGCAGCTCTCCAAAGAGAATGAATGGACACCAATATGATAAAAAATGGCAACATTCAGACATCGCCGGGAAAGCATATGAATCTCCTCTTATCTTAAAATCATAATAACCCCCTTCACAGGATCATTGCAGGACCAAACTAGACATGATATTAAATACATCTTTTCATTTGATTTGCATGTAATTGGAATATGAAGCAGGGAAAATGAGAAGTGGGGTCATGCTTTCAGTTGAAAGTCTGATGGTTGGTTTATCAGTGAATTGACCAGGAGTGGGCAGCTAGTGGCCCTCTAGATGTTTTAGCATACAACTCCCAGAACACTGGCTAAGTGATGGAAGCTGTAGGCCGAAATATCTGGAAGGCCACACATTGCCCAACCCTGGTATAGACTGTCTACACAACTGGAGACCTGCTGCTTCTTACTCGTGCTTCAACAAAACACCTTTAAAGGGCACTGCAGTGCGAAGTTGGCAGGTTAGAATCCATACACAAATCTGATAGTACGGTTTTGGCCTCAGTCATCTTTGGGGATGGCTTTCTCATTGTAGAAAAATAATTGTTCCTCCTTTGGTGACGATAAAAAATTTTCTTGCTAGTTGGGAGAAGGTCACTCTGATTTTATCTTAATTGAACTCATACCATTGCATTAGTCTGATGAAGTAGACCTTAGCCAACAGAAGCTTATGCACAATAAAACATGTCTTTCTCATGCCAGAGAACACTTTTTCTGCTTTTTCCTGTATCCACTTGCTATTTGACTGGAGAAAATACGGCATGAGTGTTTTTTAAAAAAGATGGAGTAAAACAGACTTCAGCCTCACTGAATTTAGCAAGAACAGCAACCAGCAAAGAATAGATAATTGTCAAGAGACCTACCATTTAATTAAGAGTAGAACATGAATTCCCTAAATAGGAGATCATGTGAAACAAATGTTATTGAATTCGCTTTAACATTTTAAGTCACCGGGCACAAATAACACCATGTAAGGGCTTTTCCTATATGGCAAATATAGTTAGTTTAATTATGATACATGGTAATTACCTTATCATTGTATGCAATTCTCAGTTGTTTGCATTCTGTAAATTACAGTGCAGATTATAATGGAATTATTTCTGATCTAATGTGCAGCAGCCTGGAGAAGTGGTTCTAATTATTGGGAGTTAGATCAACATCTAATGCAATAAATATGAAAGGAGGGGTGATGTGGGGTGAAGGTCCACTTGAAAACTTTTGACCCAGTTGTGCCAACGAGTGGGCAAATTGCATTTCTCATAGAAGAGCTCTCGTATTAGAATCATAGAATCATAGAATAGCAGAGTTGGAAGGGGCCTACAAGGCCATCGAGTCCAACCCCCTGCTCAATGCAGGAATCCACCCTAAAGCATCCCTGACAGATGCTTGTCCAGCTGCCTCTTAACTCAGAGACAATACTGATCGCAGGTAATAGTAAGTGTCAGCATCACATTGACTTTTAATTTTTGCACAACAGTGTGGTCAGGCATAATTGCAGTTTGCTTGAGAGTTCTGAAGCCACTCTGCACACAGGTTGGAGCACAACACCAGCATCCACATGACGCCTCAGCATGTATTTTCTGGTGACAGTTACGTGAATGAGCGAATCCTTAGAGAAGCTGGGGAAGGCCATTGAAGGGTTATGTGAAAGGGCTCATAATTGTGACAGCCAAAAGGAGTTTCCTACTGGTATTATTAATCTCCTCTTCAAACCTATTGGAGCACAGGTACAGAGCTGGCTCTACCATTAGGCAGCAGATGCCGAGAAGCAGGAAATGGTAGTGAGATGTTAGAGAACAAAACTGTGTGTGCGTTCCTACCATGTGGCTGGTTCTACTGGGCCCTCATGTTCCATAGGCTAGTAGTGATGCTACCCCATCATCCAGGGTTGAAGTAAGATTCCAGGAAGGTTACGTATATGGGAGGTTGTTATGAAAATGGTGGCTTCCATCTTGTCCTTTGCCTCAGGCAGCCAAATATCTTTGGGTGGCCCCACTCAATTGCCCACATTAGAAAGAGAGCTGACAATAATCATATGGAACACAACCTCTTCCCTTGCCTTTTTATTGCCACAGGTTTTTTTGAAATTCAAGGACAAGTTGTAATACATCTGTGATATATTTCATTGCTCAAATAAAAAGCTCCAAACCCTGAACCACAAAATGGTTCACCTGCTCTTCCAAGTAATTGTCAAATGTCCACATGCCATTATACAATCACTTTGATGAACTCTCATATTATAATATCCTAATACTTCTCAAAAGGAAGCTGGTCCAACAACCTATTTCAGTTTCAACACCTTAGTAATGAGAATTGTCATTATCTTGACATTAGGGGAGTATAGGTTTTGGGTCTGGTTACATCACTGTTTCTCAAGTCCCTCTACAGCCTGGAAAAAAAAATGTTACAGTCTGGTGGAGAGGGTTATCGATATCAAGCATTAAGTATCAAATGAATGCATGGAGGATACATTAGTATCATGCTTACTGCCTCTGCTCCTGCCCCTCTAAGCATTCAAAGCCCCATTTACACAAGGGAACAGATCTGAACACACAAAGTAACTGCAATCTGTACTCAGCAAAAATTGTGGGTAAAGCTCACATGTATTACATTGGGACCTGTGCAAATGGGACCCTGGTTACATGGAGGTCAAGGGTGGTCCAGCATACACAATCCCAATTCTCCCCACCTACGTGCTCATGCAAATTATTATTATTATTATTATTATTATTATTATTATTATTTATTTATATAGCACCATCAATGTACATGATGTACAATGTACATCAATACTTGATTGACATCTACACAGCCTGTATTTAAACATGGATGCTCCCAATCAAAGCTACACTTAGCGTGTACAAATATTGATTTAATTAAGTGCCCATTGTGGAAAGCTAGCAAGTAACACGGAGTGGATGAATGAGCACATTGTTTTATTTGCATTATCAGAACATATGTCAGAATCTAGCCAACCTGTTCCCCCCTCCTCCCCTTTTCAGCATATGCTTTTCTCACACACCAATGTCATTCCCCATATGCTAGGCTGATATTTTCTCTTTTTGCTACCTAACAAGTTCCATCTGATAATATTTCTTCATTTGATTGTGCATATCTCAGCTATTGTTTTGTGATGACAATTGTGCTAAGCGATAACTATTTATTTTCAAATTCATTATACATTGACCCTGTTCAGACGACATGCTAAAGCCACGGCAGTTAAGCAATTTGAGCTAAACATTATGGCTTAGTGTGTCACGTGAACCATTCCTAACCATGGTGGCCACATAACCACAGTTTAAACAGGCTCACTAACCACTTGCTGCAAAAGGGTTGGCGGCCTAACCACGGCTGAGCATGTTGTTTAGGATAGGACAAATCTATCCCACATCCATTTTTTTATATATAAATCTCATTTTTTCCCCATCCCTAATATGAAGAAATGTGTAAATTTTGATAAATTCTTGTGACAAAGAAACCAAAATAATATTCTTAACCCTTTGTACTGGCCAAAGTCAATGAATTCAGCATGGAGAATTTCATGTTGTATGGATCTGTCCATTCCAGTTTCTTCCATATTCATTTTTGTTTTGTTTTATCTCAAGTTCTTTCCATTCTGTTTATGAAGAAACTTGTGAATCCAAACAAAATTCTTACCCATCCCTTGTTTAGGATCTCTAAATGGCAGGAACTTTTGCTTACACCACACATTTTGGCACCTGTAAGAGCCCATACATTTATGGATTATGTTCATGTCATGTGATGCGTAGGCTTGAATGAGCCATTAGAGATCAAGCCCTGCAAACCGACAGCACTTTCATTCCTTATCACATCATTCCAAGCATAATAGCGTCATTCACATATCCAGCTGCAGGTCATCAAGTGATGGGAAATGAAGTGACATATAAATGTGTGTGGCCTGCCATTTCTAACCTGACCCTGAGCAGATCATGAAATGTGTGGATAATTAAAAATTTTGGGGAACAGGATCACACCTACCCTTGACCTCCATATGTCAATTATCCCCACATGGTCATGGGATGGGAGTGAAGCTAGCTCCTTCTAGCAGCTTCTTATCTGGCTATTAGATGTGGCCAGGTTGATCTTCTTCTTGCCTTGATGTTCTTCCTGGGATGCAAAAGGGGCAGCATCCTAGGAGCTCTTGGTCCCCTGGCCGATGGACACATGTTGCCCTTTGGCTTTGCAATCCTATTTATTATTTATTTATTTATTTATTTATTTATTTATTTATTACATTTTTATACCGCCCAATCCTAGAGCAATTGTCAGTTGGACTTGAGTGTTCTGAAGAGGAAACCAGGCTCCATAGAGCTGCTCCTTCTCTGGCCAATGAAGATGGCTGGTCTGACCTTCCCTTGGCCATGATATTCTTCTGGGAGGCCAGAGGAGCAACATCCGAGAAGGCCTTGGTCTCCCGGCTGAGGCCAGAGGCTGGAGCATGCTGCTCTTCAAACCCAGAAATTCAGTAGCTGAAGCTTTTCCCCAGCATGCAGGGTTCGGGAAAGATGCGTCTCCTGATTTTCTGCTTGCCATGCACCTGTTAAAGGCACAGAAGACCTGCCAGAATAACTTGGCAGCCTTATTGAATATTGATTAAAAGCTCAAGCAGACAACAGAGAATTTCCATTAGAAGAGGAACGTTGTGTTAGCAACATTACTTTATCCTGAAACAGCAGAAGCAAAGACAACCCGGGATGTGATCGACAGGGGTTCTGAGCACCCCTTACAAAAATTAAGATCAACAAGCACAGCAACATGATGAGGCCCAAAGGTGTTATATGCCAAGGTAATTGCTGTAATTTGGCAGTGAACTCTTCCTTCAGGTGGCTTGATTATGATCCCATAATACATAAGACACCCATTGACAGGAATGATGAAATTACATTGGTTGCAAGATCTATATCAAGCCCACCATCACCTTGGCTTATCCAAGAATGAAGAAGGACGGTCTCTTTGATGGCTCTCAGACTTCCACTTAACTACACTTAGCAAGTAAAATGCAACCAGGCCGGGGGGCGGGGGAATAGAGTTTGCTTTCCATTCTTTGAATTTCAAGGGATCTTACTTGAGAAGCTATGAGCCACATAGTTATCACTGTTTAAGGTAGCAGATAGTAATCTATCTACAATCAGCAGAACAGTGGCAGCAGGGCTGGAGAGCAGGCATCTGTTATTATCACTGCCAGTTAACAGCTAGGGTGTGTTCCCCAAAGTGAGAGCTTATATTACAGCGATCATCCTTCAGACCAGCCTTTCCCAACCTGGTGCCCTCCAGATTATTTGGACTTCAAGTCTCATCAGCCCCAGCTAGCATGACCAGTGCTCAGGAATCCTGGGAGTAGTAATCCAAAAACTCTGCAGGGCACCAGGTTGGGTTGGGAAAGGCCCACCCTATCTGATACCTACCATATCTGATTCCAGGTACACACCCTCTAACATTACTCAAATGGAAAACAGAGAGACTTTTGTGTACTTTAAACTATGACTGGGTGAGATATTTGCTCTGTCAAGTGTTTTTAAAATGGATTTCCCCAATCCCAGGGCCAGCCCTACCCATAGTAAGTCCCTGTCTATACTGTTGTTTTACCTCGGGCTTGCCCCAGGGTCATCCCTGTGCATCCAAATAATGCACAGGGGATCCTGGGATCAACGAGGGATGACCCTGGGAAAACCGAAAACAGAATTTCCTGGTTTTTCCGTAGTCCCTGGACCATCCTGGGACCCCGAGAGATGTGTGGGCACCTGCCTTGCTTCGTCCCACCTCCTTGTGAGTAAAAATACGAAGGCGGAAAATGGGCATGGGGCGTGGAGCTTTTCGGGAGCTCCATGCCCATCGGGGGTGGGGGGGAGTGGGTCGAGTTGGCCTTTTTTTTTTTTTTTTTTAAAAAAAAGCAACTTACATTTTCGTTTGGAGCACAATTGCGCTCATCTCCCCTATTTAAAAATAAATAAATAAATTGGGCGCGACATCCCTCCTTCCTCCCGGGATGTTGTGCATACATATGGATCCAGGGGGAGGATCTCTTGAGCAGAATATCTCAAGATCCTCCCACTCCCTCCCAGAAGGCTGGTAGGTGTAGAAAGGGCCTAAGAATGGGGCAACCATCTCGGGTGTTGGGTGTTGGGGGTGCACTTCAGTGGGAAGAAGTTGGGAGGGCAGAGTTGTGTGTGCCACACAGCCAACCCTGTGCCCCATAAGCTATCCTGCTGCCTTCAGGTGTAGTGGAGGAGGCTGTCCTGCCACCAGTCTCAAACTAAGCTTCTGCATGTGGAATGGAGGGGTGCCATCTTGCCTTTGCCTCAGTCAGCAACATTTCTTGGGTTGGCCCAGCCCAATTCACATGTCCCAAGCCTTTCAATGAACTGAGACAGAATACCCATTCCAAAAGTTTGCATTTTTTTTTCAAGCTTTACCATGCAACTCATCTCAGGAAAAATGCATTCAAAAATGTGCAAATTAGGGGGGAAATGTGCATACAATGGGTATATTTGAGAAAAGTGTGCACAATACAGCATTTTAGTCATATCACGTAGATAGAAAAATGTGTAAGTTTAAAAATGCACACAAGGGGAAAAGCCTACACAAAAAATGGAACATTAACATTGTGATTTATATATTAGCCCTGAAAGGGCCAATTAGGCCAGTTTGCTTAAAAATCCAGACCCAATGAGATCTTTAAGAATCTGTAGTATCGTGAGCCTGCCCTAAGACAAAACAGAGAGAAAAAATAAATATCAGAATCCCCCAAATTTGCAATGGAAAAGTGGTCCAGAAATTGCATTTTCCAGTGGCAGGGTAACTCTTGTGACTATCCCCACTGCTAGAAAAAAACGATCCAAAGCCAGAGAAAGCAACATTTTATATTAAAAAGCGTTTTAACTGTTAAGAAAAATAATGTGGATGGGGACAGATTATGTGCTTAAAGTCTTACGTTCATAAGCTAGGACAGAGGTAATGTATAGCTTTTCTCCTAAGAAAATGCTAAGTAATGTCCATCTGCATTTGCTTTTGAAGTTACTTCCCCCTACACACACACACACACACACACACCTGTCTCGCCCTGCCCTCTCTGAATTTGTTGCCACTGAGGCCCTAGCTAGACCTAAGGTTTATCCTGGGATCGTCCCGGGGTCATCCCTGTTCATGTAAATGACACACAGGATATCCCGGGAGCAGGCAGGGACGACCCCGGGACTATCCCAGGATAAACCTTAGGTCTAGCTAAAGCCTGAGTTTCAGTGAGGGTGTGATTGAGTTAAGAGCAGATGCAAAAACCCTGGTGGGGACTGTCCCACTTTTGAATTCAATATATTTTAAGAAATCTTGCTTTTTGCTGGTTGGGTGACACTTCTGGTGTATGGTATGATCTGTAAAATGGCCTGAAACCACCAACGTCAAGGTGTGCATAATATCGATAGCAAAAAAAAAAAAAAAAAGTTCACCACTTTCTCATTTCCATTTGGAGGAAATTTCTTTTGGCAACACCGGCTAGCACAATTGCTATCGTTTTAATGAAAAATTTTGCTATCCGCGTGGAAGTTTAATTCTCATCTAGTGCAAGTGACTGATGTTAGGTTTCGGCAAATAGCTGTGATTTTCCTTTAACAACAACAACCTGTACAATTGCTGCTGCAGATAAGTATCTCAAACAGGCAGCGGGCCTGTCAAACTGACAGAAGCAAAGGTTGTAGTAATTCCTCACAACTCCAGAAAGAAGTTGCAAAATCCCAGGGTCAGCCCAAAACATTGCGCTACCTGAGGTGGAACAGCAAACACACACACCCAGCCCCCACCAAAAGCAAAGTGCATCGAACCCAAGGGACATCCCAAGACTGGACATCCCTGCGGTTGTCATAGCTGAGCCTTCTACAGCAAATGTTCTTGAGATATCATGTGCACACCACTGAAGGAGTGCCAACTACAGGTGTTGCTGTTTCTCTCTCTCTCTCTCTCTCTCTCTCTCTCTCTCTCTCTCTCTCTCTCTCACACACACACACACACACACACACTTTAATGGAGTAATGAAGACTTCCTAGAGAAAACTATGTTTCGATTTAAGCCAGGCAAACAAACAAGATTGATAACAGAAAGGCTGCAGAGCTTATTTTCCTGCATGTCAGAAGCAAAATTAAACTGGAGAGAGTGAGCAGAATCTTGACATTTGTGGATCACAGGAATGATTGCAAAAGACTGGATGTATTAATTCAGCAGAAGGGTGCATGTGTGTGTGTGTGCGCATGCACACGTTTTGATTTCAATGCTCTCTTGATTGTCTCTACTTCATTTAACAATAGTAATTATTTTTATTTCATATTTACCTGCTTTTCAGGCACAGTTGACCCCGAGCGGCTTTCAACAAGTGAAACGCAGCACATAAATATCCATTAACTTCCATCTCAAAAGGAAAGTCTTCGGTAAAACTCCTGGGCCTGTTTAGACAGAAAGAAAAGTCCTACAACTCCCAGCATTCCAGAGCCACCCATGCTGGCTGGGGAATGCTGGGAGTTGTTGGACTTTTTTCTGTCAAAACTAGGGTGACCGTATTTTGGAAACCAAAAAGGAGGACAACATGGCTGCCCCATGGGGGCGTGCCCACCAATATGTCCAGCCCCAAAGGGGGCGTGCTCACCAACATGTCCATCCCCCAAGGGGGCGTGCCCACCCAAACATGCCCTTGGTCACAGGTCTGATTTCACAGCACACAATTAAGACAAACCTGTTCTACATAACATCTTAATGTTAAAATCACTGGAATAAAGTATAAGTGAGACATTCTATGTATCTGAAATTAACTTCACTCATTCCTACTTCTGTAGCTTTTGCTGTACGTTGACGCTTCTGCTATACTGTGTGCTCAGCTACACCAAGCAGGGTATTCCACTATGAAAGCGGTATATAAAAGGCAGGAGCCACACTATTACTTTATAGAGGTATTCAACTGCACTGCAGGAGCTACACTACTGTTTTATAGTGGTACTGAAGTGCACTGACAACTGTTGGGGCCCATGACACATCTACCCCAAGCAGGATATAACACTATGAAAGTGGTATATGGTATGTGTCATGGGCCCCAACAGTTGTCAGTATACTTCAATACTGCTATAAAGCAGTAGTGTGGCTCCTGCCTTTTATAAACCGCTTTAAAAGTGGAATATCCTGCTTTGTCTAGATGAGCCCTGTGTGTGATACAGTCTTCCCTTCCCTCAATATCTTTTCTGACTGCAAATCCTTCACTGGATGACCATAGACTTTCCTAACATTTAACACTGTTTCCCCATCACCTTACTGCATACTGCTACCACTGAATAAATGAAGCAGTTGACAAGTATACAACAACCAAACAACCAAGCATTCAGAAAGAGTATAAACTACTATTAGCCTGCAAACGTTAGCCATGGAACAAAATGGATTAAAGCTTGTCTTAGCTTGTCTCAACTTCAACCAGACATAACAGTCAAAAACAACCGAGAAAAAGACACCTACATTGAAATTGCAATACCTAATGACAAAAATGTTGCAGAAAAGAAAAATATACACCACTGGATATGGAAGTTAAAGAACTATGGCAACAGGAAAAATTTACAATTATTTGTTAGTCACATCAGTCACCAGCATGACATCGTGGTTGTTTTTACAGAAAACCTTCAAAAATTAGGCCTACCCAAATACATGCACGCCAACATCCAGAAAGCAGTCATACTTAAAACACGTTCAATAGTCAGGACATTTCTGAATCAAAAAAAGACAGCATGACTTGGCAAAGCCCATCATGTTCATCTAGAAAAACCACCACAAGCAAGAAAAGAGAGATAGATGATGATGATGATGATGATGATGATGATGATGATGATGATGATAGCAACCCTGTTATTTTAAAAAAAGTTTCTTTAAGAAGGATGAACAATTGTCAGTCACTGTTACAAAATATACGTCATGCCAATTATAGTAAACAAATTGGAAAGGAAGGTCTATGGGTCTAAAATGCATTATTTAATAGGAACATCACCTCCAAATCATCCCCCCAACTCACAGAAAACTACAGCCACCCGCACTACAAATATGCACATGCATTCATTCAGTCAAACAACCAGGCATCCGGTTCAGACATCAATACACTCACACTGCCAGCACACGTGTGTGCGCGCACACACACACACACACTCAGCATTACTCACTCCAAAAACACGCATGCACACATGCATTCACTCAAAGACCCCATGCACCCCCACATTCTCTCTCACACACAAACAAACCTCAGTCTTACCTCCTACTCTATCTTCTCCTCCTCCTGCTTGCTTTTTTTGCTTCTTCTTGCTGCTGCTGCTGCTGCTTCTTCTTCTTCTTCTTCTTCTTCTTCTTCTTCTTCTTCTTCTTCTTCTTCTTCTTCTTCTTCTTCTTCTTCTTCTTCTTGCTGCTGCTTCTTCTTGCTTCTTCTTCTTCTTCTTCTGCTTCTTGCTGCTGCTTCTACTTCTTCTGCTTCTGCTTCTGCTTCTTCTGCGCTGGGGGGTGGGGTGCTGGAGGCTGCATTGCTGGAAATTCCTGCACGCAGCCCCCAACCACTCACCTCGCTCTCACCGCCCATCCCTCGTGGCGGCCATCTTGAATCTCACCCGAACTCACGCGAGGTCTTGGCTGTTGGCTGGGTCTCACAGAGTTCCCAGCCAGCTGCCGAGATCTCGCGTGAGTTCGGATAAGATTCAAGATGACCACCACCACTCGCCGGGGAAATTTAGGCCTGGTAAGTTGGGGTTGGGGTTGCTGTGGGCCCAGTAACCACAACCCCAGTATTTTGGGCCCTAAGTCCGGTTCCTCTGGACCCCCAGCTATCCCAGGAGGTTTCTGGAATTTTCCGGAGGGTATGGGCAGCCTAACATTCAATGGAATGTGCCTTTCACCTCCCCCACCTCCGCTCCACCTCTAAAACCTTGAAGGACACATTTGTATGTTAAGGAAGGGGAATTGTAGCAACCTGGGCAGGATCTACACTACTGCTTTAAAATTAGGGAGACCATATGAAAAGGAGGACAGGGCTCCTGTATCTTTAACAGTTGTATTGAAAGGGGAATTTCAGCAGGTGTTATTTGTATGCATGCAGCACCTACTGAAATTCCCTCTTCATCACAACAGTAAAACTGCAGGAGCCCTGCCCTCCTTTGTATCTGGTCACTCTAGTATAGCTCCCGCATGGTTAACTGTTGTGATGAAGAGGGAATTTCACCAGGTTCTCCATATATACAAATGACACCTGCTGAAATTTCCTTTTCTGTGCAACTGTTAAAGATACAGGAGCCCTGTCCTCCTTTTCATACGGTCACCCTATTAAAATGGTTTATAACAGTAGTGACAACTGATGGGGCCCAGGATACACCCTGTATACAGTTTTCAAACTGTCATATCCGGCTTGGTGTTGATCTGGCCAGGGATTGAACAGGGATTTGAACCCAGCCTTTCTCCCTTCGTCTTCCTCTGCCCCCGGACAGCACCCTCATCATCAAATTGCATGGGCTGTCATGCAATCTGTAGCTGCAGCTTGGATACCACCTTCCTTTCATCATGAAAACTTTGCTGCATTTGATCATTTTAAATGCACTATTGCAGAGGCATTGTCAAGGATGTTTGTGGTGCTTTGGCAGAAAAATAGTGTTTCTGTAGCATATCGGCAGCTGCAATCTTAATAATCATAGCAATTCTAAATATCTCAGATGCTGGATGCACACTGGGATAAGCTGACAGAAGTATACATGGAGAGCTGATACCAGGAGCAGAATATTTTCATTTGAAGTCCACCACAGTGCCAATATAAAAACACTCATTACAAGAAGTAGCTATTGGTAAGAAAGGAAAAACTAGTTTAGTGCATATGAGATGGCCTTGTGGATATACACACACAGGTTTGCTGTGGTGCCTGAGCACTTCACTCTTTCAGATGAGGCAGCCACCTTGCTGAAGCTAAGCAGTTCTGGATCTAGTCAGTGCCTAGATAGAAGACCACCTGGGAGCCAAATGTAGTCACCTTGGCCATGTCTACACCAGCCCTATATCCCAGGATCGTTCCTGTGCATCCAAATGCCACACAGGGGATCCCAGGAGCAGACAGGGATGATCCCTCCATTTTCCTAGGATAGCCCTTAGGTGTAGAAAGGGCCCTTGACTTCCACAATGGAAGAAAGGCAGGATTTAAATCAACCAATCAATCAATCAATCAATCAATCCATGTTACCTTTTTTTCTCCACCCCAAAAGGGCGTGGTCTTTTATTTTTATAAAAAGCATGTGGGACTGGTAAACACTCATTTGGTTTTGCCTCTTTGTTCTTTTCTGCTAATTGCCTTTCTGGCAGGAGGCATCATTATTAAATAATCCCATCAGAAACATGGCCCAAAGTAAGGTGCCAAGGGAGGTTACCTTATGCTATGTTTTTAACATTCAGTTGGGTACTTAAATATGATAAATGATGCAGTATTCCAGAGCTATTGAACCTCAGGGCTCTGAGCCAAAACTGGACTGCCTGGAGTCCCATTCCAGAATTCTATAGATGTCCACACCCACTTTCCCATTCCCCCGACCACCATCTGTTTGGTTGTGTCCTGGCTTTTACAAAGTTTATTCCTCATTCTAAAATGCACTTCCTAAAGCTTAGTTGCTGGCAGTAAGAGAAATAAACTGAACTATGCCAGTATTTCTATTATTATTATTTTTTGTCCTGCCACCTTTTGCCTTAGGCCCTGTGTGCCACTGGAATGCAGTTCTGGAAAGCTTCTCCAAAATTGATTTTGGCCTCTAGGCTGAAAGATTTTCAACCCCCTGCTGTACCCAATGGATCAGGAATTGGTGGCCCCGGGCCTAGGATGGGTACTAACTGGGCACCTCAGTTGCTAAACTAGAGGGGTGTGTGTGGATGTGTATGAAGAAGCATTTGTGACAACAGAACTTCCCTTCAAGCCTCTTTGGGAGGCTGAGGGAATCTGGGTCTCACAAAGCAGGCCTCCCCCAAATCTAGGGATTGGCCTGCACTGTCTCCTGGTATTGATCAATGAGCCACTTTATGGCGCTTTCATGTATGCTCACTAGCATATGCAAAGGAATGTAAAGGTATCTCTCTTTTGTTTGCTCCTTCTCTGGATCAGGTGGCAATCCTATTTCAGCTGAACCTATTTCAAAATGGGGCCCTCAGTCTCAACCTGGTTGTCTTCTTCTTGGAGCTAACTCCAAATGATCATCAGGATAAGTTAAGCCAGCAGACTCCATCTGCTTCTGAACCAAAGTGTCACAGTCTTATTATTATTATTATTATTATTATTATTATTATTATTATTATTTATTTATTTATTTATATAGCACCATCAATGTACATGGTGCTGTACAGAGTAAAACAGTAAATAGCAAGACCCTGCCGCATAGGTTTACATTCTAAAAAAATCATAGTAAAGCAATAAGGAGGGGAAGAGAATGCAAACAGGCACTGGGTAGGGTAAACAGGCACAGGGTAGGGTAAAATTAACAGTATAGAGTCCAAACAACATCAGGTTTTAAAAGCTTTAGGAAAAAGAAAAGTTTTTAGCTGAGCTTTAAAAGCTGCGATTGAACTTGTGGATCTCAGATGTTCTGGAAGAGCGTTCCAGGCGTAAGGGGCAGCAGAAGAAAATGGACGAAGCCGAGCAAGTGAAGTAGAGACCCTTGAGCAGGTGAGAAACATGGCATCAGAGGAATGAAGAGCACGAGCGGGGCAATAGTGTGAGATGAGAGAGGAGAGATAAGAAGGAGCTAGACCGTGAAAAGCTTTGAAGGTCAACAGAAGAAGTTTATATTGGATTCTGAAGTGAATTGGAAGCCAATGAAGAGATTTCAGAAGTGGAGTAACATGATCAGAGCGGCAAGCCAAGAAGATGATCTTAGTGGCAGAGTGGTGGACCGAGACCAACGGACTGATGTGAGAAGAAGGAAGGCCAGTAAGAAGAAGGTTGCAGTAGTCCAACCGAGAAATAACCAGTGCATGAACAAACGTCTTGGCAGAAGAGACAGACAGAAATGATCGAATCCTGGCAATATTATACAGGAAAAAACGACAGGATTTAGCTACTGCCTCAAATATGAGGAATAAAGGAGAGCGAGGAATCAAATATAAAGCCAAGACTACGAGCTTCCTTGACCGGAGTAAGCGTAACATCATTGACAGTAAGAGAGAATGAGAGATGAGGAGAAGGTTTAGGAGGAAAAACAAGTAATTCAGTCTTTGCCATATTTCAAATGACGATGAAGCAGCCAAGCTGAGATATCTGAAAGACATGCCGAGATACGATCGTGAACATCAGGAGAACGTTCCGGAGATGAGAGATATAATTGTGTATCATCGGCATACAGATGATATTGGAGGCCATGAGATTGAATAAGCTTACCCAAGGGCAACATGTATAAGAAAAACAACAACGGGCCGAGCACCGAGCCTTGCGGGACCCCTACTGAAAGGGGAAAAGAGGAAGACGAGCTGCCATTAGCCAACACGCTGAAAGAGTGACCCACTAGATAGGAGGCAAACCAGTTATAGACAGAGCCACAAAGTCCAAGGTCATGAAGGGAGTAAGAGAAGATCATGATCAACCGTGTCAAAGGCTGCAGTTAGATCAAGGAGAATAAGAACGGAATAAAGGCCTTTAGACTTGGCAGTAAGAAGATCATTGGTGATCTTAGTAAGGGCTGTTTCAGTGGAATGCAAAGGACGGAATCCAGATTGAAAAAGATCCAGAGCAGAGTTACTAGATAGAAAGTCAAGACAACGAGAGTAGACCACACGCTCCAGGATCTTTGAAACAAAAGGCAACAAAGAGACAGGTCGGTAGTTAGACAGAGATAGCCTATCAAGAGTAGGTTTCTTGAGAATGGGAGAGACTGTAGCATGTTTAAAAGCAGAAGGAAATGAACCAGAGGACAGAGAAAAATTAATAATATGAAGCAAGGAAGGGAGGATAGCGGGAATAAGATTTATAAAGACGCGAGAAGGGATCGGATCACGAGAACAAGTGGAAGGCTTCGAAGAGCACAGTATTGTAGACAGTTCATCAGCTGAGACCAAAGGAAACACAGAGAAATTTGCAGGAGGGACTGACAGATGAGGAACAGGAACTGGAAGAGGAGCAGAGCTGGCCAGATCAGAGTGAATAGTTTGGATTTTAGCATTGAAAAAAGAGGCAAAGTTATTAGCAGACAGAGAGGCGGGGAGAGATGGCGGATTAGGCTTCAGAAGAGAATTGAAGGACGCAAAGAGCCGCTGAGGATGCCTAGCATTTGACTGGATCAACGTTGAGTAGTACTGCTGTTTGGCCAGTGAAATGGCAGAAGAGAAAGAGGAGAGTACAAATTTGTAATGGACAAAGTCCGCCCAGTCCCTGGTCTTACGCCAAAGGCATTCAGCTGCCCGGGAACAAGAGCGAAGGTAGCGGAGGAAAGAGGTGAGCCACGGTTGGGGTTGAGAAGGGCGAACTATCCGAGTTGTAGATGGAGCAAGATTATCAAGAGTTGAAGATAAGGAGGAATTAAAGGAGGAAACAGCTGAGTCCAAGGAGACAGCCGAAAAGACAGAAGGAAGAGAGGAGGCTAGAGACTGAGAAAAAGCCTCATAGTTGATAGATTGCAAGTCACGACAAGAGCGAGAAGCGGGACGTGAAGGAGGAGGATTGTGAGTAATATTGAAAGAAACTAGATGATGATCTGACAAAGGAAAGTCAGCAGTAGAAAAGTCCAAAACAGAGCAATTCCGAGTGAGAACAAGATCCAGACAGTGCCCAAGGGAATGTGTGGGTCCATCAGACCAAAGCTTGAGATCATAGGAAGAAGATAAGGAGCGAAATCGTAGAGCTGCAGCGTCTCGCTGTGTGCAGGGTCAACATCAAAGGTAGCCATGGTTGACCACCTGCCAAGAGCCCACACCCTAACAGGGGCTCCCTGACTAGACCCCCCTGGAGTTATTCCTCCTCTTCACCATTGCAACTTGTGTCTTTACCTGCCTCTTGCTCTGTGTCATGTCTGACCAAGTCGGGCGCTGCAATGGAGTCTAGAACAAGGTCCAGGGAGCTGAACCTAGGAAAAAAGGTCAAACTCCACCCCTCAAATAGATTTCTCCACCCATCCCTACTGGTGGGCTCCATTCAGCATAGCAAGTTAGGCATTGTCCAGGCCGCTTGCATCAGATTAAAGTGCCAGTGGCAAGTCTGTTTGAGATGGGATGGCCCACCCCTGCCAGTTCTCCTTTGCATAATCCCCCAAATAGGGTTACTTCACAAGAAACACAATCATGACTTCAATTAGCATGGGATCTTTGGGATTTGTGCAATTATTCAAAACCGTTGTAATATGTCTTTAAAACATCGTTAAAGTCAATACACTATAGGCGCTTTATATGTTTAAGCGGCTACAATTCTTTTTCTTCTTGGATAATAACTTCAACCCACAAGGCTTTCAAATTCTGTATACTTATTACTGTTCTTGACTTTGTAAGAAAATTGGAGCCTTTCCAATGAAAAGTGTCTGCTTTATTTGTATACCGATGAATTAGATAAATTATAACCCCTTGTGTATATATTTTCTCCATTAATAAACAAGCAAAATTATGGAGACTCTTCCTACTGACATATATAATTGTGCTATTATGGAGGTTAAAAATATTAATTATTGTGGCTGGGAGGGGAGAAAAATAGAAATGTATAACTTAGGTTGAAACAATTATATTTGGTTTTTCACTGTAAGGTGTTTCTATTTATCATTAGCTTTAATACCACTATGTATGACACTATTACACTGAATTCCAAATGCAAGAATTCATGTTTCCTCTTATGCCAAAGGCCTTTGTGCATCATTCTAGCAGTGTAAAGACTCTTGAAAGCTGGTTTACATGCAAATTGATATTCACACTCAAGTGTCTTATCTTAGCGAGTGGAGTGTAATCACAAAGCTGGCATTCATTTTTATATTAATTTATTTAGATTTATGGCCTGCCTTATCGTAAAGGCTCAAGTGGTTAGCGAAAAAGCTAGTGTGATGTAGTGGATACAGTGTTGGCATTGAACTGGGCAGATGTGGGTTCAGATCCCTGCTCAGCCATACAGCTCACTGGGTGATCTTCAGATAGTCATTATCTCTCAGCCTAACCTACATTACAGGGCAGCTGTGAGGATAAAAATAGGGAGGGGAAACCATGTACCATCCTGAGATCTTAAGAGGAAGTGGGATAAAGAGCAAAAGAAAAAATAACAATAAAAATGAAATAATAATAATAATAATTTATTTCTTACCCGCCTTTCCGATTGGATCGAGGCGGGGAACAACAGCAAGCATAAAACACATAAAATACTGATTAAAAACATGGCATACACTGTTTAAAAACATCCTAAAAGCATCCTAAAAACATACTAAAGTATCCTAAAATTCTACTGGATAGGCCTGCCAGAAGAGATCAGTCTTGATAGCTTTCTTGAATGCTAAAAGACTGTCAAGCTGATGAGTCTCCTCCGGCAGGCTATTCCACAGTCTAGGAGCAGCAGAAGAGAAGGTCCTCTGGGTAATGGTTGTCAGCCTAGTCTTTGCTGACTGAAGTAGGTTCTTCCCAGAGGACCTAAGTGTGCAGGGCGGATTCTACATGAGGAGGCAATCCCACAGGTAGCCTGGACCCAAACCATGTAGGGCTTTAAGGAATATATTAAATAAAACGGAAGAGAGTATTTAAAATTCATTGAAATTTCTCTAGCCTTTGGGAACTAATCCTGAAACCCCAAAGACTAAGAAATACCTAGTTGCACCTGGGGAAAATTATATTTCCCAGAGTCCTTGGCTGTAGCAGAGTTCCAAGTACCACAAGGAGGAAGAAGCTCTCCCTCATGGCACCATTGCTGAATCAGTAGTAATGGCTGTAGCAGCAAGAACAGCTGACACAAAGCCAAACTAAATGGTTTATTTATTCCAGGGTAAGTGCATGTGGCTCTTATTCAGATTGGGACCATAGCACTCTGGGAAACGAGGGGGTAAACTTCCCTCCGTGATTGGCCTAAAGTTTCATGCCAACATCACTGGAGTCAATGGAATTGTCTTCCATTCTTCTTTTTTAGCCACCCCAGGGAAGGAGGGAGGAGTTGGGGTCACAAATGGAGGAGACCTTAAACTCCCCTTCCTGGAGCACTGTGGTCCAGAGCTAAATCGAGGCCACACGTGCTTACTCTGGAGTAAATAAACCAATACCACAAAGCGTGAGGGATTTCAAGAACATTTAGTTTGGCCCACAGCAGGGAATTTGGTAAGGAATTTGGATACATGCAAAGGGTTGGGAGTTATGGACTGACAGAGGAGAGAGCTTCCTTCCACTGATTCCCCCTTTCACAAAAGTAAATAATTTTGTGTGGGAATGGAGAGTGTACCGGCTGGAGAAACTGTGAGTAAGATTCCCCAATACCTGGAGTCTGGGTTTGTTTTTCAGGAACCCCTTGGTAACATCCCATGGTTTTTTAGAGCATTATTTGAAGTAGCCTGGAAAACCCAAGCTAATTATACAGTAGCAGGATGGGGGAGATGGACTATCATTAGCTACAGTTGTAGATACAATAAGAGCAGTAGGGTTAGATCTCATATCTGCTTTCTACTGACAAAAGAGCCCAGCTCACGGAAAGTGCCCCCACCTGGTTTTCAGAGATCCTCCCTCCACCACAGCTCACCCCATTCAGTAGGGACCCTTGTAGTGTTTTCAGGGGGCTGGAGGGGCTACTCTGGAGAGGAGGGGGTGGGAAAGTCTGCTTCCGCCTTCCCAGTTACCCAGGCCTAATTCTGGATCCAACCTGTAGGATTGACATCCTGCAGCTAATTAAAATGGACCTGGACTTTTCTTTTGATGACAGCAGTTTGTTGTTTGTTGGTTTGTTTCACTCAAATGACTAAATATAATAATATTACACATTTCACCTTTTAAAAGGATTAAAATTCTGCTTCAGAAATTTCTGGCAAGTGTTTAACTTCCCTTGAAATCCCTTCAGATGTTTCCCTCAAATTGGAAATTTGAGATTCGGCTTAAATTGCACCTTGGGTGAAAAGATGGTGACTGCAGGTATGTGCAGAAGAACACTTTCCCCATATATATATATATATATATATATATATATATATATATTAGGGGTGTGCACGGACCCCCCGCTCCGCTTCACTTGCAGATCCACCATTTTCCGGATCGGGCCGCTCTGCCCCGCCCCCGCTCCGCCCACTTCCGCTCCGCTCGGAGCTCCGGATCCGGAGCTCCGTTTCCCCCCCCATAGGCTTGCATTGAAAGCTAAAAAATTATACAACTTTTTTTCTGTTCAAGTTAGAAACCTCACGTTTGGCACCATGACACCTCATGGGGGTATACACACGCACGCCAAGTTTCAAAGCAATCCCATCATCCCCTGATTTTGGGGGAATTTTTGAAAATCGGGCACCCCATTCACACCCCTTTCCATAGCTCCGTCAATTTGCACGTTAGAAACCTCAAACACGCCACCATGAAAGCTTATCCAGGGATACATACGCACGCCGAGACTCAAGGCAGTCCCATCATCCCCTGTTTTTTGGCGGGGCTTAAACCTGCAAAATTTGGAACTTCCAAAACTCCAAGTGAGCGCAGGAAGGACTTCTCCCCTGAGTCAAAGCCACACACACACAACATCCCTGCGAGGTGGGCAGGGGAGGAGGGAGGGAAGGCAGGCAGGCATGCAGCTGGCATTTCTGGGGGCATAAGGAAGTGAGCCAAGGATAAGCCAGCAATGCATATAAAATGGAATAAATCAATAAATAAACAAAGGAGGGGTGGAATTAAAAGCAGCAGTGTTGCTCAATAAACAGCAAGAAGAATTTTTTTAAAAAGGCTATATCTGTCTTTTACCAGCAATAGGGGGACGTGCCCGGGGGAGGGGGAAGTAGCTGCCAGTTCAAGACACTGACAGCCACCAACAGCTCTGAGAAGAAGTAAAACGCTCACTTCGACTCATAACAGGCATTGCTCCACCACTGAAAAGTGACCATTCACTTCAACTCATGATAGGCATTGCTCCACCGTTTTACTCTCTTTGGAAGGCTCTAATGGCCTTCCAGTGCAGGAGAGAGTGGGGGTACGTCCACGATGAGATGCCCTAGGGGAGCTCATCCCCTTGCACCACATCTTTTCAGTTGTTCCCCAAAGTTAGGGTGGGTAGCAGTGCTGTGTTTCTATCTCTTATTCTTGGCTTAGTATATGATTTCAGGTTGTGTTTGTGCATTTGGTGGGGCTACTGTTTTAAAAAAACACTGGGAAAAGCCCGTTCAGATGAAGAAAGAGAAGTTTCCCAGAATCCCAAGTTACCCGTTTTGCCTATGCCCTCCTCTAACTTTGGGATCATGTGATCATGACCGGGAGCTGACTCTGCCCCTCAGCCCTTTGAAAAAGGTATTTTTCCCGCCGATTTTTTAAAAACTTCTAGCGCGCGACCCGCACGACGCAGAAAGTTGAGAGTAGTCTCAAAATGACCCCCATCCACGACTCTCTGTGCACAAGAATTTTCAGAACGATAGCTTAAAAACCAACCCAGTTATGCCTGAGTCTTTCCCTCAATGCAATCCTATGGGCGAAAAGCCAAAAACGCCGTTTGAGCCGCGCGGTTGACCCGATTTTCAAAAAAATATAGCACGCGACCCGCACGACGCAGAGAGGTGAGAGTGGTCTCAAAATGACCCCCATCCACGACTCTCTGAGCACAAGAATTTCCAGAACGATAGCTTCAAAAAGAACGTAGTTATCCGCGATTATTTGCCGCAATGCAATCCTATGGCGAAATGTTTTCAAGATGGCGACCGGAGCGCTCCGCCTGAACTAGGAGCTCCGAAAAATGGTCGCTTCTCTTCTTCTTGCTTCTAGGGGTCCGTGGTCCGCTCCTACTCCGCCTCTGGGTAAGGCGGAGCAGGCCAATCCGCTACTGCTTCTACGCTCCTAATCGGAGCGGATCACACCCCATATATATATATATATATATATATATATATGTATATTCCATTCAAACCTCCAATTACTTCCCTTAAATTTCCTAGAGTTGTTTTGTCTTAGCAACTCAAACATAGATGCTGCATCTGGTTACATTTTTTAAAAAAGTATCTATGCCTAGAAGCACAATTTAGGAATTCTCTCTCATCCTTTTGATGGGGGCATATACAAGATTATGCACACAGCTAATGCATTCTAATTATTAAAACTGGATTTAGGGAGCAATCCTATGGCCCCTAGACAGAGCCTGGGGACAGGGGATAATTTGGATTCCTGGATCTGATGTCAGACACAGAAATCCAATCCTCCTGCCCCTTCTGAAACAAAGAGAACCATGCCATCTGCCTCTCCAAGGTTGCAAAAGCGACCTCAGGCAGGGCGGTAAAGGGGCATGCCAGTGGGCATGGATGGGACTGGAGAATACAACATATCCCCACCCACCCCCAGCATCTTTGCATCCAAAGACCACCACCCCAGACAGACAGGCAAGCTGAAATGCAGAGCAGGGTGTGTGTGCAGTGGAAGTGTCACTCACGTCTGCTGTGCCTCCTGCTCTGCATTTCAGAGACTTATGACTATCAAGGGTGGACCCTTTGGCATTACCCCACAACTGAGTATCTTGTATATAGAGAGATTAGTAGTTTTGGTAGGTATGGAATGTTAGGACTGAATGGGTGTGGTTTGTGATGTAATAGGTGGGGAAAGGAGTTTGTTGGGAGTTTGTTAGGTATGTGAGAGGAGAGTTGTTTAGTTGTAGAGTAAGAAGAGTTTGGATTCTAGGGATTTAGGATTGGTGTGAAGAGAGTGAGGTGGTTGGTGTGTGGAGAGTTTAGATCAGGCAGGATTGAAAGTATTATATTTCGTTTTTAAGCTTTTCAACAACAATAAACTAATCATTATTTTGTTAGCTACCAAATACCACGTGTCAGCTTGGCATTATTTACCTTCCTTACAGTTATTAAACACCCACACCAGAGTATCCCCACAGTATATTTTGAGAGATCCTATATTAAACTTGTTTCCCTCATAGCCAGGGGAAAGGTTTTATTTAACCCTCCCGCAGGTTTTCAGGTGGTGGCGCTTGGCCTGAGAAGGGTTTATGCGACGGGCCTAGTGAAAGGGTCTGTGATGTCACAGACGTCTGCAGAATGGTTCAAAAGTGCAAATTTAAGTAAGTTCACATTAAAAGGCGAAAGTAACAAATTTCTCCACCATTGCTACAAAAGTTTTGCTCATGGCTATTAATAGCCTGCCAGAGATAAAGAGTTTTATACTGTCAGTACGGAGAAGATCTCAAGGGTTAGAGCAGAAGAGATATGCCTTACCTCCATGCCCACCGCAGCCTGGGCGTGGGGAGGCTATTGCAAATGGGGGTGAGAGATGAGGCAAGAAGGCATGCCATTGGTGGCCTCCCTGTCGTGCCACTGGAGAGGGGGAATAAGAGCCCATTTATGGGCTCTCACCCCTCCCCTACTCCTCTTCAAAGTGCAGCTCCCTCCCCCCTTCCTCCCTGTCAGCAGTGTGGGCTCTCTGGTCATCCTTCTGGAGGCTGAGTAGGATTTTTTTGCTAGTAATCTTTCATTGTTTATAAGTTTTTTTCACCTCCTTCACACTGTTAGAAAGGCGGGGAGAAATAATAAGGTTGATTTAGCGTTGTTAACAATTTGGTCACATTGGCTGATAGGCAGATATGTGTGGGCATCTTATGTGTGGGCATCTTGAGCGGATTAAAGTCGGCGAGCATTCAGAAGCACTCTTGTGGTGATGGGTAATGCCTAGGGCTGTGCATGGACCCCCCCGATCCGCTCTGGATCCTGATCTGCAACTTTCAAATTGGGTCCGCTCCACTTTGGGACAATCTGCCTCCAGTCCGTTCCACTCCGCAGCGGATCCAGATCCAGAGCTCCGCGTTTTCCCCCCATAGACTTGCATTGAAAATGTCAAACATCTATAACTTTTTTATTGTTCAAGTAAGAAACAGGGAAATGAGCACCAGGAGAGCTTCTAAATAGATCCTTAGGCATGGCCACTTTGAAGGAAATCAGATCATCCCCTGATTTTTGGTCAATTTTTAAAAGATTCCCCCCCCCATTTACAGAACTGCATGTATCTCCATCATTTTTTCAGATACACACATGCACCAGGGCACCAGCAGAGCTTCCACATAGATTTCCTGAACTTTAATTCATGCCCATTTTGAAGGAAATCTGATCATCCCCTGATTTTTGGTGAATTTTTAAAGTTAAACCTAAATCAGAACTTTCCCCTCAGGTAACCATGTCAAAAATGAACACAGGGAACTTCAAGATAGAAAATTATTAAACTGGGTGAGTGTACAGCACATAGCTGTTCATGGGATAAACAACCCAGACCTTGCGTTGCCACGCTTGGGTTGCAATACTTCTAAAAATTTAATTTCTTTCATGCCATCCACTCATTTCAAAGTGCTATAATGTGTTGGTTTTTCAAGATGCACACACACACACAGCTCCATCACAGTTCACGCACTCCAGGGTATGCCCAGCCAATAACTGTAATAACAATAACAATACTAATTATCACAACAACAACAACAACAACAACAACAACAACAACTAGAACAAAAACACTGTCTGACTTTATTCCAGTAAGGGGAAAGTGGATGTGCCCAGTGGAATAGTGGACTGTGCCACCAGTCATTTGGCCGCTCTTGTCTAGGTACCTGCCTTTGAGAAGCCACATCACACATCAACTCATGCAAATCATTGGCTTCCTTCCACTGGTTCCCCTTTGGAGGGTTTTGATGACCCTCAAGGGCAGTGGGCACTGGGCACGTTCATATGCCGTACAGCACAGCATCCACTTGCACCACATCTATTCAGTTGTTCACCAAGGTTATGGTGGGTACCTTGCAGTGCTGTGTTGCCTATCTGTTATTTTACTTTGTATATTATTTAAGGTTGTGTGTGAGAGTTTGCTGGGGCTACTGCTTCACCAATCCACTACAAACTGAAAAAAGTCAGAGCCAAAGATAACGAAGGAAAAGTTATTAAGTATCCAGTTTTGCTTATCCACCCCCCTCCAACATTGGGATTGGAGGATGCTTCACATAGGCTGATCACTTATCATGATTGGGAGATGAACCGGTCAATCAGCATTAAAAACATAGGTTCCCCCCTCCCGCTTTACCCATTCAATAAAAATTAATTGCAAGCAAACCGCATGATGAAAAATTCTGAAAATCAAAACAAATGACCCCCAGTCATCAATGTCTAAGCACAGTAATTTTCGGGGATCTAGCTTTAAAAACAAAGAAGTTATAGGCCTTTTTTCGCCCAATGCAATCCTATGGAGAGAAAAATCCAAAATGGCGGACGGAGCCCCGAAAACACACAGAGTGCTCTACAAATGAAAGAACTGCTCTGCATAGTTCCACTGGCCCCCCAACCCGCTTCGCCTCCACCTTTGGCAGAGGCGAAGCAGATCGCTCTGCTCCCACTTCTACAACCCGAAACGGGGCGGAGCACAGCCTTAGTAACGCCTGAGGCTTCCCAGCTGTGAGTTTTATGACCCGGCTGGCAGAGATAAGAGTTACCTTTGAGGCCAACCTTCCTCACCCACTCGGGGCTTTATGGCATGAGCAGGGGGTGAAACAGTAGGTCTCCCTACCCCAGATGGGAGAAGCCTGGGAGATGGCAAACTTGCAGGTTGTGAATGTCTCTCCCGATAAAACATCAGCCAATTAGAGAAGATGCCTGCTTAGGATTTCCCTTTCTGCAGATCTACTAATAAATGTGGCCCTGATTAAATCCCAATTTTGTGTCTGCCTCGTTATTTCCCACCCTCCAAATTCCTGCAATAGAGGGTTGTGTGTGTTCACATTCTATTTATGAATAAATACTTGCGTGAGAAAAAGTGTCTCATGTATCAGAGATGACTGGGATCTGGAGTGTGGCTCAACTTACTCCCTAAAGTCCTCTTAAAATCCATCCCTGATCTCTAATTTCCTACCATCTGCAGCTCACTGACTTCAGGGTTGGTGCTGAGCAAATACAGTATGTGGATAAATTGCTTAAGGAATTCGTACTGACATGCTCTCTCGCTGTGATGGACTGGACTTTATTCAGTGACCCTTCATAATGTGGACATCTGCTTTACTCAAAATCACTGTGGGGGGGAATGCTCTTTATTCCAGCTGTGAGCCTATAATTCCGCAATGTTTCCCTTCTTTAAAAAAAAATCAGAAAGACACCGCAGAAGGGATAAGAAATGTCACACGATCTTTATTACTGTCATTTCTTGTGTTAGACATGGGTGCTAATATAGATGCCCTTTGGATCTTCTCAGCCCACTTGGTATTTATTCTCATGTCTGTCCGCAATCATTTGCCAAGTTCTCTTGATGCTCAAAGCAATCAATGTGCTTTGTAAGTATCTAATGATGAAATTAGTTGATGCCCTTAGTGGCAACCTCCACTATGGAGTTCATCTGGTTTAATAGTCATTTTGTCTCCCCAGAAAACCCTGGGAGCTGCAGCTCTTGGAACAGGGCTAGGGGTCTACTTACTAGAGTTGTGAAAGATATTGGATCTGTTGGGATTTTTTGACAGATTTATCCATTCAACACCACATACCAGAGTCCTATAAGGAGCTCATTCATATCCTAATCTTCACACAGGGAAGGAGCAAGGCCATGGCTTTTGTCTTTTGCTAAATCTATATACAAACAAAACAACAGGAATCATAATCCTCAAATTATGTTGCTGGAAAATTCAGTTTTTGTTTTTTTAATTGCTACTTATTTCAGGAAGGGGTGTATGAGAAATCCATTCCTTCCCCCCCCACTCCCAATCCTTTTTAAAACCAGAATTCACCCAGTTCGCACCTTCTGGAGCAAACACGGACTCAGATGCAATCTACAGTCAAAGTTTCTACATTTCTGAGCTTGCAGTGTGATTCATGGACCAAACAAATCTGTTCAACAGACTGTGTATATTGGGGAAATGCACATGAAAAAATGCATACTTTTGAAAAGTGCCCACAAATACAATTTAATCAATGGGAGAAGAATGTGAACACTTCAAAGATGCATACCATTAGGGATGTGCACGGACCCCCTGCTCCGCCCCGCTGGCCGATCTGAAAATGTCGGATCGGCCCGCTCCGCTCCGCGCCGCTCCGCCCATACTCCTCTCCTCTTTGCCGCGGAGCTCCGACTTCGAATCGGAGCTCCGCAGTGGAGGGGAGTGGTGCCAGGTAAGGCCGGGAGAGGAGGGCGGGGGGGTGTTACCGGGCCCTGCCACCGTCGCCGCCCATGCGGCGATGGCGGCAGAGCCCAGTAAGGGACCAAGGGGGAGGGGGCCTTACCTGCCTCCGTCCGCGGTCCGTCAGCTTCTTCAATTGAGCCCGTGGTTCAGCCAGGAAGTCTGGGCTGCAAGTTTGGCGCAGACTTCTTGGTTGAACCGCAGGCTCAATTGAAGAAGCTGACGGACCGCGGACGGAGGCAGGTAAGGGAGAGGAGGGCAGGGGGGGTTACCGGGCCCTGCCACCATCGCCGCCCATGCGGCGACGGCGGCAGAGCCCGGTAAGGGACCAAGGGGGAGGGGGGCCTTACTTGCCTCTGTTCGCAGTCCGTCGGCTTCTTCAATTGAGCCCGCGGTTCAACCAGGAAGTCTGGGCCGTGCGGCCTAGACTTCCTGGTTGAACCGCGGGCTCAGTTGAAGAAGCCAAGGGACCGCGGACGGAGGCAGGTAAGGGAGAGGAGGGGGGGTTACCGGGCCCTGCCGCTGTCGCCGCATGGGTGACAGCGGCAGGGCCCGGTAAACCCCACTTACCTTTCCGATGGAGCTATGGATCGAGGCAAAGGTCTGCCTTCACCTCGATCCTCTTCGCCACGCTCCGCCGGCCCCCCAAACCTCTTCGCCTCTGCCTTAAGGGGAGGCGAAGCACCCCGCTCCGCTTCTAATTCGCCGGTCCAATTAGAAGCGGAGCACATCCCTACATACCGTTGATCCACACATTTGGAAAGCTACGCATGAAACTACACATGGATTTTCATGTGGAAACCCCCCCCCCCCAACAAAGCTCACAATCTGATCCACACTGGAGTCGGTATGAGCTTTGGAGAACATTGGCGAGCTCCAGTTTTGCTTCTTTGCCTTCCATAATTCCACAAATCTCCAATACTTTTGAGTCAGTGGGCACATTTGGAATTTTGAGAGTGTGTCATGGGTGATGACTCAATATGGCTGTTATGGTGGGCCTGGCCAGACACGAAACACCCATTTCCTCAGTGAGCCTAAGAAGATCATCAAATGAGCATTTTATTGTACGATCGTTACTGGCAACTTACGTTATTTTGCGGGTCCTTTGGACAATGACATCCACCTCCCGCACATCTCCTAATCCTTCTGATCTTCTTTCCACAACAAAATAAAACCCAGTTAATCTGATTTTTTAAAAAGCGAAACTTGCCACCATTTCCTGCTGTGTGCAGGAAAAGCAGCACAATAAAAACACCCACTGAATGGGCATTGCTGTTTCCTCTTTCTGCTCTGTGTGAAGAAAGAGGAAGTTGTTAGTGGCTATTGTGGGTCAGCACCAGGAGGCAAAAGTGACAGTAGGGAAATGTGATCCCAACCCTCAACCCCATTTGAAGAAAAATAACTTACCCAAGAACTTGCATAAGGCAGAGGTGGGGTATGAGTTCCAAAACACAAAACCATTCTTTTGACCCCCCAGTTCTTTGCCCAAACTGAAGAAGCTCAACAACAAGTAACTTGCCCAAGAATTCCACATGGGACTCAGACGCATTCATGGAAATAATGATGGTGGTGTGGGCAGGCGCTTGGCTTTGCATCATGTCTGCCTCACAGTTGTTGTTTTTTAATTAATTTTTGAAAAATAAATAAAATAAACATCAGTAGTGTCAGGGGCCTGGTGGGCGTAAAGGGAGGTATCCACAGACACAGCAGTGGCTACAGGCACCACGTTGGAGATCCTGGGTGTATTTGAACATGGAGTAGTGGGGAATAAATCCCAACAAAATGCTTCATTTTATGTCACCCACGCTAATAATGTGAATTTGGGGCTGACTGGATCTCTGTGCCCATTAGAACTATTAGAACTGTCAACATCAGCTGGCGTGGCTTGCATTTTCACTTACCTGACCAGCCTTTGCTTTATTGATCTCTCTCTCTCTCTCTCTCCCTCTCCCTCTATATTCATCTGCCCACCTGGCTCGCTTCTTTATGCAGCTAGCTTTGTCATCACAATCTGTGCCAACGCGACTATATAATGAAACATGTCCTCTGCTATATTGAATGTGTTTTTTAAGTGGCCTCGGCTAGATGGAAGCCAATTGTCCTCAGCGAGCCATCTTGCACTGAATTCACTGGCATGAAGCACAAGAAGAAACCCAAATTCCACTGCTTCAGTCAGCCTGCTCTATGGGTCACCAGCAGATGGAACAGCCACCAGAAAATCCCTCCAGATCCCTCCTCCAGGTAACCCTGGAGGAATGCCATATTTCCATCTCTCTGCAGCAGCCTGGAGCAGGGTGAATTGTACCTTGGATCAGTTCTGCCTTGTCTCTTTATAAACCATGACTCACCTATCTAATTGGGCAGATGATTTTGTTTGTCCTGGGCGCTGGCCCCAAAGTGATTAGCCAGCAGCTGATTTCATTGCTGGTGGGTTGGTGGAATGAGTGGAAACGCAATGTGTGGCTTGAGACTGGAGAGGAGAAGGGCAGCACACTCTGCCATCAGCCAGGGGAATGAGAGCTACTGGGAGGCTGCACGCCTGGCTTCCCAGGAGTGACATCAAGCCAAGGGGGAAACCAACCTGGCTCATCTATCAGCCAGAGATGGAGCAGTTGCAGGGAGCTCGCTTTCCCCTTGTTGCCAGAAAGAGCACATGGCTCCAACGGTCTATTGCCCTGGAGCTGCAGAAGGAAGGGGGAAGAATGCTCTCGCCCATCCATCGGCCAAAGGGACAAGAGCCATCAATTAGTATTCAAGCAGGAACACTGGCATGGGAAGATCAGCTTGTCCTGAAGTGCATTTAACTGCCAGCTTATAGCTCACCGCCTTCTTCTGGAGGTGGAAAACTGATCTCCCTACTCTTCCCGCTGCTCCACTTCTATGGTGGGTCTTGTCCTTTTAATTTGTAATCCTGAGGGCAGATGGCCTTCTCTTCTTCCTCGTCCTTCTCCTTCTCCTTATTGCTGTGAGCCACTTTGGGAGACAATAATTGTCTGAAAAGCAGGATCAAAAATATAGTAAACAAACTAACATGCAACTGCTGCCCTTATGTAGAAGCAGCAGCAATGGATCAGAGAAGTCTCTAGGGTGGCCCACCCTTTTAGAAAAGGTTACTGACCACAAGTGCAATCCAAAATATAAGGAAGTCCCACTGCAGTGGACCCTACAATGGAAAAGAGGGGGTGTCGCTGTGGCATCCTGGGCAGTTTAAAAATGGTGGAGAAGCCAGATGGAAGAGAAACCTCTCAATTGTGCCTAGATCCAGCTCCTGCTGAGAGTCCCATCCCTCCTGCAGCAGCCAGGCACCTCTCCATCATGCCTGGGTCCAGCTCCAGCTAAGACCTCCCTCCTTCTTCCTACCAACTGTCACTGCTGAGGCCATCAGTGGGAGAGGAAGCAGCAGTCAGGCACCTCTCCATCGTGCCTTGATCTGTATGAGGCCATTAGAGGGAGAGGGAAAGGAAGCAGCTGCTGAACTTTGCAACTAAAGATCTAGTGCATGAATTTGCTCTTTTTCCCCTCCTCCCTCCCAATCCTCTTTCCTTTTGTGTCATGTTTTTAAGGTTGTAAGCCTGTGGGAAGGGACTGTCTTAAGAAATATTTTTGCAAGCCGCCTTGAGAGTGTTTTTTGGGTAAAGGGTGGGATGAAAGTGCTAAAATAAATAAATCAAAGTAGATAAGGAGTGGCTTTGTCTCTTGCCCCTAGAGCATGTGGGTCCCACTTGGCAGCTCTTCCTACTCCTCAGAATAATCCTCCTTTAGGAGGTTTCCCATTGGAGTGTGGTGAAGGGATGATACAGTGAAGGAGAATAGAAAGAGACTCAGAAATATAAAAAGGAAGAGTGATCCTCTTCTTGTCTGGATAGGTCAAACTAAAATTCTATATGTCTGGATTTGGATAACGCCAGCTGTGGCTTCTGGCCTGACTTTGATAGACACCAGGATGTGGGAGAGCAAAAAAAAAAAACATCTGCAGAAGGAAGCAGGCTTCATACATTGCTTAGATAATGTGTCTTTCTGCCTTTGTGTGTGTGTGTGTGTGTGTGTGTGTGTGTGTGTGCCTCTGTTTTCCCATTCCCAGCTTCCTATGTATAAAAGCATCCAGGGTTTTGTGTCGAAGGGGCGGGGTGTGGAGGGAGACGCTTCAGCCGAAAATGTCTCTGTGTTGCAGCATGCTTCAATGTGCACCTGCACACAGCCCAAAAGACATTGCTTGACATTACATCTAATGCAGTGGGTGTAGCTGCTGTTTGGTGCGGGAGCTGTAAAATCTGAACATGCCTCACTAGTTGACCCGTTGCCTGGGCAGCTGTAGAGGGGATGCTGAAAAAATATATCCCTGATTGGTCTCATTACACCTGCTTGATTGGAAAGAATTGTAGCATTTCTGCCTCTTAGTATAATATGCAGGGAAGCCAAGCTTTTCGAGGAGGATATGGAGACATAAAGAAAATAAATTAATCATGTATGATTTTTCATGCTCACACAGATGTTAAAACTCTGAGCACCACCCCCAGTGCAGAACGTTCTGCCTATTCCCATCCCAAATCACCATAAATTGCTTCACAGCTTGCAGGCGAAAGTGTGCACAAAATAGAGGATGATTTCCCCATCCCAAAGTGGAGTTTTCACCAACATTTCATCAACATTCAAAGTGGGTTTGGCCATCGCTTCTCAGGAAAAACACATCTGCAGAATTTTGTAAGATGCCAAAGGGCGTTTGATAAGATAGACAAAGGCCTCATCTACACCAAGCAGGATATTGCACTATGAAGGTGGTATATAAAAGGCAGGAGCCACACTACTGCTTGATAGCGGTATTGAAGTGCACTGCAGGATCTTCACTACTGCTTTATAGTGGTTCTGAAGTGCCCAGACAACTGTTGGGGCCCATGACACCTCTATACCAAGCAAGATATTGTACTATGAAAGTGGTATGAAAGTGGTATATGGTATGTGTCAATAGGCCCCAACAGTTGTCAGTGTACTTCAATACTGTTAGGCCAATGTTTCTCAGATGGGATCAGCATGCTTACAGGCTACACTTGCTTCAGGAACACCTTTGGACCTTCTTAGCCTCAAAGTGGTGTGAACTTATTCACCGTGGCATGCACAGTTCTCCCAACCTGATAGCCCAAGGTTAAGGATGGCTGAGAAAGTTGTTGATTGGGTTTTAATAATAATAAAAAAAGTGTGCCCAAAGTTGCAAATTTCTTCATAAATGAGAAACAAAGAACTTAATTTTGTTTTGTTGTTTAAACTCGTGGGAGAAAACAAAATGGATAGATTCATCCATCCAGGCAGAAGGATTTGAGTGCTTAGCTCATAAAAGTCTAGGTTTGAATCTTTCTGTTTTCAGCCCTGTTAACATAACCTCTACATCATGCCTGGATCCACCTCCAGCTGAGAGCCCCCCCCTTGCTCCTACTACAACTGTCACTGCTGAGGCCATCAGAGGGAAAGGAAGCAGCAGCCAGGCAGCCCTCCATCGCGCCTGGATCTGTACGATGCTATTAGAGGGAGAGGAAGAAGCAGCCCTTCCACTGTGTCCATGACCTTCTGAACTTTGCAACTTTGAATCTAGTGGCTACATTTGCCTCCCCCCCTCCTCCTCCTTCCCAATCCCCTTTCCTTTCGTGTCATGGTTTTTTGTTTTTTGTATTATTATTATTATTATTATTATTATTATTATTATTATTATTATTATTTATTTATTTATATAGCACCATCAGTGTACATGGTGCTGTACAGAGTAAAACAGTAAATAGCAAGACCCTGCCGCATAGGCTTACAATCTAATAAAATCATAGTAAAACAATAAGGAGGGGGGGGGGAAGAGAATGCAAACAGGTACAGGGTAGGGTAAGTAGGCACAGGGTAGGGTAAAACTAACAGTAGAAAGTAACAGTAGAAGTCTGCACAACATCAAGTTTTAAAAGCTTTAGGAAAAAGATTGTAACCCTGTGGGCAGGGACTGTCTTAAGAATTATTTCTATAAGCCGCCTTGAGAGCCTTTTTTGGCTAAATGGTGGGATAAAAGTGCTAAAATAAATAAATAAATAAATAAATAAGAAAGAAGAGCCATACTGAATCAGACCAAAGACCTATCTTGACCAGAGCCAGATCTACAGCAATAAGGATACAATGTTTTGAAAATGCTGTGTGGCAATGTGGCATGTGTCCTGGGGCTGAACAGTGGTCAAAACCATTACAAACCTGTATAAAACAGTAGTGTAGATCCTGCCCAGTATTCTGCTCCCATCCCACTGTGGCCAGCCACTGCAACAGCACCTTCCCACTCACATCCTCCAGCAACTGGTGAACGGAAGCATACTGTCTCTGAATCCGGAGGTAGCATATAACCATAATAACAAGTAGCCATTGACAGCTTAATCCTCCATGAATTTGTCAAATCCCTTTTAAAGCCACCCAAACTCGGGGCTGTCATTACATCTTGGGCAGTGAATTCCATGTTTCTGATAAATTCCTGGAAGAGAAGGATATCAATGCCTGCTAGTCCTGGTGGCTATGTGCTACTTCCAATAGTAACCCTATGCACACCAGTTGCTGGGGAACATGGGCAGGAGGCTGCTGTTGCACTTGTGTCCTTTTCGTGGATTCACAGTTAACAGCTGGTTGGCCACTGTGTGAACAGAATGCAGGACTGGATGGACCCTTCCAGCATGGTTCTTCTTATGCTTTTACCTTTCAAGAAAAATAGTTAAGCAGTCTGTTTGGGATCTCAAAGCTGCAGAGTTCTAATTTAGCTCCATCGTATAACGTCTCTACTGACAAAAGTGATCAATGGCCTCTTCAGGGTTATCAGTTGTGGTGGTTCTTCCATCTTGATCATACTTGTTTTGTCAGCAGCTTTTGGCACTCTGGGAGCTGTGGGTTGAAATTGCTACATAGGACAGTAGAGAAAATATCTGAATTGGGTTATCTGTGGTTTCAGTCCCCCTCCCATGTTTTATAAAGCATAACCCTACTGTGTATGAAGAAGTAAGTCCCATTGAATTTCAGTGGGACTTACTTGCAGGTCAGTGTTCGTAGGACTGCCGCCTAATCCACCTTTATAGTGTAATTCCCCTTTATATGAACAATCTGGGCAATGCCACCATTGAGGAGGATAATTGCTTGTGTGAAAGTTTGAACCCACTCACCCAGTCATTTTTCATATGTCAAAACCAATGCAGATTAGTTTTGGTATTGGGATTATAGCAGGTGCGTGGCCTTCCAGATTTTGTTGGATCCCAATTCCCACCAGTCCCAGGCAACATGATCAATTGTCAGGGCTGATGGGAGTTGTAGCCTACCAATATCTGCAGATTCTCCAACCCTAGAGTTGCTAATGTGCGAGCTTACCTATGTGGCCGTTGTAAAAATTTATGCGTCACTTCCCACCACAAAAAGCAATCACAAAACAACTTACGTACATAGATACAGGAATCCATAAGTAATATAAAAGGGAAAAAAACCCAAATCATCATCATTATTATTATTATTATTATTATTATTTATTTATTTATATAGCACCATCAATGTACATGGTGCTGTACAGAGTAAAACAGTAAATAGCAAGACCCTGCCGCATAGGCTTACATTCTAATAAAACCATAATAAAACACTAAGGAGGGGAAGAGAAAGCAAACAAATAAAAAAAACCCATAAAAAGTCTAAAACCACACTACATTAAGAAAAGTGATCCACAATACAGGAAAACTAACCACTACCACCTCTCACAGCCTAGAATTGCCACCCAGAAGCACAGCTGAGCCATAACTGATGCCCAAATGCCTGGCAAAATAAGTTACGTCTTCATCTGGTGATGAAAGTGTGGGGAGGGTGTTCCATAAATATGGGGTTATCACAGAAAAGACTGGTGTCTAGACTGCCACCTGACCAAGTTTCTCTCAGAAGGAGTGCACAGAGAAAGATCTCGGAAGCCAAACTCAGGGACCATGTAGACTCATTGTCGTTGAGATATTGGGGTCTTGAATCATGTATATGACATCCCTGGTTCATTCAGCTTTTTCAAATCATTTTCAAGGCATGGCAAGTTGTTACAAAGAATTGGACTGGAGGGTTCACGTGACCAGTTGAACATAGTTTAAACACCAGCAAGTGAGAACAGCATTTGCTAGCTTAATGAGGGTAAATTAGCATGTGAATCTGCCTGCATGGCATAGTAGATAACATCTGGGCTGTAAAACAGGATGCTTCCCAGTGTGAGTACAATATTCCAGTTGTGAGATCTGAAAAGTATATACTTTTATAAACAAACAAACAAACAAATAGTACCATTCTGGGTCACTCTAGGAACTGTGTCATGAGGATTTCCACATATGAATTAATTGCTTGAGAATATGAGTACGGATTTCTCAGCTTGCAACCCACCGCCCCGAAAATTTGGATTTGGAATGCAGTTGTCCATAGACAAATCCAAAATATGAGTGTGATTCTGCATAAACTGATACGCACAAGTAATGTGAATGCCAGAAAGTCTTAGTACCGACTGTTGCAAGTGGAAGTGGAAGCACGGAATAAAGACAGCGACTCAAGAGCTTGGGTTAAACTAGGGCCTCTTTATTAATAATTAGATAGATTCATCCCTCCCTGGATCTGCATGTGAAAGTGCGGGAATTAAATCCTTATCTCGGGCCATTTGCCTGGCTTAAGGGTGAGCCACTCTCCAACGCAAGGAGTTGGGAAAGCCGGTTCCTTACTTATGTGACACTTTGTAAATGTGGGGAGACCTCCCTACGACACCCCCACCCACTGCCATAACAACAGTGAGTAGGTGAAGACAGGAGGGTCTCCAAAAGACACATGACACGTGAGCCACACAGCCCCCGAGGAGCAGGTCCTCCGGATATACTGATCACCTGAAAGGTGCCAGAGTGCTCACCGTCCCTATCTAATACAGTCAATTCCCGCACATTCCCTGCCACAAATTAACCTAATTATACACCCTTCCACAATAACGCCACCAGTATGAAGTAGGCAAAAACCACGAATGGAAAAAAATTCTACTTCGCCCTCCCTCCAAAGGGAGCGACTGGCTAATCTCATACTAGGCACAAGGCGGGAGGGATGGAGCCAAGATCGAAAGAGTCCGAGCCTCGAGCGAGGCAGCCTTTTATGGCTGCAGCCCCACCCTACCTCACGTGGCTCACGCTTCTGAACCACGAGATGTGTCTCATTCCTGCTCCTCCCACATGCAACGGCCGCATTCCCGCCCAAACCGTTGGCTGGGTGGGGAGCGGATTTTTAGGGATTTACAGTGGAATTTTGCTTCATAGGAAATTCTGAGGCAAATTTGGAAATTTCTTTTTAGGTGAAACATCCAAGTTGTTTTGAAAGAAGCAAATGGAGCTTTGAAAGAGCTAGGAAAATGTCTTTTACTGCATGTGTGTGTTCCTTTAACAGTTACTAAACATGTATGATCTTGAAATTATTGGCTGACAGCAATTGGAATGAAAAACATTATGAATACAATTAATGGACCCTGGAGTGCTGATACACTCAGTAGCTGCACAATTACCATGAGAGCTGGGAAATGACTTAATAATGGGAGAAAGCAATATTATTGTACTGCTGTGCAGCTCTTCAGCATGGTTTTACCATGTATGTGCCTTTGTTCTTCTTATATCAGGCCAGGATAATGTTTAACACACTAAATTGAAAGCAATCCTCTAAGTCACATACTGCAATGTTAACTCCAGTGGTGACCCCAGACATGTGTCTGTCTGAAGCAAATGCTCCACTCTCCACAACGTTAGGGCCAATACTCTAAAAGTCCTTGCTGTGTCATCAGGCACCATTTTCTTCCTTCAAGTATTCCCCTGGCCCATGTTGCCACCAGAAGCAGAACACTTCATTCTACTGCCTGGCAAAGGTGGTCCCGTGTAAATGAAAGATTATGAGGGCAGCGGACGTGGCCATCTGACAGAGAGAAGTCTCAGCAAAATCGTGTCAAGCTTCATATTTTATGTGTTTAACTAGGAGTGGGTAAGAATTTAATTTCAGTTCAATTTCAATAAGGATTTGTCAATATTGGCAAATACCTCATAGAAAAACTTGAATTTTTTTTTTTTTAAAAACAAATGGGGTGGGGAATCAAACCTGACAGCTTAGTCCATCAAGATGCAGGGCTTTGAGTGCTTTGTTCTTTGAAGTCTCGGTTTCAACACCTGTGTATTCAACCATGTTAGTGTTGAATTAGGGTTACTACCTCATTTTTCTGGCAGGCACCTCATTTTTAAAAGCTACATGGTAGGCAAGTACATTCTGGTCCTCTCCATGCTAGAAAAAGCTGTACTTATTGAATTTGGCAGGGACAGATTGGCAAGAATTTCACCGGGTAAGAATTTACCACAGTTTTTCATGTTCGGGAGAGATTTTGAAAAGTTGAATGCAGGAGAAAGTGAAAAGGACAGATTCACCCAATCCTAGTCAGAATCCATTTCCACAAGCAATGGCACCGCACAGGCCTGAACCAATAATGCAAAATTATGTAAGGAAACAGTACTTGTTGATGCGCCCTGCAGCCTAGACTTATCATGTTGCTTTGCAAGACTTCATAAAACATACTCAAAGTTGGAAAATAGGCACTGCATCAGGCAGCCAAAGTGCCACAGGCTCATCCTCAATGTCAAAGAAAATGAGAAGGTTTTCACAGCATTTCTAAAATTAAGAAATGAGATGGCCTGGCAGGCCTCCCTAGAGACATAACAGTATCACTGCTGCAGAGAATGCTCTGGGCACCATTATATTTTGAGGTGATCTCTGCAGCAACGTCTTCCCAAAGATTTTGAGACTAGAGAGGATCAGATGAAGGGATGTACAGATTATGTAAAATCTGTTCCGTCTGTGTTTCATAGGTTATGAAGTGTTGTCAGTTCCGTTATCCATTCACAAATGGATTCAATCTTCCACCCCCCATTATGTGGAAAGATACAAATGATTCTTTAAGAATCATACAAATGATTCCTTAAGAAAGTTTGCAATGATGATGATTTTCATTTCTATATTGCCAAATAGCTGAAACTCTGTGGGCGGTTTACAACAATTCACAGGACAATAAAATACAGCATTAAAAAATAAAGCATGAAAATTTAAATATCCAAAATTTTAAACAATTTAGACAGCTCAAATCAGTTCCAATAAAATATTAGACCTGTTTAGATGATTGGCATAAATGCCCCATCATATGCCATCAAATGCCTGGGAGTAGAGGGGAGTCTTGACCTGGCGCCAAAAGGATGACAATGTTGGTGCCACGCAGACCTCATTCCATAGTTGGGGGGCCACCAGCCACCATTGAGAAGGCCCTCTCCCTTGTTGCCACCTTCTGTGCCTCTCTTGGAGATGGCATTTGGAGGGGTGAGGGCAGATGTTGATCGTAATATCCAGGTATGTTCAGTTACCTAACTTTTGTGTTAGTACACAATTTTTAGCACATTGTCCTGCATTCCATTCAATTTTTCCCTGTGTATATTTTTCAGCAGAAACATTTGTATTTTCTTGCAAATGAATTTGGGTAAGGTTTGGGGAAGTGGAAAAAATTCCAGAACCCTGCACACTCCACACGGTCTGGACAGGCCAGTCCACAGTGGATTTGCAGGTCAGATTCTTAGAAATGCTATTTTGGGCTGCATTAATAGAAGTATAGCTTCCAATTCACGTGAGGTACTGGTTCCTCTCTATTCGGCCCTGGTTAGGCCTCATCTAGAGTATTGTGTCCAGTTCTGGGCTCCACAATTCAAGAAGGACGCAGATAAACTGCAGCGTGTTCAGAGGAGGGCAACCATGATGAACAGGGGTCTGGAAAAAAAAGCCCTATGAAGAGAGACTGAAAGAACTGGGCATGTTTAGCCTGGAGAAGAGAAGATTGAGAGGAGACAGGATAGCACTCTTCAAATACTTGAAAGGTTGTCACACAGAGGAGGGCCAGGATCTCTTCTCGATCCTCCCAGAGTGCAGGACACGGAATAACGGGCTCAAGTTAAAGGAAGCCAGATTCCAGCGGGACATCAGGAAAAATTTCCTGACTGTTAGAGCAGTATGACAATGGAACCAGTTACTAAGGCCATAGCTAGACCTAAGGTTTATCCCTGGATCATCCAGGGGTCAAACCTGTTCATCTAGGTGACACACAGGGGATCCAGTGCTCAGGCAGGGGCAAACCCTGGATGATCCCAGGATAAACCTTAGGTCTAGCTGTGGCCCTAGGGAGGTTTGGGCTCTGCCACACTAGAGACATTCAAGAGGCAGCTGAACAACCATCTGTCAGGGATGCTTTAGGGTGGATTCCTTCATTGAGCAGGGTGTTGGACTCGATGGCCTTGTAGGCCCCTTCCAACTCTGCTATTCTATGATTCTATGAAATCTGAACGCATTTTAGTCTGTCTCGAATTTTATCATCATCCCTAGTCAGATCGGGGGGAGGCACTCTGGCAAGCATCAAGGTCGGTACACTCTGATTCTAGCATCTTCATCTCATTTCCACCTTGGCATCATTTGTATTTAGCCTGGACAGTCATATGAAGGAAACACTGGATTTGGTCCTCATCCTTCTGGACCTGCTGTGCTGATTTCCACACATGATGGTTATGCCACAAATATACAGATAAGTCTCCAGAAATATAGCATTGTGCTGTAGAATTTAAAAAAAAAAATAGTTGAAAAGGGGCAAAAGCTACTATATCCCACTCTGCCTTTAGAAAGCTCAGAACTGAACACAAGAACATAGCAAGTGCCACGCTGGGTCAGACCAAAGGTCCATCTAGTGCAGCACTCTGTTCACGCAGTGGCCAGAGTGCTGCTGATATGGACTCCCAGTGTGTCCCATCTAAGTACATAACAGACCCACACGTGCTTAGCTTTCATAATAATATAACAACACCGGGTGCTTTCAGACCATTCCCTGGGCCCATGATCAAACCCTGATTTGAAGGCAGGATGCTCCATGGATCCAAATCTCTAGCAAGCAACTCACATACACCAAATGATATGCCATAGCACAATGGAGTCAAATTTATAATTCATAGGTAGCACTAGACAGACCTTCTGGACAGATCAAGCCATTTGCCGAGATCCTCAAGCACGAAAAAAGGAGCTCATACAACTAGCCAAGTATAGGAACACACTGGTATTTATTGTGATAAATGTTGTTTATGTACACGCCGCCAGGAAATGAACTGAGACTACAACTTGCTCAGTTGCATTTTTAACAGTAGAGAATTTGAACAATCACCAGGCTAAAAGGTATATGGAGATTAATAGGGTTCATTTTTCTTAAGAAAGATTGTATTTATTAAACCATTAAAGGAATTTAGGTGGAGATAACCTGTGTGTGGATTCAGATTAATGTTTTGGCAATGAATTCTCCACTGTGGATCTTCTATACTCCCGAGAATGTAATATCATTGACAGATGATATAACAGTTATTGGGCATTAGAATGAGCAGCCAAAGAGCTCCATTCACAAGTCACTCACATGTAACAATGTGATAGAGAGGCAACAGGGCTGCTCAACTGGCCTAGCTATACCATTGCGCACTTTCCCCAGCCCTGCCTCTAATGTCCACATGGTAGGCATGGATGTCTGCATAGAAGAAGCCTATGTGCATCCTAATGTAGGCTTTCTCGGGAGTTGAAAACCTGCATAATCATGGTTCTACTTCCTGGGGAAACCTATGGGAGTAGAAGTCTATACACGTAGACTTCACTATGGAGATATCCATCATGACATTCTGCCACCTGGCTGCATCATCTACATTCCTCCCCGCAAGGGCACTGAATTTTGATTATTCCACCTTCATCACCAAAAGTTTTGCCAATTGTTTTGCCAATAGACAATGGTTCTGAAAGGACATATGTTTCATGCTTTTAATGTATTGTCTTGCTTTTTCTTGCTCTATTAGTCTGTTTTAGCTAAATAAACTTCTTCCCTCTACCCATTGGTGTGTCCGTTGCCTCTGACTATCCAAAAAGGACCACTGCTGTTAGGTAAAACAATCGGCAAAACCTTGGCATGATTATTTAAAAAAAAACACACAAAAACAAAACATTGTTTCATTTTATTCTTCACACTGCTTGGAGAACTTG
Organism: Elgaria multicarinata webbii; assembly: GCF_023053635.1. Lineage (NCBI taxonomy): Eukaryota > Metazoa > Chordata > Lepidosauria > Squamata > Anguidae > Elgaria > Elgaria multicarinata. The sequence goes on along the minus strand of NC_086178.1, from coordinate 104,547,474 downwards.
GTGGAAAGGTGGCACAAACATATTGTAGGCAATAAAATAACTGCCACTTCTGGGAGGCGGGTCATGCTTCTGACACAGTAATTCTCCATGACAGACATCGACATGATGTGACGGCCGGAGCCACACGTTCCAGCTATGAACACTTAGATGGAGGCTGTTTCTAATGGTGTGTCCACCATTCTTGTAATGTGTGCTGCCATTTTGGTGTGGCAAGTAAAAGAGGTATTTCATAGTTCCCACATGAGTATTTGTATCTGGCACTGGTGTTATATGTTTGAGTCTTCAGTCATCTTATTTTTCATTAGATATTATGCCTCACTTCTTTCTTTCTTTCTTTTTTTTTGTTCCCAGTTCCAGTAGGACCAAGCAAGAAGGAGTAAGTCCATTTCCACCAGGAGCATAGTCTTCTGCACAAGTGGAAATCTGCTCTAATTCATCTGACATATTTTATAATACCACTCATGCATACACACTCTGACTGACACCTGCCATTAGAATTGGTGGGCGGGAGTCAAGGATGCAGAAGAAAACTCCTTATGCATTGGAAGCCTTAGCTAGACCTAAGGATTATCCCAGGCAAATGGAGGGGTCATCCCTGCCTGCTCCCGGGATCCCCTGTGTGGCATTTGGATGCATAGGGATGATCCCAGGATGATCCCGGGATATAGGCCTGATCTAGCTATGGCCAGAGATGTACCAGTGGTGGTGAACCTTGCTTTACTGCCAAAGAGAGTCACTGCTGTTGGATATTTATTGTTAACATAGTTCCATTTTACTGAGATACTCAACACACATTGAATGCTCAGCAAGAGCAGAACAGAATACCTACCTTCCTAAATAGTAGTATTAATAGCAGTGGCTAAAAGCCTGTCAAGTTTAACAGATGGGACAGAGATTTCGGTCCTTTCTCCAGTCCCACTCCCTACCCTCCCATCCATCACTGAGGTCATTTCCTCATGAAAAGCAAGGGGTGTGGCCTGCCCTGCTTTTCCAAACCTACATCTGTTTCCTCAAACTGAATATGGCCCAAAGGCTAGGCCCCAAGGAGCTAAGGAACACTGCCTTCCCTCAGCAAACTCTGTTGCCTCTGGGAACTATGTGTGTGTGTGTGTGTGTGTGTGTGTCTGTTCTAAGGAGCCAGAGGAGCAAAGAACATGTGGGCAGCCGTCCTGGTTTCATCCCAGCTCCTTGCAAGTAAATGCAAGGAGCTGGGAACCAGGCACAGGGCACAGAGCTCTTCAAGAGCTCTGTACCCATCAGGGGTGGGGAGAGGAGCGGGGTCGGTTTTTTTAAAAAAAACTTTTGCGCTGTTGTGCAGGTGCGCCCTAGGTCCTTTTCTTTTTTAAAAAATAAATGGCCTGCACGATGTGATCCTTCCTCCTGGGACGTCATGCGCCATGTGTGGCCAAAGGGGGAGGATCTCTCGATCAGCATATCGCAAGATCCTCCCCTCCACTGGCAGGAGTAGACATGGCCAGAGAGACACACTGACTATCCTCTGATAAACCCTGGGACTGGCCTTCTTTTCTATATAGATTTTTTCCCAGCACCTCTGCTTTTGGGACAAAGCACATGCAGTACACTTGCCTTTTAGACCTCAACCATCTGTTTCAGAAACTGATCTACACCAAACCTTGATATCGATTTGTGTTTGGCAGTTCTGTTGTGTGGGTGTTTAATATTAGCTATATAGCACAAAGTATTTCTCATTCAGAAAAAAATCTCCATTGCTAGCAGCATTATTGTTCAACATAAACCACAGTGCATTTTGAATTTTGATAAAAGCATCCAATAAACCGTTGTCTATGTAATAAAACAAGACCTGGTTGAGTCCATTCATTGCCGTCATTATCCATTGAAATGATTATTAGTGAAGTGGCTATTCTGAGAATTATAAGGAATTGAGATTCATTCTGTCTTATTGCTCTGCTCGTCTTTATATCCTTTGCAGCCCACCAAAATAGTACAATTGCAGGAGGTGGAAAAAAGTTTAATATTGAAATTATGTTTACTGATATGTGACAAGCCTTTTATTGGCTATGACTGGGATCATCAATAAAATATATTTGGAAGTATTACAGCACAAATCATGGTTTGCAAGGAGTATTCTATGGCAACGTTCTGTTTGTAAGCGCAGCATAACAGTTTTCAATGGAGGGATGTATTTATTAAGGAATTAAATGCTGTCAAAGCCCAACTTCACACCTTTGAATCTTGTGATCAATACTTCTTCAGCTCCATGGGTCTACTTAGCAATGTCAGTGGTGGGGGAAACCGGCCCTTTGGGGGCTTGACGAATTTCACCAGAGACCCTGGCTCAGCTTGCAAGTCAAGCCATGGGCTTTTTCCTGGAATCCAGGAAATTTCTGTTTGTTTGTTTCTCTCTCCCTCTCTAAAAGCAGAAAGTTACACAAATTGTAGCTGTAATTTGCATAATGTCCACAAATTTCAGCCCTACTTAGCAGTTTGTGCAAATTGTGGCAGTAAAATGCTTAGTTATGCACAAATGGCAGTACAGACCTAGGGCCTTGCTAGACGAGGCCTTAGCGCGCCTTGAGAGCCGGTTTCCCTGCTGTGCTTCCACATGATGCACAGGGGAATCCGGCCCCAGGCCGCACTGAAGCCTCCTCTAACGTGCCATAAGCGAAGTCGCTTATGGCGCGCCTTTTCCGCAGCCCCGGCCTGAGGGGGGGCTGGGGAACGTCTAACTACTTCTGTGGCTTTTTGCGGTTACTCGCTTACTCGCAAGTAGCTGCAAAAAGCCACGGACTGGCCACAGCGCTGAGCGCTGTGCCCATCGGCCGGGGGAGATCCCGGTAGGGAGAAGGAGAGACGACACAGCACAGACGCACAGACACGGAGGGAGAAGGAGAGACGACACAGGAGCGGATGGGGGGGTTAACTAAAAAAAACCCCTTACCTTCTCCGCAGTCTTCGGGCCGCACGTGGCCCCTTTAAACTTAAAAAAAAATGGCGGACGCTGGAGGGATCCGGTGTCCGTGCGCGTCCTGTGTCTGAAAGCCTGGGCAGCGCGCGCTAACATCAGCGTGCTGTCGCCCCGCCTCCCTGCCGGCTTATCCCGGCAGGTCTAGCAAAGCCCCTAGTTATGCACAGATCAAGTTGGGCCAGCTCACAAGTTGACAAGTTGGAGTCTAGGAGACTGAGTTGTCGAACGCTCAGCAGACTTCACTCTCCTCTCCCCTCACATAGATCCCTCTGACATCCCGAAATCTACTTATTAACCATCAACAAGTCGCCATCACTTAGCCTCACTTGCCCATCTGTAAAATGGAAAGAAAAATCACTTTCCTCATTGGGCTGCATGACCCAGACGATGAGCTAGATACAGGTTGGAATGCACACTGGAGACTGTGGCTGGAATCCAGGGAAAGTTTGAAATCCCCATCAAAAAAAACCCCCACTACTCCATTTAAGAGAACACCCTTTCTTCAAAAGGGAACACTTGTTCAGCCTTCTGTGAAAAATGCCGCTCCCCATCTACTTTGTGGGTTGGTTTCACCCAAGTTATTTCTGATTTGTTGAAATGCTGTCATTGTCATCCAATGAAAATGAGGCATCCTTATCACCCTGTTTAAAAGACAAAATGCTGTTTCCAAAAGAAAGAATATTTATTTATTTATTTATTTATTTATTTATTTATTACATTTTTATACCGCCCAATAGCCGAAGCTCTCTGGGTGGTTCACAAAAATTAAAACCACAATAAAACACCCAACAGGTTAAAACACAATTACGAAATACAGTATAAAAAGCGCAACCAGGATAAAACCACACAGCAAAGTTGATATAAGATTAAAATACAGAGTTAAAACAGTAAAATTTAAATTTACATTTAAATTAAGTGTTAAAATACTGAGTGAATATAAAGGTCTTCAGCTGGCGACGAAAGCAGTACAGTGTAGGCGCCAGGCAGACCTCTCTGGGGAGCTTGTTCCACAACCGGGGTGCCACAGCGGAGAAAGCCCTCCTCCTAGTAGCCACCTGCCTCACTTCCTTTGGCAGGGGCTCACGGAGAAGGGCCCCTGTAGATGATCTTAAGGTCCGGGTAGGTACATATGGGAGGAGGCGTTCCTTCAGATAACCTGGCCCCAAACCGTTTAGGGCTTTAAATGTCAATACCAGCACTTTGAATTGGGCCCGGACCTGGACTGGCAGCCAATGAAGCTGGAAAAGGACTGGCATAATGTGATCTCGCCGGCCAGTCCCTGTTAATGACCTTGTGCCCTATTTTGTACCAGCTGAAGCTTCCGGACCATTTTCAAAGGCAGCCCCACGTATAACACATTGCAGTAATCCAAGCGAGAGGTTATCAGAGCATGGATAACTGTAGTTTGGGTTCCTATGAATATAACAAAATAATAATAATAAAAAAGATTGAGCAGTGTTGCTGCCACTCACATGGTAAGGTTTCTGCAGGTATGTGTGTAGAGACATACATGTGCATCAGAAGAAAGCCAGTGTTGGACACTGCAATCCAACTTACCCTCATGCACATTCAATGTATCTGTGATCACTTTGTGAACAGTGTGAATGGTCTTCAGGGGAATGTCTGATTATTACTTTTAAACAGGATACAACTAATCTGTTCACCATGGGAAGTATAGTATAAGGATCTGAAATCTGTTCCATCTGCATTTTGCGGATTGTGAGGTACTTTCTGTTCCATCATCCACTCATAGGCTGAAATGGTTTTTTTGCCATTTCCCAAATTTATGCAAATTTGCATTTGTGCAAATCTACAAATCCCCCCAAAATGTGAGGTAGCCTATGGATAAAATGGGCCTTTTCAGATATAGATATATAGATATAGATGTGCATTTCTCTATAACTAAATTTGTGCAAAATTCTAGAAAGTGAAAGAAAAGAAAAAAAGAAATGATCCAAAGTCAATGGAATCTGTGCAAATTGGGAAAGACTGGTCCACTGCAGAATCCTATAAATTTGAACTCATTTGATTCCACTGTGGATTTCTTGAACATCCCTGGTGTGGTGTCACGCTCTTTTTCAGACTTAAGCATGATATATTATTCTATTTTTAGTTCAGGGTGGGGTGTCTGCTTGGTTATGAGAAGTTTGGGAAACAAGCTATTCCAGAAAGTTCTGTTCTGCTTAAAGCCATGCAATTTTTCTCCTGCAATCAGCACAAATACCACATTACAGCACATTAATGCAAAAGGTCAAGTAACACAGAACACAACTGAAAAGGAACTCTGAACCATACAACACATTCTTTACTCAGGTCAAACCTGATTATAGTCACCACTGGAAGAAAGCCCATCACCTTGTATTATATCAGCATGCAATCTGAAACCTTTAGAAATGATGTATTGGGGAATAATTTTCAGGGTCTTCTGTTTAATACCATCACAGCTGTACTGTTCTGCCATGCAAATAGAAGAACTGGCCATCTTTCTAGGGTTTTGTAGACCTTAAGCACACTGTAAACATTACAAAATGGTTGCAAGTTACAATGAATTTCACCCTTGAGTGGTGACAGCTTGGCCACCCTTATCCAGAATGAAAAGGTTAAATCAAATAATGATTCAGTTGGTCTTCATTAGCAATCAGTTTATTCCTTGAAGAAACGGAAAATATTGTTATTATGTGTATGTTTCATTTTAAGCATGCCCTGAGGCCTGATGTGGCTAAATAATACACTAACAAAGAAAACACACACACCTTATTGAGTTGCAACCACAGACGTTTGCTTGAGCTTTGCTGTCTTAATAAAGCTTTTATTATGTGAAGGTTAGTAAACCAGATAGTAGGCATGCCGAGGAAAGGTATAAAGTTAGAAGTAAACAATTCCATATTTGCCCATCTAGTATCAGCTGCCCTCTCTATGCTAAGCGATCAGCAGTCTTGCATGATGTATCTATGGCAGAACTGTACCAATTCAGAATGCAAATGGAGAGGGGGGAAATGCAAATATGCTACTACAAAATCCCTGCAAACAGAAGTCTAGGATGTTAAGTAGAATGTAACCTAGAATTAGGGATTAGTGGATTTTCCGGTTTTGTTGCCTGTTTGTTCCATGCATTCTCTCTGTCCTGTGTTCCACTCTTTTTGAATTCCATTTTAGCTAGGAAATTAAAAATAAATAAATCAGAACTGAACCACATGTAGTTTGGCACAGCTTTCAGTTGCTTCAGTTCATTTACACATATGCATATGGACTTAAAAATATGGCCAAAAAAAAAGCAGGCTCAATGACACTGTATGAATGATTGTAGACTTGGCATTAGGGGTTGGCATGGGCGGGCAGCATCGAGTACCTAGAGGCTCAGAAGGGCCCATCCTTCCCCCGAACCCAGGCCTACTGCAGCCACCTACCTCCTCCTCCCCCGCCCAGCTGGCCCCACTGGCAAAAGGAAGTACCACAGAAGGCTGAAACTGCAGGCCTGCAATGGCCCAGTAGCCTCCATGGGCTACGATTTTAAAAGATTTTGTTTTACTTATTTTTTGAGTAGCAATGATGTGAACCAATTAGCCAATCTACTTCATCACACCAGGGTTATACCGTGCAATCACCGCAAATTGCGTGCAAAAGACTCCAAAGTTTTCCAGCTTAAAATCTGCTTTGACTGTGAAGTACTCCCATGCACCCCTGCTTTAATTGTGCTATACAGTCAAAAGACCTGACCTATTTTGCTACTACTTTTGGAGCGAATCATTTGTTGTTTTCCGAGCGGCCACTGGGGGTGCAGGAGCAGGATTTCATATGTTTAAAGAACAAATTAAACAAATGCTTACATCTGCATAAGTTTTAAAGATAAAGACATCAAAATTGGCATAGTAATAGATATTAAGGAGAGCTTTAAGCATACCAGATTTGAATTGGATTGGGTCATCTGTTGATTGTTTATGATTTTTTACATTTCTCCCCCTTAAACCCTTTCCTGGTATGCAAAGGATCTTAGGAGCGCTGCCACCCGGGGTGTCTTTTAGCTAGCAACAACAACAACAACAGCTAAACTCTGTAGGGGATAATTCGAGGGAAACAGGTACATGGGATGAAGCCTAATGAGGACACAGGGCAGTCTTTACATCACTCCTCTATGCTCATTGTCCATGTCCATCCCAAAGGCAGCATCTGATTGGTTCAGATGGCTGCTTCTCAAAAAATAAGTAAAATAAACACACAAAACTTTTAAAATAATAGGCTCTGGGGGCTACAGACCTGGCCAGCTGCCACAGCAGTTTGCCAGTGGGGCCAGGCAGGTGAGGAGTAGCGATGTTACCGAGGCTGGTATTCCTCGCCCTGGAAATACGAATGTTGGATGCATTACCCTTGCCTCAGAAATGCCGCAAGTGATATGGCTCTCTGAGCTGAGCTCTCCACTCTGCAAATTCGAAGGTTCGACAGAGCTCTGCCAAAGCTTCGTATTCATGGAGCGGAGCGGGGACAGTTTTAAAACTGCTGAATACCTTTGGAGAGGAGCCCTGTGGTGTTAGAGTTTCGAAGTGCTTCGAAGGTATCCAACTTGTTTTAGTCCTTCTGAGTCTTCTTTAGACTTGAAACAAAGTTTCTGTACTTTGGAATTGACTTCTGTGGGTTGCAAAATGATATACCAATTTGTCCTTGCCCTGGAAGAAGCCAATCCCCAAAAGTCCACGTTCCAAGCATCTTTCATGGCCACTCACATTCCCCTATGCTGTTATTGAGTGTGTCTGTGTGTGTTTTCCTGTTGTCCCTATTACCCCAACTAATAAATAAATAAATCCCTTTATCTTTCCAGTGTACTTGTTCAATCCTTCTTTAAATCTTTTACCCTTGCCTTTTACCCTTACCCGAAGACGGTTCAGAAGCTGCAGCTCGTGCAAAATGCAGTGGCCAGATTGATTTCAGGAACCAGAAGGTTCGACCATATAACACCGCTTGCACTGGCTGCCTGTATGTTTCCGAGCCCAATTCAAGGTGCTGGTTTTGACCTATAAGGCCTTACACGGCTTGGGACCACAATACCTGACGGAACATCTCTCCCGACGTGAATATACCCGGTCACTACGTTCAACATCTAAGGTCCTCCTCCAGGTGCCTACTCCAAGAGAGGCTCGGAGTGTGGCAACGAGGGACACGGCCTTTTCAGTGGTGGCCCCCAGACTTGGAATGATCTCCCTGACGAGGCTCACCTGGCACCAACGCTGCTATCTTTCCGGCACCAGGTTAAGACTTTCCTCTTTGCCCAGGCATATGGTGGCACATCTTAATCACCCACATGTTTAGTTTTTAAATGGTTTTTAATGTTTTATGTGTGTATGTTTTGTGTTTTAGAATTTTAAATTTTGTATACTCGTTTTTATCTTAATTTTAGAATTTCTGTAAACTGCCCAGAGAGCCCTGGCTATGGGAGTGGTATATAAGTGCAATAAATAAATAAATAAATTTTCCATCCCACAGCCCCCAGTGCTGTTACTCTGTGTGTGTGTGTGTGTGTGTGTGTGTGTGTGTGTGTGTGTTTTTTTAAAATCTAGTTCCACTACCCCCACTAAAAAATCTTTAAAAATACACACACACACACACACACACACACACACACACACACACACACGTTCTGTGAGTTCTGTGTTGTTGTGTTCTACAGTCTGCCTTCGAGCCAGGCTGGTGGGCACATCCCCACAGCATTTTTGATGGTGCCATCCTAATGTGTGGCCGTGATTAGGATCACAGCAGTAGGAGGAAGCAAAACAACCAGTGACATAAGTGATCCAAGGATTGTCTTGATTCAAGCATTGAATGCACAAACCGGTCCTGTGAGGCAGGCAGAGGAGGAGAGGCAGTAGGCAGCTATAGCCATAGAGCACTGGAAGCAAGTATGCCGTAGGCTTATGGGGTTGACCCACCAAGCCTAGCTATATCCCCCAGGCACCAGGAGGGCAGAGAGGTGGGCTGGCACAGAAAGGCTGGCAGAAAGCAGACAAACTGGCCCTGTGAGGCAGGCACAGTGGTTCGAAACACAGTGAGAGATGCTTTGGCATCCCCTTAACCAGAAATCCAGACATTTCTGAGCTGGTAATGTGTTCTGTAAAATAAAACAAAATAAAATGAGCTCAATAACATGTACATATTTGGAAAACGCACAAAGAAAAATTAGGTGCATTTCTAAAATATAAGTGAACATCCCTTAGTCAGTGGGTGCATTTAAATGTACAAACATTTAAAAAATGCCTACTAAAATGTGCATACAAATAGGGATGGATTTTCTAGCAGAAAAAAACCAAAAAGGTCTCATGGAATTGTGGCAGAATGCAAGCTTGGCAGTGGAAAAATGAGAACCTCAACAGTATTCAGCCATCTCTAGACATAACTCAAAACCTAACTAGCATTAAAAAAAAAAAAAGGAAGAGAAGAGAAGAATCTATTTAAGCAAGTATATTACACCTCTATCAGTCTGTCTTCTTATATAAGCACGTTGAGGTCAAGTAGTAAGGATAAGCCCCACAGGAAAATTCAGATGTTTCTTTATGTGGCATTGATGACTCACAAGGTGACATTTTCCCCCTTGAGTCAGTACTGAATGAACTCTCCCGTAGTATCTGGGCAAGAAAATGAACAGCCGAAAGAACCCTTTAAGGTAAAACAATATGTGGTTATAAAAGATTTCTTGGCAAGAATAAGGTCTGTCTTTCAATCCTCAGGCCCTGGCTAATTCCTTTCCACTTGCAGCACATTAAAAAACAAATGTTCCCTGTAGCTTCAGTTAGGGAAGAAATACTCAACTTCACAGCCTTTTGAAAACAGAAAACTCACATAGAGTTTTGTCATAGCACAACGGCTTTCTTTTGGCAGCCATGACATGGCAAGAATAAAATGGTTTAGTGATTGGTCACTGCGAAGTTACACCTGTACCAGGCCCGCAGCACAAGCCCTTCTAAGGCCAAGCATCACCACTTGAAAACCTGAGGGAGGGTTAAATAAATCCTTTCCCTTAGCTATGAGGGAAACAGGTTAAATATAGGATCTGTTTTTATAAATGTACTGTGGGTATATTCTAGTGTGGGTGTTTGATAACTGTGAGGCAGGTAAATAATGCCAAGCTGACATGCGGTAATTGGTAGCTAACAAAATAATAAGTTTATTGTCATGTTAAAAGCTTCAATTGAAAATATAATGCTTCCCATCCTGCCTAATCCAAACTCCCCAACAGTAGGGTGACCATTTGAAAAGGAGGATAGGGCTCCTGAATCTTTAACAGTTATATAGAAAAGGAAATTTCAGCAGGTGTCATTTATATGCATCCAGCACTTGGTGAAATTCTCCCATCAAGACAACAGTTAAAGCTGCAGGAGCCCTGCCCTCTTTTGTATCTGGTCACAAGGGCAGGACTCTTGCAGCTTTAACAGCTGTGATGAAGAGGGAATTTCACCAGGTGCTGCATGCATACAAATGACACCTGCTGAAATTTCCTTTTCTATATAACTGTTAAAGATACAGGAGCCCTGTCCTCCTTTCCATACGGTCACCCTACCCAACAACCACCTACCTCTCTCTCTCTCCCTCCTCACACCAATCCTAAAACCCTAGCAATTAATCACCTCTCACGCCACAAACAATTCCTATTGCCACTCCCAATAACAACCAACCTAACGTCTCCTCTCCTCCCTCCCCTCAGTCACTCCTTATATATTCCTTCCCCCACCCTACCTGTTACATCACAAACCACACCCACTCAGTTCTAACATTCCATATTCACCAGACATACTAATCTACATAGATCTATACAAGATACTGAATTGTGGGGTAAAGCCACAATCACCATTTATAATGTGCCGTTGTTCCCCTAAGGCAGGAATCCTTATCCCTTTTTGCAGCTAGTAGGCACATTTATTTATTTTATTACATTTCTATACAGCCCAATAGCCAGAGCTCTCTGGGGCAGTTCACAAAAATGAAAACCATCAAATATAATTCAAGGTATAAAACTAATCACAATATAAATAGTACAAAATAAAAGTACAACAGAAAAGCACAACTGGGATAAATCTATTGTGGGCATGATCACAAAATGGTGGCCATGGGAGCCTGCTTTGTCACAAAGGACAAGCCACTTCCTCAAGAAAGTGAGTACAAAGCAGAGTTGGATTTAAGTCCCAAATACCAAACCACATTTGACACCACACAGCACAACAAAATACCCATTTCACAGAAGGGAAAGTGAAAAGACAAACTGATGACGCTCAGTAACAAGTCATTCTCCAAATAAACTGGATGTAAGTCAGAGGTTGGGTCTAAGCCCTAAATGCCAAACCGCAGGAACAATTAAATGTAGATTCTTAAAAGAACTCCAATATGAAATCGCTGATCTTCCTGAAGTTCAGCCTCTGTACTAAAGGACTGGAGAATGGCCGGTGTAACACCGCTTTTTTTTAAAAAAAAGGGATCCAGGGGGGATCTTGAAATTACAGGCTGGTTATTTAAAGTGAGCCTTGTGTGGCGCAGAGCTATAAAGCAGCAGTTTCTGCAGCTGAACCTCTCCCCACAGCCTGAGTTCGATCCCAGCGGAAGCTGGTTTCAAGTAGCTGGCTCGGGTCGCCTCAGCCTTCCATCCTCCTGAAGTCAGTAAAATGAGTACCCGGTTAGCTGGGGGAAAGGTAATAATGGCTGGGGAAGGCAACGGCAAACCACCCCGCTATAAGGCCTGCCAATAAAACGTCAGCGAAAGCTGGCGTCCCTCCAAGAATCAGTAATGACTCAGTGATTGCACGAGAGGTTCCTTTCCTTTCCTATTTAAAGATAAAATTAGTAAACATATAGAATGACAAGCCCTGATGAAAAAGAAACAGCTTGGCTTCTACAAAGGTAAGTCATGACTCACTAACCTTTTAGAATTCTTTGAAGCTATCAACAAACATATGGACAAGGGTGATGTACTAATGATAGGAAAAAAAGGAGGAAAATTCTGCTTTCTCATGGAAAATAAGTATCCCCACAATGCAGGAAACAATGTTTTTCCCCCAAAGTATTAAGAATATGTATTTATAAGACAAAGTAACTTGCTACTCAAGCATTTCATTGTTTTGCTGTTTGCTAGAAACACCAAATACAGACCCGAGGCCTTCAGAAGACATACAGTTGCTAATTTCAGAATTACCTGGTTAAAATTCAGCTGCTCTATGAAGGCAGCAAAATCTGCTCAACACCATCTGGTAGCTGCAAAGTGTGTGTGTGTGTGTGTGTGTGTGTGTGTGTGTGTGTGTGTGATGAGGAGGGGGAGACCCACTTTCTGCACAGGTACAATGACTGATATTTCTCAAGCAGAATGCAATACAAGACATGAAATACACATCCTATTTAAAGCACCAACACCCTGTAACAGAACTACATAAGGCTTTCAAAGTTTCCGATTTAATATTTCTGAAGGCTTTGATTCCATTAGTGTAATCACAAAGTGGTAGAAGGGGCAGCCAGCCAGATGTACAATGAAGTCTACTAAATATAAAAGTGTTGAAACAGGGATTTTATAAAGCATTACGCCGTGAAAGAAGCACATGGGTTCATACTTCATTTATGCATATATTCCTCTTCCTTAATTTTAACTGGCCGCAAAATGCAGTAAATACAAATACAATAAAGATGGATGGGAGTTGCAAATACATTCTGTAAAGCCTAAGACCAAGAAAGCAAGATTTAGGTGAGAGAGAAAAGAGCCAGTTTGTAAGAGTGCAGCTCAGATGTTCTAATCAAATGCCCACACATTCTTCGGTGCACTTGTTATAATGCGCTAGGCATCGGAATGCAATATTTATAACAAATATTTAATCTGGATTCAGTGATTAAATAGGCAAATTTAATTTTGATGGCCCTGCTTTTTCCCAGGTAATCAATGTAGAAGTGATTACATGACAAAACTGGAGTGCTTTCATTTTGTGAAAAGGAATTCAAACAGAAAAAAAACTTCACCTTTCAATTGAGCAATACTGATGAATGCATAGAGCGTTTCCAAGGGATTAATGGCCAGCTGAGACAGTTGATGGCTCGAGGCTTTTGCCTGGGGCCATTAACCCCAGGTGGTCATTAATTCTGCTAATATTGCCATGTGCCTTGATCATTATTGCGTTTCTACTATGACGGAGCAGTGAAAGCTCAATCAGAGAACATTAAAATACGCATTACGAAAAGATAATTTTTTCAAACCTCTTGTTTTAGTAACCATGACACAGGGCAAAAGAAGCCAAACTTCTGATTAAACTAATTAAATGGTTTTCATCTGTTTTATTAAACAGGCCCACCAGCAGCACCTGTTTCTGTTCATGATCTTCCAGTTAGAATACGTCCCCTGGGAATGAAAGCCTCTTACAGCCCAATCCCAATAGCTGATTCACACATGCACGTCCATCACCAGATGACAGCAACATCCTATAGCAACCCATATATGTGATTAGTCCATCCCAGACGTTACAACCTAGACAGAAGTCTGTATTACCTTGCATACAACGCTTTTCGATGGCATAATTTCTTCTCATGTTTAGCTGCCAGTCATCAAGTTTTCTGTAACCATATGTGAAGTAATAAAGTGAAGGACATGCACATATGGATGTGCCCTAAGATCAGTTACATCAGCAAGTAAGTGCTTAGATCAGGGCAAAAGAACCATCAGGCCAACATTATCTCACAATCAGTTGGGTTATGTCAGGGCTGCAGCTGGATACAGAGATGCTGCACTAGCCAAGGAAGGTAGGTTCTATTTACAGTGCTTTTCAGCAAAAGTTTTGTCCAGTCCTGCTGCTGGCTTAACTCCTTTCTTAAGGTAGAGATGTCCAGAACTGAACCTGGAACATTGCCCATGAAAAGTCTACCAGCTACTTGTGAGCTATAGTGCATGTCTGCATTGCAGGGAGAAGGATGCACCACCCAGTCAGACTCGGCCTTCTTGGGTACGGTTAGCACAATGTTCTGTTCCTCATGGAGTCTGCACAGAAGACCAGGAAGGCAAAGCAACAATTCACATAGGGAACATAAGAGCCTTGCTGGTTCATACCAAGGGTCCATCAAGTCCAGCATTCTGTTCACACAATAAAGGCTGGATACAGGCATCCAAGGCCAGTAGACAGGGATGTTATTCTCATATGGCCTGGAGCCAACTAATAGAGCTACTGAAAGATTTGTGTTGCTAAGGCTGCAGTCTTAGGCCATGGCTAGATGAGGTGGTTGGAGGGCGCAATCTCGCAATTTTACAATCGCAAGATCGTCACCCTCATCTACACATGGCATGCAACGTCCCAGGAGGAACAGGATGTTGTGTCCGCCATTTTTTTTAAAGGAGAAGGAGCACATGAGTGCTCGACCACAAAATGTGAGGGTTTTTAAAAAAACTCACTTCCGCCTAGTTCCTGAGGTGCTCTATGCTATGTGCTTGGCTCCCAGATCCTTGCAGTTACTCACGAGGAGCCAGGACAACCCACGAAGCCTGGCCACACGTTCCACAGTCTCGAGATCATCCTGAGACCATGGAAAAAGCAGGCTAAAAGGGTAGGGCAATATCCCAGGCCAAGGGGGGAATCATCCCTCCCTGCTCCCAGGAAGCCCTGTGCATCATGTGGACACACGGGGATGATCTGGGGCGATCACTGGGATATCACCTGGTCTAGCCATAGCCCTACACTCAAGTACCTCAGAGTAAGCCCCAATGAACTCAATGGGACTTACTTTTGAGCAGACATGTATTTGTTTATTTATTTTAAACATTTGTATCCCGCCCTATATCATTAAGATCTCAGAGCGGCCTACAGATAAAAGCATACAGTATAAAACAATAAATATGCACAGTTAAAAACAAATTAAACCATGAACCAAGTTAAAACAATATATAATTTAAAAGCAGTAAAAGCAGTTAAAACCATTAAAACAATGTGCCATCTTAGTGAATTTAACCATCAAAGGCTTTGTTAAAAAGCCATGTTTTTACTTGGCGTCAAAATGAATAAGGTTGTGTTATTAGTGCACTGTTTGGAAATGCTTGTTCATTAAGCGAAGTGGGTTTTTTTTAAGCTAAACAAACAAACAAATCCATGAAGGTTAAGGCTATCAATGGTAACTAGTCACGATGGCTACCTTACTTTTGATATCAGAGGCCATATGCTTCTTTATGCCAGTTGATGGGGAACAAAAGGGGAGGGTATTTTGCACTCAGGTCCTACTTGTGGGCTTCCCAAGGGCATCTGGTTGACCACCTTGGTAGGGCTTTGGTCAGATTCAGCAGGCCTCTTCTTATATTACCATGAAATTTAAATAGGCTGCGGGCAGGTTAGTGTTTCTAGCTCCACCTTCAGTTTAGGAGCCATTTAAGCTTAAGGGGCCATGCCCAGTCCTTCAAGTGCTGGCTCTGGTAGGTTTGGAGACCGTATGGTTCTGCCAAGGGTTCAGAAGTAGAGTCTGGGTACATGAAGGCTACACTGATTCTTGGGATTCTCCTTGCATGAAGATTTCTGTCCTCTAGGGTTCATTCTAGGAGTGGTTGCTGCACCCAGTCTGCCTCTTCTTCAGTATCCTCAGGACCTTCTCTTGAGCATATGTGGTCCAACCTCTTCTTTTAGTCAAGAAATCTTTTAGCCCAGAAATGCCCAGCAAGATCACAGTTGTGTATTATATTCACAAAAAGGAGATAAAATTCACCCTGGTTAATACAACACATATATTTTGAACGTTTGGTACTTTCTTGTTCTTTTGTGCCCCCAGCACCCACAAGTCTTCCACAAGGCACTGTCACATCTCAACTTGCCATGTTTCTCACTGGGTTTGGATCTATGTCTCGCTCAGGTTACCTTCTTAAAAAGAAAAAGAAAAAAAGAGCTTTTGCTTTGTATCAGTTTATCTGCATGAATACAAAACATATTAGCATAAATTATTTTCAAATTACTGTAAAAAGCTCAAGATTTTTTGACAGTTGGATGATTAAAGTTGATTATCGTAGCTAAATGTTGACAATGTAATATATTCCCCAATTATGCCTCTGAATATTAAATCTTACGTTGCAAATTCTTTGCTTGTCATTGAGTTCCTTTTGCTTAAAAATAGTTTGTACTAAATGTCATTTTGGAAAATTGAACTTTCACGCACTGAAATAGAAAGAAAGGAAAAAGATTTCTCTGCATCTCAGTAGGTGTGGGTGGGAATTTCACTTCAGTTCATATTTTGTAAGAATTTACCAAGGTTCATACACTTATTCATATTTGAGATGGAAAGAACTTGAGATTTAAACCATTCAAATGTAGGGGAAAGCAAAACTGATAGATTTATCCATCCCTACATGTGACCTGGCCTACTTGTGTATAACCCTTTCCAGTATACCACAGTTAATGAGAGCCAGACTTGGAGGAGAGAAAATTTCAGCTGGGTTCAAGTCCCTGCTCAGCTATAATATTCATTGGGTGACCTGGGCAAGTCACTGTTTCTCCACCTAACCTACTTCACAGGACTGTTGTGAGGATAAAATGTACAGGGGACTTACACAACACCCTGAAGAATTTGAAAAAAAAGTGAGATACAGACATCATACATTAAGAGGTAGGGATACTGATGAGTTCATTTGTACTCATATCACCTGCCTGGAATCAAGAAAACTTGCATTTTTGTTTGTTAGCTGCTAAATGTGTTTCTTTCTATATATAATAATTCACCGACCCTTGGTGTCCTGGTAAAAAGATGATTGGTACCTCAAAGGTCCTTAAACAGTTGATGTTGAGCTCACCTCATATAACCTGCATTCCTAAATTGCACCGTGCACCAAAATATAGTCATATGGGCTCTAAAGCCACTTTCAGTTCCTCATTTCATAAGCAGTCTTAGGCCGCCTTCTGACCTTATATTCCTGCACTGTTGTTCCTCCTACCACATGGCCTAGATCAGAGGTGGGCAACATGCAGTCCGCAAGCTGCATGCAGTCTCTTGGCCTTTATGGAGGCCTCCACTGCCCCCTTGCAACCTATTTTCCCATGAATGGTGGCAGAAGGAGCAGGATCGTGGTCCCAGGAGGATTTGGAGGGGAATGGGCCCTTGTACCATGAAAGTTGTCTACTCCTGGCCTAGACCATTCAATGTACTAGAATGGTGTGGGAGGGGCCAAACTGCCATGGCTTTCAGTCTACTAAGATAATATCAGGAGCATACTTTGAAAGAGAAGCATTATGTGTTTCCCGACTGAGCCGTACCCCTGTGTCAGTTTTCATTCTGTTCTTATCTCCCACCAAGTGTTCCTAAAATTTACACACGTTGTTTTTTCAGATCTAAATTTGAAATAACCCAGCACGTGTTTCATTACTTTTAATCACAGGCCCTTCTTCACTCAATTTCATTGGCACATTCTCTTTTCAACATGAGTATGATCCATTATGGACCAGGTGTCCGCATGCCACAAAACCATTCAAGTGTTAATCTGTCAGGATACATTATAAGTTGATGTGAGGATGCTTGCCTTTCAACTGTTCATCTCCTCAGAGAAGCTGAAATAAATAATAATTGAGAAGGTTAACTGATGGAAGAATTTCTGTTGATTCATCATTTGCCCTTAGGCCAATGAAATTGAATAAATGTGCATGTTACCATTTCTATAGGTACCCATTTGGGCTATTGAAGGATAGACCCTCGTTAATATTTCCTTTTCAATTCTTATCCAATAATGCAACAGAACCTACAAAAAAGTTTTTTTAAAAAAAAATAAAGGAAGTGTTGCCCTTAACTCTCAGCCCCACTAACTAATTAACTAAAACTTTGGTTGATTGATCTACTGATTAAACAAATTAAAATGTGCAGTCCTAATAAGAATGAATCATTGGCTCAGGTTAATGATGAACAATTGGCTCGTTTCGCAGATCTCATTAGCCTTTACTGAGTGTCATGGAAAGCATCCATTTGGTTGAGCCTTACAATGGCCTCATTTTTCTGCAGAAAAATATACTTAGCTGAAATAGTGTGCTGGAGGATCACATAGCCTACACTGTAAACTATGCCTTCCACGTGAATTCCCAATTGTATAGTGGTCATGCTGGTTGGGGAGTGGTAGTTCAAAGCATCAAGCATAGAAGGTAGGTTTATGTTGCCTCTCTCTCTCTCTCTAAAGGTGTAGGTGGGGCAGGTGAGGGAAGGAACCATCATTGGCATTCATGCAAAAATTCTGAATTTATGCTGGAGGACAACTCCATGGTGAATCTGCACCACTTTCCACCACATTATTTCAAGCATAATACCAGCTGAATTATGTAAGGCATCTATGAGCAATAAGAAGAATACATCTGAAGCATATTGGAATGTTCAAAGTTTAAAAATAACGGATATATGAGCAACAGGTTATACATGAAAAATCGTCTGCTCCTGGGTCTTGATAAGATAGATTTCATCAGTGTTAGACAGTAATGCTCTCTGTCACTCAAAAGCTATTAAATTCTAACATGGCAAACAGGCTTAAATAAATAAGGGTAAGATTTGATTTACATTTCACCCCGGAAAAGCATCCTTGGGAAAGGTTTTCTTTGATTCAGAAATTCAGAAATATGCATCCAAGTTTTTAATAGTATACCAAGTTGTACTGACTTCTTTTACCCCAGTACACCTTCTTAAAATAATCTCCAGCATTGTAAATATAAGCACTGTCTAGTTTCTCTCCTTTGGTTTTCCACCATCAAGGAACATGTGCATTTTGTTCAAGGGTGGAGATGGAGTTTATATTTCCAAAATATTGATGAGTTGTTGTTGTTTTGTTTCCAGTAACCTTAGAGAGAGTCCCAGGTACAACCTGAAACTATCACAGTGTGTGGTAGAGCCTTATTTGAATGTCTGCAGCCTTCCCCTCATTCCATCTTATGATGGTAGAGTCCTGGCTTCAATGTCAATCACACCCCCACATACACACATCATTTTATTTTGTTTGCCATCTAGCGCGATGAAGAGTTCTGGAGAGCTCAAAAACTGGCATAGTATTTTGTGAACGTTGAGTTAACATAGTGAATGCATTGCCCTAATATGGATTCTGTGAGATACACACACACACACACACACACAACATGGCTACTAGGGATGTTGGAGAAATCTGATATGGATTCAGATGTTTGGATTTCTGCACTGGACCAGCCTGTTCTGAGTCACATAGATTCCGTGGACTTGCAGATCTCTTTTTACTTGGAGGTGGAATTTGCACTAATATGCATTAGTGCTAATACTAATGTACATTAGAGCTAGTTCACATTAATGTGTATTGGCACATTTCTGCAAGCATGCAAATGCTAATGTGCATATGTGCCAGTGCACATTACTGTGAATTAGTGCTAATGTGAATTGGTGCAAGTAGAATGAAATTCTGGTTTTAAAAAACCCCTGATTCCATCAATGAGCGGATGACAGAATGAAAGATCCATGAAAGCAATGAAACAGGTGGAACAGACTTATCAAGTTCCATACATCCCTAACAGCTACTTTTCACTTTTTGTGTGGTGTGGAGGATACTATATTTGTATTAGAAAAGAAACTTTTCAGGGTAGAACTATACCAGAAGCAGCAAATACAGGCCTGGGAATACAAGCAATTTTTCTACAGCACAGGTCTAGTGTGTGTGTATGTGTGAGTGTGCGCATGGTGGGCAGTGATTGGCAGATGCTTAACTCTTCCCCTGCCAACAAGTCTTCCCTTGCTAGCTGCCCATCCCTGCCTTTCACCAGGCAAAGGTTCCTAGGCACATGTTTGCAGTATCAAGTGGAAAAAGCCAATATGGGAGGGGGGAGGGGGAGAGAGAAAGAGAGAGAGAGATTTAGCACAATTTTGCTTCTCCATCATAAACTGTCTCACTCATCCCAGAGCTGCCCTGTGACCCAGGGTGAGAGGAACATTGCCAAGTCCAAGGTGAACATTGTTACACTGACCTTCTCTCTCTCTCTCTCTCTCTCTGTGTGTGTGTGAGAGAGAGAGTGAGTGAGTGAGTGTGTGTGCTCCCAGTACCTCCTGCCCAAATGCTGGCAATGTCCTTGGCAGTCTCATTTACTCTTTAGACCTGTATTCTACAGTTCCTATCCCCATTAGCCATCATCTCTCCTAATCTGCTTCCCGGGGCACAGGCTGCAAGACCCACCAGAGAAGACTGGTAGCTCCACTTTCAACAGGGCAGAGATTTCATTCTGGGTTTTAGTTACAAACAGTCAGACATCTAAAGGAACTATTGAATGTGCTGGACCCATTTTGGGGATAGGGTTCAGCACCTTGGATAGCTCCTTTAGGCTAGTTGTAACTAGGGCTGGATTTTACACTGCTGCTTTATAGCGATATTGAAGTGCACTGATACCTGTTGAGGCACAATCCACATTCCAGATATCGCTTTCATGGTGTCATTCCCTGCTTTTTATTCCACATTCATACTCATTTGACACAAGGTGTAGATCTGGCCTAAAACCAGATTGGAAACTCAGCCCCACTGAAACTGGAGCCACAGGCCTCCCCTGAGTTGCCTCATATATTGGGTGCCAGCAGATAATGTCTACCTTTGTCCACTGCTGGTGTTGCCACCTGCTCACTCTCTCCTAGGCCAGATCTACCCCTTGAGTCAAACCATTATGAATGTGGACTAAAAAGCAGGAAATAACACTATGGAAGTGGTATATGGAATGTGGATTGTGCCCCGACAGTTATCAGGGCACTTCACTACCGCTACAAAGCAGCAGTGTAGATCTAGCCCTAACCTTCCCCCCTTCGGAGCACATGCTGAAAGTTGATATCCCACTATAGCTGGGTTACTATTACTAATGCCTCCTATTCTTCTCCATACTCACAGCCAGGCCATTTCTCTCTCAAACTGTGCCCACCTCTGGCAGACTCTGCAACTTGTCACCCTGTTCTATCAGGGTGCTCCCAATATTCCTGTGCCCACCACCACCATCTCTACCTCCTGGGGTACTATAAGTAAAAGCTTTGTAAACAGCTGGCTTCTCGGCCTGCCAACTTCCCTCCTTTCATTGCTCGCTCCTTCACTGAAACAACAAAGGAGCCTCCAAAATACACTGAAAATATGCGCTTCATTAGGCCCAACATGTTTTGAATGGAAACTCTTTGTCAGGGCACTCTCGCAAAGGATCTCCACTCAAATTGCATTTGGCCCAATAAAACGCATGTTTCCGGTGCTACTTGTTGTTGTTCTGCTTTATTACTTTGGGGTTGGTGCTCTCCTTCTTCCTCACTTGCATGCAGCTGGCCATTGCAGGCACTGGTGGTCAGAGATATTGGAGATGGTGTTCACATCCTCTTCTTTGTCTCTGCTTTAAAAAGGAGAAAGGGAGAGGCTCCTTTGGGTCCTTCATGCTGATGCTGTTCGACTGAAGGGAGGGCCTGGCCATTGTAACTTCATGGGGACCCTGCCTGCCTGAAGAGAGACTGGCCACTGTGAACTCATGCTGATGCTACTTGCCTGGAGAGGTTAGACTGGCCATTGTGACAACATCTTGTCTGTCAGAAGTGAGAGACTGGCCATTGTGACCTCATGCTGATGCTGCCTGCTTGATGCAGAGGCACTGACCATAATGGCCTGGTTCTGCAACCACCTACTGGAGGCCAAGAGACTGAGAGCAAAATGTCTTGGGCTGGCCTGGAGAGGGTGGAACCCAAACCTAGCTACTAGCACAGTTGTTGCTGCCACAAAAGCCTGGTCTAAACATACAGTTGGGGATCTTGGGGTGGGGTCTTCACATCACGTTAGATAGTTCCCACCTGGCTACTTTTCTCTCTCCAAGGAAGCACCAGTAGCAGCAAAGAGGTAATGTGCAATGGTGTTAAATCCCCTCCCCAGTCTCCCAGGAGTCCTGGCTGCTAATGCCAGCCTTGCTGGACTGGGTCACTTTCAACTCGTATTGGCACCTCCGTAATAGGGAGCTATGTTTTACAGTCATTTCTCAGGCACCAGTATTTGAAGGTGTAACCCCAGTTCCCCCTGTGGGGAAACCGTGGGGCCTGGAGTCATATAGAACTGTGGATGGATGAGGGAGATAAAAAGGCTGACCCTCACTTAGTGGGCTGTTCCCTGAAAAGGAGTGGGGTCAGCGAGCAACTTATACAACAAGAACTAGGCTTTATTTTAACAGGGAAGGGAAAGGGGCAGGCAGCACAACAAACATTCAAATAAATGAATGATTCAAAGCAAGTCTCTAAACAATAATATGGAGGGAATGGAGTCCGATGGCTTTGTAGTCCACAAGTGTAGGGCATTCTTAAGGGCTGTCTATAGCTGTGTATTTCAGGACCCAGAGGTAACTGTAGGTTTCAGTTACTGGCAATTGGAGATCAAGCAACTACTGAATGTTAACTGGAGGAAGGGCAGGATGTTGCTGCTCCCATTCCTGGCCTTTGCTCAACCTCCTCAGGACCCCGCCTTTCTCTTTCAATGTCTTCCCCATTTCCTCAGACCTTTTCTTTATGTTCTCTCTCACACACCTTTTCTCTCCTTGCAGCCTCTCTAGAGCCAACTCTTCTCCTGTAGCGCCTCAGGGTCCAAATGGTTGAAAATGAGAGCCAGTGTAGTGGCTAAATTGTCAGACTGGGACTCAGGAGATCCGGGTTCTAGTCCCCACTTGGCCATGGAAACCCAGTGGGTGACTTTGGGCCAGTCACAAACCCTCAGCCCAACCCACGTCACCTCACAGGTTGTTGTGAGGATAAAATGGAATGGAGGGGGGATTATGTATGCTGCCTTGGGTTCCTTGGAGGAAAAAAGGTGGGTTATAAATGCAATAATAAATAAATAAATTAAAACTCCCAGCATTCACCAGAGGGCTGCACTATGCAGGGTGGTGCAGGAATTAATACTAGTAACATTTTAAGTCATGCTGTTGTCTGAACACTCTTTTTCACATTGCTGCTGCTCTTCATATTTCCAATAGGTTTCAGCAGGTATTAGTTACAACGCAGAGCTGTGCACTGCTGGCAGCTCTGAGAAGATTTATCTTCATAAAGGAGATTATAATTAGAGAATATCATCCTGGCAAGCAGTCCCTATCTGTTTCTTGGATACCTCCCAGGTAAAAGATACCTAGGTGGAAGGAGAGATTATAGAAATATAGGATATTTTATTTGCTAGAGATATTACAAATTGCCAAGCAACAAAGATTTTGCAGTTAGTGTTACTTTCAAGCACCATTTAAGTACACGGCTTAAGGGTGGTTCGCATGAAATCAATTAATGATTTTTCGCAGTGAGCATTCTGCTACCTGCTGCATTTATTTTTGATGATTAAGAAGTCCCTGCAGTGAGATGTGATTCTGTGGATTTGAGCTTTGGGCTTAAAAAAAATGGTATCTAAAGTGAGAAGAAGAAGAAGAAGAAGAAGAAGAAGAAGAAGAAGAAGAAGAAGAAGAAGAAGAAGATAGAAATTTAAGAACATAGTATGAGACAAAACAAGCAGGGCATCTCAGGGGGAGAGAGAGAGAATCCTTGCTGTTGATTCCCTTCCTGCCATAAAATGCTAGGTTTTTCTTCACCCACTGCAGTACAATTATACATCTCAGGACTGGGTGAAATGAGTGTTCCATTTCTCCCCAACCCATTTGGAGGGAGGACAGACCAGGGTTGGGTGTGCATGAGTGGCACCACCAAAAAGACATCTCCAGAGGGCTTCAGCCTGTTCTTAAGTCACTTTGGTGAAGAACAATGCTGAGGCCCAGAATTACGGCTGAAGTAATCTATCTATCAGCCAGCAATATGGGAATTAGTATGCCAGATGAGATCTGGAGTAAAATGTTTGCTCTCTTGGCCAATCCTCCTATACAGTAATCACGATCTCAATTCTCTAAACACCATACCTTATGAAGCCAAAACAGCATGCACAAATGGTGGGCATCAGAAAGATTAGGGGAATCCCAAGGCTTCCAGAAGTAAAACAAAATCTGGAGAAAATAGCCCTGAGATGGAAGACCCTCCCCTAAAAAGCCAAATGAGGACTAAGCATTCCCATTGGCCAGCTGGGGTTATGTGTGGAAAACTGGGAGCAGGGGGAATGTAATGAAGTGCAAAAGAGGGCAGGGTTCTAAACAGCCATGAATAAGAACACGCCGCACTGCAACATTTGGTCACAGGTCCTTCTATGACCAATGTTCAGGCAGTGAGTGCTATTGCTTATGTAGCCAAAATGGCACCACTCTCTCATAAGAAGGGAATATCTGCAGCCACAGGAAAACCCAGTGCTCACAGAAATAGAAAAAAAAATACTTAAGAAAAGAATACCCGAAGGAAGAAAAACCCCAGTCCCCCGCCCCCCAAAAAGTGCCCAGTAACTATGGAATGGTGATTAACTGTACTGAGGGGATGAAAAACTGGCCAGAGAAGAAATGGAATGGTATACCATGGAGAAGGGCATGGCTGGCTGATTGACATATCGAAAAGGAACACACCTCACTGCAACATTTTGTTGCAGGACTGGTTTTTTTTTACTATGTTCTTCATTAGGAAAAGTGCAATACAAAGTGAGTTACTGCTGCAATAAGACTCTGGTAAGGCTAAACAAGATTTTTCATATTAACACATTTACATAGTGGAAGTGTATTGCTGACCCAGCAGATACATATTATCTACGATGGAGCTGTCATCACATTCTGTCCTTTTGGTTTCATGTAACTGAGGTTGCTTTTCAAATTACCAGTCTGAGATTACAGTTTGATTTGAATTAAAGTCTTTCAAAAAGGTGCTTACATTACTTTTGCTAAATCTTCTGGTAGAGCTAATATCATGTTTGCCCCACTTTGGAACTGTACATCAACTCTACCATGGAATGTTTGATTAAAATTTAGGATATTACTAAAATGGGCAAACTAGCAGATACACAGAAGGAACGGATCAACAGTTCCCTCAGATCTCAGACTGAAATGGACTCGTTTGATTTTCTGTTGGAACAAAAATCGTAATAACCTAAGGTTGGATAGATACGTCTTTTCTGTAATCTGATTAATTTTCTGCAGTCTTATAAATCCAGTTTGGTCAGCTCTGATCAAAAATTCTTTTTCAAAGGAGCAATCCCCTCAAGATCCCTCTGGAAGCTCAGAAGCGGCAGGTGAAGGGAATGGCCTTCCACTGTTGCTTGTCTCCAGCATTTGATAGAGCATGAGAGGGGAGCCTACAATGCAACAATTGCATGTGGGCCTCAGCATAGATTCATGAGAATCTGGGCCCAGTTTTGCAAACCCCACCCACATTTGGCTCTGGCCATGTTCACTGCTAGAATGTGAACCCTTTAGATTTTGATTGAAGCAATGCAGACCTCAACAGGAAAAAAATATCCTCATTCACACACACACACACACACACACGCCAACACACTGTATTAGAGGTATACTACCTCTGTACATGAAAGTTCCACTTAACTATAATAGCTAATAGCTGGTGATAGTTTCATCCACAACTTTATTAAAGTTACAGACCCCAGTTCAACAGAGCCTTCAGGATTTAAACCCACAAGCTGAGATAAATGGTTCCAGCAAAAGCATCGCATTTTAAAGGACCACTTTTTGCCATGTGAGCTTGCCTGCCCAGTGAAACCATGGATGTACGCCTTGCTCCATGTTCTACCACTGCCAATAGCGTGGCTTATTTTATTCCAAAAGTTTTTCTCTCAAGGTGGCATACAACAGTATGAAACCCTTTTAATAGAACATCAAGACCAGAATTTCAAATAATAAAACAAGAAGAGGGGTGTAATGCATTTCAGACCAGCCATCACATCATGAGTTCTAAAACAGTTGAACACAACCTTTTGGTAGTCTTTGGAACTATCCTCCCACAGTTACCCAACTCCCTCAGCACTTATCAACAAAATGGATCACTTGTCAACTTATCAATTAAACCCAGGTTACTTCATCCTGTTATACACATCCTGTTATTTCCCCCTGCTTTGCTGCTCTAATAATATGTTGCTGCTAAGATGGTTTCTGTCACTTAGATCTTGTTTATATTAATATTCCTCTTTCTTTTCTGGTGTTTTTTTGGTTGTTTATTTTTCGAGGTGTAATTAGTTTATGCTGCCTGCAAGTTCCATTCATTTATATTCATATCACCGACACTGAACAGCCATTTAACCAAAGGAGCTCATCTCTCAAACCCTGGGCTGTTGTCTTTTAATGGCTAATACAGGTAGCCAAATCATATGCCTTTTTGTAAATAAGGACCATATTAACCTTTATGTTACATATGTTATACAACGTCATATATGGGAGGTCCCCAGCCAAAGAAAGACCCCGCTGTAATGTCAGAAACATCACATTAGCTAAAGGTAGTCTTCTTAAGATAAGTTCCCCTTATCATCAAGTAGGGGGTGCAGCAATTAGAGGTGGTAACTGTTCCATTCAAAACTACCAATCAGGGCTGACTCTGGGGTAAATTGGCCCCTTAGAAAAGCACTATCTAGTGGTATCCCCACCTACATTGTCTCCTCCAGTCTCTAGCATATCTGACAACATTTGCAGAAATCTGTGTAACCCCCACTTTAAAGTTCCCACCGTGCCCTGGAGCGATGCTATGTGGGTTGCTCTAGAGTATGCTGGGAAATTTAAAATGGCAGTTTGTAGTCACCCAACATGCAGAGCCCGGGGCAGGTGTCAATGGTCTTGCCAGGGTACTTAGCTCTGGCAGCTGTCCAAGAGTGCTTGGTGCTGATGCCAGATCTGATACTGATCTACTATCTCCATGAGCAGTACCCAGACAGGCTGAGAACCAGGCAGGTAGGGGTGGAATCTCTATGGAATGTGATAGGTAATCAGTAGAGGCTGGCAAAATGTAGGGGGTCATACCTGTCAGCGTTTGTTTTCTTGCTTTTCAGACACCCATACTGGTTACCTGAGCAAACTTGGTTAATTGGATAGAGCAGTAAACACTGGGTGATTGGCAACTCTAGCAGTGACTGGTGGTGGTGGTAGTGGTAGTTGTTTTCATGTGTGCTGTGGGGAAAGTTTTAAAAAGTGATAACCAGGCTAGAAAAAGGAGCAGAGTGACTGTGCTGTCTATAGCCCAAGTGATTTCAGACCACCGCAAGTGTCTGCTATATTACAGCCTTCTCTTGCACTGCTTGTATAATGCTTTACGAGTGCAAGCAAAGCAGTAGGTGTTGCATATGCATTGCCATTGTATGCTTGGCATTTCTGTGAGAAGAGACCCAAGGAACATGTTGGACCAGCCTTCAAAGTCAATGTCTATCTTCATTTCTGCAAAATGGCTTCCCTTCTTTTTCCTTAGGAGAGGGCAAACCACTCCAACATTTAGTTACCAGAAAGAGAGACAGACAGACAGACAGACGGAGAGAGAGCAAGGGGGGCATGTCTACACCTAAGGATTTAGAGGGAGGGAGGGTGAGGATCTTGGACATATGTGCTTCTGCGATACTCCCCCAGTGTCCAAACAGCAGTGCAACATCCCGGAAAGAAAGAGGGACATCGGGGCTGTGCATGTGGCGAAAGTTAAGTTTTTTAAAAGTGCCCAAACACACACACACACCATCATCCCTGAGATGGAGAAAATGCTGCCCCCACTCCTATGGGCATGGAGCCACCCTGCACAGCTCTGTGCCTGTTTCAGACCCTGGGAGCATGTGGCACACCAGCCACGGTCCTTAGGATGGTCCTCGGAAGACAGGGAAAATTGGAATAACTGGGCAACCAGGGAAATTGGAGGGGATCATCCCTGCCTGCCCCTGTGATCCCCTGCACATCATTTGGACATGAAGGGATGATCTAGGGATGATCCCAGAAAACAATCCATGGTGTAGACATGCCCAGAGAGAGAAGCATGGGGCCATTGACAATATTTAATTTTAGGAGGGAGCCAGGTCTTTGCATTCAACACTACAATAAAAATGTGGTTGCATTTGAATGCTAAGGAAACATGCACAGCACATTCTCTCTGAAAGTTGTTGTGCCTCTCTATGCCAGATGTTGTTCCACTTTCATCAGCCAAGCCATCTTCAATGGTTCTCACAACATGAGCCAAGCAATTCCCTGCTGCCACATGTTCAGGGCTAGCTTTCGCAAAAAGATTCCAGGGTTACCCCTAGCAACCTGGTGGGCCTAGGTTTCTCTCTGTGTGCCTCATAAAGCTGTTACTGATCCAATTCATATGTACCAGTACTGATCAAAATAACTCACATAAATTAAAACATTGATGGAAGATATTAAAGCATTAAGGGAAGTCTAGAAGAGAGAGAACAGGAAGGGGCATTCTTTTGAAGTAGTGCCATGTGAGGTGTGTGATGGATGGACAAAAATAGATGAGCTGTCACAAGAGCATGAACCACTGTAAAACATAGTGTAGAAATCCCACTTAGTGATTAACATAGGATATAGCTGTAGGAGGCAGGGTTCAAATCCAAACTCACTTCTGAAGCTACTAAGGCCATAGCTAGACCTAAGGTTTATCCCTGGATCGTCCAGGGGTCAAACCTGTTCATCTAGGTGACACACAGAGGATCCAGTGCTCAGGCAGGGGCGAACCCTGGATGATCCCAGGATAAACCTTAGGTCTAGCTGTGGCCTAAGTGGCCTAAAGCTTCATTTCCTTTCCACTTCATTTTGGGTATGAGTGACAATTTTACTTTAATTCAGTTTCAATAAGGATTTACAATCATTAACAAGTTTGCCATGTCTGGAACAAAAAGAACTTAAGATTTTTATTTATTTGTTTTAAATTGAATGTGGGAAAAGTAAAACTGACAGGCCTCGGGTTTTGAGTGATTTCCTCTTTAAGGTCTGTGTTTGAACAGGGCTGGGCAGAGGGGAGGCAGTGGATCCAGTTGGCATGGGCCTATGATTCTGAAGGGGCCTACTCCAAGTCCCACTGGTAGAGGCAAAGGGGGACCCTTTTGTAAAGATTTATTTATTTATTTAGAGTATTTTTATCCAGCACCTCAGCCAAAAGGCTCTCAGAGCGGCTTACAATGTATCAATAAAGAAGACAGTCCCTACCCTCAGGCTTACATTCTAAAAAAAGACGTGACACACAAGGAAAAGTGGATGGGGAGGGAAGAGGGAGAAAATAAAAAGAAATTAAGGAGACTGTTTAGGCTGGTGGGAAGGCCCTGCTCCATCCTCTCATCTCCCAATGGAGGGGCAAACCAACAGCTCCTTCTTCCCCACAAGGTGAAGATGTTAGCCCTGTGGGGGGGGGGTCCAACTGAAGCAGGCCCCGATGGTGCCTGCCTGTTCCAGTCTCCCTCGAAAGTAACTTGATTTTTCTGTTGTTGATGATGAATTTGCCCCCCAAAAAGCACATAAAGCATTTCTGAATGTGAAGAAGTGATGTCTTATATACATCTTCAATAAAAGTGCTTGCCATTACCTTTTTAATAAATCGTTCTAGTTCATATGTATTTAGAACTGGTTGAAACATACTGGAGCCCTGTCTTCCTTTTCAATATGGTCACCCTAGCTACAGTAGTTGCAAATATGTTTCTGGGCTCAGATCAAGGTGCTGGTTTTGATCTCGAAAGTATCCCAAGAGTTGTCTTCCTCCATACCAGCCTGCCCAATAACTTCACTCCTCTACTGAGGTCCTGCTTCAATTCCCCCCTGGCCAACAGAAATACAGCAGCTAGGTATCCAAGATAGGGCTTTCAGATAGGGCTTTGGCACAGCCTCCAAAGGAAGGTCCACTTGATCCAATCACTGCTTGCTCTTATTTAGCTGGCAATTTTATTTCAGTGAGCCTTCTAAAAAAATATTGCCTTGAAGATGATCGTCTTATGCTACTGCTCCATTTGAAGCCTGTTTTTCCCCCTGCTTTGATTAGAATTCTTATTTAATTTATTATTGTGTACTGCTTTTATTTTATAGAAAGTTGTAGTATAAATTTCATTGATTAAATTAAAAAATAAAGAATTCCCGAAGTCATTTTGGCCACTGCAGAGCCAGCAAAGTTAGTATATTTAACAGTTATTTTCTTTAGCTAAAAGCAGTATAGCTCATCACTAAAGTTGCAGGCAATGCACAGCAAGGTGGACCTATAAAAAATCCCCAACCCAGCTCTGTGATCCCAGAAGACTGAAGTGGAGGAAAGAGATGGGATTTTTAAAAACACAGGTTTTATTGGTCAGTTTGCATTCAATTAGCTGCTTTACCCTCCCCGTCAAAACTATTTAGTTCCAGACTCAGTGACAAATGTCCTGCACAAGGGGAACCTACATGCAAACAGGTTGTACAAAATAAGACTTCTCTCTCAACAGGCATATGCATCATATGCACTGATTATGAGACAAGATATAATAGCGGCATGGCTGAATAGGCGTCATTTGTCTAGTTCTCCAAAGGAACTTAAATAGGCCCCAGCTGGTCATTCAATTTTGTGTGAGTAAACATATTAGCAATGTAACTATGCCACAGCTGAGTAAACCCATGATAGCTGCATGCCAGCACAGGTGGGACCCAGTCTTTTTCGCTGCCCGCTCATACATTCCCTGGATCTCATGCCATCACCAGTTTCAGGCAGCTCATAAGCAGCCTTTACTAAGCAGTTGCAACAGTGAGCACTGACACAGGCAAAAAAGAAAGAGAAAGAGAAAAGGTGGACCAGTT
This sequence comes from Elgaria multicarinata webbii, assembly GCF_023053635.1. Taxonomy (NCBI): domain Eukaryota; kingdom Metazoa; phylum Chordata; class Lepidosauria; order Squamata; family Anguidae; genus Elgaria; species Elgaria multicarinata. The sequence goes on along the minus strand of NC_086178.1, from coordinate 104,516,946 downwards.
CAAATGAAGCTTTGCCTTCAACCTTATTCTCTCTTGACAAAAGCTGTGTGACAATATTTCCTTTTCTAACTCATGCCATGGCACCCGTTAAACTGTGATGGGATATGTTGTTCATCATTTTAGATATGGTTTATCATAGCAGAAAAAAGGATGAACAAGAGACATTTTTGGCAAGACGCATGAGACGGATCTACTGGTGAAAACCAGCCTGTAGCTGTAAGATGCTACTCTATTTGCTCTCCACCCCTGCTCCTTCTTGTGGCACTATAGGCTACCTTTCCATCCCTGTTGTGGGGCAAAATGAGGATTCTGTTTGCTAAGGAGGAGGGAGCTGAAGGTTGCAACTGGAGGCCCTGCTAGAGAATGCAAACGGTGTCCTGCTCATAAATGAAAGAAAAGTTTGTGCTCAGCTACTCACTGGGGGAAAGGGTAGGTTCTTTGAAGTTGAATGAGAATTTAAGGTCATTATAGACCTTACCTCTGACTCAGAATCATTTTGAATGTAATAAAAGAAGAAAACAGGAAGCACAATTGACATGTGCTTCCTGCTCCTCCTCCGTCTTAGCAGAAATCAGTCATATGCATCTCCCATCTCTGCACCAGTAAGAAACATGGGAAATGTCTAGACCGTGCCTTATCCAGGGGATCGCCCCGGGATCATCCCTGTGTGTCCACATGACTCACAGGGGATCCCAGGTTCAGGGAGGGATGATCCCTCCATTTCCCCAGGATAACCGGGAAGGCTTTTAGCCTGATTTTTCCTGTGGTCTGAGGATCGTTCCAAGACCACGGGAGGTGTGGGCATCCATCCTGGTTTTATCCCGGCTCCTCGCGAGCAAACATGAGGAGCCAGCAACCGGGCATGGAGCTCTTCATGTGCTACATGCCCATTGAGGCGGAAGGGGGGAGCATGATTGTTTTTTTTAAAAAAAATACTTTCACTTTGGAGTGCTTGTGCGCTTATCTTCTGTAAAAAAAAAAATGGCGGCCGCGACATCCCTCATTCCTCCCAGGATGTCACGCGCACCATCTGTCCAAAGGGGAGGATCTCATAAACAGAGTACCATGATATCCTCCCCCGCCCCACTCCTGGAATGCCGGGAGGTTCATGTTGTCAACCGAATCAGCTCCCTGTGAGTAGCCACACGTACAGACAATAGAAACACTCCACTGGTGGTTTGAAAGAAAACTTTACTCAGCAGCATTTAACTTATATCCTACGATGGGATGGTTTGGTTCCCCCATCGTAGTCAGCACACCATGCAGGTGGGTAGAACAGCAAGAAAAAAAGGAAAGGAAGAAGTAGGAGGGAGGAGACAGGAAATAGCAAGACAAGCATTGTAGCGATCCCCTCCCACCCTGTAGGTGTACGTTAACCCTTTAGCTTCAGGTTCAGTGACCTGTAGCCTGAGCTCTGCTAACAGTGTAGACATGCCCATGGGCATTGGAAAGCAGAGTTAGTTTTGCATCTCCCCTCCCCATGTATGTCCATGTCCTCACTCGCCTGCTTCTGCCGAAATCTGAGATAGCTCTGAGATCCCCAGCAGATGTATAAGACATACGCTATAACTAAGAATAAAGCCCAACTATTCCAGACTATGTTTTCACACACCTTTAAACACACACACACACACACACACCCCCCAAACCTTTGATCTGCTCAAATGGTAAATTTATCTGAACATGTTTGCTTTAGTGATACTCATCTGCAACACACCTGCTCTCTGCTTGGTGACATCAGGATGGGTTGACCTGAGTGCCTTTTTCTTTTGTCCTAAATACACAATAGGGATTTCATGTCTTGAGAATGTGTGCTCAAAAATCTAAGATTTGAAGTACAGTTGATACGATATTATTTTTAAAAGCAACAGTTGTGTAGCAAGAGGAGTTAATACGTCTAAATAGCTTTGAAAACATGACGTGTGCCATTACTGGCCTGCATTTTTAGATGCAAGGATGGTGTATCGCTCTTAACGATGACAAAGGAGGGATTCCTACACATTGTAAGTAGAGTGATCTCACCAGTTAAAATGCATAAATGTATAGATATATCTGTTTGTCTTTTTATAAGCTACACCTAAAATGTGATACAATGGCTTTCTTCTTTAAAAACAGCTGTTCCATCATGGGAACCAGGGGCAATTAGAGTGAGGCAGCAGCAGGTACTGTGGGGTGGAAAGCAGCAGTGAGATGTTGGTGGGCAGTGCTCTGTGTGTCACATGGCCTACAGCGCACCCTCTAAGCTAGCCTGCTTCCTTGGGTCCTGTCATGATTTGGGGCATGGGTGGCAGGGTCCTTATGCAGGAATGGGATGGACGGAGATGGGACCGGCTTGGGCGGTTGGAATACTGGTGGAGCAAGCTGGGGATGAGGCGCAGGTCTTGGGTGGCAGAGTCCAACAGAGGACCAGAGGCAGGAAGCAGGTCCATGAAACAGGTGCAAGGTCAGACATAGGTTCAGAATCCAAGCAGGGGCCAGAGGCATAAGAGAAGTCCAGTCAACAAGCAGGCAAGGTCCTGGCAGGGATCAAGGCAAGATGCAGAATCCAGGAGGAACAGAGTCTAAACAAGGGCCAGAGGCAAAAGTTGATGGTCAAAGGCAAAGCAAGGGTCAGGCACGTACCAGGTAGCAAAGGGGGCAGAGGCGTGGTCGAGACAGGCAAGAGGTCCAGCGAGGCAAGGCAAGATCTGTGGTAGCAAATGGTCAGGAACTGGCTGCAGCTAGCATGAGAGACCGTGTTGCTCTGGCAAAAGCTGAAGGTGAAATGCAACTCTTATATAGGCCTTTCCTGGCAGCTCCCAACTGTTCTGTATGAGCCCACCTGGGAGTGCCTGCTGGTCTGGGCCTGAACCCTGCAAGGCTTTACCAGCCAGGGCTTGCATCCTGCAAAGCCCTGTGGCTGGTTATATGGAAAGCTGCCAACAGATGGTGCTGCAGGACAGGACAGGTCCTCTCCCATCATCAGCATTGAAAGTGAGATTCAACTGCCACTTTAGTCAGCTTCTCTATGTGGAAGAGGGGGGGGGGGTCCATTGTATCTTTGCCTCTGGCAGAGAAATGACTTGAGCCTGCCCCAATGAGTTCAACTGCTTTTCTTCCCATCTCATGGGCCAGGGCAGGGGAGGCTCTTCAGAATGTTGTACATGGGGCCAACTAGATGGTAGAATAAATGTGCAGCTGCTACTGGGGAGAAAAAAACAAACCACGGGTTTAGCTAATTTCCTCTGAAACCACAAATTAGTCAGTTTCTAACTTGTAATTCCTGAATGTGACTTCGAATCAAGAAATGGTAATATTTTCATACTGCAAACAGAGATTGATTAGGAGTGACTTTATGATTTGTGCACCTGTGTGGCCTGCATGGTTGGCATGACTAAGCAGCCAAACTCCGCCATCTACTTACGACAACATCAGCATCGTGCCAAGTCCTGCAGCAAAGAGGCCTTTTGGTTGCTGCTCGTATGTGTTCTGCTTCCACAGTTGCTGCCTCCTACTGTGGCTCCATGTTGATCTACTATTGCAAGCAAAACACATGTGACAACTGCCAATCAGAGAAGAAATGCATAATGTCATGATGCACAGGGCAAACCACACCCAAACACAACCCCAGACAACAACAACAATTACATTATACATGCTATGTTCCCAAGATGCAGATTGGTAACAGAGGACTTCCATTTGAGTTTACAATGTTGGTTCCGTAAATTGGCAGTACATTGCGAACTGTGATGAGGTCAACTAACCCACTGCTTGTCTAGCTCCATTCTCCCTCTAATGTTCAGCAGAACTTACCAGTGACCTGGCTCCATGGATTTTCATGTTGCCATGCCCTCCCATGCCAGCAGCAATCCATGATGGGGAGCAACATTGGGAAATACAGGACATTTTAGGTAGGAATGTATGAGAATTTTGGTTTTGCTCGCAAAACATACAAGCATGCTCTGTTCTAGGCTCCAAACAAGTTACTGAGCACCCTTCCACCCAAAATGTTCAGAAATTGCTGGCTGTGAGCTCACATTCAATCACACAACTTTACCATTTTGATTTTGTGCAAATTTCCTAATTTGTGCAGATTTCCCCTGTACATTGAATCAACCCTGCAGGAAGGAAATTGCACAAATTAGGAAATTTGCACAAATCTGGGGGAAATTGCACAAATTTCATGTTTGATGACTTCTCAATTTCTGCATGTTTTCTGTCCATGCAGAGTGAGCAGTGATTGCAAACAAGAACAGGAATCAGGAATGAGAGGAGAGGAGAGGAGAGACAATGTTTGGAGAATCCTAGTGATCTCGAACATCACTCATTCGCCCATCCCTACACTTTGGTGTCAGGACATGGGTGAGGGAGTGGGCATCACTCAGTGTTAAAGCATGTACTTGACATGCAAAAGGTCCCAGATTCAATTGCATGCAACTCTTGGTAGGGTAGGGAAGATTCAACCCTCTGAAACCTTGGGGAGCCACCGCTAGTGAGTGTAGACAATGTTTGATGCTTCCTATATACTCTCAGTGATCCATAAGCTGGTGCCCACCTCCAGATGTTTTGGATTCCAACACCTATCAGCTCCAGATAGCATAGTCAAAGTCAGGAATGATGTGAGTTGTGGTCCAAAACATCCAGAGGACACCAGATTGGGGGAGGCTGTTATAAAGTGTGAGAGAGGAGCTGGACATGTGGCTGATGTTGTTTTGATGACGACACACATTTGGCTTCATGGTTAGTTTGGCCCTCATAAATACAATATGTAGAATATGTTGTGTTTCACAATTACCTTTCCTATGCAGTTGGTCATTGCTGACCTCAAAGGGTTACAAATAGGTAATGAAATTCCCACCTCAGGCTGTGTCACCCTGTAAACTCCATGAATTTTGCTTTGTGAAGGGGAACCATTTTGCGTTGAGGTTTCAGCATCCTTCAATGGGTACAGTGGGTGGCTAATAGAGAGAGACAGCTTTTCGTGGTGGTTTCCCTACCTCTGGAATGCCATTCCCAGGGAAACACACCTGGTACCCACATTAGGCAAATAGCAGAGATGTTACTCCCAAGCACAGTATATTTAGTGGTTTTGTCATCTCTGGACTTTTACTATTCTAGCAATGGGTGGGATGAAGTCTATGGCTGCTGTTGGAATTTTGTCGTTTTTGTTGCTTGTGTTTTATTATTGTGTTTTTATTATCTGTTTTTAGATCTTATTGTTATGTTCTAGGGATGCAATTCTTCAGTAATAATAAATCAAGTTTATTATTTGGCCTCTTATTACCAACCTTTTACTAATTATTTTTAGGCTGCTACCCTATACACACTTCCCTATTGATCTCAGCAGCAATTACATCTGAATAAACTGTTTGGTTGGACACATCTTTTTTCCAATAGGAAATTAAAGTGTCATTTTATCCTACCAAATAGTCAAACAGCTGTAATTGCTAGTTCATCATTGACAGTTATTTTAACAAGAAACTTACCCCCTAATCCAACTGAGAGTTTACAGAGTTGTGGTCACAAACAATGTACGATTTTCAAAATCCTTTTTGGATAAAAATGTCACAATTCCTTTAATTGCTTTAAGGTTCTGAGTATTCTTCACAAGGATTTTGTTTTGTTTTGTGTTTTTGTTTTAATGAAAAATGTGGAAATTTCATCTGCACAACTCATCTCTAAATTAAGGGCAAGAAATGAAACTAACTTCATGTATCTAGGGGGGAAAATGTGTATTCTTAAGAAATTGTTCCCACTACAGTAAATACAGGTTCTGCAGCATTGTTATCCTTTCTGAAGTGCTGCAAACGAATGTGAAGTGTCCCCTCATCAGTCAATATGTGGACAACTGTTGACTACATTGGGATCAAATGAAAAAAGAGATCCCAACCTGACAAACTGCAGCTCCCGGTATTGCCACAATTGAAAACATTTTGTCCCAGCGTTCCAGCAAATAGGTTTTTACCTACAACAATCTCTGGAATATAAATCATATACAAGACCTTCAATGCCGCTGATAGGACTCCATCAATGTTACAAGATTTTGCAGCTGCTGTTCCACGGACTAAAGGAAAACGTTCAACAAGGCAGGCTTAAAAACAATATAAATCTGAACCACTTTTTTTTTTTAAAAAAAAAGATTGATTGGCTGGAATATAAAGACCTTGAACTTATGATCAAGGCCTGAGGTCTAAATCCACTGTCAGTATCAACCATGTACTATGTTTGAATAAAAGGTTAAATGCTATGGTTTTCCATTGGGTCTCTATAGCTTTGGAACTCCTTTCCACTTTAAGTTTATCACAGCCTCAGTTTCAGGGGCAGAATTAGTTGTTACAAGAAACCCACGGATGCCACCAAAAATGCCAGCTCTGTGTGGAGTTCCTTCTTCCCCTTCATAATGGCCATTTCTACACCATCCTGAAAATCATTGGCTTGGACTACAACTCTCATCATCCCCAGCCAGCCAGAAGGTGCCTTCAAATATTTTATTTATTATTATTACATTTCTATACCGCCCAATAGCCGAAGCTCTCTGGGCGGTATAGAGGACCAAATAGAGGACCCTCCTCTAACAGCCCTTCAAATAGAAGACTGACCTCTGGAAAGTAAGACACACTGTGTGTGTCTATACCAGCCCGATAGATGGGGCTGGTCATGGCCGAGTCCCTGTGCATCCAAGTGACGCACAGAGAGTCCTGGGGCCAAGCAGGGAATGAGCGCAGGGTTTCCCAGGGATAAATAGTCCCTGGGAAAATCTGATTCTTCCCGCAGTCTTGGGATCGTCCCAAGACCCTGGGAGGTGTGGCCGCCCTTTCCAGCTTCTGCCCTCTTCCTCATGAGTAGGAGGGAGCAGTAGAGGGAAGGAGCTGGGCCAGGAGGAATTGGGCAGTAGATGGGGAAGCAAGAGTGGGGTTGATTTTTTTTTCACTTACCTTTCACTGGAGCAAGAGTGCACTCTAGATCCTGTACCTTTTTTAAAAAAAAAATTGGCCACCTCCACTCACCCAACATCCCTCCTCCCATCCCGGATGTCGTGCTGGCTATGTGGACACGGAGGACAATCCCAGCAGGAGGTAAGTCCAGGATTGCCCTCCCTCTACACTGTATGTTGTAGAAAGGGCCAATGTCTATTACAACTTATCCCATATCCAAACAGCATTAAGCCCCACATTTCCCCATTGTTTCAGCACTGGCTACCAAATGCACAGTATCAAAACAACATGAGGATGTGGATTTCACTTGGTCTGACATTATACAGAGGTAGAAGGGCTATAGATGTGCTATTTGGGGTGCCAACTCCATGTTGCTTGTATGGTTGAACACCAAACTACACGTGATGCTAATACAGCTGAGGAGCTATGTTCCCTGCTATTTTAAAGTGTTTCCTTAGCACTCCATAATGTTTCAACTTGGCCTGAAAATGTGAGCTAGTAAAGAACTGGCCATGTAGGACATATTAGATTTCAAGGGTATACCAGCCTTTCTCTATCAGCATGGACAATGGAAGAGAGTCCCACCCTCTATTGAGCTGACATGGAACCTCTTGGAAAATATAAACCTTCTCACCAGGTTCCAATGTAATCATGTCTCACAGTGTTTCTATTGAACTGGCTTTGAGAGCCCTCAGAGGTAAAAAGCATTGTAAAGGAAGCCCTGTGAAACCCACTGTCATAATAATACACTGGGTACTTCCAGATGAAGGGCTCCTAGCACTGCCAATTCAAACACATTGTGCAGCAACTGTGTCTTTTTCTCCATAATAGAGTTTCTGTGGCAGGAAAAAGGATGGAAAAAGCAGTGGGAGAATACAGGATGGTTACGAGTCAAAGACGTCATATTTTAGACTTTCTGTGAAATTCTGTGAATAAGGCAGGTGTGTGTATCTCTTTGTATGTGTCTTTGTGTCTGTATGATAAAAGTCTCATCTGGGAGCATTTACTAGGATCTCTACATTAAGGTGAAATCACGATGCTTTACCGAGGTTTGTGCTTCCTGATACTTTTGCACAATTGTAATACGTTGCACTACATGGGCAAAGAGAGATGACCACATGGTTTGAATTGATGACTGCACAGTCTGTAATTGAAAACTTCCCCTACTCATGGTGCCCATATACTAGAATGGGAGAGCGCCCTCTAGTGAATGCTTTGTAGCACAACTTTGGCTGCATACGTTGCTACTAGGAGGAGGGCTTTCTCTGCTGTGGCACCCCGGATATGGAATGAGCTCCCCAGAGAGGTCCGTCTGGCGCCTACACTGTACTCTTTTTGTCGCCAGCTGAAGACCTTTTTATTCTTTCAGTATTTTAACACTTAATTTTAACTTAAATTTAAATTTTACTGTTCTAACTCAGAATTTTAATCTTATATCAATTTTGCTGCATGTTTTTATCCTGGTTGTGCTTTTTATACTGTATTTTGTATTTGTGTTTTTAACCTGTTGGTTGTTTTATTATGGTTTTAATTTTTGTGAATCGCCCAGAGAGCTTCAGCTATTGGGCGGTATAAACATGTAATAAATAAATAAATAAATAAAAATATGTTAGGAAATCCCGCAATAGTTCAGAAGAATTGAAGTACTCTAGCATTATTATTTTTTTAATGGGATTACCAGGGGAATTCACAGGAGACATTCTGGAGGTTGATGGCATCCTGTAATGGACCCACAAACTTCTGTGAGTGACCTATCATAAGAATGCGATAAATTGCTCATGTAAAGAAAGCCATGGAATGCTTTACTGCATATTACTAGGGATGTGCTCTACTCCGATTAGAATTGGAGAATCAGAAGCGAATTGGCCTGCTCCGCCTTGCCCAGAGGCGGAGTAGAAGCAGACCGGGGACCCATAGAAGCATGGCAAAGAGAAGCGCCCATACGCGGAGCGCTTCTCTTTTCGCGGCGCTATCCGGACGCCATTTTGAAAAAATTCGCCCATAGGATTGCATTGCGGAAAAGAATAGGGGATAACTATTATTTTTTAAGCTATCTTTCTGAAACTTCTTGTGCTTAGAGAGTCGTGGCTGGGGGTCATTTTGAACCTACTCTCAGCTCTCTGCGTGCTGCGGTCCGCTTGCTAGAATTTTTTGAAAAATCAGGTAAAAAACAGGGGGAAAAGGTACTTTTTCTAAGGTCTGAGGGGCAGAGTCAACTCCCAGTCATGATCACATGATCCCAAAGTTGGAGGAGGGAATAGGCAAAACAGGTAACTTGGGATTCTGGGAAACTTCTCTTTCTACTCTGAATGGAGTTTTCCCAGTTTTTTTTAAAACAGTAGCCCCACCAAATGCACAAACAAAACCTGAAGTCATATACGAAGCAAATAAACAGGAAACACAGCACTGCTACCCACCATAACCTTGGGGAACAACTGAATAGATGTGGTGCAAGGGGATGAGGTCCCCTAGGGCATGTGGACGTGCCCAGTGCACTCTCCTGTCCTTGGAGGGCCATCAGAGCCCTCCAAAGGTTAACCCGTGGAGAGAATGCCTATCATGAGTTGAAGTGAAAGTTTGCTTCTTAAAGACTGGTCCCTAGACAGGGACAGTCAAAATTGGCGCAATGATTCCCCCTCCTCCTGGGCACGTCCACTCCCCTCTTACTGGTAAAAGACAGATATAGCCTTTTAAAAAAAAATTCTTCTTGTTGTTTATTCAGCAACACTGCTGCTTTTAATTCCACCCCTCCTTTGTTTATTTATTTATTTATTTATTCCATTTTATATGCATTACTGGCTTTGAAACTATCCTTGGCTCACTGCCTTATGCCCCCAGAAATGTCTGCTGCCTGCCTGCCTTCCCTCCCTCCTCCCCTGCCCACCTCGCAGGGATGGTTTGTGTGTGTCTTGCTTTGACTTAGGGGAGAAGTCCTTCCTGCACTCACTTAGAGTTTTTGAAGTTCCAAATCAATTTTTCAAGTGTGGAAGAAGATTCATATTTAGGTTTATCTCTACTCCCCAATTCATAGCATGTTGGGATTTCCTTTGAAATGGGCCCATTGAGCTGTCTGCAGCTTTAAATCCCTCAGATACTGGGGTGTCCGATATTCATAAATTCCCCAAAAAAATCAGGGGATGATGGGATTGGCTTGAGTCTCTGCATGCATGTGTATCCCTGGATAATCTATCATGGTGGTGAGTTTGAGGTTTTTAGCGTGAAAATTGATGGAGATATCGAAAGGGGTGTGAATTGGGGTTATGGGTGGTGCGTTAGAGGTTAGAGCCCCGCCAAAAATCAGGGGATGATGGGATTTGCTTGAGTCTTGCCATGAATGTGGCTCTAGATGGCATCTGTGGGGGTGCCCACTTCAATTTTTTTTATCTGTCAAAATGTCGGAGAAAAGCCCATGTCTGCAAATTGGGTGTCCGATTTTCATAAATTCCCCAAAAATCAGGGGATAATGGGACTGCCTTGAGTCTTGGCATGCATGTGTATACATCCATGAGGTGTCATGGTGCCAAAATTGAGGTTTCTAACTTTAACAGAAAAAAAGTTGTATACTTTTTTAGCTTAATGCAAGCCTATGGGGGGGGAAACGGAGCTCCGATCCGGATCCGGAGCTCCGCAGCGGAGCGGAGCGGACATAGGTGGAGCGGGGGCAGAGCGAAGTGGCCCAATCCACAAATTACAGATCTGGAAGAGAAGCGGAGCGGGGGGTCCGTGCACACCCCTACATATTACCATCCTTTTACATTCCACACACTTTTTTTTTTTTTTTTTGCACCCAATACATACAGAGGGGAAAAACTAACTTTCACTATCACTATCTATTCTTCCTTTTGTATTCATACCTACCCTCAAAATCCTAATTCTTTAAGGAAGAAATCTGCTTGAAATAAGGAGCTTAGCTGAGTTTTAAGTTTTTGGTTCAGTCTTGATCTAGTTTTCTTTATTGCTGCTTTTCCTTCCCAATCTTCTCTTCTATTTTTACAATAGACTCATGAGATCTCCAGGAGAACCTGTGGCTTGTCAGTGCCCATGTTCCCCATTCAGAGCCTTTTGTTTGGTAGACTCCATATCATACCGGGTTCGGGGAGAATTCAAAGGCTTGTTACTGCCTGTGTTGTTCCATGACTTGCTTTTGTGTTAATTAAAACACTGCAACTCGTGCCCTAGTCATTTGTCAGTCATTAGGAATAACACAGATGACCCTGGTACATGGTTGATCTTCTGGTGCACAGCAGACCCCTTGAGAAAGAGCCTCCTTTTTCATCTTAGAAAAAGTAATATCCACATCCTAGCCTTTCCCCTTTCCTAATTCTGTTTCTTATTTATTTCTTATTTATTTATTACATTTATACACCGCCCCATAGCCAAAGCTCTCTGTACCTCAATGTACCTACTTGTACATCGATACCCTTTTATGGATGCCACCACCACCAGAGGTGACGTAAATGGCCACCAGAAAAAGAGCAGAAGACCTCATTATGGTTGTCACACCTTTTCATTTTCTTAAGCTTTTTAGTTACAATTTTAATCTCACTGGTTGTTTAATGCTGCTTTGGTGATTTTGTGGCCTTTTCATTTATTATGATGGCTATTCCTTCTTGAGGCCCACCCTGGAAATATAATTGAGGGGTTGTATAAAAAAATACCTATAATAAATAAAATAAATTCATATTAGAAGTACTTCAGTGAGCAGCATCCTTTGTATTCAAACTTGTATTATTATTAAAATGTTTGAAATTTCGTTGTGATACTGACTATTCTATTCAGGAGAGGGTCTCTTGAGAGGCATCATGGGATTGTGCTTTAAGGCTGTGGGGGGCACAGGATGAATGCTCAGCCATAGTTCATAGTGCAGGTGATACAAATCCTGATATTTGTTTTTAAACTTTTTAAAGAGCTGCAGACTGCAACAAAAGAGGGTACCCAAACCTATGGGGGAGGGGAAATATCAAATCATCGTTTTTATTTGACAGTATTAATCAATCAAACCAGAGCACTGCAGGGAGGTGTAGTACAAGCAACAGAGAAGCCAGATTGGGTTTTTTTGGAGAAGTGTTACTGAGAGAGATTATCAGAGAAATGGCCGCCTTCCAGTAACTCTTTGCAGAACACGGGGAATGGAGCAGTATTTCATTTTGCCAATTATCAGAGAGCTGATTGAGGGATGAATTCAGGTCTCTTTCAAAACAAGGCAATGCTGTGAGATTTCAAATCTGAAATAAAGAATTATTTTTATTAACTTGTACTTAAATGCACATTTCACCTCAAAACATATTTAAATGCATTTTTTCTTCAAAATACATACTTAAATGCATAGTTTGATAGGTTTAAACTGCCAAAAAAAAAAAAAAAAGCAATATAACAACATTTATGACGCCAGTCCACACATTAGTGCATGAAGACTAATTCTTCAGGCATCTCTTGTCAATGGGGCTGTTCATACAACACGGGCTATTTGGCCCACTGTGAGTTTCGGCTGCATACTGGGCACATCTAGCTGCCGTTTTGAATATGCAACCCCCAACTATGAGCTGCATCATGTCATCCAAAACTGCTCAGCACCTGAGTCCACCAGAGAGGCAGGGCAGCATTTAGGGGTTCAGCAGGTTCATGCATCTTACGATAAGGGCTGTGTGAATCATCAAAACTCATCCTTGCCAAAGACCTCTCAAGTCTCAATTCCACCTCAAAGCTCATCCCAGCTCGAGTCTGTTTCAGATTGTGAGTTTTGTGTTGCTGTTTGTAACCTGAAAATCCATGTGTATTTTTGTGCACATTTTTTCCAAATGTAAGCATCAGCTGTGCACATCTTTTAAATGTATCCATTCTTCTCCCATTGCTTAAAATGTATTTGTGAGTATTTTTCAAAAGTGTGTATTTTTCAAATGTACAGGCTGTTGAACATTTTTTGGGTGGATCTGCAAATCATGTAGCAACTTTGGAAATGTACAGAACTTTGACTGAACATTGATGCGGACTGGGTGAATCCTGTTGAAAAATAAACTGAAACATTTTTTCCATACGTTTCTACTCATGATGCAGCCTCTGACAATGAAGACCCAGGACACGCCTTATGAGACATGATATAGGGGATCCATGATAGTTTCCTGATAGTTTTTTTTTGGGGGGGGGGCAGCTCATCTACACCAAGCAGGATATTCCACTATGAAAGTGGTATAAAAGCAGTATATAAGGGACAGGAGCCACACTACTGCTTTATAGTGGTATTTATTTATTTATTTATTTATTACATTTTATAACGCCCAATAGCCGAAGCTCTCTGGGCAGTTCACAAAAATTAAAATCATAATAAAACAACCAACAGGTTAAAAGCACAAATACAAAATACAGTATAAAAAGCACAACCAGGATAAAACCACGCAGCAAAATTGATATAAGATTAAAATAACCTGTTGGATGTTTTATGTGGTTTAATTTTTGTGAACCGCCCAGAGAGCTTCGGCTATTGGGCGGTATAAAAATGTAATAAATAAATAAATAAATAAATACAGAGTTAGAACAGTAAAATTTAAATTTAAGTTAAAATTAAGTGTTAAAATACTGGGAGAATAAAAAGGTCTTCAGCTGGCGACGAAAGGAGTACAGTGTAGGTGCCAGGCAGGCCTCTCTGGGGAGCTCATTCCACAACCAGGGTGCCACATTGGAGAAAGCCCTCCTCCTAGTAGCCACCTGCCTCACTTCCTTTGAACTGAGGCAGGTGAAATGTTTTGAAGTGCATTGAGGCAAGTGAAATGTATTGAAGTGCACTGACAAATGTTGGGGCCCATTGACACATAATATATAGTGCTTTCATACCACTTTCATTGTGTTAAATTCTGCTTGGTGTAGACGTGTCATGGGCCCCAACGGTTGTCAGCACATTTCAGTACCACGATAAGGCAGTAGCGAAGATCCTGCAGTGCACTTCAATACCGCTCTAAAGCAGTAGTGTGGCTCCTGCCTTTTATATACCACTTTCGTACTGCTTTCATAGTGGAATATCCTGCTTGGTGTACATGAGCCCTCTGTTTAACTTTACTGGAAGGGATCCAAGATTAATTAGAGCAATAGGGGTATAAACTCCTTTCCACATAGGCCATATTTCCAGTCAAAATTGATATTCTTGCCCGCCCACCCACCCACCCACCCCTGCTTGTTTTCCCACTACAGAACACAAATACTGTATCCACATTTTTTCCAACTGTGGAGGAAACATCATCTTTGAGAGGGCAGCTTTTATCAGACAAACAGCCTGTGAGGGAAGGGTTAATCACCTCTCCTACTGTGCTGATGAAATTTTGAGCCCCAGAAGCTGCAGTAATTTAAAAACAAAGACCAAAAGTCAGAAGATACTAAACATGTCTCCTGTGTCATATCTAGCTTGGCTTTTAGTTGTGAAAGTATAGTCAGGAAAGAAAAGGTACTGTGACATATGTGTGAGTATATCTAAGAAACATCTCTCTCTGTCAGCCATGTTGTAGGCCAAGTGGGCAGACTTCAGGCTTATGTGTCTGCTTTGTTGTTGTTTTTACTAGGAACACATAGTCTGTTCCCCAGAACCAGGTGCGAAAAGTCACTCGAAGAGCAAAGGGCTCCATCACACGTGATTTTTTTCCCCTGCCTTGCCTCTGCGTTTTTTTCCTCTGATGCATAAGCGTGTCAAGCTTATAGTCCCTTTCGCCTGAATATATTGCTCTTTTGCTTGTTTGCTCCTCCACTCCACCCCACCGCACCCCTTCTCTTTCTCCCTCCAGTTCCTTGGTTGCTCCTTCCCCCCATCTTTTAACAAGACATATACAAGCAGGTCCTCTCAGATGAGTCCTTCAACCAGACCGCCTTTCTGCCCACCAAAAATGGAGCAACCCTTTAGTCCGGCTCTTTGGAGGCATCGAGGGAGTACAATCCAGTTTCTGCAGAGATTCGGGCATTGTATGATTTTTTTTTAAAAAAAAAACACCTTTGAGCCTGGGATGCAAGATTTGGGTTTTCTATTGAGGCATGGAGCCAGCTGCTGGGAGATTATTATTATTATTATTATTATTATTATTATTATTATTATTATTATTATTTATATAGCACCAGCAGTGTACATGGTGCTGTACAGAGTATCACTTTTCCCTGCCAGGACCTGAGGCAATCCATTCAAGCCAGCAGCAACACTCCCATCATAGCACATGCCTCCAACAAAGGAAAACTTGAGAGTACAACACTACACGGAGGCTTAAGAGCACATTAAACGCACTTAGGGAAAATAATCCTGACTTTCGGCATTTTAGGAAAAGACGGAAGAGGTGGGGTGTCAGCAGAACAGGCATGGCATCATGTGAGTACCGTGCTGCCATTCCACACACCAGGCATGGTGAGAGTGGGCTAAATCGCTGGTGTGATGGAGCTCAAACACTTGGATGCACACTCGGGATAGCTCTGAGTACATGCTCAGCCCAGGAATTTGATTTTAGCACCTGAACTAAACTCCCAGCTCCCTCACACAAAAGTTTACTCCTGGTTCTCTTCCTCTCCCCCATATTCTTCCTTTCAGACTATTTAGAAAGGGATAAAAGCTATAATTTTGTTGCTGGTTACTGTTAAATGATAGGAGTTAAAAGCCCTTTCAAACCATCTAGTGTTCCACCAGTAGATCTCAATCCAACAAAATTAACTTGCTTCAGCATTTTCTATTATTACTTTCATGGTGATTTCAGGGATCATTGAACTGTTAGTCCCCAGACCATGGCAGCAGGAGAATCTGCATAGCCCTTTAAAATTTTGAGAAAGAGAGAGAAAATAAGAAACACCTGGAATATTGTCTTCAAGTGGGACTTGAAACTAAATATTGCTTTGTATGCCCATCATGTCCAGGATACATTGTACAGAGTAGAGGTCCCCCCCTCCAAACCCTAATCTGCTCCTCCCCCTTCCAGGATGCCAATTTAAACTGTTAGAGGCTTGAACAGGTCAATACCCACTTTTTCTTCACTTTGAATTTTGTTCTGCTCCACTTCTCCAATTGACACCTCAACGTTCCAGTTACTTTTCAGGTTGTTCTTGGGTAGGCGGGTGGTCTTGGGAAGGGATTAAAATTATTTTCTTTTCATTTATAGACTTACATACCTCAGTACACTTAGGGAATCCCCTGCATATATAGAAATGACTGTTTCGATGACTCTGTTTTGCTTCCAAACTGATCGGCACTCAGCCACCCAGGATCTCTATTGAAGGGAATTATTTCCACCCTTTTCTTTTTCTTTTCTTTTTCTTTAAGGATTGAGTTCTAAGCAATGGGCTCTCCCTTCTGTAGTATTGCATGTGGAGATTCCCCATGCAACAGAGTAACCCATCCTGCATCAACAGGGCAGCACGGTTACTAACAGGGACTGGCCGACAAGACCACATCACGCCAGTCCTTTTCCAGCTTCATTGGCTGCCAGTCCAGGTCCGGGCCCGATTCAAAGTGCTGGTATTAACATTTAAAGCCCTAAACGGCTTGGGGCCAGGTTATTTGAAGGAACGCCTCCTCCCGTATGTATCTGCCCAGACCCTAAGGTCATCTTCAGGGGTCCTTCTCCATGAGCCCCTGCCAAAGGAAGTGAGGCAGGTGGCTACCAGGAGGAGCAGGGCCTTCTCTGCTGTGGCACCCCGGCTGTGGAACGAGCTCCCTAAGGAGGTTCGCTTGGCACCTACATTATATGCTTTTAGACGCCAGGTGAAGACCTTTTTATTCTCCCAGCATTTTAACAGTCTATAAATAAATTTCAACTTGGTGTTTTAAATTTGTAATTTTGCATTGCAACAGTTTTTATCTGGTTGAGCTTTTATATTGTATTTTATATTATGGTTTTATACTGTTGTTTTATACTTTGAATTTTTTAAATTTTTGTGAACCGCCCAGAGAGCTCTGGCTATTGGGCGGTATAGAACTGTAATAAATAAATAAAATAATCAATCAATCAATCAATCAACACTATCCCTTCCCGACATCCATTGTACGTTGACAGCACACTGTGCTGTGAGCAATAAATCCAGGTGAATGCTAATTCCATGCTACCGCTTGATTCGTCATTTGAAAAGGCTCAGACACAAACTCAAATTATGAAGAAGCATATTAAATCAGGGAAACAAGCATGAAAAACAGATGGTCAGAGGGACAGTCCAACTAATTCCCTCTCCTCTGTGCCCACCCCCCCAAACTCATGAAATCCTTTTACACTGCTTGCATGGTAGTACAAGACAAAAATATATTCAGCTCTAGACAATAAATGTAAAATAGAGTAAGCTAATAACTAAATGGTATGTAAAATTTCAGTGTGTCAAGTAGAACTATACCTAGAGACTAGTATATTTCCTTCTGTTTATGCATTTATGAAATGCCCTCAAAGTTCTGGAAGCACTAAAGTTGAGAGCTCTGTAAGAAATACAAACCACTGCTGATAGAAGAGCTGCTAACCCTGCTGCAGCTTTGTAAAGTTTTAGCTAAAACAAGGAAGACATCTTTAAAACTGTTGGGTTAAATTGTTAAGTAGTGCCTAAGTATTGTCACCAGAAAGTTCCTATGCTCCAGCACTTTCCCTCAGTCCTCCCCATGGTAGAGCCGTCTCTAATTCTGCTAAGAGCTCAAAGAACTCTCCATAAATTAGGGTGACCATATGGAAAGGAGGACAGGGCTCCTGTATCTTTAACAGTTGCATAGAAAAGGGAATTTCAGCAGGTGTCATTTGTATATATATGGAGAACCTGGTGAAATTCCCTCTTCATCACAACAGTTAAAGCTGCAGGTGCCCTGCCCTATTTTAAATCTGGTCACTCTAGTATAGCTCCTGCAGCTGTAACTGTTGTGATGAAGAGGGAATTTCACCAGTTTCTCCATATATACAAATGGCAGCTGCTGAAATTTCCTTTTCTATGCAACTGTTAAAGATACAGAAGCCCTGTCCTCCTTTTCATAGGGTCACCCTACATAAATAAGATGCCTAAAGTTTGCATAGGTGGGGAAAAATCAGTAATCTTATTTTTTATGCTATTTTATGGCTAAGTAAATGCATGATCTCCTCCTAGGTTGGTGTTCAAGGGGTCCAAGAATATATATTCTTCCTTCCTTTATAACATTTATTAATCACTTTTCTGTTAAAACAACCTTTCAAGGTGTTTTTCAACAAATAAAATTAACTCAGATGATGGATAATAAGGCAGAAGTCAATAATATAAGACACAACAATATAAGCAGGAGCTGGTTTTCCAAAAAAATCACAGAAGTTCTTCATTATCGTTCACGTTATCTTCATCTTTGAAATCTGCAGAGTCCGGCAGAATTCATGTTAATTATATCGTGTGTCCCAAACCTAAGAAAGCCAGACCATGCCATTTCAAATCATTGTACAAATCTGTTGTGTCATCATGTGTAGTTTTTCTTTCTCTATCGCTCCATGAACACTCATGTTGCCAGAGTACATAATGATCTGCTTCTCTGGTTTTCTAGAACCTCTGGTAGTAGAACCCAGATCCTATGCTGAACAAGTAAAACATTTCCCCTCTCAGCTACTCTGGGGCATTATGAAGACAGAAGGACATCCCTAGTTTGAAATTTTGTTTAATCCTGTTACTGGAGTTTGAACTGTGGGCATTGCTGCTAAAATAATGCTCTGGATACTATTTCTTCATGTTGCCAAGGTTCTGAAGAGATTCTACCAGAACAGGACTGTCACTTTGCATGGCTCCATCCCCAAGAAAAGCAATCAGATCCAGATGAACCCTGCTGTTATATTGACTTCTAGAGCCATCCACTGCCCTTTGGATGAGTATCAGAGGATTTGCTCCTCGAGATCTGCAGTCTTGTTTTGGAACTCATGTATGCTTTCCATCCTTGCAGCTCTTTTGCTTCAATCAGTTGTGCCATCCCCACTGCTTCCAGTAAATCTAACTGCCCATCTACAGGGGGTGGCCACAAAGGTCTAATTTATAGTACAACTACATTAAGGGGCACAACCATGATAACTTTCTCCTACAGAAAGTAGAGGAAAAAACTAGAGAATTGGCTATCTTTGACTTGTTACTGCCCAATAGGGATGACTTAGTGGATAAAGTGGCAGTTACGGGAACTCTGGAGGAAAGTGACCACGTCATCCTTGAGTTCTTGATTTTAAAGGAAGCAAAAGCTGAATGTAGTCATACACATACTTTGGATTTTAGGAAAGCTGACTTTAATAAACTCATAACCATGATAAGTAAGGTCCCATGGCAAGTGACCCTAATGAGAAAAGGAGTCCAAGATGGGTGGGAGCCTTTAAAAAAAGGAAATTTTAAAGGCACAATTATAAACAATTCCAACAAGGAAAAAAGACAGAAGAAAACAGAAGAAACCAATGTGGCTCCACAAAAAGCTTAGAGATGACCTGAAAACTAAAAGGACAGATATATAAAGTGGAAGGAAGGCCAGGCTACAAAAGAAGAGCACAGAGAGGTAGCAAAGAAGTGCATGAATGGCATAAGCTAAAGCCGAGTATGAGTTAAGTCTAGCAGGGAATGTTAAATTCAACAAAAAAGCTTTCTTCAGATATGTGAGTAGTAAAAGACAGAGGAAAGAAATGGTGGTTCAACTACTCAATGAAGATGGCAAATTGATAATAGATGACAAAGAAAATGCTGAAGTGCTCAGTTCCTACTTTGGCTCAGCCTTCTCCCAAAAGCGGGTCTATGACACACACACACACCCTTGGCAAAAGTGAAGTACAAGCTGAAGGGTCAGGATTGCAGTTTGAGATTGATGAACAAATGGTCAAGGAACAACTAATTTCTTTGAATGAGTTCAAATCTCCAGGGCCTGATGAACTGCATCCTAGAGCAATAAAGGAACTCGCAGAAGAACTCTCAGATTCACTGTCTATAATCTTTGTGAAATCATAGAAGATGGATGAAGTGCTGGACGAGTGGAGGGGGCCTAATGTTCCTATCTTCAAAAAGGGCAAAAAGGAGGAACCTGGGAACTGCAGACCAGTCAGTCTGACATCCATCCCTGGGAAAATTTTGGAGCAGCTTATAAAGAAGTCAATCTGTAAGCACATGAAAATAATGCAGTAATTACTAGAAGCCAGCATGGATTTGTTGAGAACAAATCCTGCCAGACTAATCTGATCTCATTGTTTGATCAAGTAACCTCCCAAGTGGACTTTTGGAATGCTGTGGACATAATATATCTTGACTTCAGCAAAGCTTTTGTCAAAGTGCCCCATGACATTCTGATCAGCAAACTAGCTAAAAGTGGGCTAGATGGAACAACTATTAAGTAGATACACAGTTGGCTACAGCATCAGACTCAAACAGTCTTTATCAATGGTACGTTCTCAAACTGATGGGAGGTAACGAGTGGGGTAGGGCAGGGCTCAGTCCTGGGCCCAGTGCTCTTCAACATTTTTATTAATGATTTGAACGAGGAGGTGCAGGGAACGCTTATCAAGTTTGCAGATGAAACAAAATTGGGTGGATAGCTAATGCCCTGGAAGACAGAAACAAACTTCAAAGTGATCTTGATAGGCTGGAGTGCTTGGCTGAAAAAAAAAAGAATGAAATTGAATAGGGATAAATACCAAGTTCCACACCTAGGAAAAAGAAACCAAATGCACAGTTACAACATGGGGGATACTTGGATCAGCAATACTACAAACGAGAAGGTTCTTGAAATTGTTGTAGATCACAAGCTGAATATGAGCCAACAGTGTGTAGTAGCTGCAAAAAAAGCAAATGCTATTTTGGGCTGCATTAATATAAATATAGCTTCCAAATCCTGCAAGGTACTGGTTCCCCTCTATTTGGACTGGTTAGACCTCATCTTGAGTATTGCGTCCAGTTCTGGGCACCACACTTCAAGAAGGATGCAGACAAGCTGGAGTGTGTTCAGAGGAGAGCAGCGAGGATGATCAGGGGCCTGGAAACAAAGCCCTATGAGGAGAGACTGAAAGAACTGAGCATGTTTATCCTGGAGAAGACTGAAGGGGAGACATGATAGCACTCTTCAAATACTTGAAAGGCTGACACACAGAGGAGGGCCAGGATCTCTTCTCAATCATCCCAGAGTGCAGGACACTGAATCATGTATTCAAGTTACAAGGAGCCAGACTCCAGCTGGACATCTGGAAAAACTTCCTGACTGTTAGAACAGTATGACAATGGAACCAATTATCTAGGGAGGTAGTGGGCTCTCCCAGGCTAGAGGCATTCAAGAAGCAACTGGACAGCCATCTGACAGGGATGCTTTAAGATGGATTCCTGCATTGAGCAGGGGGTTGGACTCAATGGCCTTGTAGGCCCCTTCCAACTCTACTATTCTATGATTCTATGACATTGAGTTGGATCCAGATTTAGGCTGTTTCTTCATCTGTCTTTTTCCCCCTGGATTGTTCTTGTGCATCCATATGATGCACAGATGATCCCCGGAGCAGGCAGGGATGATTCCTCCATTTTCCTGGGATAACCCTTAGGTCTAGAAAGGGCCCAACTTAGTTGGCTTTAGGACTTCTTGAAATCAATGGGACATTAGTCATGATTTGACTTAAGTCCCATTGATTTCAGTGGGGACTCTGTGCAACTAATTTAGTCTGGATCCAAGCCAGTGATCTGGTTTGGATGTATTTTACAGCGGTTCAGCCGCCATTCCATTACAATTCGGATTTGAAAAGGATCCACAAGAATGGATCCTCACAACTGTTACCAGACCCATAAGAGGAGGCCAGAATCTGGTTATGGTGGGGCTTTTTTTTCCAGATTTCAAAGGCATTTGTAAGAGTAACGAAAGTAAATCACGCCGTATGATGGCTGCCTCTTCTGGAGTGACCTGCTTTGCAGAGAAGCTTGCTGTCAGGAATTGCTGACCACCGCCCCACATGGTGATCCATGTCACAACTAACCCTGTCTCAGGAAAAGAACCTCCCAAAGGTGACTTTGCCCAGGCTGACCATTGACTCTGCCTGGGCAGGAAGGAGTATGAGAGGACATCCTCACTCAGTGGAACTCTGCTTGAGCAATAGGTCTACCTGAGCTTTGGTTTGCTTCCGCTGTTGTTTGGGCATGACTCCAGACTTGTTCACTGCTTTTGCCTTCTGATCTTGATTTCCCTTCCATCACATCTCCTGGCTTGTTCATTAGTCTTCTTCTGCTTTGAACTCTGGTCCTAATTATTCTTCCATCCTGACTCCTGGATGGTTCTTCGATCTTGCCTTCTGATTTGAACTCTGCCTTCTGGTTTGACCTGATTGCTCTTTGGTTCTTACTCCCAGGTCCTCCCATACCACTACAAACTTCCTTTGCTAAGGGAAAACACTAAGACCATTTCACATGCTAGGTTGCTCCAGTCAGCCTTGCGGTGGGATTTCAAGGTGCTTCCCGAAAGGGGATTGTTGTGTGTAGCTGTTCTATACATTAAAAGGATATGGAAAAGCACTTGCAGTTAATAGAAAATATCTTTTAACTGTGAATCGTTCCCAGGTATTCTTGGTAAGGTTGGAAAAAGATGAGAGAATACTGGAAGAATAAACATGCTTAATGAAGCTAAGGACTGAATTTATGAGAAAGGATTAAAGAGCCCCAGGTATTATAGCTTGCTTTAGAGCTCACTGAGGGAGATCATAAAAGCCTATAGATATTTTAACAAGGAGAAAGGGGATTTATTTAACATAGTCATATTATACATAATACTAGTAGAACTAGGAGGAAATGGATGGACGTGGAGGCAGAGGGTGAAGGGAGTTTTTCTGAACAGCTGGATTAGAACGTAGTGAAGTTCCCCAAGAGAAGCAGTTGGAATATAATTCCTTTGGATTTAAGTTTGTTTGTGGTATTAGAAGTTCTAGTAAGAAATTATTTGATACATGGAAGAAAAGGAGCAGTAGGTTAAATGGAGGGGGAAATATAAATTTCAGTTTGCCCTCTTTTTCAAAGAAGGCACTGACAGTGCAAGTCTATACATGCCTACTCAAAAGTAAGTTCTACTCTGTTCAGTTCAATTGGACTGTCCCCAGGTAAGTGCGTAAAGTATTCCAGCTGAAACTATAGTCACTATTGAAGATGGCAATTGGTGTTTTATACCAAGAAGAACAAAATAGAACAAACAGGGACCCTCCTTAGTCTGCCAGCCTATCAAGGGCTCAGTAAACTGCTTGTTTTACTGTCTGTGGCACCCTCTTATCTTAATCCAGTCCAATTGGGTCTTCCTTCCTTCTTCTGTCTCATCCCTTTCAAGCCCAATGAGGGCAGTAGCATAGAGGCAATATGAGCGCTCCTTGCTCAACATTTCTTCCAGGGTGAGTGCACAGAATAATTATTCCCTGTGCACAAGGAGTGGATCGTTCCTGAAAATTTTCACTCACACACAGGGCCGGCCCTTCCCTGAGGTGGGGTGGGGTGAATGCCCAGCCTCAAGCAGCTGAGCAGAAGGAGTGGCAAACTATTTCCCCATCAGAAGGGCCAATTGCAGGAAATGCTTGTCCAGCAGCACTGCTACCCACCAGCAGCAGTATAGTGGGTCTCTGAAAATCCCTGCCAGTCCCGCACTCCTGCTGTGAGAAATGCTGCAGTGGGAGAGTGGCCAGTGGGGCGCTCCGGCGCACACACCACCATCTGGCCTGCTTTAGGATCCCCTTAGAACAAGCTGGAGGGCAAGCCAGTGCTCCTGGAGAGCCATGTTGACTGGGAAACGTGGCTGGCATGGCCGAGACCCAGCCAGGCCCAAATGACTGGCTCTGAGGGGGGGGGGGCTTCTTCAGAGCCAGACATTGTAGGAGATGTGGCTTGAAGGATCATTCATGGAACAGGCAATCTCCTGGGACACTCCTACCATAATATTTGGTCATGGTCAGCTCTCTGAAGAGCCTCACTGGCCACTTTCTCTGGCCATCCTGGCTTTCTACCAGAGCGAGTCCACCCTCTGGCTCGCCATGGGTGTCCTCCCACCTGATGAAGAAGCACTTGTGCCACCTCTGGACACACAACGTGGAGCTGCAGCCACGCTTAGGTCTGTGAGAATACCAAAATGATGGGCATGTTTTCAAGCATGTGTTGCAGTCCGTGTTTTCAAGCACAAAGAGAGAGATACAGGCCAGGAGCTGGTATGCAGGACCCTTTTAAGACCCTGAGAGCCTGGGGGCTAATTGTTCATTAGATCCCCCACTTCCTTCTCACTGCACTCTCTGTCAATGTCATTTTTTCCCCTTCAGCTGGAAAAAAACAACCCTAAATGTGCATATAATCCTTTCAAAAATCACCTATATTTGACACCAGGAGAATTATCTATTGGATTAACTTGCAGTGTGTAGCATTCCTTCCGTCCTTCTGCATATGGGAATCCTCTTTTCATGCTTCACCAACAACTATAAAGATCAATAAAGTTTTTTTAAAAATGTTTGCACATAATGACAAATTATATTCAGGTTATTGTAAATGTTATCATGTCATTTTTTTTTTCTACTTTTCTTGGCAGCAAATTCAGATGTGAGATTATCAAAAGTAATTTCTCTCAGAAGCCCTCATTGTATATAGAAATCAGATCATGATGACAGTCTTAACTGCAGTATTATTGACTGTAACTTATTTTTTAATAAAGGATACTTTGGAAGGATATCTCTCATCTGGCCTAGCCACTTGTTACTTTCCAGCACAGACGGCAAATGGAGAGAGAAAGAGAGAGAGAGAGAGAAGGAGGAGGAGGAGGAGGAGGAGGAGGACCAGGACCAGGACCAGGACCAGGACCAGGACCATACTATTTTTGTTGATAAGCTGTGAAAGTAGCTGATTCTGTTTCTAAAACATTAACAGCACAATTCTATGCATGCCTATTCAGAAGTAAGACCCATTGAGTTCAATGGGACTTACCCCCAAGTAAGTGTGTATAAGATTGCAGATTAAATCTAACTGGTGATGCACTAGCCACCAGCTACAATGACCCTGTCCAGACAATATGCTAAGCCACGGTGGTTAAGCATTTTGAGCTAAAACGTTATGGCTTAGTGTGTCATATGAACCATAACTTAGTGTGTTGTGT
Source organism: Elgaria multicarinata webbii (assembly GCF_023053635.1). Lineage (NCBI taxonomy): Eukaryota > Metazoa > Chordata > Lepidosauria > Squamata > Anguidae > Elgaria > Elgaria multicarinata. The sequence goes on along the minus strand of NC_086178.1, from coordinate 104,491,998 downwards.
GATCCATTCCTAACCATGGTGGCTATATAACCACAGTTTAAATATACTCACTAACCACTTGATGCAAACAGGTTAGCGGCCTAACCATGACTTATCGTGTTTTCTGAACAGGTCCAATCTGTGTTTCCAGCAGTGCAATCCTATACGTGACTACTCAGAAGTCTACTCGCTTACTCCCAGGTGAATGAGTATAGGATTGCAGCCTAAGGTGAGTTTAATTTAGTTAATTCATGGCCAATGGACATTACCACGCCAACGTGAAATTTGTTTTGTGATTCCCCCCCCACACACACACACACTCATTTGGTTCATGGGGACCACGTTAATGGGCTTTAGGTCAGGAAGAGCCAATTTATCAGTGTTGAGGAGGCCTCTTCATGTGCAAGGCTCAGGGCAATTACCCTCCATTGCCCCACAAAGAAAGAATATGCTGGTAAAATCTTTTTAACTCACAGCTCGAGTCTGGCTTCACAACACATTTGACCAACATACCGGCTAGCAATTTCAATGCCAATTCAGTAATCTGAGTCAATTGGGTTGTCGCCCTTTTTATCTGTAAAGTGTAATAGTACGTTCTTTACATTCTTCCCTCCATTTCTTCTATGATAATGAAAGAAGATGTGTGTCTGTTTGTCCATCCATCAGCACCATAGTGCCAAGACCAGGGAAGTTAGTACCTGAAACTTGGCATGCATACTAAGGGGCACTAGGGTTATTCTGTTTTTAAAATGCATTAATTAACTTTAATTAATTTTAAATGTATCTGTGTGGTTGGAGCTTTCAGTAGCATCTCCAGCCACTAGGGGCAGACTTCCGTAACTAGCACATAGCTTTGCAGTCTGTACAGTTTGAAACCAGGGGAGATAAGTAGGCCATGCCTTCCCTCTGCTGTGGGCCACTCCCTCCTCAGGAGAATGGACTGGACAGGCCCCTCAGGGGGGCTATAGAAGTGCACCATGGCAAGGGACATACCTAGGAATGCAGTGGATCTGGCTTCACTCAGATGGGGTGGGTGGGCACAATGTGTTCAACCCTTGCTTGGAGGCTTTTCTGTATCAAACTAACTATTCCAACCCTGCAAAGCCAGGCCCATTTACTAGTTTAAAAATGAAACAAAACTGGATCCAATTTTTCTTTTTATTGTTGAAGAACTGTTTCAGGAAGTAGAGGGAAGTGGGTTAGTGACTTCATCCATTCCCAGACAATCAGTGTTGTGCACAGCAAAGTCAGCTGGAAACAGGAAGAAAGGATCTTTTCCTAAACTCAATGCACAGATGGGGAGGAAGACTATGGCAATGGCTAGATCAGGCCTATATCCTGGGATTGTCCCAGGATCATCCCTGTGCATCCAAATGACACACAGGGTATCCTGGGAGCAGGCAGGGATGACCCCTCCATTTGCCTGGGATAATCCTTAGGTCTTGCTAAGGCCATGTCTAACTAAAACATAGGAAGTGTACTTCTGTAGCAATCACTGCTAAAAGTATACAGATTCACCCATGCTTTACATTTTTAGATGTATGCTTAATAAAATATAGGTGTACATCTAAAGAAAATGTAACATGAAAAGAAACTCAGAAGTAAATGACACACTTAATGCACAGAAACGACAGTGTTACTCTTGGTCTTCTAAAGTGCCACAGTCATCAGTAATTGTTCTAGTTTTTCCCAAGAGAAAGATGCTAACTACATCTGTTTTAATTATGCCTTTGCTATTCTAAAGAGAACAGAATTCTTCAGACTGGTTTAAGCAATTTTTTTCTCCCCTCAAAAATGTTTAAGCATGCATGATTAGAGCATTTAAATAATCAACTGTTTTCACTAAACCTGCCATCATGGCTGATTGACAAAAACATTGTTCAACCGGAAGTAGCAATTAATTACTTGATTGGGCCATTAAGCATCTGTTAAGCTTTTATAACTCAATAAACTTAACCAGTTTCATTAAAAATCAATGGAACATGACTGGAGAAGAAAAAGTCTAAAACCAAGTTTGGGTTTCTTTAAGGAGTTTCTGCTTAAGTATGTCTCTTGCATAACTATGATTGTTTGCTCCTTTTACCAGTAGACATAATTCCTTTCTAAAAATGTGTGCGTTTTTATTTCCTCAATAAATCAGACTGTTCTCTTATATTTTGGCTGGCAGGTGGTTAATGAGCTATCTTATTAGGACATCCTATTGCCCCATTTGTCTGAGGGTGGAACTAGATGTTACAAGAAACACCCAGCGGCTGCCACCACTCCGTTTTTGCTTTCCTCCTTCCCAATAACATTTATCAGTACACAACTAACACAATGGCATGGCAACCTTTGTTTTCCCCCCATTACAATGCACAGCATTATGACATCATGCCATGCATTGTATTATAGTATAAATTACCAGGAACAGGAAAGAAAGAAAGAAAGAAAGAAAGAAAGAAAGAAAGAAAGAAAGAAAGAAAGAAAGAAAGAGAAAGAAAGAAAGAAAGAAAGAAAGATGGTCTGTGCTTCTCACCATTCTCCAACTAATTTCCTCTTTCATTTAAGGCATTACAGCCACGTCCAGCCTAGTAAAAACTGTGGGGAGTTTTTTCGCCAACTTCACACTGTAAGATAGCAGGGGAGTATTAATTAGGTTAATTTGGTACAAATTGATCACATTTATCTTGGGGGCAGGTGTACGGGCATCGGGAGCAAGGTTAGGGTTGGTGAGCATTCTTAGGCACTGTTCAGGTGATTGGTAACACCTGAGGCCCTCAGCTGGGAGTCTTGTGGCACCAGAAGATGGGATAAGGGTTACCTCTGAAGCCAACCGTACTCACTTACTCAGAGTTTTGCATCATGAGTGGGAGTGACACCGGAAGGTCTTCCTACCCCAAAGGGGAAATCAGGATGGGTGGTGACAAAAGAACACCACTTATCTGGATACGAATGGCTCTCCCGATCCAAATATGGCCTATAAGTAGCCTAGTCAGGATGCTTGTTTAGGCCCCCATCACCCTTCCCTGAAGTTAATAAATGTGGCCCTATTTAAACCCAATACTTTTGTCTCATCTCATTATTTTGCCTTTCACTTCCACAATGTGATATGCTTTTCAGGGGTGTAGGCATAGGAAGGAAACTATGTAAGTAGGGTCTGACTTGGTTTTCAATGACTGTTATTGAGTACCATGGGACAGAGTACACGGGTTGCAATTTGGGATGCAGTTGAGAGTGGGCAAAATGTGTCACTTGCCTGAATATAATACACTCATTAGGAACAGTGTGGAGCTTTTGCCACTACTACAATGGTGACCCCAAGTAGGGATGTAAAAATCTGTTGTGAGTCATGTCCATATCAGGTTGCAAGCTTTTTGTTTTGTTTTGTTTGCACATAAATGCACACCTTTCCCCAAAATGTACACCTCAGTTGTGCACATCTTTGAAAAGCCTGCATGCTTTTCCCTTATATTAAAGCATGTTTGTGCACATGTTTTAAAAAGTATACACTTTTCTGTGCGGATTTGTGAAATGCATTTTTAAACGGACTCTTCGTTTATCCGCAGATCATGTTGCAAGATCGGAAACGTACGAACTTCGACTGCAGATTGTGTTTGAGTCCGTGTTCATGTTTGGGAGGTGTGGACTGGGTAAATTCTGGTCTCAAATGAATTCCTCATACATCCCTATCTCCGAGTTGTATAGGAGGATGAACCGAAACTGAAACCAGGCATGGGGTCAGTATTTGAAAAGGGGCAGAGGAATAGAAATATGACATATATTGAATAGTGGATCACATGCAAGGCAGACACAGCCCTTCATGAGCAGGCCTACCTTGAAATGTGGTTTGCATTGGACATGCAAACCATCTCTATCAGCCCCTACCTTCCCTGAGAGGAAAAACTTAACATAGGAGGAGTATGAGGTGGGAAGGGCCTTCCATCAGCACAAGGCAGTAGCAAACGGTGCACCGAGTGCCTTTACCTGCTGGGGAACATGGGACTTTGATTGGAACATTCAAAAAGCCAATACATCATTGGGGTGAGCCAGAATCTGGAGGGATTGAGCACATCCCAGATTGAAATGTGATGCATTTGAGGCATTTCTGTTCAGTAATCTGTCACCAAACTTCCCATGACGGTATTGGGAGGGGGGGGGCACAATCTCAGTAAGTACAAACCTGATGGAATATTTGGTAAATTCATCATATATTGTTAGGAAGCAGCTATTTATAGAAGAAGCAACCTTGTTATCATGTAAGCATTAGCCCTTGGTGGTGAAAGTAATTTGATTTGCGTGAAAAGAAGCATTAGTATGACCTGGGATAAATGTCGCAATGTGAAACAGGATGCAAATTTATATGTGCACATCCATTGTGTTCATCAAAGCATACTTCTACTCATGGGCCACCCATGGTGGACGGAGGAACCTGTGCTTTACAATACATGTGTCACATTCCTCCCCATATCCATCCACCTATCATTATTCCCCCCTTGTTGTTAATGGGAAACAGATGCGACGTGACGGGTCCCAAGAAGGTGATATCTCAAACAGACAAACACAAGTATTTTATGCTGCTCTTATTCTAAATTTCCCCCCACCTTCATTACCCATAAATATTTGGAAGAAGCCGGGAGGATGAGATGTCAGCCCATATTTTTAATGTGCAATTCTGTCATAAGCAAAATGTTATGCGTTGCACTCCATAAAAACTTTACCTGCATATGAATGCAGCATTGGCTTGTCAAAGAGCAGGGGAAATACTCTGTGCTATTAAACAGAATGGGCTTCATTCTACTCACTGACACCCACATATATCTGGAAGGGAATGGGATTGTATTAATGTCAAAGTTGTGTAAAGGAGAGCCGTATCTGCCTGACTGCCTATATCACTTCTGGTTTGCATCCTCTTTACAGGCCCTGTTGGGTAAGATTATTGGAAATCAAACAAGCCTATAGCGCGATGAATATTTACTGGGCCAAGGATTTTTAATATAGGATTCCAGTTATTCCAGGTTTCATGGTATGCCTGCCATGAAATAAAGCGAGCAAGCAAGCAGCCTCTGATGAAACACATCAGGACAAGGTTGAAAGTACTGCAATTACTAAACAAACCTGTGATGTTTTCCATCTTCTTAATTGACCCTGTTGCTGCCTAAGGCTGCTATCCTATCCATATGTATTTGGGAATAAGCGCCACTGAACACAGTGGGATTTACTTCTGAGTAAAAACACACCAAATTGGAATGTATTTTAAGAATGCCAGGTTTTATTTGATTCTTATTTTTAAATACTAATTACACTTTTAATTTCTGTGATCCTGTCTACATTACTTTGTAGTAAGCCAAACTGAATCGATGGCAATTTGATTTTGAATACATAAATAGGATTTGGCTGAAGCCTGGATTCTTAGTTTGCTTTGTGCTCTGTACATTTCCACCTAGAGTGTCTGCACTGTGTCTGCACTGGCTCCATATGGTTTTGTGGGCACAGTGGAAAGGGCTGTCTAAAAGTCATCTTTGTCCCACGGTGGCTGCAAATCAGTGCTGTGTCGGTTATATGACAAAGCCACTGATTCACAGCCACAGTGGGACAAAAAAAGTGAAGATGCGCAGCAGAAAAGTCAGAGACTTACCCCGACTTTTCCCACTGGAGGGTGGTCACTACAGCTCTTCTGCCATATGACCGCACTCCAACGTTGTGCTATGGATGTTCCCGGATGGAAGACTACCTTTTGTTGGTCACTGGGAGCCAAGCAAGGGGTAGGGGGCAGTCCTGGAAAGCTGAACAGCCACCAGAAAGCCTGCGCTGCCTCCTTCAGACTGCCTTCATCAATATTATTCACCACTACTCCGCAGCAGTGATACCACGGGGTTTGGTGGCAGAGCAGCGCCAACACAGCGCCATGAAAGCAGGCTCCAAGAGCGCTGATGTGGAGTAATGAATAGACAACTTCTGGACTATAATTCACACCTCTGACATCTCTTGTTGGAAAACAGAGGCAAAAACTGGTCACAGTAGGGGTCCTCACACTTTGCCTATATGGCCCCCCATTGTATTGAGAAGCCTGAGAAAAGCTTCTAAGTGTGTTCAGCTGATCATGCTTAAAACCCCTTTCTAGAATGGCATGCCCAATGTGCAAAGGTCTCAAGAGGAGTCTGTGCACATAGGGACATTGGGGGGGGGTAGAGATTCCATGCACCCCTCTACACATTTTTAGCCCATTTGTGTTCAAGCAAGCACCTGAAGTAGGCTACAGATGTATGTACAGCTTAGAGGAATCAGCCAAGCATCTACATGCATCCTAAAATTAACCATACAAAGCTGTAGCTGAAAAACTGGCCTCCTAGGTTCTGCCTTCCAAATGTCCATCCTGTACTAGTCATTTCTCTGTTAATGTTAAGAACCAAAGAGAAACACTCTTTCACATGCACATACTGAATGCAGAGAGGATGTCAAATTACATTGACCTTATAGAAGAGACCATATTGACTTCATGAAACACAGATGCTTTTCAGAAATTAAATTACTAATGGCAAAAGAGTTTGCTCACCTCTTCTAAGAAAGAATATTAGCAAGAACAAAAAGATATTCTAAATCAGTGTGCTACACTTCTTTCTTGACATAGCTTTAATACCTGTAATTGAAACAATATAGGAAGTGCCATGCTGGATCAGACCGAGGGTTCACCTAGTCCAGCACTCTGTTCACACAGTGGACAACCAGAGATCGACCAGGGACCAACAAAGCAGGACATGATGCAACAGCACCTTCCCAACCATGTTCCCTAGCAACTAGTACACACAGGCTTACTGCCTCGGATACTGGAGGTAGCACATAACCATCAAGGCTAGTAGCCATTGATAGCCTTCTCCTCCAGGAATTTATCCAACCCCCCTTTCAAGCCATCCAAATTGGTGGGCATCATTACATCTCAAGCCACCTTGAGAACCCATTTTGGTTGTTGGATTGTTCAGGGTGGTTAATAAGCCACCCTGGTTGCATTCAGGGAACATGCTAACCCAACCTTCAGAAAACATGATGTGTTCAGACAAAATGCTAACCCACAGTTCAACAAACAACCCATGGTGTGATATATGAATAGGAGCCATTGATTGTGTTATCCTCCATCATGGAAATACAACACATCTCATGATAGTGGAGAAGATTGTGACTAGGTGATATATGTGTTTGTTCTGTGTGCTGTCCTGGTGATGACTGCTCTTCCTTCTTAGGGTTTTTGACCTCTAAAACACACTTAGATTGGAAAGCGCTTGATATGGGGAATGCCTTCACATCACTCTAACCCATAATGATAGTGTTTTCTTTGTTTAGAGTTGACAGTTCAATTTTATTGTTGTGCAGGGTTTTTTGCCACAAGTATTGTATTTTTTATACTAAGGTGTTTATTTTTATGTTCTAAGCCAGCCAGAGAACTTTTCTTACAGAGCAGCATACAAAGATCGAAAATAAATAAATAAATAATGCCAGGAAATTTGTGACACTGCCCCCCACCAAACATTGGGAAGATAACATTAACATGCAACCTTCTTTCCCTCACCTGAAGCTATGGATATCATTGCCTACTCTTCAAATTTCACCCCTATGAACCCTTAATGAGGGTCCTCTGGATATCTGTCTGGGAGAGCTGTACATGCCACACAGATAAAACCCAAATCCAGCTGTTATGGGTCTCAGATCCAGCCCCCAGCCCCCACATTGTTCATGGGGCAGGATCAAGCTGTTCGATGTGCTTCACTGAAGACCAAATAAGTGCTTAGCGACATAATATTGCTTTGATGTTTAAGGATGGACTGGCATCTCCCCTAGAGTAAGGCTCTGTGTGCTCTGAGTTAGGCTGGTGAGTAAGTTACCTCATGCATGTGATGTTCAGCATTGAGCTTAGATGGTTTTGATAAAAGTGAATCAGCCCCATCTGTGCTGGAAAGTCGGCTGGCAGATTACGCTTGTGTTTGCTGGAGAAAGGGAGTGAGATCGTGAGGATCATCTGGCAACAGAATTTAGGGTAGAGTGGTGAGGAACTGAAGAAAAGATTGATGAGCTGGAGATTGGCTGCTTCAGAAGAACAAGTGCTGTGGAACTAAAACCTTTGTAGGTCCCCCATCATCATAATTTTGGCATGCATATAGTACACTCTAGCTGGGTCCTGCTTGTGTATCCCCCTTCCAAGGGAAATGAGTCTGGCCTTCCTATCTTTCCTCTCTCATCTTACACTATTGCCCCGCTCATGCTTTTCGCTCCTCTGATGCCATGTTTCTCACCTGCCCAAGGGTCTCTACTTCCCTTGCTCGGCTTCGTCCATTTCCTTCCGCTGCCCCTTATGCCTGGAACGCTCTTCCAGAACATTTGCAAACTACAAGTTCAATCGCAGTTTTTAAAGCTCAGCTAAAAACTTTTCTTTTTTCTAAAGCTTTTAAAACTTGATTTTGATCTTCCTTTTATACTGTTAGTTTTACTCTACCCTGTGCCTGTTTGGTGCATTCTCTTCCCCTTCTTATTGTTTTATTATGATTTTATTAGAATGTAAGCCTATGCGGCAGGGTTTTGCTATTTTATTGTTTTACTCTGTACAGCACCATGTACACTGCTGGTGCTATATAAATAAATAAATAAAAATACCTTTGTAGGTCCCCCATCGTCATAATTTTGGCATGCATACAGTACACTCTAGCTGGGTCCTGCTTGTGTATCCCCCTTCCAAGGGAAATGAGTCTGGCTAGATTTCTAGAAATATCATTATGGGTGCAGTCCTATGCATGTTTAGACAGAAAAGGGTCCTACAACTCCTGAATGTTGAGAGAGGTGGGGCATTTTTTCTGTCTAAACATGCATAGGATTGCTTCCTAAAATGCTCAGAAGGGACTAGTTTATACTTTGATCTGTGTCTGGTGGTTTTAACTTGAACCGCCCAGAGAGCTTTGGCTATCAGGCAGTATAAAAATGCAATAAATAAAAAGTCATATGATTCTAATCAACCATTTACAGCTGCAATTTTGTATCAATCATGCTTTTACAGCTGCCATTTTGCGCAAAATGGTGATTTCTATAAATAGCTTACCCATGATTTTGTGCAAAATGGTGGCTCATGGAACAAAATAATAGCTCGTGGGCTTGCCTGACTTGGCATACCTGGAGTTGGCCAAGCTCTGGGTTCCACAGGCCAGTGTCCAGGGGTCCAAGCTGGTGGAAAGTTGCCAAGCTCAAGCCCCAAATAGGATTCCTCCAAAATCTCTAGGAGAAAGAATGCGAGAAAGAGTGGAAGACAAAGAATGAGAGGAATGGAGGAAGAGCAAGCTATAGCACTTATATAACTATCATTCCTTAAGATCTGTTTCAAAGTATGTCAAAGGATCCTGGGTATCAAAGGAAATCCAAAGTGGGAATAGATGTCAGTGTTCAGGGGCCATGGAAAGTCTTCACCATGCCAGATTGCAGGAGATGAGGATACAAGCAGGTATCCACACCATTGCTTCCACACATGGCTCAAGTGGAGCAACTACTTTGAAGATCACTTCTAGAAAGTCGGCAAAATCCAGAAAAGGGTTGCAGCAAGCACCTTGGCTGGAATGTTTGGGGAGAAAGTGAGAGCTGTGGTGAATGAGGAGTCCATGAGGGACTCTTCCACAGAATGAGCAATAAAGAAGACCAAGTTCAGGATGAAGAGGTACAAGAGTCCTGAAAGCTTGTCAGATAGAGTCTCTATCAGCAGGACTGTTCTTGAAATTGCACTTTCAGGCATTCAAGATGTCCTGCCCTTGCTGGACGAAATCTCCTCTGAGGAGGAACTAGAGCTCCCAGTGGTAGTCAGTGCCAAGAAGATACCAGTGTCAGGAGATCTGGGGAGCCTGGGCAGATCACTACTAGTCCATTCCCACAGGAGAAGGGGAGTTCCAATTCTGAGGTGGAAGCTAGGTGACCACCTAGCCCCAGAGACCGGCATTTCTTCAAGAGGCAGGCCAGTAAGGCACCTGTGAGAAGTGTTGCTCAATTATAAAGGAAGACTCCTCAAGAAGAAAGGGACAGTCAGGAGCAAGGCCCTCCTCTTGAATAGAACGTGTAATGCACTGCAGCTGAGCCCTAGGTTGGGCTCAGGAACCTTTAGCTACATAAGCCTTCCATTTCAGCCTAGTCAGTGCAGGAACAATGTTGTTCTAGTAGTTCCAGTGCTTTGGATTTGTTATCTTGCCTTGTGATTTATTGTCTATGTTCTACTGACCCTTGGACTCCTGTTTGTCCCTGCTTCTGGACTGTGTATTATGCCTGACTGCTTAACTGTGCTTTGACCTTCGCCTGTATCTTGACCATTCTTGCCTTAGCCTGATGCCATACTGAACTGAAATCTTTGTGCTTGACCATGTGCCTCTTTCTTGTCTTGCCTTTTGGATGGCCCCATAATTTGCCCTAATGTGGAGTCTGTTTCAGACATAGAAGACACAAGGCAGGTTCTAGCTGAGAGGAGGCCACAACCAGGGCAAAACCTAAAGTGAGACTTACAGGTGAACAATTGGGCCCTGTATTAATACAGGGTGCTGACTGGGCAAAACAGCTCTTGGATACAGAAATGCCCTAGAAGTCCCTTCCTACCTAACACAGTCAAAAGAACACCTCAACATATGAATTGGCTAATCCTGAGCTGTTCTATGACCTTCCAGTCAGTATTGATCACATCCTCCTAGGGTCAAGCATCCCTGTATTCGAAAAAGTACAATCACCCTCCCCTTTTGTTCACCTGTAAGTCTCACTTTAGGTTTTGCCCTGGTTGTTTCCTCCTCTCAGCTAGAACCTGCCTTGTGTCTTCTATGCAAACACATCCTAAACACAGCCAGATTCCAGCTGGATATCAGGAAAAACTTCCTGACTGTTAGAGCAGTGCGACAATGGAATCAGTTACCTAGGGAGGTTGTGGGCTCTCCCACACTAGAGGCCTTCAAGAGGCAGCTGGACAAGCATCTGTCAGGGATGCTTTAGGGTGGATTCCTGCCTTGAGCAGGGGGTTGGACTCGATGGCCTTGTAGGCCCCTTCCAACTCTGCTATTCTATGATTCTATGATTCTATCCTGGATTGCCAGGGCTTGCCAGCTAACAGGTTGGGCAAGATGGAAGTTATGAATCAAGATGATTGTATAGGGGCTAAATGGAGGCAATTTCACCTTGTCTGCTAACAAGGCATTAATGGGGTTATTTTTAGGGGTGTGCACGGACCCCCCGCTCCGCTTCACTTGCAGATCCGCCATTTTCCGGATCGGGCCGCTCCGCCCCGCCCCCGCTCCGCCCACTTCCGCTCCGCTCCGCCCGGAGCTCCGGATCCGGATCCGGAGCTCCGTTTCCCCCCCCCCATAGGCTTGCATTGAAAGCTAAAAAATTATACAACTTTTTTTCTGTTCAAGTTAGAAACCTCATGTTTGGCACCATGACACCTCATGGGGATATACACACGCACGCCAAGTTTCAAAGCAATCCCATCATCCCCTGATTTTTGGCGAATTTTTGAAAATCGGGCACCCCACACACAACATCCCTGCGAGGTGGGCAGGGGAGGAGGGAGGGAAGGCAGGCAGGCATGCAGCTGGCATTTCTGGGGGCATAAAGAAGTGAGCCAAGGATAAGCCAGTAATGCATATAAAATGGAATAAATCAATCAATAAACAAAGGAGGGGTGGAATTAAAAGCAGCAGTGTTGCTGAATAAACAGCAAGAAGAATTTTTTTAAAAAGGCTATATCTGTCTTTTACCAGCAATAGGGGGACGTGCCCGGGGGAGGGGGAAGTAGCTGCCAGTTCAAGACACTGACAGCCACCAACAGCTCTGAGAAGAAGTAAAACGCTCACTTCGACTCAGAACAGGCATTGCTCCACCACTGAAAAGTGACCATTCACTTCAACTCATGATAGGCATTGCTCCACCGTTTTACTCTCTTTGGAAGGCTCTAATGGCCTTCCAGTGCAGGAGAGAGTGGGGGCACGTCCACGATGAGATGCCCTAGGGGAGCTCATCCCCTTGCACCACATCGATTCAGTTGTTCCCCAAGGTTAGGGTGGGGAGCAGTGCTGTGTTTCTATCTCTTATTCTTGGCTTAGTATATGATTTCAGGTTGTGTTTGTGCATTTGGTGGGGCTACTGTGTTAAAAAACACGGGGAAAAGCCCGTTCAGATGAAGAAAGAGAAGTTTCCCAGAATCCCAAATTACCTGTTTTGCCTATGCCCTCCTCCAACTTTGGGATCATCATGACCGGGAGCTGACTCTGCCCCTCAGCCCTTTGAAAAAGGTATTTTTCCCGCCGATTTTTTAAAAACTTCTAGCCCGCGACCCGTACAATGCAGAAAGTTGAGAGTGGTCTCAAAATGACCCCCATCCACGACTCTCTGTGCACAAGAATTTTCAGAACGATAGCTTAAACCCCCCCCCAGTTATCCCCGATTCTTTCCCTCAATGCAATCCTATGGGCGAAAAGCCGAAAACGCAGTTTGAGCCGCGCGGTTGACCCGATTTTCACAAAAATATAGCCCGCGACCCGTACAATGCAGAAAGTTGAGAGTGGTCTCAAAATGACCCCCATCCACGACTCTCTGTGCACAAGAATTTTCAGAATGATAGCTTAAACCCCCCCCCCCAGTTATCCCCGATTCTTTCCCTCAATGCAATCCTATGGGCGAAAAGCCGAAAACGCCGTTTGAGCCGCGCGGTTGACCCAATTTTCACAAAAATATAGCACGCGACCCAGACAACGCAGAGAGGTGAGAGTGGTCTCAAAATGACCCCCATCCATGACTCTCTGTGCACAAGAATTTTCAGAATGATAGCTTCAAAAACAACGTAGTTATGCGCGATTATTTGCCGCAATGCAATCCTATGGCGAAATGTTTTCAAGATGGCGACCGGAGCGCTCCGCCTGAACTCGGAGCTCCGAAAAATGGCCGCTTCTCTTCGCCTTGCTTCTAGGGGGTCCGCGGTCCGCTCCTACTCCGCCTCTGGGTAAGGCGGAGCAGGCCAATCCACTACTGCTTCTACGCTCCTAATCGGAGCGGAGCACATCCCTAGTTATTTTAAAAAATGGAGCTTTGTTTAAAAGTTTATCCGCAGTTTTGGTCCTAGTAAGAAAACGATAAGAAATTCTTCAACATTATTTTTCTCTTTGCGGTTCGACAATGGTACATCTCTCTCTCTCTTTGATTTTGTATTCCATATGTTACTACGCACCAGAAATGGGGGACCTCTGGCCCCCTTCCAGGCCAGACCAGCCAGACTCTGTGGTATCTTTTTTGGCAATGAAACAGTTGCCTCACTACTGATAAATTTCATTAACACATGCTCCAAGGCTTATGAAAGAGTGAAGGGCTCATTGTGAGAGCGGCAGGGATGGCGGATTAAAGTGAGTATCTTGCTCTCACTGAGGGAAGGATAGATGTCTTGTATACTGTGGGGTTTCTTAATTGGGGCACCACAAAAGTCTGGAGGTGGTCCTGCTGCTGAACAGCCTTTCTCCCTCCTTTGTATTTCAGCAACTTGAAAACTGCTATTATGTCTCCCAATAGCTTTACCTGAACCAACTCCAGTTCTGTTATATGATTTATAGCATGACTTCCAATCATTTTAGCATTACTGATGCTTTCCTCTAAATCTTCTTGACATCAGTTCTGTGCAGCTGGCTGAGTGCACAAATGTGGAAGGATGTTAAGGATCATGCTCCCTTCCTACTTACCCTCTCCCCTGATCTCCACACATCCAAGGCACTTCCCTTGTTCATATGTACACTCAGTTGCCACCTGCACAGGGCTGCTGTTGGCAACTGTATCAACCATTGGGACATGAAAATAGATTTTACTTTATTTATCTATTTATTACATTTCTATACTGCCCCATAGCCACAATTCTCTGGGTGGTTTACATAAGATTAAAACAATTAAAAACAATATACAAAACTTTAAACCACAAAAACATACAACATACACAGAAACATACATCTAAAAACAACAAACAACTTTATAGCCAACTGTAAAAACAGATTCAGACTCAATGAAGCTCATCACATATTGCTAAATGCCTGGGAAAAGAGAAAAGTTTTAACATGGTGCTGAAAAAGATAGCAATGTTGGGGTCAGGCGGGCCTCAATGGGGAGATCATTCCACAGTTGGGGAGCCACCACATGGAAGGTCCTCTCCCTTATTGCTATCTTCCAAGCATCTTCAGAGTAGGCACCCAGAGAAGGACCTTAGACGTTGAATGTAGGTAGGTTCATGTCGGGAAAGGCATTCCATCAGGTATTGTGGTCCTAAGCCATGTAAGGCTTTATAGGTTAAAACCAGCACCTTGAATTGTGTTTGGAAATGTACAGGCGGGCCAGAGTTGGTCTTATATGTTTGAACCTTCTGGTTCCTGTTATCAATCTGGCTGCTGCATTTTGCACAAGCTGCAGCTTCTGAAGGCAGCCCCACATAGAGTGCATTGCAGTAATCTAACTTGGAGGTTACTAGAGCATAGACAACTGAAGCCAGGTTATCCTTGTCCAGATAGGAGCATAGTTGGGCCACCAACCAAAGTTAGTAGGGCACTCTGTGCCACCGAGGGCACCTGAGCCTCACATGACAGAGATGGTTCTAGGAGAACCCCCAAGCTACAAACTTGCTCATTCAGGGGTAGTGCAACCCTATCCAGAACAGGTTGAACACCCTCTATCCGGTCAGCAGAACCACCTACTAACAGCATCGTAGTCTTCTCTGGATTGAGTTTCAGTTTATTAGCCCTCATCCAGTCCATTGTCGTGGCCAGTAACACAGTTCAGCACATCCACAGCCTCACCTGATGAAGATGAGAAAGAGAAATAGTGTACTGATGGCAACACACTCCAAAACTCCGGCTGACTGCACTCAACAGTTTCATGTAGATGTTGAACACCATGGGGGATAAAACTGACCCTGCAGAACACTGTAGTGGAGAATCCACAGGGCCGAGCAATGTCCCTCAAGCACCACCTTCTGGAACCGACCAACCAAGTAGGAGCAGAACCACTGCAATGCAGTACCTCCCTGTCCCAACTCAGACAGTCATCCCAGAAGGATACCATGGTCGATGGCATCGAAAGCTGCTGAGAGACCAAGGAGAATCAAAAGAGTCACACTCCCCCTGCCTTTTCCCAACATAGATCATCATACAGGGTGACCAAGGCTGTTTCCATACCAAAACCAGTTCTGAAAACTGACTGAAATGGATCCAGATAATCAGTCTCATCCAAGAGTGTCTGGAGCTGGCTCGCAGCCACCCAGGAATGGAACATTTGCCACTGGCCCCTAGTTAGTAAGATTTTCCTGGTCCAGGGAAAATTTCTTCAGGAGGGGTCTCACTACTGCCTCTTTCAGGCAGCCCAGTGCCACTCCCTCTCACAGAGAGGCATTAATCACTTCCCTGGCCTAGCTGGCTGTTCCATCCCTTCTAGCTTTTATTAGCCAAGATCCAATATGGAGGTGTTTGCATGAACCTGTCCAAGCACCTTATCAACATCCTCGACCCAGTAGACCAGCAGAGCCATAAAAACTAGTCAGTAGAATGTAGGATTCTGTTACCTTTCATGGAGAAATGAAAGGGAGGAGGGGGAAGGATTATAAATCATGAATGAAAACAGCAAAAATGGCATTTTAAACAGAGATTTAAATGTATTTGGCCGTGTGCAAATTGAGATGGGTTGTTAATGTAATATAAGCTACAGAGCATGTTATTTAATTAGATGAGAAATGAGTGATACATATATATTTTTTGAAGTCCTGGAGTTTTTGTTAAATGGGGTTTTCACTTCTGTGTTTCTGAAAGTGAAAGAAAAAAGCAAGTTATTTTTATGTTGCTTTTCAGAACTAAAAGTTTATCTTTAAGTGGCTTACAATGAGGACATTATAAATAATAACACACTAAAATGTCCAATAATTAACATTTATTTATTTATTTATTAAAAAAGAACCTATAAACCTGATGGCTAAAACAGCAGCTTAAAGTATATCAAACATTAGCCTAGCCACCCATCCAAATTACTCTAAAACAAAAACAATAGTTAAACCAATCCCACATCAAAGGTGATTGAAATAAAAATGTCTTCAGGACGTGTCTCAAAGAAACAAAGAGGGGGCCAAATGTAACTGATTAGGGAGGGAGTTTGATTCACTGGGGGAGGGTGGCAGGTGCGAAGGCTGAAAAAGTAGCTTGCGTAAAGCCTTCAACTGAGTTCACAGGTTTGAGTTAGGGCCTTCCTGATATACAGTTCCATCTGTCAACCGCTTGCTCTCACAGGTATTTGCACTATGCTAGCTCTTGCATTGCTGCATTGAAAAAATATTTCCTGATGGGCAGGGGTTGCTTTCGTTGCAACTTGATCCTTTTGCTTATTTACATTTTTTAATGACAACCATTGTGAAAATTTAGATACTTAAAAGCTTCCTTTCTCTCCTCTCGGGCCTTAGCTAGACCTAAGGTTTATCCCAGGGTCATCCCGGGGTCATCCCTGTTCATGTAAATGACACACAGGATATCCCGGGAGCAGGCAGGGATGACCCCGGGACGATCCTGGGATAAACCTTAAGTCTAGCTAAGACCTCAGTTTTAATGTCTGCAAAGTCAACATCATCATTTCAGGTTTTATTGAACTTTTTACATATGTACACTAACAGTACCGCAATGTTCATCTCATTTTCCTCTTCCCTCCCCTTCTCCCTAATCAGCATCTTCAGCATTTGCTCAGAGGTTCTATTGTGAACCCATCCCAGCATCAGGTGTTTGGTAAACTGAGGCCACAAACTGATCAGTTCACAGATTTTCAATGGCAGAGAGAGTGGTGCTAACAGACAAGGATGAGATGTCTGTCCTGAATGCAGAGAAAGTACAATGGCTGCATCCTCTGGACACATCTCCTAAAAAAGAGTCAGTGTGAGTTCTACAAAGGTATGTCCTCTCAGTAAGCTTTTAAAGTTATTTGAGAGTGACAATAAACATGTGGTCAGGGGTGATCCTCTAGACATTGTTTACTTGGACTTTGAAAAGCATTTTGACAAAGTTTCTCATCAAAGACCTTTGAGCAATTTTAGCAGTCATGATTTCATTATACATTAGCTGATGTTAACTCAGCAGTGTCCAGATAGGAAAGCCAGTACAGAGCAGACCATTCAAGTTAGAACAACACATAAGTACCATAAAGACCAATAAACAATAATATTTGGTGATCTGTTAAAACAGGGGTGGTCAACTTGTAGGCCAAAACATCTGGAGGGGGACAATTCCCATGATCCCTCACCATTGGTTAAGACTGGTGGCAGTTGTGGCCCTCCAGATGTTTTGCCTTGCAAGTTACCCACCTTGGCATTATAATTACTAGTTCCTTCTCAACTATCCTCAAGATTAATATTTTTCTCATGTTGTATCTCTGTACATGTGTTCTCAATTCTCCAAATGTTAGCAGGATTTATAGACCAAGCTGGCATTCCAAAAATACCAGAGAAGATAATGGTAACAAGGTATAACTGTCTAAGTCATGCACAACCCTCACATCTGATGAGTGTTTTCAGGTTACCATGGCGACAACAGGTGTACTAGAACTGAAGGCTCTTGTGAAAAGACAAGAGGGGGAGAGAAAAAAGAGGATGCAATCACTCTTAACGTCATCCAATGTTAAAATATTGCCACAGCAACACAAGTAAATTAGCTTCTCTGGCTTTTGATATTCTTCTTGAACAATTAGTGATGATTGAAAAGGCTAAAATAAGAAAGAGCCTAAGCCATTTCCCATAAAGAACCTCAAGCTATTCAACCTTTTTCAATAGGTGTGGCGAAGTGGCTTAAGTGTTGGACTGGGGGTCAGGAGATCCGGGATCTAGTCCCCACTCAGCCATGGAAACCCACTGGGTGACCTTCGGCCAGTCACCGACTCTCAGCCCAACTCACCTCACAGGGTTGTTGCTGTGAGGATAAAATGGAGAGGAGGAGGATTATGTAAGCCATCTTGGGTTCCTTGGAGGAAAAAAGGCAGGATATAAATGCAATAAATAAATAATAACACCTTTCTTTTGAATAGAGATGTGAGATGGGAACTCAAAAGCATTTTCTGTATTATGGGTATGATAACCCTGGATCAACCTGCAGGGTTGAAAAGACTTGGATGCCAGGACCAGCTTGAGATCATGAACCAAGAACCATACTCATTAGCCTGGGTGTGCACAAGGGTTAAACCACCTTCAGATAACCTAGAACAACCTAGTAGAGGTATGCATTAACCCTCACATAACACACGCTGCCTGAGTTCACATGAAAAACCACAGCATGTGCCCATTATAGCTTCCATATTCAAAATGGTAGCCAGTGTGCACCATAAAGCCCTGCAAGTTAATTAACCCATGGTGGCTTAGCATTACATGCGAACCAGTGTTATCTCAGCAATCAGGCAATTTCCTGACGTCCTGGTTCTGGATAACGCTCTTCTACAAAATGGCTGCAAACATTGCCTTTTGAAAGTGCAATTCTACATTTCTCTGTCCTTGATAACCTTCCACAGATGCATGATTTCTGTTGATTTTAATAATCCCAAAATGCATGGACAGCCTGATTCTGTGCATGTTTTCTCATGTGTACGTTGAAAAATTTATTTTCCCCTAGCTGCTGGGAGGATTCCAGATAAGCACTGAGGGAACAGGGAAGTTGAGGAGGGGGTAGATGATGCCAGCATCTGTGAAAGAATGAAAAAAGTGCCAGTACTGCATCCCTATGAGCCCAGTGTAATAGTAAGTAGGGCTGTGCATTGCTGCAGGCTGAACCCCTGAATCTGAGCTGAGGCAGAACAATTTGGCCCACCTTGGCCCAAATATGAGGAACTACCAGGTTGATCCGAGACACCCCGAGGTGAAGAGGATTAGGTTGAAAGTGGGAGGGAAGGAAGGAGAGCAGGAAGTCCAATGGGGGGGGGGGAAACTTCCCTTCGGATTCTGTTCCAAAGGAAGGTGGCCCAGCCCCAAAGCACTCCAAATTGAATTGGGACCAATTTGGAGGTGCCAAAATGGCCTCTGAGATGAGTCAGAGGGCACTGTGCACAGCCCTAATTGCAAGCCTTTCTTAGATCCTGAGAGAAGTGGAACCAGGAGGGAATCTACACGTCGTTGTGAGGGTGCTTGCATGCACCCCCAGTGCACCCCCAAAATGACTGTGTAGATCGTGCCCTGAAGAGACAGAGGAAGAGACAAAGGAAGAGGCGGCTGGGGAATCCGGCCGCGTCCTGCCGCCGCCGCTGCCCACCTCCCTGCCGGCCTCCTGCTGCCAGCGGAAGAGCCAGCCGGGTCGGAGAGCTTCTTCTGCTCTCCGCCCGCCTTCTTCTGCCAAGCTCTCCGACCTGGCCGGTGGGGAGGTGGGCGGCGGCGGCAGCAGCAAGGACGTGGCCGGATTCCCCAGCCTCCTCCTCCTCCGCCTCTTCCTCCATCTCTTCAGGGCCGGCCGGGTTGGAGAGCTCAAGAAGGTGGGGGGAGAGCGGAAGAAGCTCTCCGACCCGGCTGGCTCTTTTGCCAGCAGCAGGAGGCCAGCGGGGAGGTGGGTGGCAGCGGCAAGGACGCGGCCGGATTCCCCAGCCGCCGCCTCCTCCGCCTCTTCGAAGGCAGGATCTACACGATCATTGGGGCGCACTGGGGGCGCATGCAAGCGCCCTCACAACAACGTGTAGATTCCCTCCTGGACTCACAAGGATCCAGCACCACAAATATAGTCAACTTCCCTTAGTGGAATTAATGGGGGGGGGGGGGAGAGAATAATGCTTAGTGTTTGCATACACTTTCTCCCGAAGTATTCAAAGTGCTTCACATGCACATTACCTTAGTAAACCTGCCAAGAACTCTGCAAGGTAGGAAGGTATTATTCATCTCATATTTTGAAAGAGAGAGAGAGAGAGAGAGAGAGAGAGAGAGAGAGAGAGAGAGAGAGACTTGCCTCAAGCCACCCAATGAATTTGTAACTGAAGTGAACCTTTGAACATCTGTGGCCAAAATGAAAGGGGTTTACACTGTTTCTAGTAAAGACCTGGATATGGGCTCTGTCAAATCATTAAGGATGTCTCTTTCCTTACCCTCGTAAGACAAACATCCTCACAAAGGTTATAGTCAATAAAATGCATGCAGCTGCTAATAAACATCACAATGGAACATTCTAGAGAAAACAGTGTAAGTGCATACATGGCACCTAGTTCAGAATTTATGGTCAAAACCAGTATTCTGAATAAGAGAAAGCCAGGACACATCTTAGGGAACCAGTTGACAGCTTTGTGCAGACATAAAGGAGATGGAGAAGTAAGTATGCTTCGCCATCACCACTACAGAGAAGAAGCTATGCTGAGAATTTAGTAGAGCATACCAATCTCCTGGGGTCACAACAACATTCTGTGTTTCTCCACCACAAGCGGCAAATGATACTTATAGAAATATACAATAGCATGACCTCGGGCCATGGCTCAAAATCCTGCTACATTTACAGAGCTGGAGGAAGGAGCTGGGTGCATTGTAGTAATCTCCCATCAAAATGTAGAAAAAAGTGTTAATGAGCTATTTACAACTATTTCTCTTCCAGGTTAACATCAGTTCTTGAGAAAAAGGTAGCAATTCCACACTCCTCGACACCTGAAGCTGTAGAAGATATTGCCACGACACAAGCTCTGAACACCAGGCCCGGCTGCAGCTACTCCCTGCTCAAGCCAAGCACCACCGCTTGATATGCCTGAGGCGAGGGATAAAAACCCACCTTCCTCCAAACTATGTGGAGAAAGGGGTTTAATGGAGAAGGATTTCAATAATAAAATAATGTGCTGTGAGTTATATGTGCTGAGGTGAAGTATTGTCAGAGTGGGTGCTAAATGTATAAACTTCAGATGATAAATGCCAAACAGACACGTGGGATTTTTGTGGTAGTTAAAAACAAAATAATTAAAAAATTTAAAAGTTCACAAGCTTTGTTTCAAAATAAAACATTTAAAAACCTTTTTGAAACCTTTCATCCAATCCTTTCACTCAATCACATACGCGCTTTCCTTTCTCTCTCACAATCACTTTTGAGCTTTCTTTATTATCGGTATTGTTTAGTATACATTAACTATGTGCACACCACACTCCAAAGACATCACTCTCTACTCTGAACCTCAAATTCTCCAGACCCAAGTACTCTAAACACCAAGAGCTAACATACAGAGAGCCCTAAGAGTACCCAAAAGGTCTTCAAAGCCCTCAGTCCTTCCCTTATATATCACTCCTTCCCCCTCCCCAGACATTCTAACTCCACCCACTAAGGCCAACATTCTAAGCACCACAGACTTACAAACTGCAGACATTCATTTGGGAACTGACTTGTGGGGTGTAACGCCACAGATACCGTTTGCACATAGGGTCTATAAAATTGTACACTTCCCTACACCACCAACATTTTCAGTCAACTAATAGGTTCCATAAAAGTAAGAGAAAGGGCCTGTTCAGACAATATGCTAAGCCATAATGTTTAGCTCAAAGTGCTTAACCGCCATAGCTTAGTGTATCATCTGAACAGGATCAATGCATCAATCTCCCTAATTCTATGTCTCTCGTTCTGTTGGATAGAAGTTCCAGAAATACCAGCTTGAAATTCTATTGTCCGACATTTGGCAGGGCTGGGCAATGCAAGTATTATAAACATGGGATTAGGCAAATTATTCTCAGATGCTGCTATAAGAATACATGTTTTATCTTTTCTCCTGAATAATAAAGCCAAACTAGTCACCCACTCACTATATAAAATACTATATAAAACCGAAGAGGCGTTTATGCATTGAGGAGCAAAAATTTGCTAACTATTATTATTACCCTTTCTGTGCAAGGGATGACTTCGTAGGAAATGCTTTTGTGTGCATGATGAAGGTTCTGCAATGGTGTCATGCAATAAACCTATGATTGACATAGCAAATATTAGGATTTCTGCCAACACATGAAAGCACTGTTTTGACAACTGTTTCATCGTGAATACAAGTTAGGGAAGAGCGGGCTGCAGGCTCCAATTTTGGCCTATAAGGAGGACTGCTGAAATGACTCATGCAAAAGGAGAGTCCCTTTGCAAAGAGCCTTTCAGGAGGAAAAGAAGGAAGTCCATACTGTCAAAGAAATGTCCCCCTTGGCAACACATTTTGCAACGAATTGCAGAAAGGATTTCTTTCTTATCCATGTAACATTCTATTCTTTGAATGAAGAGTTCAGAATATTGTTCCCTTTGGGAGTTTCTGGAATTTACTGATGAAAAGACATTCCTTTAGTCCAGCTGTGTCCAACCAGTACCTCCAGATGTGTTCATTATGCTGTGCTGGGATTATTGAACTGGTAGTCTAACACATCTGGAAGGCATTAGGTTGGAGAAAGTTGCTTTAGTCCATACATTTCAATCAGTTCCCAACTATATTCATCTTCCGTGGCTAAGGAATCCTGGGAACTGTAGTTCTTTCATGGGCTAAAAAAATTCTATCATAGAATCATCAGCCTCACAGAAATATACTTTAATAAGCCATGGGTGTTAATCCATTTTCAAACATGTTTACTTTTCCTTCTAGATGGTTTGCTTACACACATAGGAACACATTGATGAATGCAACATTGAGGCCCAATTACATGCTTTATGACTCCCACATGAGAGTCTGTGGCAGCACATGAGGCCATTGGACTTGCAACCAGCAGGGGTCACATAGAGGAACAGGTACCACTATAAAGGAGGCATGTACATGGCTGCCCTGCTTTCTTGCAACTGCAGAATAGGCAAAGGGTGATCACTCAAATTACAGCAGCCATGTGTCAGAGCCCACCAATGTCCCTGCACAATCCCACAGTAAGCAGGGAGCCAGGGTTGGAGGGGAGGGAGAGATGCATTGGAATGGCTCAAAAGTGATCTTGCATCACGGAAGTGTCATATCGGATTCTGAGATGGAAGCTTCAAACTTTCCCCAGTTATTTTTTGTGAATGTTTCTACCTTACGGAAAAGAACCATCATATGTTCAAGACAATAACCCACGGGAAGGAAACTCTCACAGGGGATGGGATAGGATTTAGAAATGATGTAGTGTTTTGAATTTTAAACACAAAGAACCACAACAGGTGGTTCATATTAACTCCACCATTGCTTTGCGTCCATTTGTGTTTTGAATTTTGCCTTCTTGCCCTATTCTGAGACGGGCCTGGAAGTTCATAGCTTTTCTGGCATGTGTGCTTCTGGCGTTGATTTGCAATGCAATGCTTCTTCATAGTTTAACCAAGCCTTGAGTACTTATTCATTGTCTTCCTTCTATAACTTTAACTTGGGACATCCATCCTTCATTTGCTAGTGTATTAAGTCATTGTCCTCTGCAGTGTATTCCTGCTTCCAATATGTGACATCTACTAGCCCTGCATATATCTATATCTATATATAATGAATTCCCTACATTCTATGTTTTGATTTTGGATCTTTTGAAGTTGGATCCAAATTTATGCTGGATCAGCTGTGCTAATGGAAGTGGACTTCCCCACCCCCTCCTTCCCATGGCAGCCCCCTGAAACTGCTACACAGAGAGTCAGGAGACCCTGCTGAATGAGGTGAGCTGTGATGTGGTGAGAAGGGGGAACTCCAAAAATCAGATGGAAGGACCCTCCGAGAGCAGTGCCCTCCCTCTCATGAAAGAGCCTTTCCTTTGACTTGAAACCTTACATATTCTGTAAGTAGGAGGATCTATTGCCCTCGGAGGGGAAGTGGAAATCTGCAGACCAAGGCAAATGCAACCAATCAAGAGAGGGACAGAGCATATAGGAAAACTTAAAGCACCTCCGGGTGAAATACAGGACTTCAGAAATAGCTGAGTAAAGATGTAAATGCAGAGAAAGCAATGAGTCAGCGAACCTCACCCTATGGCATGGGCGTGTTGCATTGCCAAATGAAAGAAACCAATTTGGGAATGGACTGTTGAGTGGGTTTATGGGCGACAGAAGATGAAGAGGAGAGAACAGTTTGGGGAAGAGGAATTTTAAAGAAATCCCCAAAACAAACAAAACAAAGAAGACAAAGCTTAGATCAGCAAGTACAGACACAAAAGGGAAACATATACTGCATTTCCCTTCCACCCCAGGACTCCTTTGTTGACTTTTTTTTCTATGCTGGGAGGAAAATTGAAAATAACTGATGAAAATAATGGAGCTGAATGGTTGCTGACCTACTTGGGATCATTTATATTTCAAAGTTATTCCGAACTGAGCCAATGTACCAGGAAGGATACATTGTCGGTCTTGGTTGTTCTTTGGCAAATCCATGTCTCTGATCTTTAGAGCTCCTTTAGGCAAGTGTTTTACAGCACGCTCATGACTGGCCACTCACACACCTTCGTGGGTCATTTTGACGACAACGTGCTCCTCCTGTGTGTCTCCCTGTGGTCTCCCACTCCTTCCACCACTTTTCCGTTGTGAAATAATCCTCAAAAAATGCAACTCTCCTGAGCTATAGCAACATTTGTCGCTATTTCCTGCCATGTGCAGGAGAAGTTTTGCTATATATATATATATATATAAAAAATCCCTACCACAACTCAACATCATTGGCTGCTGCTGGAAGAGGAACATACAACACAACAATGTAATAATTCATGTGCCTAAACATTACAGAGACAGCAAGGAGAACTTCACATGGGGATTCTATTTTCAGCGGCAGCCCTGAGTCAGTCATAACCTCTGGTTCTACCCTAAATGTGCACAAAGTGACTCCATTGCACCGTGATACGCATTGGTATATATACTTCATTAGGCCAGATTAGACAAGTAGAATTGGATGAATCAGTCTCTTTCTGGTCCACGTCACTTTACTGTGTGTTCACTCAGGGCATGTCTACACCTATGGGTGTAGAGGGCCAGAGATCCCAGACTCACTTACTTCCAGGATCATTGCCCTCTGTCTACACATGGTGCATGACATCCCAGGAGGATGGAGGACATCACGCCTGCTATTTTGTTTATTTTTTTTAACGAAAGGAGCGCAGGAGTGCTCCTGTGCAAAGGTAAGGGGGTTTTTTTTCCATAAAAAATTACTCCCGCTCCCTCCACCCCACCCCACCCCAATGGGGAGGAGCCAGGAACCCATGCCCAGTTCCTGGCTCCTTGCTGTTACTCATGAGGAGCCAGGATGAAAACGGGTTGCCCAGCCACACGTCCTGTGGTCTCAGGATCATCCCGGGACCGTGAGAAAAGTTGAGACAGAAGGGTAGGGCTATATCCTGGGGAAAGGGAGAAATCATCCTTTCCTGCTCCCGGGACCCCCTGTGCGACATGTGGATGCACAGGGTTGATCCCAGGGAGATCCCTGGGATATCACCCCATCCCTCAGACATTTCTTCCACCCTGGTTCTGCATTGTATTTAAATATATTTTATCAAGAAAATATGATTTTCTTAATGCATTTTGATACTTATTTTTTGAGCTGCAGACTATGTCAAGACACTAGGGGAGTGCAAAACCCAGTGGATCTACAGAGTAGCCTAGGAGGCACAGATCAGGTCAGTTTGTATCAGAATTCACAAGGATCACATTTCTCAAGCATCTCTCTCCAACTCACTGCACTACTAATCAATGTGCTGCTAGTGATAAGAACAAGTGAGTCCACAATTCTGCAGCAGGTCTTTCTGGGAGACGTAGACAAACACAATCCAATCCAGTTGCTAATATAATATAAAGCAGGCACTTGTCGAGATATTTATTTTTTTCCTTTATTCCTTTATTCCTACTCTGACTTTCTCCCAAGAAAAATGGTGCTCGAGGAAGCTTACGATCATAAATAAAACTTGATTAAAACAATAATAAAACAAATGCCTTAACATACAATTAAAATGCAACAATAACAGAATAAAAACAACATCCAACCCAACAGACTGTTTTACATGCCAAAGGCCTACTTGAATAAAAAGGTGTTTGCCTGCCAGCCAAAGGAAAGCAGAGTGGAAACAAACCAAGCCTCCTTCGGAGGGAGTTCCACAACCTGGGAGCAGCCACCGAGAAGGCCCTCTTTTGCATTGCCACCAAACATAGCTCTGAAGGTGGTGGGCTCAAAAGAAGGGCCTCTTTTGAGATAGCCTAGCTATGTGTATAAGATTCAGGCCACAGCTAGACCTAAGGTTTATCCTGGGATCATCCAGGGTTCGCTCCTGCTTGAGGACTGGATCCCCTGTGTGTCACCTAGATGAACAGGTTTGACCCTTGGACGATCCAGGGATAAACCTTAGGTCTAGCTATGGCCTCAGCCACACATATTGAAATGGAAGTTCCTTTAAGTTGGTAGGTATTGGATCAAGCTGCTGGAGCATCCCTCTAAGAAATTGTTAGTCATGTTAAAACTCTTTCTGCTTCCCTTGGAATTCAGTTTTAATATCCCTTTCTAGGTATGCAGATACCTAAACTTAAATAGAGCTCTTAGCAATTGGAACAACCTGTTCTCAGCAGCTGTCAACTTCATTAAATAATGGGTTCATAGATTTTCACTGAGTGAAACCAAGAAAAGCTGTCCATTTTAAGACCTTCTGCAAAAGCCAGGGCAATAATGTGGAGACCTGACCACGCTCAGCAACTTGATTCAGGGACCAAAAATCAAACTGCAATGCATAGGAAAAGAGAGATTCTCATTCTTGTTTGCTGTTCGTTGAGCTCTCATTCTGTTAGACTCTCCCACTTGTACGAAATCTCTGTGTCCTTTTAAGGAGCAATATGCATGGAAGTTAAAAAAAATAATAAAAAATACCCCTAACGTTATTTTACTATGTCATATTTGCACAGTGCTTTGAAAATTAAAAGCATTAACAGTGACAGAAGTTTTCTAGGTAGCTCCATTTCATATTGAAAGCGTTCTGTAATGTTTCTAAAAGTATAGAACCACTGATGTCCAACTATCCATCATTGACATGTAAGAGCTCTGTGGAAAAATGTTGCAGGGGGAGTGTAGGGATTAAAAGATGCCTTAAATGAAGGACATTGTTTTAGAAGATGTTCAAACATGGCTCGCCTTGACCCAGTCATTTTCTGTACAGAAGTGATTGTATCCAATGTTAATCTTACTTAGAACAGACCCATTGAAATAATTGGGACTTCAGTTAGACTAATGTTGGATGCAATCCATGGAGCAGCCTTCCCCAACCAGGTGCTCCCCCATGCTTTGGACTTCAACTCTCATCAACCCCAGCTAGCATGGCCAATGATCAGGAACGCTGGCAGCTGTAGCCCAAAATATTTGGAGAGCACCATGTTGGGAAAGGTTGTCAGAGTCTTACATTTGGTTTAATGTTGAAAGCAAAGAAGAAATAAAAGTGTATTCACAAATGGCCCAGCCTATTAAGAAAGAGCAGCCATTGCTGAAACAGATTCACAATTCCCTCTTAAGCTATCAAGGGCT
This sequence comes from Elgaria multicarinata webbii, assembly GCF_023053635.1. Taxonomy (NCBI): domain Eukaryota; kingdom Metazoa; phylum Chordata; class Lepidosauria; order Squamata; family Anguidae; genus Elgaria; species Elgaria multicarinata. Next base: position 104,464,614 of record NC_086178.1, on the reverse strand, counting down.
CTTTGCAACCATGCCATTATTTTCAAAATGCAGCCATATCGTACATACGTTTACTATGAAGGAATTAATTGGAACTTGGAGCCATGTTAGGCATAAATGCTTCTGACATGAAAAGCTGCTTCCACCTCCACCACCTCCTCCTCCTTCTGTTGTTTGTTTTCAGCTATCTGAGGGTGCAATTCTATTGGTACGCCCGTAAACCTCCAAACTTGGAGGCTTCTGGTCATCCAATGTGGAGGGGGAGTAGTAGTGGCTTTTGGCTAGATTAGGGTGACCATATGAAAAGGAGGACAGGGCTCCTATATCTTTAACAGTTGTATAGAAAAGGGAATTTCAGCAAGTGTCATTTGTATATATGGGGAACCTGGTGAAATTTCCTCTTCATCAAACCAGTTAAAGCTGCAGGTGCCCTGCCCTCTTTTAAATCTGGTCACTCTACTATAGCTCCTGCAGCTTTAACTGTGGTGATGAAGAGGAAATTTCACCAGGTTCTCCATATATACAAATGACACCTGCTGAAATTCCCTTTTCTTGGCAACTGTTAAAGATACAGGAGCCCTGTCCTCCTTTTCATATGGTCACCCTAGGCTAGATGGGGTTTTCCTTCCATTTCACTGGGGCTCTGCAGAGTGGGAGGGGAGGAAGCTGGGGAGACCTGAGGACACCTTGTAAGCTGGCCTCCCCAGTCACTTCTCTCCCTTTCCCTTCTCTTGGAGGCTGCTTTGGGTGGGGATCTTAGATTCCTGGCTCTGAGGTCGGAGTGCTGACTCTAACCTCAGATCCAGGAATCCAAACTAACATATGGCCCCCAGACTCTGTCTCGAGCCCATTGGATTGCTTCCTGAAAAGAGGCTTGAGCAACTCCCCTGTGAGGAAAAGTTACAACAACAGGTATTGTTTAACTAAGAAAAAAGGCTATTAAGGAAAGACATGGCAGAAGTTTACCAAATTATGCATGGTGTGGAGAAAGTGGATCGGAGAAAGGATTATTGGGAGAATGTATGTTAAACAATTGGAGTGCATAGGAGAAGTGTTATAGAAATATACTAATGGATTCATTCAAAGCTGATTATGCAGCAGAATTAAGTCTAATTGTATTTAATGATGGTTATTCCCAAATCAGAGTGCACAGGACAGCATCACTAGTGGTTAATGTTATATTATTATTATTATTATTATTATTATTATTATTATTATTATTATTATTATTTATCTCTTTCTCGCTCATGGCGGTTTTTCTAGACGAACATGATGGGCTTTGCCAAGTCATGCTGTCTTTTACAGATTCAGGTATTTCCTGACAACTGAGCATGTTTTAAATATGACTGCTTTCTGGATGTTGGTGTGGATGTATTTTGGTAGGCCCAGTTTCTTAAGGTTTTCTGTATAGTTTTTTGATGTGATGCCGGTGACTGATGTGACTAACGGAATAATTGTGACCTTTTCCTGTTGCCATAGTTCTTTGACTTCTATGGCCAGTGGTGTATATTTTTCTCTCTTTTCCTCTTCCTTTTCAATAACACTTTTTTGTCATTCGGTATTGCTATGTCAATGAAGTATGTGTGTTTTTCTTTTTTGTCTATGACGATTATGTCTGGTTGGTTGCAAGATTTTTTGTCAGTATGAATTGTTCTGCCCCAGTATATTTTATGATCTGCATTTTCCAAGATTGTTTCGTATGAGTATGTCTAGTTGTTGTTGTTGTTGTTATTATTATTATTTAACACTTTGCCTACCACCTCTCTGCATCTCCATTGCCTGAATTTCTGCCTGCCATGTGGCTGTTGAAACAGCAGCACTGCTGCCAGACAAAAGGGTAGCTACCCTTTATTGCTACTGTTCTAACCGAGCAAAGTTTGTTCACTATGACTCCATAGCACATGTGCTGTCTTGGCAAACCATTTTCTAGGTTCCCAGATACTAGATCATCATTATAAAACAAGGTGTATTAATGCACTTAGATTTTCAGGGAATAGATTTCTCATCCTGCATTATATTATATTGGAATCCATTAATAGAGGGCATCCTGGAAAATATGGTACCACTTGCTCAATAAACAGGATATAACGAAAATGATGTGGCCTCTTTCATTGAGAGTGCTTTGCTGGCACTTCCTTGCACCCTCCCACTGATTGATTTTAAACCAGTCCCTCCATGCTCCAGTTTTCCACTCTCAACAGCCCATCAGCATTCTGTGCCTACTAAGAACCCTTGAACCTCTTTGGACTGGTTTTCAGGGGGAGGAGGAGCTACTCCTTTATGGTGGGCTGATTTTCTTCATTTCTACCACCCTTGGAGCTTCCCTGAGCTGGTAACACCTTCTTGTGTGCATGTAGTGCTGTTTTAGCTACATAAGGACCAGCACTCAGAGAACTGACATCACAATTAGTATATACAAGTGGGGCCCTGCAACAAAAGAGAGATAGAGCAAGGTCTCATCAGCATAGTGATGGAACCCGGTTCCCAAACAGGGAAACCCATACTGCCAGCAAGCACTATTTCTGTTGCACTAGAGGTCCTTTACGCCAATGCAATGTAATTTAAGTCCGTGGTAGTGTCACATTGAATACTCTGAAGAACAATGAGAAGAAATTCACAGTAAATTGAAGTCGGGGGGAATGCAGTCAGAACCAGCTATCCCATAAACTCATTCCTACCAAACTAATTTATATTCCTCTTCCTCCTGTCATAGGACCATATATTTATTACCACTTGAACTATCATTCTGTGCTCCGTCTATCTCCTCCTTCCACGGGCCAAAACATTCCATGCTCCACACAGTTGCCTCCTCAGAACCTTCCAAGCACAGGCCCCAAATGTTGTTCACTATCCAGAAAGCTAGCAGTCGCTCTCTGTCCACTCTATAATGTTTGACCTAGACTATTAAATTATCGTTAGTGCATTAGTGCTTCAATGCTTTTTTCATGGCTTCATTAATAGTTGGTTTTAATGTTTTATTTTTATTGCACACTACCTTGGTGGCTTTTTAGCAAAAAGGGCAGCATAGAAACATAAATAAATAGTGCAAGCTGTGGTTTTGAGCCTTCAATAGACACTGCCCATGAATGGTCATGCTTTTTCTGTGTACCCGTAAGGTCTAGAAATACAGATTTTGAATATAAAAATCAAATTGTCAGGATACCAAATATTTTCTCTTCTGCCGCTGCCAGACTGTGGAATGGCCTGCCGGGAGAGATTCGCCAACTTAACAGTCTTTCTGAATTTAAAAAAGCTATAAACCTAAAATTCTTTAAACCTACGAATTTTAAGATGCTGCAATTGTTATTTTAATATTGTATTGGTTTTATATGCTCTTTTAACTAATTTTATGTATTATATTGTATATAGTGTTGTTCCCTGCCTCGATCCAGAGGGAGAGGCGGGTAATAAATAAATAAATTTATTATTATTATTATTATTATTATTATTATTATTATTACTGATCTCTTCCATCAGGCCTACCCAGTCAAATTTTAAGATGTCTGGCTATTTTAATAATGTATTAGTTTTATATGTTTTTAATCAGTTTTATGTATTTTATAGTATTTTTGTATTTTATGTTGTTTCTGCCTCAATCCAGAACAAGAGGCAGGTAAGAAATTATTATTATTATTATTATTATTATTATTATTATTATTATCATCATCATCATCATCATCATCATCATTCAGATACCAGCTTCTGCAGCTGTTTATCTTTTAAAACCTGTATAGTTTGGGGTCTATCATTCCCAGGGTTTGAATGAAGAGCAGGAATTATTTATTTATTAATTACATTTCTATACCGCCCAATAGCCGGAGCTCTCTGGGCGGTTCACAAAAATTAAAAAAAATCAAAGTATAAAACAACAGTATAAAACCATAATATAAAATACAATTTAAAAGCTCAACCAGATAAAAACAGCAGCAATGCAAAATTACAAATTTAAAACACCAAGTTAAAATTTATTTATAGACTGTTAAATGTTTTTGGGTTTGATGCTCTCCTCCTGGTTGCAGATAAAGATTTTCCCAGGGCTCTGTCTCCGTCCATCCATACTTGCTCATCCAGGACTTCAACTGGTTGTCTGTGAGGTCACCCAACATCTTTGCCAGAAGCCAGCGGTCAATGTGCTGATACATTATCCCCACCACATGGCAGATGAACTTCCTTACAGAATCCTCAAATCCAGTGATCCCATCCAGGAGATCCATGTTCTCATCCAGTGCTTGCCAGAATGCTTGGAAATGGCAGGTCTCCAGCAGCTCACCCAGGTATAAGATCTGACAGATCGGTCTCTCTTCTTGATGAGCCTGGTCGATCATACACTTGCAAAGCGTGAAGTCTGTGTGAGGCAGGTTGGTCAGCGCTTTCAAGAGGATCCAGGCCGTCACCGTGGTTTGGAAGAAGGCAGGATTAAACTGATACAGTTTGAGAACAGCCAGGTTCGCCTCCAGGTCATAGGCATTCTCCTTGGCTTGGGTCTCCACATAGTGCTCCAGTGTAGCCAAGTTCTCTGGGTTATACCTGCCGATGCCTTTCAGCAGCTTCCCCACATTCGCCCGCATCTGCTCGAAGAGCGCCATGGCACGTGGGACCAGAGGCGGTGGCAGAAAGGCCGCGGTTGCAGGAGAGGAAGCGGAAGAACCCAGAACAGAGGGCACTTCTGGAGGGGCAGCCGCAGAGTTCCGCTTCCGCCAAGGCATGCTGGGACCGTGGAGACGCTCACCACACCATAGAGACGGCTGGAGCTGGGCACGCATGTGCTAGAAGCGTTAGAGATCTGATGAGTTAGGATCTGATGAGGGAGGGGGAATGGATGGAATCTCTAAAGCCCCATGTAATTCCTGTTTAATCCCAACCATCGTCCCTTTTATATATGTAAAGTATAAATGCCAGCTACATAAATGATACATAACCCTATTTAGACTGCATCTTCCCAGCTGCCGAGAATTTGCCAGCAAGTAGAACTAAAAAACAAACAAAACCAGAGAGTCTTTCCTATTTATTTATTTATTTATTTATTTATTACATCTCTATACCGCTTCATAGCCGAAGCTGTCTGGGCGGTTTACAAAAGATTAAAACATGAAACATTAAAAATCGATATACAAAAATTAAAAACCATCAAAAACAGACAACATACAAAGACAACATCCATTTAAGAACAACTTTGAACTCTCAGCCAGACCTAAAGACAGTTCTGGGGTCGATTAAAACTCAACATATGCTGTTAAATGCCTGGGAGAAGAGAAAATGATACATTATATACCTTGTCATCATATGCATCCACATAAGGGGTGGGAATAAATAAATAAATATTTATTTATTAATGAACTTACTTTCTAGCTCATCTACCCAGGAATGTGTGGCTCAGAAAATTGCTTTCAGTTGGCATGCCCTACTACCTGATGTTGCAGGTTCAAATCATATTGTAGGGAGGAGACCTGGGCCTAATCTACACCAAGCAGGATATTTCACTATGAAAGTGGTATATGGTCTGTGTCAATGGGCCCCAACAGTTGTCAGGGCACTTCAATAACACTATAAAGCAGTAGTGTGTCTCCTGCCTTTTATACACTGCTTTCATAGTGCAATATCCTGCTTGGTGTAGATTAGGCTCTGAGCTCTCTACATTATGGGGTATAGAGGGCCCATGGAAACCCCCCCCCCATTTAAACCCTACCATCTCTGAGTAGGGATGTTGGAGAAATCCACAACGGAATCAGATGAGTTTGGGTTTCTATGAATCTAACAGTGGATTCCACGGCAGGCCAGCTTTTCCTGAGTCACACGAATTCTGCAACTTGTTGATTAATATTGTTAACTTGCTGGTAAAATAAAAAACAAAAACAAAAAAACACTGCCCAAAAATGTCAATTTCCCCCTATAGGCTAACACATGAAAATATGCATTTTAGGGAAATTTGTGCGTTTTTGCGAGTGAGAATTTGCGCAAATTTTGGAAACTGAAAGAAACCCAATTCCATCAATGAGCAGACAATGGAATGAAAGGCACCTGGCAATCCATGAAACACAGACAGAATGGAGTTTACAAAGTCTGTACATCCCTACCTCTGGCTAAAGCAGGCTTCTCCAATTAATGCACGAGCAGCACAAATGGATTCTCTGTGGCTGACAGCTAAAAGACTGGTATTTCAACACTGGAAGACTAAACGCTCACCTCCTATAATGCAATGGATTGAAGACCTTACAACATGTTCAACATTTGAAAAGTTGGCGATGCCACTTGCAAATGGATATTTATATGGATATTTGCTCTATGTCTGTTGAAGTTTATGTATAATTTTTAGAAATCTGTATTTTCATTCACACACATTTCATATTCATGCATTGAAACTGATATATTCAAATCTCTGCAGCTACATTTTTTGTTGATTTTTTAAAAAATTGTACAATAAAATAAATAATTTTATAAAGGAGGCTTTTCCAACCTGGACCCCTCCTTATGTTTTGCCACAAGTCCCATCAGCCCCAGCCATCATAGTCAATGGCCATGGGTGATGGGAGCTGTAATCCAACAACATCTGGAGGAACCTAGAGCTGAAATATCAGGGGTGCAATCCATCTGAGATCCTGGAGAGCTACAGCCAGTCAGAGGAGATGACAGCGGGCTAGATTTAGCAGTGATCTAACTCAGTATAAGCCATCTGTTTTTATCTAGGAAGCAGATGGTGGGTGTCATTGCAGCTAACCTGCCTAGGATGCCCTGATAGATGAGAAACAGGGGGAGTGCAATCCTATGGATTCTCCTTAACCTCTCGGTACCTTTTAATACTATCAGCCATGGTATCTTACTGGATTGGCTCTGCAGGTTAGATGGGAGGCACATTGACACAGTGGTTCCACTCTTACCTGCAGGGTCAGTTTTGGAAAGTGGCTTGAAGAATTCCTTGTTGACACCATGAAAATGGTACTGTGGGGTGCCGCCAGTGTCTTTCTTATCCTCCATACTGTTCACTGTCTATACAAAGCCATTTGGTGAGGTCATCAGAGGATCTGGAGTGAGGTGTCAGCAGCAAACTGATGATACCCAGCTCTGTTTATCCATGTCATCTGAGTCAGGTGAGGCTATGAAGATACTGAACCAGTGTCTGTATTTGGTAATGGGTTGGACGAATCCTGGCAAGATGGAGGCTCCATGGGTAGGTCCTGGAATTATATATGCAGCTTGATTTAGATGATGTTGAACTTGCTTTAAAAAAGCAAGTAGGTAGCTTGCAGGGTACTCCTTCATCCAGTCTTTTCACAAGAGGCTCAGTTGTCCTCACTGGCTAGGAGAACCTTTTACTAGCTCCATACGGTTCACCAGCTACAGCTGTTCCTGGATGGGGATTGTCTGTCCACTGGGGGTGTGCACGGACCCCCCGATCCTCTTCGTGGCCGATCCGCAAATTGCAGATTAGGCCCGCTCCGCCACGCCTCGATCCGCCTGGGGGCCACTCCGCTCTGCTGCGGAGCTCCGGCTCCGAATGGGAGCTCCGCAGTGGTGGGGAGTGGTGTCAGGTAAGGCCCCCTCCCTCCTCCCGCTTACCTGTGTCCGTCGCGGCCCATCCCAGCTTCACTAGAGCCCGCGGCTCAACCAGGAACTGTAGGCCCCAATTGCAGTCTACACTTCCTGGTTGAGCCGCGGGCTCAATTGAAGCAGCCGCGGGACCGCGGACGGACTCAGGTAAAACCCCCTCCCCATTGGTCCCTTACCTGGCTCTGCCGCCGTCGCCGCACGGGCGGTGGCGGCGGCAGGGCCAGGTAAACCCCCTCCCTCCTCTCCCTTACCTGCGTCCGTCCGTGGTCCCGCGGCTACTTCAACTGAGCCCAAGGCCTCAACCAGGAAGACTAGGCCGCAACTCGCAGGTAAGAGAGAGGAGGGGTGGTTACCTGGCCCTGTCGCCATCGCGGCAGGGCCAAGTAAACCCCACTTACCTTTTTGGCGGAGCTCCGGATCGAGGTGAAGGATCCGCCTTCACCTCGATCCGCTCCGCAACGCTCTGTGAGTCCCCCAATCCTCTTCACCTCCGCCTTAAGGGTAGGCAAAGCCCCCCGCTCCACTCCTGCTTCTCTGGTTCGAGGAGAAGCGGAGCACATCCCTACTGTCCACAGCAGATCATGCTCTGGTAACTTCCTAATTAGATCTCATCATGGACTGAGTATTTTCCAGGAAGTGCTATATGCACCAAAGTGGTCATGTGACTCAGCTGCTGGTTTCTTTCCCACCTGCCCAAGTGATACAATGCTGTAAGTGGCTATTCTATGCAACATAGAATACATTGTTGTAAACCGCCCAGAGAGCTTCGGCTGTGGGGCGGTATATAAATGTAATTAAATAAATAAAATAATCATATACTAGATAGAAGCAGGCTTGGATTCCACCTCCACTCAAACAGAAGTGAACAACCCCACATGAAGTGCCTTGTTAAGGGCCCCAAGTGGAGGAGTATGGCAGAGCAAAGTAGACCCATAAAACCGAGGGGAAGGGAGTGAACAACCAGGCTTCCTCAGTATGTTATTGTTGGAAGAGGAATCCTGGTTTAATGTATTTGCCAAGGTGCACACTGCTTTTGATATGTTCCCCCCCCCCTATTCAGTGCTACATTTTAATATTAGAAAGGGGGAAATCATGTCAGAAGCATGCTGAGATCTATACATAGCATTTAAATTGAGATATTTTGCAAGGAAAAATATGTATGCAAATCCAATCAATGAAAGACAATGCACTTGGTCCAATGATAATTTCTTATCAATACCAAATAAATATTTGATGTACAAATCATACCCACTTGGATCCCACCAGTACCTTTGACTTTATGACTCAAGTATTAGGACTGTATTAGAACAATAAGGGCATGACTTACATGGTAGCTCTTGCAAAGAGTCTTGGCTGGTGTCACCCCAACAATTTGAAATGTTGATATGAAATCAGCTGAGCTGAGGGATCCTACAACTACATATTTTGGTTGGCATCAAGAGAGGTCACCACCTTTCCCCACACACACGTGCTGTGGTGGACAGAATGTCTCCTTTGTACATAGGTGAATTCCTTCTCCTGTAGTTCCTGCAGGATTCTATTTTGATTGTTTCACCCATCTGCCAAGTTTATATAACTCCTGGCTTTGCCCAGGTCCCAGAAGAATGTCCTTGTCCCCTCAGTCCTCATGTCTTTCTCCCTCACCTGTCCAATGTCTCCACGCTCACTGCTGCCACTGCCATCAGCCCTGCCATCAATGCCAAACAGGTATTTCTCCACACTGGATTGGGGCCACCACCGCTGTTGCTGCTGCCCTCCAAAGCAACTATCCCCACCACCACTGCCACTCTGCCATTCATATTGAGACTGGGCACTGGCAGGCGGGCAGGCAACACCTGCTTCCTCAGCTCCATTTTCTCTCCTCAGCTTGGGTCTTGAGGTGGTGGTGCAGGCAGCAGGCACAGCTGGGCAACCAACTATCGGTTGGCGGCAGCCAGGGGAGCCATGCAGGGGATTACCCATGTAGCTGCACACAATCCACCAAGATCTTTGAAATGCCTACAGCTCCCACCATGCCTCTGGTGGGCCACTGCCCACATCCTCTGAGAGTGTTCCCTCCTCTCGTCGACGTGGGCAGCTCCAGTAAAGGCACGCTGGGCTGTGTAGCCATTACAGAGATCCCGTGTGATTGCCCACAAGGCCACACACCATCCTATGAGATCTCCATTATGCCTACACCTCCCAGGATGCCTTCAGTTGCTGGGAGTTGTAGGCATGCTGGGAGATGTAGGCATCAGCCTAAGAAATGTTTTAAAATAGTTAAACTGCAATAATTCTGGATTCAATTTTCTTTAAAAAAAAAAAAAAAAAACCAAAACAGCTTTGTACACTATCAGCATTGAAAATTTCACGCTTCTACCTCTTCAGGAAATGGGTAAACATTTCTGGACATATAAACCCACACACATACTTTTAGCTTTATAGGTAGAAATGGTTTATTTCTACCTATAAAGACAGGGCCTTTTCGGTGGTGGCCCCCAGACTATGGAATGATCTCCCTGATGAGGCTCGCCTGGCGCCAACGCTGCTATCTTTCCGGCGCCAGGTTAAGACTTTCCTCTTTGCCCAGGCATATGGCAGCACATCTTAATCACCCATATGTTTATTTTTTTAATGGTTTTTAATGCTTTATGTGTGTATGTTCTGTGTTTTAAAATTTAAAATTTTGTATACTTGTTTTTATCTCAATTTTAGAATTTCTGTAAACCGCCCAGAGAGCTCTGGCTATGGGGGCGGTATATAAGAGTAATAAATAAATAAATAAAATAAATTTATACAACCTCTTAATTGGAACCTTTGGTCATGCAGGGGCTATTCATGAAGTAAAACAAGCAGAATGAAAATAATCATCATGTAACTAATAACCTACACCAATGTTTTTGGTGTCCATCCCAGGTAGGAATGTGTAGTTTGGAGCTCCGCTGAGAAATGTTCCTAATTTTATTCCAAATGACTTAACTGAAGTTGTTGCACAAAGTGACATTTTGACGTTTGGGGGAAAGTAGACTCTATTCATCTGCAAAGATATTTGTCTTGCATTAAAGGTTAGCATGATAATGGCTTTTTAAACATCTTTTTTCATCCTCACATGAAGCAAAAATAAAAGGGGGGGTCCTCATTCCCCTTCCTGATGTACTTTTCTTGCGGAAAGCTGGTTACATGTGGAATTCTTACAGCTGACATTCTACGTGCTTTGGTATTGACAAATGCACTCCATTGGCACCTTATTTGTTTTTGATTGGATGCAGAAGCCTGCTTTGCCTCCCCGTTCCCACTTCATGTCGATGTCAGACAAATTTACATGGATGATTACTCCCTTTGCATGCTTATCCATCATCATAATGGCAAGATGTCACCATCCCAGCAAACCCAAAGAGAAGAGCTCACACATACTCTCTCACGTTATTGAAAGGCAGCATTAACCTTCAGAACATGATTTATTCTTTATTTATACAACTTCAGTATCCCAGGTGTTTGCTGTGTGTCTTTACATCACCTTTGTCTTTAAAGTAGGTGATTCTACATTGCTTCTGATCCCTCATTTTTCTGAGCAGCTGTTTTTCTGTGTCAAAAGATCATCCATCCCTTCCTTCTCAAGACTGTAAATCTATTTTGTATTGCTGTTTAGACTGGGAATTTGCTACTTGACTGGACATCCCAAAATGGGAAGTGATAATGTTGTCCTGAGATGCACTTTTGCTCCTTCCAATACACATTTTATTTCTGAGGGAGAGTGTGTTTGAGGTTTAACTTTAAAAAATTGCTAAAAATCAGGGTGTGATCTGATTTTCTTTAAGGTCAGCTTGCATAAGGTCCTATGTCAAGCTATCATGGTGCCCAGTTACATGTCTTTAACTGTAAAAATGATGGAGATGAATATTTTGTAAATGGGGGGGGGGATGCTGAAATCTTTAAAAATTCCCTAAAAATCAAGGAATGATCCAATTTGCTTCAACATTGGTGTGCATAAGTTCCTATGTGGAAGCTATCATGGTGCCCAGTTATATGTGTATCTTGAAAAATGACGGAGATGTATGCATTTTTGTAAATCGGGGAAATGTTTGAGTGTTAAATCTTTAAAAATTCCCTAAAAATCATTGGATGATCCACTTTGCTTCAAATTTGGCATGTATAAGTTCCTATGTGGAAGCTATCATGGTGCCCAGTTACATGTGTGTATCTTGAAAAATGTCAGAAATAAATGCAGTTTTGTAAATGGGGGGAAACTTTTAAAAAATCCCTAAAAATCAGGGGATGATCTGATTTGCTTCAAAATTGGCATGACTAAGGATGGGTACTGTGATAGAAGCTATCACAGTACCCATTTTCATGTGTATATGTGCTTGGGAAAGGGTCTGAATCGGTCTGAAGGGGCGGAGCCGGACGTTATGACGGGTAAGATCGCTGTGTGAATTCTCCCATCAGGGGGGATATGAAAAGCTTATTATCTCACTTAATGAGGCGTGGATTATAAATTAAAGTGTTGGATGATGCTTATGAGTGTTGAGTGAAGATGGAAATCCTGTTTTTTGTGAAAGAAATCACAGATTAAGGGGAGAAAATAGACTGTTCTTGGCTGTTTTCTGACTGTAAGCAGACGGAAGGAGGGGGGAGCAAGCAACTTGGAATGTTTGGAATGTTGGAGCTCTCCTGTTTTCCAGTCTGATAGAAGCTGATTTATATACCCCTAATCTGAGAGAGATGTTTTGGTAGTAAATTCACCCTTCTTAAGGAAGAAAAAAAAGTATTTGAAACGGACTTGTTTGGATAAGAAGGGGGGAAGTGAAACGGGACTTTGACGAAACGTAAACATAATCCATGCCGTATATTAGAAAGAAAAAAACCCCGGGAAAGGCTGCTTGGCAAAGAGCACACCCTTCTAATCATAATTTGGCCCGTCTGGAGAAAGTGCCTGCCAGAAAAGAGTCACAATCTTCGGGAAGCGATTCAGCTTCAGGCTCAGACGAGTCGGTGAAGATGGCGGAAGGTTCTGGCAAGGCGCCAGCTTCTTCTGTTACAATGGATGAACTTAAAAAGCTGATTCTGGAAACCAAGGCTGCACTCAGCAAGCAGATCGCTGATAATGAAAAGAATGCAGAGGCACGGATGGGGGCGCTAGCGAACAGGCTGGCTGATAATGAGAAAGAGCTAAAGAAGGTTGGGGTTGAAGTTAAAGCTCTTGCAAAAAAACAGGATGTATTTGAAAAATGTTCTGAGGCAAAGTTAAATGCTCAAGATGTACAGCTGATTCAGCTTCAGGATGAGCTTCGACGTTGTAACATTCGCATCAAGCAATTTGCTGAAGAACCAGGAGAAGATTTGAGGAAAGTTGTATTGAAGTGGTTCAACGACATGATGCCTGATGCGGATATAAAGGACAGCGACTTGGAAAGAATCCACAGAGTGGGAGGAGTAAAATACAAGGGATCATCTAGAGATTTGCTTGTGAAATTTGGCAGTTATTATAAGAAGGAGTTAGTAATGAAGAAGCTGAGAGCTATGGCTATGATTAAATATAAAGGCAAAGCAGTGCTAGTTTTCAACGATCTTTGTCAGCAAACACTCCAATGGAGGCGCAGCATCAAGCCAATAACTGAAACATTAATAAAAAATGTAGTGAGATATGCTTGGGGTTACCCGGTTTTTTTAAAGTTCTCCCATGCTGGGAATGATTATAGAGTAACCTCTCTGGAGCAAGGAAGGGAGCTGATGAAGAGATTGGGGTTAATGAAGAATGGAAGTGTTGGAGCTGGGGAAGAGAATGGAGCAATGGCAGGAGCATCTGGGATGGGGTAAAGAGAAATGTTATGAGATAATTGATATGATAATTAATTAAATACAGAGATCGGGTCGTCATGGCGGGGCACCGCCTCCCCCCTCTCCCCTAATTGGGTGGCCGGAGTAATAGACTCGCGGGGATATGGGGAGGGGGAAAGTAGGGGGTGGGAGAGGGGGAGGGGGGTTATTAGGGAGGGAGGGAGGGAGACGATGGGGGGGTTAGGGTTTATTGTTATATTTGTTGTTGTATTTGTTTATGAGGTAGGGGGGGGAGTATTATGTGTGGAAATTGTGTTTTTATGTAAGTAATTTTGAATTACTGAGCACGAGGGATCGGAAGAGATTTCAAAAGGGTGATTATGGATAAAAAGATAAAAGTATCAACACTCAATGTTAAAGGTTTGGGGGCAGTCGTGAAAAGGAAGAGAATAGAACAATTATTTAATAAAGAGGGATCAGATATTATAATGGTCCAAGAAACACATCAAGGCTCCGAGAATTCGAATATGATAAAATTAAGGTGGCTAGCCTATTATGAAAAGTCATTAGGGACATCTAAAAAAAATGGAGTGGCCACCTTGATTTCAAAAAAAAGTGGGTTCGTATTAGAAGAAGTAAAAAAGGACGATAAAGGCAGATATCTTATGTTAAAAGGTAAAATTGAGGGAAAGGTTTATACTTTGATTAATGTTTATGCCCCAAATGAGAGGCATAGAGAGTTTTTTATAAAGTTGTTTAAAGAAATAGAAGAATTTAAGGAAGGATATGCTATATTAGCTGGGGATTTTAATATGGTTATGGATAATAAACGAGACAGGTCAAATCCCACTAAGGTTGAAAAGAGGAATAATATGACTATATTGAATAAATTGGTAAAAGAAAATGGTTATCTAGATTCGTGGCGTTTACTTAATGGGAATAGGCCTGGGTTCTCATATTTCTCCCCAGTTCATTATACATACTCCAGGATAGATTATATATTTGTTTCAAAAGATTTTGCAACGAAGATTTGTAAGATGGAAATAGGGGTAATAAAAGTAACTGATCATGCCGTGTTAAGTTTAGAATTTACAGTTAAGAAAGATTATAAAGAGGCATATAGATGGAAGTTGAATACAAAGATATTGAAATATAATAAAGTAGTAGAGAAAATTCAGAAGGAACTGTCGGAGTCATGGGAAATAAACGAAAAAGGAGGAACAGCTGGGTCAGTCATTTGGGACACCATGAAGGCCGTAGTAAGAGGAATCTGTATTAGAGAAACCTGTACTTTAAAAAGACAACAACGGGTAGAGCAGGATAAGTTAGAGATAGAAATTAAAAATTTGGAGGAAAGATATTGGAGAGTTAAAGACAAATATAAATTAGTGGAAATACAAGCTAAGAAGAAACAATTAGAAAATTTAAATATAGAGGAGGTTCAAAAGAATTTATTGTATATGAAGAGGGAATATTTTGAAAATAGCAATAAGAACTCGAGGTTGCTCGCCAAGCTCACACAAAAAGAAAAAGGAAGGAATGGGGTAGAAACGTTGAAAGATAGCCGAGGGAATTATTGTCATGCAATGAAAGCCAAAATAAAAAATTTTCAGGAATTTTATCAGGAATTGTATAAGGGTAAAGAAATTCAACAAGAAAAGGTGGAGGAGTATATTGGAAGGTTTATAAAGAAGGGAATAAAATTAGAATATAAGGAGTTAATGGAGTCAGTAATAACTCAAAGAGAAATTGAAGAGGTTATTGATAAGTTAAAAGTTGGTAAATCACCGGGAGCAGATGGATTGGGTCCAGAATACTATAAGGTCTTCAAAGATTACTTGGTTCCAAAATTAATGGAACTTTATAATAGGATATTATTAGGAGAGAAGATACCTGATTCATGGGAACATTCAGTGATAATTCTGATCCCAAAACCAGACAAAGATTTGACTAATCCCGATTCTTATAGACCTATTTCTTTAATAAATCAGGATGCCAAAATTTTTACATCTATTATGGCTAAACGGCTAAATAAATTTTTGGCAGAATATATAGGAGCAGATCAATGTGGGTTTGTGGTAGGAAGGCATATGCATAATTTAGTGGGTAGAGTTTTAAATGTAATAAATGTAATAAAAAAAGCAAATATTAAGGCAGGTATTATGGCATTGGATATTTTTAAAGCTTTTGATTGTGTGAGCTGGCAGGCACTAAAGAGTATTATAGATAAACTGGGATTTGGAAATAAATTTAAAAATGTAATAGAACAGTTATATTCCCAAAATACGGCGGTAGTGGTGGTAAATGACGGACTTACTGAAAAGATACGACTAGCCAGAGGAACAAGACAAGGATGTCCGCTCTCGCCGGTCCTGTTTGTAATGGTTATGGAAGTTTTGGCGAAGGCACTAAGGGAGGATGAAGAGTTAGAAGGAATTGGAGAGGTAAGGGAAATAAAGTTAAACATGTTCGCGGATGATACTTTATTGACCATTAAGAATCCATTAAGAAAAT
This sequence comes from Elgaria multicarinata webbii, assembly GCF_023053635.1. Lineage (NCBI taxonomy): Eukaryota > Metazoa > Chordata > Lepidosauria > Squamata > Anguidae > Elgaria > Elgaria multicarinata. The sequence goes on along the minus strand of NC_086178.1, from coordinate 104,448,819 downwards.
TAGAAAGAGTTAAATATCAGTTGAGGGAATTTGAGAAAATTACAGGGTTAAAAATAAATTGGTCTAAATCAGAGATGATGCTATTTAACTATACTAAGAAGGAAGAAAAGGATTTGGCATTTAAGGGAATGGAAGTGAAAGTCAAGGACGAGATTAAATACTTAGGAATTAAAATTACCAAAAATTTAGAAAATTTAGAAAGGGAAAATTTAACGAAGTTAAAGAAGGAGGTATTAGAGAAATTGGAGAAATATAAAAGATTAAATTTATCTTGGTTTGGGAGAATAGCTTTGATAAAAATGAAGATATTAGCTAAAATTAATTTTGTATTTAGGATGTTACCTATAAAAATATCAGAAACCGAGATAAAAAGTTGGCAAAATATTATTAATAAATATTGTAATGGAGAAAAGAGAGCAAGAGTGAATAAAAATAATTGGTACCTAAGCCAAAAAAAGGGCGGAATGGGTCTCCCAAACATAAAATTATATTACGTAGCAAATAGATTAAGACATGTTGTAGAAGCAATTATGGGAGTAGGAGATTTATATTGGATGGAAGAAAAAAACATAAGTAAGGTAGAGATGAATTTGGAGAATGTTTTTTTTAAAGATGGAGGAAGAAAGTGGGTTGGAAGTATAGATAATCCACTCCTGAGGACTCAATGGGAAATTTGGAGTAAATTTAAAGGGAAGCTGCTTCCGAGCAACTCTCCCTTAGCACCGATAATAATGTTAAAGAATTTCCCAGAGGATCTAAAGGGTAGATTGTGTAAAATATTAAAAGAAAAAAATAAAATAAAATTAAAGGATTGGTTAAGTGATATTAAAACAAGAGAGGATATGGAAAATTTGTTAAAGGAGAAGAAGCTATCGTGGTTAGAATATGGTCAATTAGAACAATGGAATAAAAAGTGGATTAAGGACAATAGAAAGTGTAGAAAGATGACGAGGTTTGAAGAATTAGTAGTAAGTAAGGAGAAAGGAAAAGGAGATAGTATAGTCTCAAAAGGATTAATGAGTGAAATATATAAAATATTGTTAGAGAAGGAGTTTAGAGAGAATACAGAGAAAATGGTTTGGGAATCAGATTTGAAGATACAGATAGGGCGACAGAGCTGGGAGGGACTATGGAAACAAAGAGTGTTGAGAAGTTTATCAGTAAGAATAAAGGAGAATTATTTTAAAATTTTATGGAGGTGGTACCTAACCCCGGTTAGATTGAATAAGATAAGTGATCAACATTCAGCAAATTGTTGGAGAGGTTGTGGGGAAAAAGGAACGTATTTACATATGTGGTGGCAATGCAAATATGTACAAAGATTATGGAAGATGGTGTTTTCAGAAATTGAAGAAATAGTGGGAATGAAAATAGAACAAACACCAAAAATAGCATTGCTGTCACTATTTGAAGATATAAAGTGTGGAAAAGGAACTATAGAGCTGATATCGAGTTTGTTGGTAGCAGCACGGTTGATGGTAGCTAGGAACTGGAAGATCCAAGGGGAATATACTATTGAAGAATGGTATAAAGAAGTCTGGGATATAGCCATCAATGATAAATTGACATGTAACATTAAGTGGAGAAAAGGCATAACTAAAATAAATGAGTTCGAAGGAATTTGGAAACAGTTCCTAGTGTTTGTGTTTACTAAGGGAAGTGGGAAACCACCAGCAGAAGAAACGATTAGATTTTGGACTCAAGAATGATCCCGAGGTGGGGGGGTGCACTTTTATGTTAAGAGCGAAGATGTTATAGTTTGATAAGGTATATGTAATAGCTTTTGATATTGTACTCAACATTTATTCAAGATGTATGTAACAGATGTTTGATGTTATTTTTTTTTTCTTATTGTGTTGTTTAGTTATATTTGGTAATGTTTATCTATGTTTATATAGTGTTGAAAATGAATAAAAATTATATAAAAAAAAAAATGAATCGGTCTGAAGTTATTTGGACCTCACCGAACCGGTTTGGATCGATTCAGACTTCCCCCGACCCGCTTTGGATTCAGAATTCTGAGACACGAATCACCCCAATCCACTTTAGATTTGGAATTGAGATCCGAAGTGGTGCACAGCCCTAATTCTTACATCTCCCTGGCCTATCGAGCCTATGCGGCAGGGTCTTGCTATTTACTGTTTTACTCTGTACAGCACCATGTACATTGATGGTGCTATATAAATAAATAATAATAATAAATAATAATAATTGTTACTGCCCACAGTGCCAATGCAGAGAAAGCAACCCATTGATGACTAAATGAAAATGAAAACGTCACAGTTTACACTGTTTTCTATGAACAAATCCTTCCTAACTGTCCTAAGAGAACGGGGCAAACACCTTACCAAAGCCATTTAAAAAAATCATTAAGGTTTGGCCCATTCAAACATGCTTTTTCTCACTGATCCCACACAAAGATTCATCCCGTTTGACAGTGGTTTATCATTGCACATGTGCTCATTAGTAACATGGGGATTGGGGAGAAAATGCAAATGACCCCAAAGTTGCAATTACTTGGGCATGTTCCAATTCCTGAACTGATTTTAGACATTGTGCTAGTTAAATCAGGATTCAAGCAGAATATAGCACAAGGCAGAATGAACCTATGAAACAATAACAGAACAGAATGGGGGAAATTCTCTTATCCCTACGTTTAGAGGCATATACATGGATTATCAGTTTCCTTTTAAAAATAAAAGGACTGGAAGTTGTGAAAGATCCCACAGATGGAAAAGGGGGAGGCAAGTTTTGCTGATTCTCCCCTTCAAACCCCCCCCCCCATATACTGTTCCAGAGGGTCCCCAGGCCTCTGATGCAGATTTGAGGAAACAAAGAGTTGCAGGAGAAAGGAGGAAATAGTGAAAGAAGCCTCCTCCTTCCACCAGCAAAAGCATCGCATGAGCATAACTCTGTTCACAGGATATTCCCTCCGACAGAAAGAAACTTAAGATCCAAGCTTTGGTTTTTCAGAAGAGGAATGGAATGGATTCCAGCATTCTCTTTGTAGAATTTCAACTTCTGATAAATCTTATATAATTGCAATTAGTCTTGGGTGTGTGAGGTAGAGTTTACACTTTTGAGCGTAAGTGATTTTTTCTTTTCTCCCACAAATACTTTCCCATCACTGGACTCAAAGGATGGGATCTTTCACACAATAAATATACTTTGCTTTTTTTAAAAAAAGAAAAACTCCCTAGTGCTTCTAATAAGCCTGGAGAAACACAATCTGTGAGTCATACCTCCAAATGTCAGAAAGTCTTTGGGGCTGTTCCGTTTTTCTGTGGAAACCCACACCCTTGAGGGAAGAACAAAGGTTTCTGAATCACTCCTTGCCCTAGAAATATCCAGCAACAGACCTGGGGATCACAGACTGAACAATCTTTTGAGGCAAGCATCTCTCTCTCTCTCTCTCTCTCTCTCTCTCAGTACTCATAGAGAAATTCATGCAAAATGAGATTCCCCACTAAGGAAGTTTCATAAAGCATACAGGGGAAGAAGTGGGTCTTCTTCAGGGACTCCATGTTTTAAACCAGGAACTTTATGGGATGATGCTGGGATTTAGGCAGAACAGACAAGGGTTGTCAGCACTGAGGACTCAGATCTCTTCAGCCATATACAGCATCAGCACTTGCAGTCAGTAAACAGAAGGAAGACTTTGATTGGCCAATCTTGGTATGAGTGCAAGGAACCTGGCCTTCTGCCTTTCCTTCTCAGAGCAGTATCTTCTGCGTGTTGCAGAAGTTTGTCTTCTGCTTGTTGCTTATCTATCTCTGGCAAAAATTGGCTGCTCTCCAGTTCCAGCAGTGGGCAGCAGTTCCAACAGTGGGCAGCAGTTCCAACAGTGGGCAGCATTGGAAAATCCTCAACCCAGATTGGGATTTGGAAATAGCTGACCGTGTTGTTCCCATTCAAGCCATAGCCAGTAAAGTAGTTGGGCTGAGTATCACAGCCAGCAGAACCTGACAGTGGGCTAACCTGATATAATGTGCAGGGAAGGAGTTTTTTTCTTTGAAAGTTGCATAATGCCGTGGGACATTTTTCAGGTGAAAGAGCCTCTTTTGTTAGGAATTCAGTGCCCTTTATGCTATTTTTGTACTAGTACGTGTGTCAGAAGAGCTCCCTTGATGATAAATTGAGGGCTTTAAACTGAATCTTACAGGGGCGGGAGACGTAAACTTCAAGGCAAGAGTGGATGAAGGCCTATGCACCATAACACAGAGAATAGCTCCAATAGCACCCCAAAAGAGTTTTCACAAGAATGTAGGAACAAAGCCAGACTATAAAACAAATGGTCTTCTATATCTATATACTAATGCCCACCGTATGGGAAACAAAGAGAATAAACTTCAACTCTTAATACATGAAGGCAAATATGACTTGATAGGTATAACTGAAACTTGGTGGGATGATCCAATGACTGGAACATAGCAATTGAAGGATATACTTGTTCAAAAAGAACAGAAGAAATAGAAAGGGAGGTGGAGTTGTACTAGATGTTAAAAATACTTAACCCTCCATAGAAATACAAGAGGATGAACTTGGGAGCCCCATCAAGAACATCTGGATTAACATAAATGGGGCATGGAATAGAAGGAGCATGATAATCGTAGTATGCTACCAACCACCCAATCAAGGAGAAGACAAGGATGAAACTTTGGAAAAGCAAATTGCCAGAGTTTCAAGGAAGTGTGATGTAGTAGTGATAGGGGACTTCAATTACCCCAATATCTGTTGGGAGACAAATTCTGCTAAAAGTGGCCCTTCCATGAAATTCCTGCAGTAAGTGGATGAAGGAACTAGAGCAGTGGTTCCCAAAGTGGGTGGTACCGCCCCCTTGGGTGCGGTGGGATTGCATAGGGGGGCGTTAAGAGGCAAGGGGGTGGCAGGGGGCGCTAAGACGCAAAGGGGCTGCAGAGGGGCGCTCAAGGTGGTCTTTTCCGAGAAGCGCCTCTCCAAAAGGTCTTAAAACCCAGAGACATTTTTATGGGAGAAGGTAGTTTGGTCCCAAGCCATATAGGGGAAGAATCCACACATGTATTAATACTGTTTAAGAACAGTCCTTTTAACGGTGAATTGAAATGTTTCAAAAGCACCAAAATGCTAATGAAGAGACATACCCTGCTTGGTACACCCCGCCACGCTGGCTGCAAAACAGAGGCGTTCACTCTCTTTTCCCTCCTTCCCTCAGCAAGCCTGCGGCAGGTGCTTTGGATTTTGAATAAATATTCAATTGTTACTGTTTTGAATTTTATTGTTATAATCTTTCTTAGTGGTTCCTTGAAAACTGCTATTCTGAATAATGCTTTTTATAGTGTAGAGTAGGGGGCACCGGGCATGAGTTTGTGGAACCAAGGGGGTGGTGACATGAAAAAGTTTGGGAACCACTGAACTAGAGGATCGGCTATCCTTGACTTGATACTGACTGTACATCACACTGACCAATGGGGATGACTTAGTGGATAAAGTGGCAGTTACGGGAACTCTGGGGGAAAGTGAACATGTCACGTCACACTTGAATTCATCATTTTACAGAAAGCAAAAACTGAGTGTAGCCATACACATATTCTGGATTTTAGGAAAGCTGATTTTAATAAATTCAGAACTATGATAAGTAAGGTCCCATGGCAAGTGGCCCTAATGAGAAAAGGAGTCCAAGATGGGAGGGATTTTTTTAAAAAAATATAATTTTAAAGGCACAATTACAAACCATTCCAACAAGGAAAAAACAGAAGACAACAGAAGAAACCAACATGGCTCCACAAAAAGCTTAGAGTTGACCTGAAAACAAAAAAGGATACATATAGGAAGTGGAAGGAAGGCCAGGTCACAAAAGAAGAGTACAGACAGGTAGCACAGAAGTGCTGAAATGGCATCTGGAAGGCTAAAGCTGAGAATGAGCTGAGATTAGCAAGGGTTGCTAAAAGCAATAAAAAAAGCTTTCTTCAGATATGTAAATAGTAAAAGACAGAGAAAAGAAATGGTGGTTCAACTGCTTAATAAGGATGGGAAATTAATAAAAGATGGCAAAGAAAAGGCCAAAGCGCTCAGTTCCTACCTTGACTCAGTCTTCTCCAAAAAGCAGGTCTATGAAGCCCCTGGCAAAAGTGAAGTACAAGCTGAAGGGGCTTCCATTAATTTTCTTGAACAAGTTCAGATCTCCAGGACCCAGTGAACTGCATCCTAGAGTAATAAAGGAGCTAGCAGAAGAACTCTCAGAACCACTGTCTATTATCTTTGAAAAATCATGGAAGACTGGTGAAGTGCCGGACGACTGGAAGAGGGTTAACGTTGTCCCTATGTTCAAAATGGGCAAAAAGGAGGAAGCTGGGAACTACAGATTAGTCAGTCTGACATCCATTCCTGGGAATTTTTGGAGCAGATTATAAGGAAGTCAGTCTGTAAGAATCTTAAAAATAATGCAGTGATTACTAGAACCCAGCATGGATTTGTTGAGAACAAATCCTGTCAGACTAATCTGATCTCATTTTTTTTTATCGGGTAACCTCCCTAGTGGACTGTGGGAATGCTGTGAACATAATATATCTTGACTTCAGCAAAGCTATTGACAAAGTGCCCCATGACATTCTGATTAACAAACTAGCTAAAAGTGGGCTAGATGGAACAACTACTAGGTGGATCCACAGTTGGCTACAGTGTCGATTCAAAGGGTGCTTATCAATGGTACCTTCTCAAAATGGGGGGAAGTAATAAGTAGGCATGTGCTCTGCTCCTATTAGAAGCGCAGAAGCAGGAGCGAATTGGCCTGCTCCGCCTTGCCCAGAGGTGGAGTAGAAGCGGACCGCGGACCCCTAGAAGCAAGGCGAAGAGAAGCGACCATTTTTCAGAGCTCCTCTTTCAGGCGAACCGCTCCGATCGCCATCTTGAAACATTTTGCCCATAGATAACTGGGTTGTTTTTGAAGCTATCGTTCTGAAAATTCTTGTGCTTAGACAGTCGTAGATGGGGGTCATTTTGAGACTACTCTCAGCTCTCTGCATCGTGCGGGTCGCGTGCTATATTTTTTAAAAAATCGGGTCAACAAACAGGGACAGCGCGGGTCAAACGGCGGTTTTCGCCCATAGGATTGCATTGCGGAAAAGAATCGGGGATAACTGGGTTGATTTTTAAGCTATCGTTCTGAAAATTCTTGTGCTTAGACAGTCGTGGATGGGGGTCATTTTGAGCCTACTCTCACCTCTCTGCGTGGTGCGGGTCGCGCGCTAGAATTTTTTAAAAAGTAGGGTAAAGGCGGGAAAAGGATTACCTTTTCGATTGCTGAGGGGTTAACTCCCGGTCATGATCACATGATCCCAAAATTGGAGGAGGGGATAGGCAAAATGGGTAATTTGGGATTCTGGGAAACTTCTCTTTCTTAGTCTGAACGGACTTTTCCCAGTGTTTTTTAAAACAGTAGCCCCACCAAATGCACAAACACAACCTGTGAAATCATATACTAAGCCAATAATAAGAGATAGAAACACAGCACTGCTACCCACCCTAACTTTGGGGATCAACTGAAAAGATGTGATGCAAGGGGATGAGCTCCCCTAGGGCATCTCATTGTGGACGTGCCCCCACTCTCTCCTGTACTTGGAAGGCCATCAGAGCCTTCCAAAGAGAGTAACCCAGTGGAGCAATGCCTATCATGAGTTGAAGTGAGCGGTCGACTTCTCTTAGTGGTGGAGTGATGCCTATCATGAGTTGAAGTGACAGTTCCACTTCTTAGCGGTGGAGCAATGGCTTTCATGAGTTGAATGGACAGCCTTGCTTCTTAAAAGACTGGTCACTACTAGGACCAGTCAAATTGGCAGCTGCTTCCCTCTCCCCCGGGCACATCCCCCTGTTACTGGTAAAAGACAGATATAACCTTTTTTAAAAAGTTCTTCTTGTTGTTTATTCAGCAACACTGCTGCTTTTAATTCCACCCCTCCTTCGTTTATTTATTTATTTATTTATTTATTCCATTTTATATGCATTACTGGCTTATCCTTGGCTCACTTCCTTATGCCCCCAGAAATGTCTGCTGCCTGCCTGCCTGCCTTCCCTCTCTCCTCCCCTGCCCGCCTTGCAGGGATGTTGTGTGTGTCTGGCTTTGACTCAGGGGGGAGAAGTCCTTCCTGCGCTCACTTGGAGTTTTGGAAGTTCCAAATCCATTTTTCAAGTGTGGAAGAAGATTCATACTCCCCAATTCATGGCATGTTGGGATTTCCTTTGAAATGGCCCCATTGAGAGGTCTGCAGGTTTAAGCCCCGCCAAAAAAAGGGGATGATGGGACTGCCTTGAGTCTCAGCGTGCGGCGTATGTATCCCTGGATAAGCTGTCATGGTGGTGAGTTTGACGGGATTTTTTAACGTGCAAATTGACGGAGCTATTGGAAAGGGGTGTGAATGGGTGTTGAATTTTCATAAATTCCCAAAAAATCAGGGGATGATGGGACTGCCTTGAGTCTCGGCATGCATATGTATCCCTGGATAAGCTTTCATGGTGGTGAGTTTGAGGTTTCTAACGTGCAAATTGATGGAGCTATGGAAAGGGGTGTGAATGGGGTGCCCGATTTTCAAAAATTCCCCAAAAATCAGGGGATGATGGGATTACCTTGAAACTTGGCATCCATGTGGACATATGGATAAGCTATCATGGTGCCAAGTTTGAGGTTTCTAACATGCAAATTGACAGAGCTATCGAAAGGGGTGTGACTTAGGGTTATGGGTGGTGCGTTAGAGGTTAGAGCCCCGCCAAAAATCAGGGGATGATGGGACTGCCTTGAGTATGGGCATCCATGTGGACACATGGATAAGCTGTCATGGTGGCGAGTTTGAGGTTTCTAACGTGCAACTTGACGGAGCTATCCCAAGGGGTCTGAATGGGGTGCCCGATTTTCATAAATTCCCCAAAAATCAGGGGATGATGGGATTGCCTTGAAACTTGGCGTGCATGTGTATACGTCCATGTGGTGTCATGGTGCCAAACGTGAGGTTTCTAACTTGAACCAAAAAAAAGTTGTTTACTTTTTTAGCTTTCAATGCAACCCTATGGGGGGGGAAAACGGAGCTCCGATCCGGATCCGGAGCTCCGAGCGGAGCGGAGCGGAAATGGGCGGAGCGGGGGTGGGGCGAAGCGGCCCGATCCAAAAATCGCAGATCTGGAAGTGAAGCGGAGCGGGGGGTCCATGCACACCCCTAGTAATAAGTGAGGTATTGCAGGGCTCAGTCCTGGGCCCAGTGCTCTTCAACATTTTTATTAATGATTTCGATGAGGAGGTGCAAGGAATTCTTATCAAATTTGCAGATGACACAAAATTGGGTGGGATAGCTAATACCCCGGAAGACAGAAACAAACTTAAAAGTGATCGTGATAGGCTGGAGTGCTGGGCTGAAAGCAACAGAATGAAATTTAATAGGGATAAATGCCAAGTCCTACACCTTGGGAAAACAAACCAAATGCACAGTTACAAGATGGGGCATACTTGGCTCAGCAATACCACAAGTGAGAAGGATCTGGGAATTGTTGTAGATCACAAGCTAAATATGAGCCAACAGTGTGAAGTAGCTGCAAAAAAAGCAAATGCTGTTTTGGACTGCATTAATAGAAGTATAGCTTCCAAATCACGTGAGGTACTGGTTCCCCTCTATTCAGACTGGTTAGGCATCATCTTGAGTACTGGGTTCAGTTCTGGGCACCACACTTCAAGAAAGATGCAGATAAGCTGGAACGTGTTTAGAGGAGGGCAGTGAGGATGATCAGGCGTCTGGAAACAAAACCCTATGAGGAGAGACTGAAAGAACTGGGCATATTTAGCCTGGAGAAGAGAAGATTGAGGGGAGACATGATAGCACTCTTCAAATACTTCTTCTTCTTCTTCTTCTTCTTCTTCTTCTTATTATTATTATTATTATTATTTATTTATTTATATAGCACCATCAATGTACATGGTGCTGTACAGAGTAAAACAGTAAATAGCAAGGCCCTGCCGCATAGGCTTACAATTACTTGATAGGTTGTCATACAAAGGAGGGCCAGGATCTTTTCTCGAGGACATGGAATAATGGGCTTAAGTTACAGAAAGACACATTCCGGCTGGACGTCAGGAAAAACTTCCTGACTGTCAGAGCAGTATGACAATGGAACCAATTCCCTAGAGAGGCTGTAGGCTCTCCCACACTTGAGGCCTTCAAGAGGCAGCTGGACAGCCATCTCTCAGCTATGCTTTAATGTGGATTCCTTATAGGCCCCTTCCAACTCTACTATTGATTCTATGACCATGCAGGAGCATTCATTGGTGAGAAATGCATCAGTCTGCCTCCTGGAAGGGATGAATAGCTGGGAGCACATCACACATCTGCACTGAATGAGCATGCCTTAAAAGCTTTAACCCTCAGAAATTATGTCTCTTCTTCTCCATCAAAACTCCTTTTTGGAGTCTGTGCCACAACTGTGTAGCACTTTCCCCTCTAGAGGTTTGGACTAGCTTCCAATGGCTAGGGCTAAGAAATTGTGTGGTAATCAAGGCCAGCACCAAGTTTGTTGGTCTCCCCTGCATGAATTTACCAGGGGATGGCAGGGCGGTGGCACTGCAGTGAGTAGAAGTAGGGATGAGTGATGACACACAACCCAGAACTCCAAAGAGAAGTGATCGGTGAGGCAGCTGTAGCCACCATATCAATTTACCCAGAATGCCTCAGTCCCCAACAAATTAAAAAAGAAGTTAGCAGTGGCTGCAGCTGCCTCACCTAACACTACTCTTTGTAACATCAGGTCATTGAACATTGTTGTTGTTGTTTTAAAGTCTGAAAAAGGAGGGTGAAGTTAGCAGCTGTAGGCCCTCTAGGAATTCCATCAGACAAGCATTTTATTGCATGCTTATTACTGGACACTCACAGATTTTCTCAGGCCCCTCTCACAATGTTGTCTGCTTCCTGTGTGCCCCCCACTTCTTCTGGCCTTCTTCAACAAAAAGCACCCCAGTACGTCTGACTTATTTTTAAAGATGGAAGTTACCACTATCTCCTGCTGCTTGCAGGAGAAGCAGTGGGATCAAAATGTCCCACGGAATGGTGCACAATGCTTACTTCCTCTTTCAAAAGAGGAACTAATGAGGAACAAACATGCGGGGGGAGAAGTGACGGTAAGCAAACGCAACTTTCCCCCTGTGTGATGACGCTCTAGGACCTATTCAATTGACCCCAACGTGCCACTTGACCTGGTGGTTGACACAAAGGGGCCATTTCCCACTTCCTTAAAAGGAAATCACACTTGGAGTTTCATCATCTGGCTTAACTCAATCCAATTTCACAGTAATGTGAAAATTTAAGTACAAATTGCTTTGAACACAGAGGCTTTAAAACCCTGATCTCGTATCCTTACTGTAATGTAATATTTGTTGCTTCTTCCCCTCTTCCTGTATTCTCCACACGTTGCTCTGAAAATCTTCACGTCCCCTCTTACAACATCTACATTTTAATCTATGACAAAATGGTTCCCTTCCCCATTAATTGTCATATAATCTAGGGCAGTAAATCCCCATCTTCTAAAAATGACATTTTAATTTTGCTCCTAATTTGTTTATTATTGAATCCCAATAAAGCAGTACATGAACTGATGTAAAGCAGTACAGTACATGATGAGGAGATTCTTCCATCTGGCTTTTTTCTATAAAGATGGGGTGAAAACATAGTATTTGATTTTTCTCAGAAATAAGAAAATATGACACTTCATCTGAAGCTCAGGACACTAAATAAATATTAATTTTATTCTAAATAACTTTATTCCTAACCATACTGTGGGAAAGGAAGAATTTTTTTAGACAATTGACTTTAACTCACTTTTAACTGTGACCTGGCCCCTGTCTTGACAGCCTCTGGTTTGTGCCCCGAGGCCCCGGGCTCCGGAACGGGTGCTCCTCCCCATCATCTGCTGCTTCCCATCATCAGTTGCCACTACCACCACTGGCAGAACCAAGGAGAGTGGAGGAATGGGGCAGCTGGCTCTCCTCCCTCTGAACTCCCTCTGGCTGCCTCATTCCTCCCACCCATTTTTTTTATTTTTAATCTTTAGATGCAAAGGTTTGCATCTACAGATTAAAAATAAAAAATGGGGGGACAGGAACAGGCAGCCAGAGGATTCAATCTTTATCTATCTACAAAATACACACACACACACACACACAAGAGAGAGAGAGAGAGAGAGAGAGAGAGAGAGAGAGAGAGAGAGAGAGAGAGAGAGAGAGAGAGAGATCAACACAGCAGCCTGCATTTTTGAACTCTGCTTGGAGGCATAATTATGGACCATGGCAATGGGTTCTGTCCTGATAAGCTCCTCAACTTCAGAATTTACCATGACATTGCTGTTCTGGGATCTGGATCCTCAAAATTAACAGAACCCTGCCCCAATTTCTTTGCAGCATGTTAATCTGTACTAGCTGTGGACACACTTCGAAAACCTAGCTGGAACCCACCAGAGGAGAGGTGTACCTTGTAGGAGAAGAAAGAACCACCTCCTTCAGTCAACCTACCACATTGGCTCTTTTCTCGAGGAGCATGGAACAAACTTAGGGGAAGCAGCTCCCACAGTGCATTGGTAAATCAGGCTCCAATCCATTTAATTTTTGGAATATAAATATTGGTTAAAGCATCATTCCTAAATTAAATAACAGGACAGATTTCCCGCTGGTGTGATTGACAGGCCTATTACTAAAGTCCAGGTACCCACTTGAGGATGTTACAGAAAGCTACCTCCAGGCATATTCTATGTATATATGTAAATTCTGCAATATGCTATATTCATTTCCATCCCTATGGCATGGATTATTCCCACAAAACAATTTTCCCCCATTCGTGTTTAAATTATGTTTCAATAGTGAGATGATTGCATTTAAATGGCTAATATATATTACTCAAATACAAAGTCATTTTCATCTCAGGTGGTACTATTACTCTCTTTAGATGTCTCATAAGGAGAGAAAGGAAAATAATAAAGAGATTCCAACTCACTATCTCTCTCTCTCTCTCTCTCTCTCTCTCTCTCTCTCTCTGTATAAAGGTTTTCGTTTAAGAAATCCATCATCTTAATTCTCTCTTATATTTATCTATTCTTTACTCTGGCAATTACCAATGTGGTGACATTCTGAAGGCTAAATATAACCTTCTCATGATTGAATTTAGTCTGCATATCTAAAAGAAATTGTGACCCTTTAATAAAAACAGAATAAGAGTCTTGTCTTTCATCATGTGCAAAATTATATGCCCAAATGTGTGAGCTAGACAGTGGGAAGTTATCAGAAATATATGAAAAATAAATAAATCCTGACGACATTTTTAATTCTTGAGCTGAAATTCTGTGAGATTCAACTTGCAGCCTTTAAATGAGATGGAACTTTTCGTAATGAAAAGAAAAGCAATGTATGTGGGGAAAACCCCAAATACACGGTTTCTGAGGAAGTTTCATGGGAGCAAATTGCTCAGAGAGGCTGAAGAAGAGCGTAGCCGGTTAACCAATGTAAGTCCTTCCCTTTGTTGATGCAAGTGCAATTCTGCCACGCCCAGCACAGCCTGGGTATGAGGAGGCCTTTGCAGGTGGGGGAGAGGAACGAGACGTGCCCGCCAGCCATTGGCTCGGCACGGTATGGTGCTACTGGGGCTGTGAGGACTATGGAGTGTATAAAAGAGAGCTCACCCCTCCCAGCCTACTCTCTGTTTGTGCGGCTCCCTCCCTCCCTGTTGGCAGTGTGAGCTTGCTGGTTGCCATTAGGGGGCTGAGTAGGAATTTTTTACTCAGGTTCTGAATTGTCCATGAATTTTTTCGCCTACTCCACACTGCAAGACAGCTAGGGAGTATTAAATAGGTTTATTTGTCTGATTCTTAATTTGGTCACATTTGCTAATAGGTGGCTAGGTACGGACATCCAGAGTGGGATTTGGGAATGGTGAGCATTCACAGGCACTGTTAGGGCGACTGGTAAGGTCTGAGCCTCCCAGCTTTGAGCCCCATGGCCTGGCTGGAAGATGAGGCTTAACTTTGAGGCCAACCCTCCTCAATCACTTAGAGCCCTGTGGCCTGTGCTGGAGTGACACAGGAAGGTCTCCCTATGCCACAAGGGGCAGACCCATGGGGAAGGCAAAGAGTTCAGTGCCAACCCATGGGCCATGAATGTGTCACCCAACTTAGAAGGGCCTGTAAACAGGCCATACTGGATGCCCTATAGGATTTACCCCTTTGCAGATCTTAAATAAATGTGGCCCTATTTAAACCCAACTGTACATGTCTCGTCTCGTTATTTATCGACCTCCACACTGCAATTGTCAATAGCTCTGTCTCTCTGGCCCCACCCATGTTACATGATATAGCAGTCTACCATGGCCTCACACCTTCCAGTTGTTTTGGATGGAAATTCCCATCATCCCTGACCATTGGCCATGCTGTCTGGGGCTGATGGGAATTGTAACCCAGAACGTTTGGAGGGTGCAGGTTGGGAAAGGCTACGATATAGAAGGGGAGACTTATTTTGCTCTTGATCAATTGGGCTGAGGACTTTCCTTGAACCCTTCATCTTTTGAGCTGAGGATCAAGAATTTACTCCCACCAGCCATGTTCCACGAAAGTTAGATAGGGATTGTACAGTCCTTTCAACTGAAACTGCCCAGGCCCAAAGATCAGTTTTGGAGGACCACTTTCTGTTCATCAATTGGTGGATACCAAAGTCAGAGTCTTTTTAGTAATGGTCCCACAACTTTGGACTGCTCCAAGTTGTATGCATGGGGTTAAGCATTTAGCTTGACCTTTGTTGATTTTATGCTAGTTTGGTATTTTCACTGCAGATGCTGTTAATTGATTTGGTTTCTTGATTTGTTTTAGCTGCATGTTGATGATGTAAGGACTCACCTTGCATCACTTCCATCCTTTGCCCAGAGAAGAGATGCTCATGGACTGGTGGTGGCTCCCAGATGTCTCTGTGAGTGTCAGCAATGTTGACTGTGAAGCTACCACCCAACCTGGAAGTTACCTTGCCATGCTGCAGTGAGACATCAGAAAGGAGTGGCAAGCACCAAGATTTAGACCACAGACGAAGCAGCTTAAAGGGGGGAATGAAGGCAGAAATACAGAAGAAGGTTGAAAGAGAACAGAACCAGAGAGCTTAACAGCAGAGATGGGGAGGGATGAAGGAAGAACAAAGGAAGAGAATGGAAGAAAGTAAATAAAGAACCACAGCTACAGCAGGGGTAGACAGCAGGGGAAAGTCCTAAGAGGACCCTTTGCCCAGGGCACCCTCAAGCCAGGAGCGGTCCTGTCAATAGCTGGAGCCAATGGCCTTTGCTATACCAGAGGTTATCCCAGGCTGATACCTGGGATCACCCCTGTGCGTCCAGATGACACACAGGGGATCCCGGGCTCAGGCAGGAATCAACCCTGCCTGGCCCTGGGATACAGCCCTACACTTTGGGCCTGTTTTTTCTCACAGTCTTGGGCTAAGCCTGAGACAGCAAGCGTGTGGCCTGTTTCTGGGGCTTTTCCCGGCTCCGCGCAATTACTCACACATAGCTGGGAGCCACGCATGGGGCGCAGTGCTCCCCAGGAGTGCTGTGCCCATCGGGGAAAGGGTGGGGGAGCAGGGGGAATCTAATTTTTTTAAAAAAATAAAGTTAACTTTTTGCTCGTGCGCTGCGGGCCCTTTAAGGGAAAAAATGAAATGCCGGGCGCAACGGGTCTCTTCTTGACCTCATTGTGCCTGACGTATAGACTAGCACAACAGCCCACAATAGTTGCATCACGGGCTCTCCCCTCCTCCATCGCGCATTTACCAGTAGGTCTAGCAAAGGCCAATGTTTCTGGTCTTTTAGTCTATTCCACTTCAGGTTTCTGGAGGGAAGGGGAATGGATGCTGTTTCATGTAGGGGGAAACTAAGCTCAGCCTGGTGGATTTGGGGGAGGGGGGAAATCACAGAATCCCCTCTTTGCATTAGATGGTACAATCCAAGCAAAAAAAAAAAAAATCACTTGATTTTGCTAAGTCAATAACCTGTCCCTCCCAGTAAAGTAGTTTACATCAACACTCTTCTATACAAGATTCAGCATTTCCACTTCATTTTCCCCCTTATTTTGCTCTGCAAAGAGCTATAAAGAAAGCAAATTGGTCAATATAATTAAACATTCATTGGCTTACAAAGTGACCTGTGAACCTCTGGCATCTTCCTGATATAGTACATCCAATGGTAGAATGCAAACACATAATTAAGTATTCAGCAATGCTCCTCTTTGGGGTTCAACCAGCATATGCAAAGCCAGCATAAGTCGAGAATGACTGTGCTCCTGCAGGTTTCTCCTACACTGGAGAGCATAAAGATTGCAGAATGAAAAGAATGCACAACCCATCTCCTCCTTCCTCACTAGCCTACTTCATTTTACTAGAGGATTTCCCCCTTCTTACAGACTTATGAAAACACACCAACATGTTGCTCATTGAAGTAAATGTACTGTA
Organism: Elgaria multicarinata webbii; assembly: GCF_023053635.1. Lineage (NCBI taxonomy): Eukaryota > Metazoa > Chordata > Lepidosauria > Squamata > Anguidae > Elgaria > Elgaria multicarinata. The sequence continues at coordinate 104,432,345 of NC_086178.1, read as the reverse complement.
TTTAAGTCTTGTATAAACACACAATTTGGATGGCCTAAATGTGTAGTTAGGGATTTTAAGGCATACTCAATTAAGCACGCATTTAGGCATGTGGATTATTTTTACAATAGCCTCTGATAGTTCCCAAAGAGCACTTATGATGTGCAGTGAATATAGTTTTAGTTTATGGGTTATTGATCCAATGGATCCTTGGAGTCCTCAATGTGTACCCTATTGGAGAGGTCACAATGCATTATACAAATGCTCAGAATCACTGTTAATTCTACCCAATGAACCAGCACCATAGCAAAATAGTAGTAGTCATAGAATAAATCATCGTCATCACCACCACCATCATCATCATCATCAAAGAAAATTCAAGAAAACTGGGATGTGTGCCAAGTGGGGCCAAGCTAAAACTGTACACCAGTTTTCAGGAACATATTATAAAACAAAAAACGTCCTTTTCAAAACAACTGGATCTCTCTCTCTTGACATTCCTATTTACATGCCCATTTCTCTCTCTCAACTCTCATTTCTTTTGTCTCACTGATGTCATCACATAGTCAACTGTGATTGGCCATGTAGCTGTTCTGTTTGCTACATAGTCCCTGATTGGCTGGGATTACCAAGAGGACCAATCCAGGCAGCTTTCATCACATTCAAAAGAATTCATTTGCCTTTGACCACATGAGGATGCCATTAATGGTAATGTAGTGCCATGGAGTCCTCCTGTTCACTACATGGTCCCTGTTGGCTTGTCCCACCCCTACATCAATACCCCAGGGAATCATAGGATAGTAGAGTTGGAAGGGGCCTACAAGGCCGTCGAGTCCAATCCCCTGCTCATTGCAGGAATCTTCCTTAAAGCACACCTGACAGATGGTTGTCCAGCTGCCTCTTGAATGCCTCTAGTTTGGGAGAGACTACAACCTCCCTAGGTAACTGGTTCCATTGTCGTACTGTTCTAACAGTCAGGAAGTTTTTCCTGATGTCCAGCCGGAATCTGTCTTCCTGTAACTTGAGCCCATTAAAGAGAAGCAATAACTAAGGATGTAGGAGAAATCTGCAATGGATTCAAATGAGATGAGATTTCTGTGGATCTGACCGTGGACCTGCTTTTCTGAGTCATGTGGATTCTGCAGACTTGAGAACCAGTTTTATTTTCACTTTGTGGGGAAGGGATCTGCAAATGAACAAAGTTCTCATGTAAAAAAAAAACCCTCCAAATTTTGTCAATGACCAGATGATGAAACACAAGATACCTGACAATCGGCAAATGACAGACAGAATGAATTTAATAAAATCCATACATCCCAGAAGTAACTGGAAGGAGTGGGGGGCAGGATGCTGCCACAGTAACAGTTACAAAAACACTGATGCCAAACGTGATTGAAAGTAGTGTGTATTTGCAGAGTAAAAAATGTTTTTAGGGAAATATTTCTACACACCACTATATTTGGCCCCGAAATTGAAACCGGAGAATATTTAGTTCAGACATAACACCATATGCACTGTCACACAAATAAAAAAGAATTCATTTATTTGCTTTGAATGTCTCTTCAATATCCAGGCTTTATTCTGAATGCAATATTAGTATTTTATAGTGCTGGGCCGAATCCTACTTCCCATTTCCAGGAACTTTCTCCCTGCAAAGGAGGCATTTTCCTGCCTCTTTTGTGGGGGAGGGGGAGAAATCAGATTATTTTCTCCTTGGGGAGGGGGGCAGGGTTTCCACATACCTTTCTTTAAGTGTAGCCAATTGCTGTGGTGGCTTCTTTCTATCTTTAGTTATTAATTTTTTAAAAAATAAAATAAAATCACCCCCTTTCCTCAGCATTTGGAAGAGCCCAGCAATGTGACCTCACCCTGTCTAATAAACATTCAGGAAGAACTCCTGGGCTCCTAAAAATGCAAGGTTGTTTTTTTTTAAAATAACAATAAATAAATAAACAGAAAGAAAGAAGACCCCTTAAAACTAACTACGTTAAATTTTTGTAAACTGCCCAGAGAGCTTTGGCTATGGGGCGGCATGTGGAAACCCTGTCCCCTCCCCAAGGAGAAAACTCTCTGAAATTCTCATCTCTTCTTTCGAATGGTCAAAAATTTCAGCACAACACTAGTATTTTAACAGATTGGGATGTGTGTGTTTTTCTGCTTTTTTATCTACTTCCAAAATATAACACGAGCAAAAAAAGACATTACTGTCCCAAGGAACTTACAAGCTACCAGCAGGGGAGTGGAGAGAAAGGAATTGGGGAGAGAGAGAAGGTTAAACAGATTAATATGAAAAATTGTAGATCCCCAGTCTTCAGTCTCACCCACTGGCATCAATGACTTAAATATGCTGGATTCTGGTGAGACTCTCCCTGCACGTTTTGAGATGTGTCTCCTAGGTTTCTTAGAAACTGAGTCCCCGTTCAAATTCCTAGACACAGAGAGGAGCAATTTGCCACACTCTCGTGGCTTTGCATTGGCTTGCAAACAGACCAGTTTTTGTATTTTTCATATATTGGCATGATCGCTTGACATATTCAGTTCACGTAGAAGCCACCACCAAACAGTCAAGGCAAACTTGCCACCGTGCATCTGTGAGGGTCAAACAAATTTGCCCTGAATGAAAGAGCCAGAATAACATTGGCAATCACAACCTAAAATCTGTTTTGTTATGACACTCAGCAGTATATAATTGCGATAGATCGATAGATAAATAAATAAATAATAGAGTGAGAGGAAATGTCATAATTGTAAGTAGCCTTCTGTGATACTGATCTAGTCTAGCCACACACATTTTGTTGCATCAGTTCTGAAATGCAGGTAAGACAGTGCTGTTGTAACATTTCTCAGATTAGCAAAGAGATGTGTTATTCCCAAGGCAAGTACCCAGACAGAGGCAAAAAAGCTGGTGTGTCCTAAAGGACTGAGAGGTGTTTCTCTCTAAAGGGACAGGCCCCATCAGAAGAGAAACCGTGTTGCTAACGGAAGGACCGATTTTTATTCAGAAGGCATGGCTTCCTGATACTCATTGACATCAGGGGAAACCTCAAGGGGCTCAGCAGCTGTGCAGATGCTTTTGTTCTGGGGCATGTCAGTTTCAGATCAGCAAACAGCAGGAGCCGAAGTGGATATGATGTTCAGAATCTCACCTGCTACTAGCCAAATTGCAAAGCTGGTATCTCTGCTGAGTTGCCAACTTCTGTTGAATTTGAGTTCAACCTAGGATCACACCAAGGTAACCCTTTAATGAGGCTAGCGTAAGATGGTAGTGGATTATGGGGTGGCCTCCAAGGCTGCAAAGTGGGAGAGTGACAGATCTAACATACTGTGGGATATACAGATGTAGATATAGATATATCTGAAAAGTTATCCTGCAAAAGCCCTGTCGAAATGAATGCAAGCACGCTGAGCTTCTTTGTTGATTGTCCCTGCTGTGAACAGGGGAGGCATGCATTTGGAATTTCTGGTTTCCATGCAGTGCAGCATTGGTATGATCCCAACTGTTCTGCACAAAGCTGAATTCCTTCATCGGTGGCAATATGTCCTCTTTTATGGAGGGCAGTCCTTCTTTGGAAGGGCTGCCAGAGAAATGTAAGCAAGTATAAAGTGATGCATGTTGGGACAAAAACAAAAACGTCTTCAAGTACAACCTGATGGGATCTGAGCAGGCAGTTACTGACCAAGAAAGAGATCTTGGGATTGTGGTGGACAGCTCAATGAAAATGTCCACCCAGTGTGCGGCTGCTGTAAATGTTAGGCATTAGAAAAAGGATTTTGAGAATAAAACTGCCAGTATCATTCTGTCTTTATAAAAATATATGGTGCAACTACATTTAGAATACTGTGTACAGTTTTGGTCACCACACCTAAAAAAAGATATTGTGGAGTGTGGAGTGCACAAAATAACGAGACAGAGACATTACCTGGGTTTTAAACAGGGCCACATTTATTGATGGATCTGCAGTAGGGAACCTAAGCAGGCATCTTCTTCTACAACGGCATACAGTACGTCCGTTAACTGAAAATGGGCGAGACATTCTCAGCCAAGGGGTGGCATCTTAGAGTTCGCCGCCCCCAAGCTTCCCCTTCCGGGGTAGGGAGGCCTTCCGTGTCACACACACACACACCCGGTATGTAACCGCCAGTGGGTGAGAAAAGGTTGGCCTCAGAGGTAATCCTTATTTCCCCAGCTGGGTCGCAGGACTCGCAGCTGTTGAACCTCAGGTATTTACCAATCACCGCCAGGTGCCTTAGAATGCTCACCGTCCCTCGCCAGGTGAAGATGCCTGCATTCCTGCTATTAATGTGACCGAATTCAACCAATCAACCTATTAATACTCCCTATCTATCTTGCAGTATGAAGTAGGCAAAAAAAACTCACAACCAATCTCAGATTGTGAGCAAAAAATTCCTACTTGGCTTCCATTAAAGGACAACCAGCAAGCCCATACTGCCTACAGGGAAGGGAGGGAGCCATGTTGCCAAGGCGAGACGGGGAGGAGCGCGAACCCTTGAATAGGCTCCTAGCCCCTCCCCGAGTCACGTGGGCCCGGGAGGAGGCCGTCTATCGACGGCCTCTGTGCATCACTGCCCACAACAGCCCCAGCCTGCCAAGCTACACCGGGCAAGGGTTTAGGGCGTTTGTGGTGCTGGAAAAAGTGAAGAAAGGGGCAACTAAAATGATAAAGGAACTGGAACATCTCCCCTATGAGAGAATGGTTAATGCACCATTACGATGAGCAAAGAAAGACTCCTGCAACTTTGTAATAGGCCTAATCTACACCAAGCAGGATATTGCACTATGAAAACAGTTTGAAAGCAGTATATAAATGGCAGGAGCCACACTACTGCTTCATAAGAGCATTGAAGTGCACTGACAACTGTTGGGGCCCATTGACACAGACCATCTACTGCTCTCATAGTGCTATATCTTGCTTGGTGTAGATTAGGCCATAGTTGTGTATAACAGAACATTTTGAGAGCTGGCTTTTCCCAGCCCTCATATTCCTAAATTCCCTTACACATCAGTCCACTGTCACCACTTCCATATAATGTGCAAAGTGTTCCTTCAGCAACCTGAACATTGTTTCTTTTCAGGTCATAGAGAGAGTGAGGGGACAAACAATAAATTCACACCCTCTTTCTCTCCTTGCAGAATAATATATATAAGCCCTGAGAGGGCAAAGACATGAGATGACAGGCCGTAAGGGACAACATTAGCACTTTGCTGTTTTAGACTATTCAATTTTAATATTGTTCCTGTTTTACTCCTAGGATGATACATCTAAGAATGATGGTTGTCCTGGACACTGGGGCAAGACTGTCAATTCCTTTTCTCTCTGGGTCAGCCCTGGACACCTGGCAACTCTATCTTAATGTCACTGCAATCATGCTTTGCTCAGTTGCTTCATCCCTGGAATGAACTGCGCTCCAGATGATATTTAAAGGTCATCGTCAGAGACTGCCCGTTCTCTCTTCCCCTTGACTAAATCTCCCATGGCAAAGGGTGGAAATAAATTCACCAGGTGTTGTTAGCACCCATAGGAGGAGTGTGTGGGTACATATGTGTGTGTGAAATGCTGATTTGTCAGTATGTTACTGAACAATTTTCTAGGGGAGCAGATGGCTACCAGGTTGAGGGCAGAGTTCATTTGCTTTTTAATACCAAAAGTTCTCAATTTTAAATTAGTCAAACTTGGAAAACAATCAAAAGGCAAATAATTTTCTGTTCTCCTGTCTTGGAGCCAATATATATATTTAAAGGAGACCTTTTTTCTTCCCCCAAACTGAGTTGGCTTCTTTCTTCCCCTTTTTTTCATTCTTTTTTTTATTTTTTTGGCCATCTATCCTGTTTATCTTTTTGCTTGAAGTTTGGTCATGTGAGCAAGTTCTCCATATGGCTGGCACGAGAGCCGAAACCTCAAAGCAGTCCAATATCACTGTTATTAACACTAACAACAATTACAGCTTTTCTAAATAATTTTACAATAGTAATGCAGTTTTGTTTTGTTTCGAATCAGCATCATGTACCAGCAGCTCACATGAACAGCCACAAAAATATAGTATTTTGGCAGAAGTGGTGCAGCTTGTACCACCGCTGAAAAGCCAATGAAGAGGTATACATCTGTTTCACACAAAGCCCAACTACTAGGGGTGAGCATCCTCTTTGAACAAAGCTGTAATCCTGAACTAAAGTGGGTGTTTTGGTGTGTTCAGATCTCCTCAGAAGTGAAGCAGGCCTTGTCCAAAGCACATCAGAGGTGAAGCGGGCTGCTCCTGAAGCATTGGACCCACTTAGGAACTTTCTGGCCTGCTGATACATTTCTGAACCTCCTTCCAAGCTCTCCATACAATAGAAGGAATAGAGAAAGGGGTGGGTGTGGGGGTCTGACCAGACAAACTTAGCTTCCAACCAGGACTCTCGAATCACAGAATTCACTTCCATAAGATGTAGTGATGGCCACCAATTTGGATGGCTTTAAAAGGAGATTGGACAAATCCACGGAGGACAAGGCTATTGATGGCTGCTAGCTATATGCTGCCTCCAGTATCAGAGGCAGTAAGCCTATGTACACCAGTTGCAAGGGAACATGGAGGGGAAGGTGCTGTTGTACTCATGACCTGATTGTGGGTTTCACAAGGGCAGCTGGTTGGCACTGTGTGAAGAAAACGCTGGACTACATGGACACTTGATCTAATCCAGCATGTATCTTCTTATGTTCTTTTGCATTCTGAACTTGTCACGAAGAGGAAATTGACAAGAAGTCCTGCTGACTAGGCATCATTTGGTGAGTGGGCTCACCATCCATTCCCCTGCCCCCATGGGTCTTTTTGTCTCCCAAAGATGAGCATCCAATGTTCAGGAAAATGTTCATAGAAATCAGTTTCTCACTATTGCTCTCTCTCTCTCTCTCTCTCTCTCTCTCTCTATATATATATATATATATATATATATATATACACATACATGCCCATTAGTTCCATTTATAGCCCAGACATACTTAGCTAACTATTGTCCTATTTCCCATCAAGTCTCAATTTAAAGAACTGACCCAGCTCTTGCACATTGCCATTTTGCAGGTTATCACTACTCAGTTCTCCATGTAAGGGACAGAGACATCTATTTCACATTGTACCAGGATTTGTTTATTTGTTTTCGTCCTTCCTTCCTTTTTTAAGAATAGAAGAGATATTGTGGATCATTATCTAAGGCCTGTCTAGTCCAGCATTTTGCTCACATGGCAGCCAACCAGATGCCTACAAGCAGGACATGAGCACAATAGCACTCTCTCACTTGTGTTCCCAGTACTTGGCATATAGAGGCATCTTGGTCATGTCTACACCAGCCCTATATCCCAGGATCATCCTGTGCATCCAAATGCCACACAGGGGATCCCGGGAACAGGCAGGGATGATCCCTCCATTTTCCTGGGATAATCCTTAAGTGTAGAAAGGGCCCTTGTCTCTGATATTGAAGGTAGTATATAGCCATCATGACTAGTGGTCATCAATAGCCTTATTCTCCATGAATTTGTCTAATCCTCCATTAAAGCTGTCCAAGTAGGTGGCCATCAGTACATCCTGTGGTAGTGCACTTCATAGCTGAACTGTGTAATGAAGCAATTCTTTTTATCTGTCTTGAATGTCCCACCATTCAGCTTTTCAAAAACTCCAGTTTCTAGTATTAATGGAGTGAGAGGGAAACATTCCCCTATCCACTTTCTCCACACCTTGCATAATTTAATGCACCTCTCTCAAGTTTCCCCTTACTCACCCTTTTTCTAATCAAAAAAGCCCCAACAAAACTTTCCCAAACCTCTCAAGTGTTCAGTATATTGAACTGTGGCAGCAAACATGCATCTTGGGAAAATCACAAATATTCGTGGCATGACTGCCATTCACCTTCTCGAATGTGCCTTTTCACGGCAGGAATGAAGGTTGCTAACAGTGGCACCTATGTTCTGTTTTCTTCAAGAAAACACCAGTTTATTTCATTCCCCTGAAGATCCAAGGAAAGGAAAGGAAAGGAACCTCTCGTGCAAGCACTGACTCATTACTGACTCTTGGAGGGATGCCAGCTTTCGCTGACGTTTTCTTGGCAGGCCTTATAGCGGGGTGGTTTGCCGTTGCCTTCCCTGGCTGTTATTACCTTCCCCCAGCTAACTGAGTACTCATTTTACCAACCTCGGGAGGATGGAAGGCTGAGTCGACCCAAGCCGGCTGCCTGAAACCAGCTTCCGCTGGGATCGAACAGGCCGTGGGGAGAGTTTCAGCTGCAAAAACTGCTTCTTTATCGCTCTGCGCCACATGAGGCTCTTCCGAACATCCAAAAGAGATGTTAAAAATCTGCCATTCAGATTCTTTCAGCCTTATTAATTTAATTTTCTGACTGTCCTTCCTTCCCAGCCATGTTCTCTGTCCTAAAACGAGGCTGGAGAAGAAAGTGATTGTTGAACAAATTCTTTTCTTTTGTTTTTCTTCCCATAGCCGTGCTGGTTAGGAATCATGGGCGTTGTAGACCCATCTCCCTGGAGGACACCAGGGGACTGTCTATATTCCCTGTGGTGGCAGTGCAGTGGCTGCATCGCTTATATGATGCAGCTGCAAACTCACAATCACCATAGGCTTTTTTCCTGAAACTGTGCACTTCAAAAGTTGCTGACTTGACTTATCATGGCTTTTTCCTTTGCTGTGAGGTCACCACCTTCTTTCCGTCATCTGTGGGTGGTGACCTTGCTTCAGGTTCAAGCTTGGGGCATTCCCAGGGGCAGATTGAGGCCCAGGGTAGATCTTGGTAAGGCAGGGGACAGGGGACAAGCTTGACAAACCAAATGGCCAGTAGCTGCTGCTGCTTTTTCAGCCGGAAAGCCCACACTCCCTCCTGCAGTCAAGATTTAGCATTCCCACCCTGTAGATGTGATGCTGCATGGTTTCAAGGGAATGAGTGGCCAAGGCGTTGTCATCAAGACATGCCCCCAGGTTGGGGGAAAACAGTCCTAGAGCTTTGCAATTGCAAATGGAGGCCAGGAAAAAAAATGCTGCTGCAGTCCCTTAGATGTATTTAATTCACTGCCTTGTGTGATTTGCTCCTGAATCCTTTGGTCAATGAAATCGGAGAGAATTCACATTTTTTTAAAACAACAAAAAACTATTGTATTTTTGCTGGCAAAAGGCATCAGGAGTTAAACCACTATTTAAACATTTCAGTTGAGCCTGAATCAGAATACATTATGCTTCCCTCTCCCTTTTTCTCTCCCCCAATCCCACTCCCACATACTTTACTAGTCCTGATTAAATATTTGATTCACCACTGAATCCCTGCAGACCCTTTAAGTTCAGTGAGGATTACTCTGAGGTAAGGTGCCTAGCAGGGACATGACACTTCAGGTATCCAAGGGACCAACTTCCACCAGCCATGAAGCTGTCTAAGGCCACACTGCTGTCTCCACTCTGAAATTCAGCAGCACAGCAGTGGAAAAGCATTCTGCACTTTTGCCACCAAATTTCAGTGGTGCAATGTGACAGAGGCTTTTTAAAAAGGCCAAATTTAACTCATTTTAAAGCTCAATTTGGCCCTTTGCAGCCTCCATCACATCACATTGCCAAACTCTGTTGGTGAACATCAGATGTGTGTTTTTCTGCCACCACTACCATGCCGCCAGAGTTTGGCAGCAGGGTACAGTGGGACATGTGGTCCACAGGCCATGTTTTGCCCCACACTACGGTATGGGATTGTTTAAAAGCCATCCAGATAGAGTGTGCCCTGATTCAACCAAAGGAATCATGACTGCATTAGCACAGATATATGGGACCCTGATTATGCTTCTCTTTCTCCAGACTTCTGTACTCTGCAGGCTTGCCAGATTCAAAGCTGGGAGATCCTCAGATACTGCTGAGAGACCAGCACAATCAGGTTGCACTCTCCCTCAACTATCACTTGGCAGGAGCTACACCATCATACTGCAGCAGAGAGGGTGATAGAAGCGGTCCACTTTACCAGCTCGTTGGACGTTGTCATTTTATAGTTCAAGTCACTAGGTGGCACCAGACTTAGTTGTATCTGGGTGAAGCCAGGAAATTCCTCTTCTTGTTCTGTTCATGTTGGAGAAAGATTACTAAGTTCTTGACTAGCTTCCTGAGATCATTCAACTCACTCTGAGCCATGCATGTTTGATCAGGGGTCTGGAAACAAAGCCCTATGAAGAGAGACTGAAAGAACTGGGCATGTTTAGCCTGGAGAAGAGAAGACTGAGGGAAGACATGATAGCACTCTTCAAATACTTAAAAGGTTGTCACACAGAGGAGGGCCAGGATCTCTTCTCAATCCTCCCAGAGTGCAGGACACAGAATAACAGGCTCAAGTTAAAGGAAGCCAGATTCTGGCTGGACATCAGGAAAAACTTCCTGACTGTTAGAGCAGTACGACAATGGAATCAGTTACCTAGGGAGGTTGTGGGCTCTCCCACACTAGAGGCATTCAAGAGGCAGCTGGACAACCATCTGTAATGGATGCTTTAAGGTGGATTCCTGCATTGAGCAGGGGGCTGGACTCGATGGCTTTGTAGGTCCCTTCCAACTCTGCTATTCTATGATTCTATGAACTGCAGCACTTAAATACTGCCAAAGAATTAGGGGTCCTCTGAGCTGCCCAATGTCTCTCTGGCCATGGTCCCCTCCAATCAGCTTCCACTGGGGATGGGGATTTTCCTTGGAGGGGGGAATTTATGGGGGGAAACTCTTCCTGTTCCATTGTCCCCTTCATCATTGCTCTCGGAGTGTGCCTTCTTTTGAAACACAGAAGATAAGCGTTTTGAGGACAGCCAATGTTTACTCTCACTCAATATAAAAATAAACAATTTGGGACTCTAAGAATGAATTCTGGGGAAAAAAATCTAATTCTACAAGGAAAAAACTGTGCCCCAGCAGCCATCACATGTTTGACTGTTATAGCACGGAGTGTTTCTGGTGTCTTGAGAACTCAGCCAGCTAGGTAGAGAAATGTGGGAAATTGCTCAAAGCAATGAGGCCGCAACGTATGTCACACTCATTATTATTTCCATCTTCTAGCTATGCTTTGCCATTAACATCGCTTTCCTTCGCATGAATGGCTGCCCTTGAAAGCCTACTGGTGTCACTATTAAACTGCAAACCTATTAGTATCGAAACCCAACTTTTGTGCATTTATGGTTGTTCCAATAATTAATATCTAGCATCTACTAACCCTCGCTTTCTTTATTGTTAGATCTTTATTGATTGCCAGAAGAGCTTTATGAGTATTCTTACCCTTGACCTTGCATTCTGATAATGTGGCAGTGTTGCAGTGGAGGAGGAGCCAAATTTCTTCCAGGGGAATAGTGGAAAGAGCCATAAAGAATTCCCCCATATTTTTAGCTGCAATAATAGATCTCCAAGATATGGCTTTCAAAAATAAATGGGGAAGGCTGTAAGAGTGTGGGGTTTGTTGTTTTTTATTCTGCTTCTGCCATTTCTATACTTCTCACACAGTAGTGGTGCTTTACTGAATAAAAACCTTAGCTAGTCCGGGCAAAATCCTGGGGTGAACCCCGGAATTGTCCTTGTGTGTCCACATGACACACAGGGGATCCCGGGATCAGGAAGGGATGATCCCTCCCTTGCCCCGGGATCTCACCCTCCACTTTGGGCCGGCTTTTTCCATGGTCCCGGGCTGAGCCCGAGACCACAGAACATGTGGCCTGTTGCCATGGCTTGACCCAGCTCTGCGCGATTACTTGTACGGAGCTGTGAGCTGCGAGCCGCGCGCAGCGCTCCTCAGGAGCGCTGTGACCATCGGGGATAGGGTGGGGGGAGCAAGGAAATTAAATTATTTTTTTAAAAAAAATCTTACCTTTGCGCATGACCGCTCGTGCGCTCCATCTTTTTAAAAAATGGTGGGAGCGATGCCTCTCCTCCTGAGGTTGCCGTGCCTTACGCATTAATCACAACGCAAAATCTTCCCTCCTCCATCGTGGGATAGAAGGTAGGTCTAGCTAAGGCCAACGACGCCTTTAGACATGTTCAGGTAACTCGAAGGACTTTGTACTATAGAAAATAAGAGGATGTTTATCTAGGGCTGTCAATTAATCGTACATGAAAGGAAGCATAGCTAATCCTGGTTCCTTGGTATATGAACCTTAATATAGAATACATATTATTGTTATTTTAATTATGTGCAGGTTTATTTTTATTATTTCACCATGTAATCTGATCAGAGGGGAAAATGTGTTGTACTAAATATAATAAAAAAAAACTGCAATTTGTGGGGTGCATACATTGCATTTTTGCATGTACACGTAAAACATTGTTCACACACCCATTTTTTTAAAAAAAAAATCCAGCTGTCTTGTGATGCCACATTGACTTGTGCATTATCAGCAATAGAATCCATGAACTTCAGCGGTGATTGGTTGAACATCATATGGATCTACATTTAAATGTAAATGTGAAGTGACTGGTTATGTGAATTTTCGCTGGATTCTACTGAATGTGTTAATCGGCTCTTAGGCCCAATTCAGACAAATAATCAACAGTTGCTGTCTAGCTGCAAGTAACTGCTCCCCATATGGTTGAGGAAAATTTCACCACACCATCACACTCACTCAATGTGAGAAGTAGCTTTTTATCTTGTGCTGAACATAAACTAAGGCCTAGAATATGCCTTAGAGGAAGCTAGACAAGAACTTTCATATCTCTTAAACAAATCACAGAGTGAACACATGAAACGTCTGACTCCACTAACTCCAGTGCCACCTAGTGACTAAACTTTATAATGGCACAATCCACCCACCCATAATGCTTGCCCTGTTTCTCACTATTGGGTCTTTCAGGCTTGGCCACAGTCCTCACCACCAGGAAATCATGCCATCTGTGGGTGTTGGTGTGTAGTCAGTTACACTAATGATGGAGAAAGGAGCAAGTCCCCTCGCCCAGGAGCAGCAGTGAGGGGGAGTCTGCAAGTCTGTGTAGAATGCAAAGGGAGGAGCTAAAAAAAGGAGTTCAAGGTAGGGTAAATGATGGGAACCCAGGACAGTGATTCCTTTCCAGTTACCCTGCATAAGGACTCCAGTGGTGACATAGGGGAGATGGGCTCCAGGGCACACTCCCAATTAAAATGCTGGGCAAACTGGCATTCAGACACCCTAATGTTTAATGTGAATCTCGGTCCGCTGAGAAGGAAGCAGGCAGAGCTTGTATCTGCCTCCAGCCTCTGCCCAAGCACATGCAGAAGGAGAGAAGAAGTAGAAGGGACTATGAATGACTGTTCTATAGACTGAATAAATACTTAATTGTAAGCTGATGCCTTAATGGTAATCTTCACTCTGTAAATTGAGTAGAAACTGGGGACCTGCTCCAGATGATGATGCTAAATGTCTTTTAGCAAGTGTTGGAAAATGCCCCTGTGGAAGAGCTTGGTGGTCTGCTAAGCAGCCATTTTGAATAAAAATGGCATCTCCCGTTTCTTTGGTAAATGTCGATTTATGCAACTGGTGGCCATAAGGGGCTGTCTATGCAGAATTACATGTACATTGATGGTGCTATATAAATAAATAATAATAATAATAATATAATTTATGCTGGTAATTTTGTGCAGATGACCACTTTACAGTCACCATTTGCATAAATGGGCATTTAGGAAAAAGGACAAGCTGCCATTTTTATGCAAAAAAAATGACCACCCAGCAGTTCACCATGCACAGGAAGCAGGCTCAGGCCGCAGTTCGGTGAGCGATGCACAACTCGGACCATGGTGAGTTTGCCCATCCCTGATGGCAAAAGCTCCTGTGGACTACAGTCATCCATGAAAACTTCCACCACAATGAATTTGCTAGTCTTTAAGGTGCTATAAGACTCTTTACTGTCCTCCCATTGTTCACATTAAAAAAAAGGTAGATTTCAAACAAGGACTCTAAGTGTTGAGCCATTAGTTAGTCCAAGATGTATATAAAGTCTCGCTTACACACCCCTGGGGTTGTCTGACCAGTTCTCTCTGCAAGGTATTTAAGATTGATTGAATGGGTAGCTGTTAGCTAGCTATTTTCTTTCTACCTCATTTACACCTCACTCACTAACCTGTCCCCATGTGTGGACTATAATTCCTATCATCTACAGCCAGCAAAGTCACTGATGGGGATGGTAGGAGTTGTAGTCCAACACATCTGGAGGGGGCCAGATTGGGGAATGTGGACTTAGGAGTTGGAAAGCACCAGCACAAAAGTTTTTTGGTTTTTTCCCCGAAGACAGAATTAGAGGTGCACCTTAAAAAGTCATGTTTTGCATTCGGTGATACCATTAGTCTCTGACATTTATATTTTATAAATTATTTGCAATGCCCTTAAAAATGCATTCTTTCCAGGACGCACACCGGGCTGGCTCTGCTAAGGATGGCAGCAAAACTCCCACTGACACCAGTGCAGCTGGGTTTGAAGCAAACAGAAGTTCTTCAGAGGCCTACATGGGTCGGAGGGGTAATCTTATATTTAATTGTCAGTTGTATATTTCTAAATCTATTGTGGGATCTTTTTTCTAATTTCATTTGAACAGGTGCACCTAGAATCCAGGAACGCCTGAAGATCATGTTATTGGAAAAGTCATTCCACTCGTATTTGCCACTTCAATTTTCACCTTGAAGCTTGATAGATTAATTTAGCTCTTCTGAATGCATGACCAGTCAGACTAGAATTTCTCTTACGTTACTAAACACTGAAGGTCATGTCTAAGGACTCATAAAGTCCCTGGTGAGGTTATGGAGAGATCTCCCAACCTCCGACTTCTTTTTCTACTTAACTCTTCTTTCAGGTGGTATTGGTGAACTTTTTTCTAAGAAGAGCCACCTCTGGAGTAAAAAGTTGATCAGGGATACCACACCCTTTGGTGGGGGATGTCAGTATGAAACAACACAAGTAATATTTGGTTTATTTTACACCTATGTCTTTGGAGGTCCCCTATGGATAGCCCTGCTGAATGAAATTAGCTACAAGAGAGAGGGCCTTTTCTGTTGTGGCACCCAATTTATGGAATGTCCCCCCCCCCATGAGGCTCATCTGGGACTCACACTGTTATCTTTCCAATGCCGAGGAAACACGTTTCTCTTAATCTTAATTATTGTGATTTTATTTCCCCAAGGCTTTTTAAATTTGTATTGTATCCTTTGCTGCTTTTAAGCTGTTTTAACCTGCTTTATTGTGTGAACAGCTGTTATGAATGTTTGTTATACAGTGGCATCTCAATGTCATCAAATAAATGAATAAATATTTGTGATAGAATACAACCAAATTCTAATACAGCTTTCAAATGTGTGTCAAAATAGACATGACTTTAAAGCAGGGGTGGGTAACATGCAGCCTGCATGCCAAATGTGGACCCCAGTCTTTTTTGCAGCCCCGCACTCCCAAATTGCCATCATGCTACTAAATTGCCACCAAATTTTGCAGCACCTGGTGAAATTCCCTCTTCATCACAACTGTTATACTAGAGTGACCAGATACAAATGAGGTCAGGGCTCCTGCAGCTTTAATTATTGTGAGGAGGGGGGATTTCACCAGGTGCTGCATGCATACAAATGACACCTGCTAAAATTCCCTTTTGTAACAACCCACTTCCACTGCCAGGGTCCAATCTTGAAAAGGCTGAAGCTCCCAGTAGGGATGTACAGATTTTGTAAAATCCATTTTGTCTGTGTTTCATGGATTGTCAGTTCCCTTTTGTTCCATTGTCCCCTCATTGGGAAATCAGTTCCCCCACACACACAATTTCTGAAGTGTGTGCAAATTCACATTTGTGAAAATTTACACTTGCATAAATGCAAATTCCCCCATGTGCATTTTCATGCCTTAGCCTATGGGGGAGAAAGGCACATTTTCAGCAGTTTTTAAAAAACATTATTCTATGTCTGCATTTGGGAAAAGTCAATTTACTGCAGAATTTGTGTTGGATTCATAGAAAACCAAACATTTGATTCCATTTTGGATTTCTCCAACATCCTTAGCTTCCAGTGCCTGACAATAGAGCAGAATGCTGGGGCAGGGGGGTGCATTTGTGTGGGGTCTGCCTCAGTATATCTATGCTGGCAGGGGACGCTACATAGTTTTTGAGAATCAGGGGATTGCAGAGTCCCAGGACCTGAGTATGGAGCTACTTAGGGATGGGGCAGAAATTCATTCAGCTCAAACCTTAAAGCAAACTTAATTTTGCACTTCAGAACCGATACATAAGCTGAAATTCAGTTATTTTTCTAAATTCACACTCCTCCAAATTTTGTGATGGAATTCTTCAATGAAGATATGCATACAAAAATGTGTCTATTGGAGAAAATGGCAAAAATGTGTCACATTAGGAAAAAATGTGTGTATTAGGCAGAATTGTACAGAAAACTGCCTGCATTAGGAGAAATGTGAACAAAAAAGCATCTTAATTTTTATGCTCTTTAAAGTAAAAAAAAAAATCCTGAAGTTTGCGATAAAACAAACAAGAAAAATGAGAATGTGCCCATCTATCCTTACAAGCAATCGCAGCTTTCTAAGAAGAATGCTTGTATGGAACCTGTGTTTTCAAATACCTGTTTCTCACATTCACACTTTATGTTTGTAGGTACACATTTTAAAAAGAGAGACTTTAAGTAGTGGCAACACAAAAACTGTTTCTGTGACCTCGGGGAGTTGAACTGCCGGCTTTTTCCTATGAGTTCTCCTGACCCATGTCTCTTCCAGGTCAGACAAAGTGCAACTCAAGTTCAAGTGTGTCGATAGTGCCAAGGGATTTTAAACACCAGCCTGCTGTTCATCAGAAAGTGCCCAAGGACTGAAGAAGGCAAAAGGAGGTGGGAAGGACGGGAGAAATTAAGTTCAAGACGCTTGGCAAGAACTGGGAGGTTTCTGTGCAGTTAAGTACAAGAGCAAGGAATGAGCAACAAAGCAGCAACACAAAATGTGACTAAGGCCGTTTCTACATGTGCCTTTTATTTTATTTATGTATTTATTTATTACATTTTTATACCGCCCAATAGCCAAAGCTCTCTGGGCGGTTCACAAAAATTAAAACCATAATAAAACAACCAACAGGTTAAAAGCACAAATACAAAATACAGTATAAAAAGCACAACCAGGATAAAACCACGCAGCAAAATTGATATAAGATTAAAATACAGAGTTAAAACAGTAAAATTTAAATTTAAGTTAAAATTTCCCCCCAGGATCATCCCAGGATCGTTCCTGTGCATCCAAATGCCACACAGGGGATCCCAGGAGCAGGCAGGGATGATCCCTCCATTTTCCTGGGATAACCCTTAGGTGTAGAAAGGGCCTGAAACAGGTCTCTCTAGATTGAAAAAGACTCCCAGCTACAATTATGACCCAGGAACAAGGAAATGAATGCAAATATATTCATTTTACACCACCTGTTTTCCCCCCACACACACACCTGTTCCCCTGGAACAGAGCAAGGCTGGAGGAATTAGCTCAGGTGGAAGAAAAGGAACAGACACTATATAAAATGGTTAACACGGTCAACTTCATGGTATGTGGCAGGGGTACACAACCTTTTCAGGCAAGATAACCACATGTGATGCTTGCTCAGGGTCATGTACATGCATACACACACACACACATTCACACAACATTCCTCAAGTGCCTTGGTGGAAAGCCTTTTTTGCCTTTTCCCCATTCTCTCGGAAGTATTACCCCTTTATAGAACTTTGTGCTGAGTTGTTTAAATGCAGAGTATGACTGAGGCACGAGCCACAGAATATGAGTGTTTTAGTTAAGATGCAATTCTATGCATGCTTAAGACAGAAAAAAAGTCTTACAACTACAAGCATACCTCAAGTGGGAGTTGTGGGATTCCCCTCCACCCCCACCCCCCATCTAAACATGCATAGGACTGCACCCTTATTATATTTATATCCTACCATCTTCCATCACAAAATTCAAGATGACATTTATTTTTGTATTCATGAGTTGCTCTATAACAGAAATATACTCAGAATGACAAATACATTTTTAAAAGGAAGTGTGATCAAACTGATCAGACTTTCCCATGCTAGCGTGGACCACACACCGACTTGCTTAGCTTCAGCAAAGCAAATCCAGCATGTGCTTTCAGGCCATGATTTGCTGCAGAGCAAAACAGAAGGTACTGTGTTCAGGCCATGGGGGTGCAGGGGGGGGCTGTTCACAGAGCTGCTATTTGATGACGGGGGGGAACAAATCCCAAGATGGTGGCCATCTTGAAAGGTGGGCAATTAGACATCCCTGGCACTCCTGACCTGATTCATGGGAATGGGGTTGTGATACCATACCATGTGATCTGGGCCTGTATGACAGGTAGCCAAATGTGTGAATTGACTCCACTGAAAAGCATTGCAGCCGCAGTGATAAAAACACTCCATCCATAGTGTTGAATCTCTGATGGCCCACAGATATGGGGAAATCATTATTTGATATTCCAATCTTCAAATGATGAGCATGAATGGATGAAACAGTCCTTAATCACTTTGGTTTGCTGCCAAACATGTGGAAGCATTATGCTTGAAGTTACATGGAAGTTTTGTCTGTGATGCTCAATTTGTGTTGACTTGCTCATTTATACATGCACATTACCACAAGGCAACAGTCATCAAGCTTGAAACATGCATGTGTAAACCAAGCCAAGAAATAAAATGGTGGGGAACCATTTTTGTCTACCACAAGTTACACAATATCCTGCTTTGACTTTAGCAGGTTCTAAATTCAGTGGAGTCAGCAAACTTCAAGCCTACCATTGGTTATCCAATGGGGTTCAAGCTGTAACAGGTGTGTTCTAAATCCAGGCAGAAGTCAGAACCCAGGTCATGATAGAAAGCAAGCAGTCAAACACAGTAAATCAGTCCGGTACATTACACAGTCCAGAAGCAGGGTTGTTAGGCAGTCCAAAAGGTCAGGAGATGGAGCATCAATTACAGGACACAGTTCAGGAGACATGATACACAGCCAGGGTGAGATGGATGAAATTGTTCCACTGCTGGCCGGGTTTTTAGTGAAGGCTTTTAAGCCCAAAGCCTACTGAGCCCCACCCAGAGCTCAGCTGCAGTAATCAGTCCTCAAGTCCCAGAGCCTTACTCCTAAGGAGTCATTTTCTCCTAAGCAGACCCTTTCTGGAGGTGAGCACTCCTTTGTACAGGAGCCATATTAGCCTGTCTCTTGAGGTGATAACGCTCTTGGACATTGGGGTGTATGTGTGTGTGTGTGCAGTCTCTGCCTCAGAGGCACAGTCCCTTTACCCTTATAGGGTTGGCCCTGCAACCATCTCACCTAAGAGCTCAGGATCCTATGGGTCTGGTGGCAGTCCCTGGTCTGGGGTGCCCTGGGCTTCCACGGTCTCTAGCTCTTCCTCTAAGGTGTCCTCAGTAGGGGCATGGCACTCAGTAAGGATTTCATCCATCATACATGAGGAATTGAGCCCTAGTTCACACAAACAGCAGACGAAGTGGTAAATCCTGTATCTAGATTGTACCATTTGAGCCTGCATATGCAGGAATCACATGACTGGATGCTGCGAGGCAGGGAGACAAATCCCAGCACATAGAAAACTAGCATATCAGGGAGAAGGCTAGGTTAGAACCTTTCTCCCTAACATCTAATTTTCTATATGCATGGGGTTTTAATCTATTTATGTATTTATTTTATGGAAGAACATTCAATCTTCACCCATACCAAATATAAAATGGTATAGTCCGGAGACAGGTTTAGAAAATCATCTGCTTTGTGTCTGAACTATGCCTTAAAAGTCAGTTATTATTCACCACAATGAAGGTTTCTCCTTTTAGATTTCACAAATGGCTTTATTAAAGTATTCTCTTGCATTTCTGATGAGTTATACCTGTCTTTTTTCTTTTTTCCAGGGCAAATTGGGTTAATCTGACAGCCATGTATTACCCACTTGCTAAACTTTGTTCTCAAGCAAGGCCCAAACTATGCAATCTGCCCTGACTAGGTTATGGATTGCAATAAAATGTATTGATTCTAATTTACCAAAACTGTTTTGCACTGTCTCCAGCCCTTTGCTCATTTGTCACCTGGCTTCAATACCTGTGTTTAACAAAGCATCTGTCAGTAGCACAGTCCTGGATTTGCTTTAAACCAATTACACAATTCTTAGGGATGGCAATTCTTGGGGATTGCATGCATAAAAGTGCATGCAGTAGTCTTACTGTGTAAGCAAACAGGATTGCCATGGAATATAGTTAATCCATTAAAAAAATCTCTCGGCAGAAGGAGAGGGTTTATTTAAAAAAATATTTTTCCATTGATGCATAATTCAGTGCACTTCAAAGGTATGGTGATCAGGCAAGCCATGTTCCTCTCATTTATTAAATGCAGTTTTAAAAACCTGCCTCTCAAAATGTGTTGATTATGATCCTCTAATGAGATGAGTATTCCATGTAACAAAAATACGAGCCAGGTAATGCAGTTTTGCAGAGTGACTGTGGACATTCAGTTGTATCCTCTGATGACATCTGTGGTTCAAATAATCACATCAATCCATTTCCTACTCCCAAATATCATTCTGTTTGTTTCAAAACAGGCAGCAAACACTTCTGGAAGGCCGGTGAGGTGTAGCAGAAAGAATAGCCTCTTTCATACATGGTTTAGTATTATGTAAACAAGCCATGATTCTTTCAAACCATGATTTAGTGCCTCTGCTTAAATACTTCCAGTGAAGGGGAGCCCACCATTTTCTGAGGCTGCCTGTCCAACATTCTTTTAGGATGTTTCTCCTACTGTTTAGCAGGGAACTGTTTTCCTGCAATTTCTATGCACTGGTTTTAGTCCTGCTTCTCAGAGCATGAGAGGAAAAAGTCTGCTCCGTCCTTCATACAAAGCTCTTGTAATTATTCTCCATAGGATTTCATTCCCAGACCCTTCAATGTTCTGGTTGCCTTCCTCCCCAAGAAGATTCCCAAAACACCCTTCAGCATCCAGCTGGATTCTGCCTTGCCAACCTACAAGCCAGAAACCATTCCAGGAATAAGGATCTGCAAAACTTATATGCCAGTGTTCACAAAAGGATTCGTATTATGTGCTTCAGTCCCTGCTACTCGGGTCCTTCCCATTTCAGTGAGTGCAGAGGCATTTTCATGAAAGGGCTGTACGTATCTGGAAAATGAAGTGTTGCATTGGGATGCTGGACTACACAGTTTGACTGTCCTCACTCTGATGGTCCCGAGAAGATGTTCCTAACAGACCCACTATGGCCCACTTGCATTGGCTACCTATACGTTTCCAAGCCCAATTCAAGGTACTGGTTTTGACCTATAAAGCCTTACACAGCTTGGGACCGCAATACCTGATGGAACACCTCTCCCAACATAAACCTACTCGTACACTGGGCTCAACATCCAAGGTCCTCCTCCGAGTGCCTACTCCGAGGGAAGCTCAGAGGATGGCAACAAGGGAGAGGGCCTTTTCGGTGGTGGCCCCCCAATTATGGAATGATCTCCCTGACGAGGCTCGCCTGGCGCCAACATTGTTATCTTTTCGGCACCAGGTCAAGACTTTTCTCTTCTCCCAAGCAGTTAACAACATATGCTGAGTTTTTAACTGACCCCAGAATAGTTGATTTAAATGGATATTGTTGTTTTTATGCTTTTGATGGTTTAATTTTTTTTGTATATTTGTTTATAAGTGTTTTTATCCTATGTAAACTGCCCAGAGAACCTTGGCTATGGGGCAGTATGCAAATGTAATAAATAATAATATACAAATGTAATAAATAAATAACATCTGATGAGCGATTTGGTGAATTTCTGGGCTTTTCTATTTCTGATGCAAAAATAAATAAATAAATAAATAAAATAAAATATTGCAGTTATCTATGTGCCCCAAGTAAAGGAATGGTTTTCTGAAAAGTTGTCATCACAGATCTGGGGGTGGGGGTGTGAGGAGTGCTGATTTGATGTGCAAGAGATTACACAATTGAGCCAATTGTACAGACTAGAGAAGGGTGTGAAACAGCCCGTTCTTTTAAGAAACAGCCCAGCACCATGCATAATAATAGAAAGCCTTTCCGAATTTTGAAGAGAATACAATGCTACCATGTGAAGGAATAATTGGATGAGGATTTCACTTAGTTCATTTAAAAAAATAAAATAAGAACTCACCAGATTTTGCACATTTCTTCATAAAAAAAAAACACCTTGTGGTTTAGAGTGGGAGAAAGTGAAACTGATGAATTTGTTCCTCCAGACTTCGAGTGTTTTTCTCTAAAAGTCTGGCTTTAAATCCCTGTGTATTCAACTATGCCATTGCTTACCTGGTATTACTAGCTCTTTTTTTCTGACAGGCTCCTTGTGTTGTGTTTGGGTTCTGGTTCTGCCAGGTCCAAGTCGTCGATCACGTTCTTTTGGTTATCGAGATGAAAACCAGCCACTTGTGCAGAAAGATGACAGTTTATTGATGGAAAATGGATGCAGAATACATACATGCAAAAAAAGTGACACACTCCTTGTATCTAACAGCTACATGGCAGGGAGGTACAGCATGGTTTTCCCATGCTGAGCAAAGGCTGTACCCAAAGCACTTAGCAAATGCAGATACGTGAGAATTTAATTCAGTTCAATTTTTCATAGAATCATAGAATCATAGAATAGCAGAGTTGGAAGGGGCCTACAAGGCCATCGAGTCCAACCCCCTGCTCAATGCAGGAATCCACCCTAAAGCATCCCTGACAAATGGTAGTCCAGCTGCCTCTTGAATGCCTCTAGTGTGGGAGAGCCCACAACCTCCCTAGGTAACTGGTTCCATTGTCGTACTGCTAATAGGAGCTTACCAAAATTTGCAGATTTCTTCATAAACATGATGAAGAAAACCTGAGATGTTGTTGTTTTTTAAATGGATGTGGGCGGAAGTGAACGGACAGATTCATTCATCCCTACTGAAAACCTTACCCTTGTAAAAATGACATCTTCAGTTTTGCAGAGAAATGTCCAAAATGAACAGTGCTATCAATATCAGTCAAAACAAGAGGGATGAAGTTGCACGTCCCTACAAAGATGCAACTAAAAGTGACTCAAGCAGGTTCAGAAGACAGTTTTTCATGCACTATTCCCATTCCCAAAAGATGGTAACACCTTTTCTCCAGGGGAAGATTTCCCCTTCGATACTCTCCAAAAGGGGCTGCATTAATATCTGTTCCTTGCAGGGTGTGGCTGGGAATTCTTGAAAGAAGAAAAAATGTTTCCTGCACCACTTCTGTTTTGATTTGGATCTGTGGTGCTACCATCTTTGTTCAAAACCTAACAACCGAGAATAGATTGAAAATCTTAGGGGGAAAAACACAGATAAAAGAGGACATCAGAACATTAGAAGAACCCTGCTGGATCGGCCCAAAGGTCTATTTGTTCTAGCATCCTCTTTCCAGACACATGCTTCTTGAAAACTTTGGCCTTAGCTAGACCTAAGGTTTATCCCGGGATCATCCCAGGGTCATCCCTGTTCATGTAAATGACACACAGGATTTCCCGGGAGCATGCAGGGATGACCCCCAGACGATCCCGGGATAAACCTTAGGTCTAGCTAAGGCCTTAGAAGCAAAGGTGATGTTGTTTCTCCTCAACATCTGATCTTCAGAAGAACATTGCCTCTGAACGTGGAGGAGGTTCCTCTTAGCTGTCACATCTAACAGCCATTGATAAGCCCATCCTCCAAGAATTTGTCAAATCCATTTTTAAAACCATCTCTTCTAGATCCTTGCTCATGAGGAAATGTACTTTAAACACCATATTAGCTAAGAAGTTCATAATTATAAGAGCATCACATTTAGCTGCCAAATAAGGCAGCAGAATCTCTGTCTTTCGATGTGGAAGGAGTGGGAGAATATAATGACACATAAGACAACATGTTCCAGACAACACATCCTACTCTTGGGTCAGGAATTGCTGACCCCATTGGCTGTTTGGGTTAGGAACTGCACAATTTAGCATTATCCCTGTTTGTTTGTTTGTTTGTTTGTTTTTTTGACATTGGAATTTTCCAAACATTAAGAATTAACTGTATATTTAATGTAGGGGTGTGCACGGACCCCCCACTCCGCTTCACTTGCCGATCCGCCATTTTCCGGATCGGGCCGCTCCGCCCCACCCCCGCTCCGCCCACTTCCGCTCCGCTCCGCTCGGAGCTCCGGATCCGGATCCGGAGCTCCGTTTCCCCCCCCCCATAGGCTTGCATTGAAAGCTAAAAAATTATACAACTTTTTCTCTGTTCAAGTTAGAAACCTCATGTTTGGCACCATGACACCTCATGGGGATATACACACGCACGCCAAGTTTCAAAGCAATCCCATCATCCCCTGATTTTTGGCGAATTTTTGAAAATTGGGCACCCCACACACAACATCCCTGCGAGGTGGGCAGGGGAGGAGGGAGGGAAGGCAGGCAGGCATGCAGCTGGCATTTCTGGGGGCATAAGGAAGTGAGCCAAGGATAAGCCAGTAATGCATATAAAATGGAATAAATCAATCAATAAACAAAGGAGGGGTGGAATTAAAAGCAGCAGTGTTGCTCAATAAACAGCAAGAAGAATTTTTTTAAAAAGGCTATATCTGTCTTTTACCAGCAATAGGGGGACGTGCCCGGGGGAGGGGGAAGTAGCTGCCAGTTCAAGACAGCCACCAACAGCTCTGAGAAGAAGTAAAACGCTCACTTCAACTCATAACAGGCATTGCTCCACCACTGAAAAGTGACCATTCACTTCAACTCATGATAGGCATTGCTCCACCGTTTTACTCTCTTTGGAAGGCTCTAATGGCCTTCCAGTGCAGGAGAGAGTGGGGGCACGTCCACGATGAGATGCCCTAGGGGAGCTCATCCCCTTGCACCACATCGATTCAGTTGTTCACCAAGGTTAGGGTGGGGAGCAGTGCTGTGTTTCTATCTCTTATTCTTGGCTTAGTATATGATTTCAGGTTGTGTTTGTGCATTTGGTGGGGCTACTGTGTTAAAAAACACGGGGAAAAGCCCGTTCAGATGAAGAAAGAGAAGTTTCCCAGAATCCCAAGTTACCTGTTTTGCCTATGCCCTCCTCCAACTTTGGGATCATCATGACCGGGAGCTGACTCTGCCCCTCAGCCCTTTGAAAAAGGTATTTTTCCCGCCGATTTTTTAAAAACTTCTAGCGCGCGACCCGTACGATGCAGAAAGTTGAGAGTAGTCTCAAAATGACCCCCATCCACGACTCTCTGTGCACAAGAATTTTCAGAATGATAGCTTAACCCCCCCCCCAGTTATCCCCGATTCTTTCCCTCAATGCAATCCTATGGGCGAAAAGCCGAAAACGCCGTTTGAGCCGATTTTCACAAAAATATAGCACGCGACCCAGACAACGCAGAGAGGTGAGAGTGGTCTCAAAATGACCCCCATCCATGACTCTCTGAGCACAAGAATTTCTAGAACGATAGCTTCAAAAACAATGTAGTTATGCGCGATTATTTGCCGCAATGCAATCCTATGGCGAAATGTTTTCAAGATGGCGACCGGAGCGCTCCGCCTGAACTAGGAGCTCCGAAAAATGGGCGCTTCTCTTCGCCTTGCTTCTAGGGGGTCCGCGGTCCGCTCCTACTCCGCCTCTGGGTAAGGCGGAGCAGGCCAATCCGCTACTGCTTCTACGCTCCTAATCGGAGCGGATCACACCCCTAATTTAATGCCATTTTCTACCACTGAGTTTTTCGGGGTGTTTTTTTCTTTCTTTCTTCCCAAATGTCAGATATTGGTGATTCATGTTAATGTGCACATAATTGTAAAGTTTTAATTGTAAATTAAAATTTCTGAGAAAGAAAGAGAGACTTTACAGCCCAATCATTTACATGTCTATTGAGTTCAATGGGACTTTCTCCCAAGCAACCGGGTATAGAACTGCAGCCTTGGACCTAATCTACACCAAGCAGGATATTGCACTATGAAAGCGCTATGAAAGCAGTAGATAAGAGGCAGGAGACACACTACTGCTTCATAATGATATAATGAAGTGCTCTGACAACTGTTGGGGCCCAATAATAATAATAATAATAATAATAATAATAATAAATTTCTTACCCGCTTCTCCAATTGGATCAAGGCGAGGAAAAACAGCAAGCATAAAATGCATAAAATACTGGTTAAAATCGTAGTATACACTGTTAAAAGACATCCTAAAAACATCCTAAAAGCATCCTAAAATTCCATTGGATAGGCCTACCGGAAGAGATGAGTCTTGATCGCTTTCTTGAATGCTAAAAGACTGTCAAGCTGATGAGTCTCTTCCAGCAGGCTATTCCACAGTCTGGGAGCAGCAGAAGAGAAGGTCCTCTGGGTAATACCTGTCAACCTAGTCTTTGCTGACTGAAGTAAATTCTTCCCAGAGGACCTGAGTGTGCGGGGCACATTGTACGGGAGAAGGCGATTCCGCAGGTAGCCTGAACCCAAACCATGTAGAACTTTAAAGGTGATTACCAACACTTCAACTTCACACAGCTTTCATACCACTGTATCTTGCTTGGTGTGGCTCCTGCCTTTTATATAGCACTTTCATAGAGCTATATCCTGCTTGGTGTAGATTAGACCTTAGAGCTCCATCACACCTAGGAAGAAACACTGGCTACTGTCGCTTCTGTCGTCACTCAGTTACTTCCTGTTTGAAAATAGGAAGTAAACAAGGATCACAAGGCC
Organism: Elgaria multicarinata webbii; assembly: GCF_023053635.1. Lineage (NCBI taxonomy): Eukaryota > Metazoa > Chordata > Lepidosauria > Squamata > Anguidae > Elgaria > Elgaria multicarinata. Next base: position 104,405,680 of record NC_086178.1, on the reverse strand, counting down.
CATTCAGTCTGGTATTGTAATCATGCTGCTTCTCCCACACACAGAAGGAGAGAGCAGCAACCGGACTTCTTTTAACAAAGGTGTAATGTGTGTATATTCCGGTGCTCCACTGAATATCCTAGCATTTGCATCCTGCACTAGCTGCAGATTCTGAACCAGTTGCAAGGGCCTTCCAGTAGTCTAATTGTGAAGTTACCAAGGTATCAACTTCAGATCTCCGTGTCCTTCCCACAAAGTTGATCTTGCAGATCTCTGGAACAGTTTGGGATGTTTTATGAAGGGCTGTAGGGTGACTAGCAAAAATCAGGTGCCTTCATGGCTAGGGTATCAACTTCAGATCTCTATGTCCTTCCCACAAAGTTGATCTTGCAGATCTCTGGAACAGTTTGGGATGTTTTATGAAGGGCTGTAGGGTGACTAGCAAAAATCAGGTGCCTTGACTTGTGGTTCCTACTAGCAATGAAGCCACCATTACTATATAACCCATTATAACCAACCAAATGTTCTCCTTGGGACTGGATTAATAGGGCCATCCACTGCAATGAAGGAAACTTAGCAATATGGGCAGCACTTCTATGTGGGGAATAGCTTAGAACATAGTGGTCATATGCTACCCCACACCCCGGAAGTGCTGAATGTGGGGCTTGGAACTCTAAAACTAAAACCAAATGCAAAATTCAGAATTTATTAAATTTAATTTAACAATACAGTTCCATTTTATTCAATTAATATGCCTGTCTATGTCATATAAATACACACACACATGGCATCATAGCCAATCCTTTTTGAATGGTGGTTAATTCTCTCCATTTAAATTCTATTTCATTTGAGCTATTCGTGTTTTAAAAGCAGAGGCTGCAATTCAGTGGGAAGAAGTTTATTTTGAGGGCTTCCTTCCTGTCAGCTTATCTCCTGCAAATGTGACAGAATAGAACATTTTCTGCCAGCTAACACCAGGTTTTGGGAAGTTTGTTGCCGTTTTCAGCATTCTACATGATTTCAGTCCCTTTCTCTAGCTGTCAGTTCTTATTAGAAGTTTCAATGCACATTCCTATCCCATAGCCTTCTCTCCGCCCCATCCTCTCCTTTTCAGAATAAACTAGATATTACATGCAAATATGTGTACCAAAGCCCTGACCATCGGTAGATTTTTGTTGAATGAACACCTGTCCAAGAAGGGGGCAACATTTTAGCCTTTCCTCTGTCATTTTTACCCATCACAGGGTTCATTTCTGGTGGCAGAAAATGCCTTCCTTGGTTATTTCCTGTATTCCACCTCTGTGTTCCATCACAGAATGCAACACGTCTGGAACTTGTGAGGGAAAAATAGCTTTCGGGGTGGGCATGCATGAGTGAGGAAAGGATAGCCATGAAAAGGGTAAGCAATTTCTCCCTCAGGCAGCTTTTAATTCTGTCCTTGATTGAAGTTAAATACTACTTATTGATGGGCTTCCTATGTTTATTCTGATGCTGTTTGTAGTTATTGACCTGTTATATATTTTATGATTTTTATTATGTGGATTACTGTTAATTCTGATTGTTTGTTGTATTCTGTTAGATGTTTTCAAATGGCTCCTTAAGGAGGGGGTAAGCAGGTTAAATAATATCAATAATAATAATAACTACCAATTATTCTTATGAGTATTAGTATTATCTCTTTTTTATCACTTGTGGCAGTTTTTCTCAATGAACATGACGGAGTTTGTCATGCTGTCATTTATTGATTCAGAAATTCCCTGACTATTGAACATGTTTTTATTATGTTTTATGTATTATTATTATTATTATTATTATTATTATTATTATTATTTCCCTTTTCCTGGCATTCCAAACCTGTCAGTGGTTCTAAAATATCCAGGACTTCTTCAAATAAAATCTCGCTACTGTGAATTATGCAAAGTATTGCCAATCAGCTGGCATTTTCACTGATCTAACCACTCAACCCATCTTCCCTCCAGGGCTGCAAATGTTTAAGGGGAGAGCCCATACATGTTTTGGAATGGTGCCTGGATGCAGTAATGGATGAGGGCTAATAAACTGAAGTTGAGTCCTGATAAAACAGAGACCCTACGGGAGGGTGTTTCCAAGATCCAGAAATTGGGGTGTTTGCCTGTTCTGGATAGGATTGCACTCCCTCTGAAGGAGCAGGTCTGTAGATTGGCAGGGCTCTTGGATCCATCTTTGCCACTGGAGGTCCAAGTGACATCAGTGGCCCAGAGTACCCATTACTAACTTTGGTTGGTCCACCAAGTACACCTGTTCCTGGGCAAGGAAAGCCTAGCTGCAGTGATCCATGAACTAGTAGCCTCACAATTAGACTACTCTAGGTGGGGCTGCCCTTGTGACTTGTTTGGAAGCTGCACCTACTGCAGATAAAGCTGTGAGCAAGTGGTCTCTTGGATTTCTGTGTGGCCGTGTGTATGTGATATAGGGCTCATCTACACCAAGCAGGATATGCCACTATGAAAGTGGTATGAAAGCAGTATATAAAAGGCAGGAGCCACACTACTACTTTATGGTGGTATTGAAGTGCACTGACAACTGTTGGGGCCCATTGACACATACCATATACCACTTTCATAACACTTTCATAGCGTTATATCCTGCTTGGTGTAGACGTGTCATGTGCCCCAACAGTTGTCAGTGCACTTCAGTACCACTATAAAGCAGTAGAGTAAATCCTGCAGTGCACTTCAACATGGCTATAAAGCAGTAGCGTGGCTCCTGCCTTTTATATACCGCTTTCATAGTGGAATATCCTGCTTGGTGTAGATGAGCCCATAGAGAGGAGAGAAAGTGCTGGATGTTCTGATATTCTGCCTCCAGGCTGCTTCACACTGTGTGGTTATCCTGAGGTGATGGATACATGGTGGGTGTGAGAGAGAACGATTGGATCATGGATGGAGGTAATGGCATCCACGCCCATATTTATTTATTTATTTATTTATTATTTATTTAATTAACTAATTTATATACCGCCCCATAGCTGAAGCTCTCTGGGCAGTTTACAAAAGTTGGCTTTAGCCTCACTCTTCTCCCACTGCCAATTTTTGGCCCCTGACCACTTTCCCCAAAGAGAATGCAGCCCCCCCCCCACCACACAAAAAATGATGTTTGTTCATTTGTTTGTTTAAAATGATCCTAATATAGAGCAAGGTTGCCTCATGATGATTTTTTTTTTTTACTTCAAGTGTGTAAATGCCTAAGGCTGGGGCTGAGTCCACCTATAAAATTAAACTGTGCTTGTTAACAATAGCTTGGAAGGAATTAAGCAGTATCTTGTTGCCTATATAAAAAGAGCAATGATTTGTAATCTCACATATAAATGATTATTTTCCTTGCTTGTAAATGAACAAAGTAAAACATCAGAGTGGGCACGAATTGTTACAAAATCTAATTATCTGCTCCTTTATTTACCTTTTGGTTTGGGGTGTTTGCTGACGCAAATATATGGGATATGTTCAGTGTCTTTAATATTTTCCACAGTTATGAGAAACTGCAGGGGAAGGAATGACAAAGACCCTACAGCCACTCTGAAAATTATTTATATTTGCACATTTTGCTACTTTTGTTCAGGAACCCATGCCAAGGACTATGCAATAATAAACAGCTTTCCTGACAAGATAAATTAATGCTGGAATGCACCACCACCCCTTCGTATGAGTTTGAAAACCAAGGAAATGCTGACGGTCAAATTTAAATCATCTTAAATTAACAATGGTATATCTCATAGTTGGCTTATATCCAGTTATTCCTGCCCACAGTTGCTCCAGTGGAGATTCCTGCATACTCAGATGAGTCATGGATATTGTGCTATTACTGAGAAGGTGTGAGAAGACCTGAATTTGTGAAAGGTCCTCTTTATAGTTAAAAGATGTTGTGGGGTGGGGGGCAGCCTCTTCTCAAATGTTTTTCTCCTTAAGAGATGCAACCCAAAGTGTTTTTCAAACCACCCTCTCAATTATATTGTCATGGTTGGAACCAAAGTGTTCCATGAGTACATGGAGGGAATTATTCAGGAAAACATCAAACAAAGGAAGAGAAACCTAGAGAAGCAGCCATTTTCTGTTAGAATTTAAGAATTGCACAGTTACAATCTTTGTAAAGGTTGCATCCATGGTTTAACTATGCAGTGTGTGAAGAAGTACTTTTGCTTATCTGTTCTGAATCTCCCACTGCTTCATGGGATGACCTTATTCTAGTATTATGGGAGAGGGAGAAAAATGTCTCCCTATACACTTCCTCCACACCATGCATTTTTTAAAAAATAATAATTCTATCATGGCCCCTGCCTTCACCTCCCCCCTCCCAAGCTAAAAAGCCTTAAACAGTGTAACACTTCCTCACAGGGAAGTTTTTCTAGCTCCTTGATCATTTCGGTTGTCCTTTTCTTTAAGCAGAGCCTCGTGTGGCGCAGAGCGGTAAAGCAGCAGTTTCTGCAGCTGAAACTCTCCCCACAGGCTGAGTTCGATCCCAGCGGAAGCTGGTTTCAGGCAGCTGGCTCAGGTCGACTCAGCCTTTCATCCTCCCGAGGTTGGTAAAATGAGTACCCAGTTAGCTGGGGGAAAGGTAATAATGGCCAGGGAAGGCAACAGCAAACCACCCCACTATAAGGCCTGCCAAGAAAACATCAGCGAAAGCTGGCATCCCTCCAAGAGTCAGTAATGACTCAGTGCTTGCACAAGAGGTTCCTTTCCTTTCCTTTTTCCTTTCTTTAAGCAGTTACCAATCCAAAAGAGGACTGGAGCCACAGCTAGACCTAAGGTTTATCCTGGGATCATCCAGGGTTCGCCCTTGCCTGAGCACTGGATCCCCTGTGTGTCACCTAGATGAACTGGTTTGACCTCTGGACGATCCAGGGATAAACCTTTGGTCTAGCTATGGCCTGGGTCTCCTCTTATTCCATGACTGCTAAGTTTGCTCAAGAGAGGAACTTTAGTGAGGATCTCTGTCAAAAGCCTTTTCGAAGTTCAAGTAAACATTGTCTTCCAGATCACCCCTGTCCAACTGTTTGTTGTCCTTCTCAGAGAACTCTAAATGGTTAGTGAGACAGGACTTATCTTTGCAGAAGTCATGTTGATCCTTCTCCAGCAAGGCTTTACTTTCTATATCAGCGTGCATCACTGAAGGTCCCAAGGGTCAATGGCAGCTCTGAATCACCTCAAGTACAGCTCTCTACTAGGGGTGTGCACGGACCCCCCGCTCCGCTTCACTTGCAGATCCGCCATTTTCCGGAGCGGGTCGCTCCGCTCCGCCCCCGCTCCGCCCACTTCCGCTCCGCTCTGCTCGGAGCTCCGGATCCGGATCCGGAGCTCCGTTTTTTCCCCCCCATAGGGTTGCATTGAAAGCTAAAAAAGTAAACAACTTTTTTTCCGTTGAAGTTAGAAACCTCACGTTTGGCACCATGACACCTCATGGGCGTATACACACACACGCCAAGTTTCAAGGCAATCCCATCATCCCCTGATTTTTGGCGAATTTTTGAAAATCGGGCACCCCATTCACACCCCTTGGGATAGCTCCGTCAATTTGCATGTTAGAAACCTCAAACTCGGCACCAGGGCAGCTTATCCATGTGTCCACATGCACGCCAAGTTGCAAGCAAATCCCATCATCCCCTGATTTTTGGCGCGGCTCTACCCTCTAACGCACCACCCATAACCCTAATTCACACCCCTTTAGATAGCTCCGTCAATTTGCACGTTAGAAACCTCAAACTCAGCACCATGATAGCTTATCCACGTGTCCACATGCACGCCAAGTTTCAAGGCAATCCCATCATCCCCTGATTTTTGGCAAATTTTTGAAAATCGGGCACCCCATTCACACCCCTTGGGATAGCTCCGTCAATTTGCATGTTAGAAACCTCAAACTCGGCACCATGATAGCTTATCCATGTGTCCACATGCACGCCAAGTTGCAAGCAAATCCCATCATCCCCTGATTTTTGGCATGGCTTAACTCACCCCAAATTGTCCCATTCTACAACTACGTCAATTTGCATGTTTGAAACCTCAAAGTCAGCACCATGATAGCTTATCCACGTGTCCACATGGACGCCAAGTTTCAAGGCAATCCCATCATCCCCTGATTTTTGGGGAATTTATGAAAATCGGGCACCCCATTCACACCCCTTGGGATAGCTCCGTCAATTTGCATGTTAGAAACCTCAAACTCGGCACCATGATAGCTTATCCATGTGTCCACATGGACGCCCAGACTCAAGGCAATCCCATCATCCCCTGATTTTTGGCGCGGCTTAAACTTTTTAACTCACCCCAAATCAAGTCCCATTCTACAACTATGTCAATTTGCACGTTAGAAACCTATCCTTTGGTCCCATGACAGCTTACCCATGTGTCCCCATGGACACCAAGTTTCAAGGCAATCCCATCATCCCCTGATGTTAGGGGAACTTTTGAAATTCGGACACTCCAGTATGTCAGGGATTTAAAGTTGCAATTGCAGACAGCTCAATGGGGCCAGTTCCAAGGCAATCCCAACATGCCACGAGATAACCCTAAATCTTCTTGCACATTTGAAAAAGGGATTATTGAATTTGATAAAGTCTAAGTGAGCGCAGGAAGGACTTCTCCCCTTAGTCAAAGCAAGACACATACACCATCGCTGCAAGGCGGGAAGGGGAGAAGGGAGGGAAAGCAGGCAGGCAGCATGCATTGTAGTGCCGCAAGGATGGCTTGAGCACTAACGCATAGCAAACCAACCCGTAAGCGGGCGCAAGGAGCAAGTGAGGCAAAGATGGCTGGTTGTTTCTTTCTAAGCCAGCAGTTACGCCTTGAGGGGCACAGAGGAGGACGATTGGGAGCAAACCAGGCACCAGGCGGGCAGAGAGGCAGGCAGAGTAGGCGAGGAGTCAGTCCTGGCAGATGCCCCACCACAGCAGCACCCCGGGGGAGGCGGGCAGGCGGGCAGGCAGGCAGGCAGGCTGCGGGCATTTCTGGGGGCACAAGGAAGTGATGGCTGGTTTCTAAGCCAGCATTGCAGTTAGTCACGCATTGCAAACGCAAACCATCCCAGCGAGTCGGTCACCGAGGAGGACAGGCTAGCAGAGGGGCAGGCAGAGTGACATGTCATAGATCTAGTATTGGGGAGGAATCAGTCCCGGCAGATGCCCCAACACAGTAGCACCCTGGGTGGGCATTGGAAAACGCCATCTTGTGGGTCAATACTTCCCCCACCCCATGTCCTGCAGGGTTGCCTGCCTAACCCTTGTGGGGATGGGAGATGGAGAACTTAGAGTGGCAGTGCCAGCAGCAGCCTTCGGCTTTCCCCTGGAACCAGTCGCCTTGCCCGCCTCTTTCCCCAGCAAGATCGCCTGGTGCTGCCTATGAAGATGCATCTTCATGCTGCTGGTTCCATAATGCCCTGTCGATGAACCCCTGCTTAGGCTGAGTTTGCAGTGGCGACAGACAGCAAAGCGGGGATCCGCTCCCAACTCAAAGTGGTCCCACACGATGCTTGTCTTTCGTTTCCGTGGTGACACCACCAATTGCCCGCCTGAGCTCTCTGGTGTTGCCACAGAAACAGGGGTGTGGGATGAGACTGGGGAGAGAGCCTCGGCCTGCTGCTGCTCCTCCTCAGCCCCCACATCCTGGAGGCCCACTGCCTCCTCCTCCTCCCCCCCCCTCCACTGTGCTGAGGACCTCATCTAGGTCCATCAGCGGGCTCATGGGCTCAAAGGAAAATGAAGGAGTTGGGGATACTCCTCCTCCTCTAATGGCACTGCTGCCACGTGCCTCTTGCAAACGGGCACTTTTCCCATTCCCACCCTCAAAAAGAGAACGCCGGGCACAAATTGCAGAAGAGAGTGGCTCTGCCTGCTGCTTGTCCTGCTTCTGTTTTGGAGCAGTCAGCCAAGGAGTTGCCCGTTTGAGTTTCACAGGAGGAGAGGCAGCCTGCTGGCAGCCTGAGCCTTGCTGCTTTCAGCACGCCTGCTTCCTCTTTTCATGATGACTAATAAAATATTAATACTACTAATACTATGTATAAGGTACTACTAAGAATATGTATAAGAAGAATATAATATGTTTAAATGTAGGGAAATGGGACAAGAAGAATAAAATATACTACTACTAATATGTATGAGAATATACTAATATATATATATACTACTAAGAATATCTAAAAGAATATAATAATATGTTTAAGAATATTACTAATAAATGTAGGGAAATGGGACAAGAAATGGGACAACCACTACTATAAGAAGAACAAAATATGAATACTACTAATAATATGTATGAGAATATATACTAATAGACTACTAAGACTATGTAAAAGAATATAATAATAATATGTTTAAGAATAGGGAAATGGTGTGCGTATGCTTTCCCCAAAATGCTCAATCTGTGGCTGCACAAAAGCAGCCCACTCCGTCCAAGTTACACAGAGAAGAAAAAGAGAATCAAATTTTTTTGGTATATTTTGGTATATAGAAGATAGAAGGAAACACAATCAGGATTTAAGAGAGGGGAGGGGGGAAAAGAACCAACCACTACTATAAGAAGAACAAAATATGAATACTACTAATATAATATGTATGAGAATATATACTAATAGACTATGTAAAAGAATATAATAAAATATGTTTAAGAATATAAATGTAGGGAAATGGGACAAAAAGTGTGTGTATGCTTTCAAAAGAAAGCTTTCACAAAAGCAGAACAGTCAGGCTTTAATACAGGGAAGGGGGGGGCAACCAACCCAACCAACCCAAACACACACTCCAAAATTCAAAAATAAAGTTTATATTAAATCAAAGTAAGGGGAAAACACAGGGCAAACTAAGCTATAAGTCAGAAAGAAGCAAACAAACACACACACGCACCAAACTAAACCTATCCTAATCTATCTCCAAAGTCCAAAGCAGGAGCACTAACTAAGTAAGTGTTCCCTCCACGAACGCCAACCCACAAAGAGACACAAAACAGAAAGTTCTCAGGGTGGGTCTGCCTTAGTCCCCCGTCCAACGCTGGGATTGGAGGAGGATGCTTTCTGAGGAGATCAATTCTCATCAGGATTGGGAGTTGAATGTGCCTGTCATCGGTTCCAAAAAAATAAAATAAAATAAAAAAAAACCCAAACCCCGATTTTTAACAAAATATTGCACGTGAACCACAGCACGCAGAAAGTTGAGAGTAGTCTCAAAATGACCCCCATCCACGACTCTCTGTGCACAAGAATTTTCAGAACGATAGCTTAACCCCCCCCCAGTTATCCCCGATTCTTTTCCGCAATGCAATCCTATGGGCGAAAAGCCGAAACGCCGTTTGAGCCGCGCGGTTGACCCGATTTTCAAAAAAATATAGCACGCGACACGGACAACGCAGAGAGGTGAGAGTGGTCTCAAAATGACCCCCATCCACGACTCTCTGAGCACAAGAATTTCCAGAACGATAGCTTCAAAAACAACCTTGTTATGCGCGATTATTTGCCGCAATGCAATCCTATGGCGAAATGTTTTCAAGATGGCGACCGGAGCGCTCCGCCTGAACTCGGAGCTCCGAAAAATGGTCGCTTCTCTTCGCCTTGCTTCTAGGGGGTCCACGGTCCGCTCCTACTCCGCCTCTGGGTAAGGCGGAGCAGGCCAATCCGCTACTGCTTCTACGCTCCTAATCGGAGCGGAGCACATCCCTACTCTCTACCTCTCTCTGTCTCTCATTCTCTCTCTTTCATTCTCTCTTTCTCTCTCTTTGCAATAACTTCTCACTATCAACAGGGATTCTCTAGCTTTGCCTTGTTTTGTTCTGTTTTCTTTACCAGTGGACCAGCTGCAGTCACCTGAGATACCAGAGGAAGCTTCAGGGGTGGAGAAGGGGAATCAGAAGCAATCAGCCAATTAGCTGTGGGGAGCAGAAAAAGCCCAAGAAGCAAAGAGCAATGGGATTGGCTAGGTGCAGTGGTGCACTGCACAGGTAGTGGAGGGGAAATTGAATATGCAGGTGAGAGAATAATGTGGTCCTATATTGGGAGATTTTGCAGCACTGAGCAGAGCACTGTCAGTGAATTTTCTTTCTTTAAAAAAAAATTCATTTTTATTTTTATTAACAAAACAAAACAAAAAAGTAAATAGTGAAACCAACAACAACAGAAAATATTACATATATAGGAATATCGTGGTTTTTTTTCCATCAGGTGTACCATTCATTTTTTAAAAAGGGAAGGAAATATGCATAGGTTTCAAGAAAAGCAGACCATGTGGCACTGTCAGTGATGAGAAAAATGTCTGTCCCAGTCCAAGGACTAAGAGAGCCTGCTTGGTGACTGACTGATGAGGCCTTTTTTGGTCAATATGGAGGAGAAAGGGAGGAGTTGAGTCTGGTGCACAGTGTCACTGTTGGACTGGATGCATGGGAGGGGAAGAAACTGGCATCAGTGGTGGTGACTGGGACCAAAGTGGCCCCTGCTTCAGAAATAGTGAAAATCACTGTTCTATACGCCTGTTAATTTCATCCTTAATAATGCTTTACACCAATTTACCAAAACAACCGCTAAGCAACCAGACTGCAATTTTTTACACTGACAATTTTCCAGTCCTCTGATACAGAGGCCAATCTTAAGGACATGTTAACATTTTTGTTATATGATCAGCCGTTTCACATTTTGTGCTGGCTCTCATCTCACACTATTCCCCCGCTCGTGCTCTTCGCTCCTCTGATGCCATGTTTCTCACCTGCCCAAGGGTCTCTACTTCCCTTGCTCGGCTTCGTCCATTTTCTTTTGCTACCCCTTACGCCTGGAACGCTCTTCCAGAACATTTGAGAACTACAAGTTCAATCGCAGCTTTTAAAGCTCAGCTAAAAACTTTTCTTTTTCCTAAAGCTTTTAAAACTTGATTTTGTTCTGACTTTATACTGCTAGTTTTACCCTACCCTGTGCCTGTTTGGTGCATTCTCTTCCCCTCATTGTTTTATTATGATTTTATTAGAATGTAAGCCTATGCGGCAGGGTCTTGCTATTTACTGTTTTATTCTGTACAGCACCATGTACATTGATGGTGCTATATAAATAAATAAATAAATAAATAAATAAATAAATAATAATAATGGTATTTACCATCTATATGGAACTTTTGGGAAGTCTATCTGCGGACTTGGGAAGCAGCTCCATCAGTATATCTCTTGTTTTCATTAGTCTGACAGAGCCAGTGGAAGCCTTGAAATGGTGTTTATCATGGACTGGATAAGGCTGAATGAGCCGAATAAGAATCCAGACAAGACGGACGTACTTGAATATGCCTGAGTATAATTATTCAGTATCTGTCAAATGGAGTTCACAAGACCTTCTAGATCTGGTGCTACATCTGGGTGTACAGGTGCTATCAGTAGCCAGGAAAGCAATTGAACAGTTTAGGCTGATTCACCAGTTGTGACCTTTCCTGGAGAGGAATGATACAACCACAGTGAGTCATGCCTTACTCACATCTAGAATAGACTACTGCAGTCTACTCTGCATGGGGTCGCCTTTGAAACTGCAGCTCAATCAAAATGTAGCCCCTAGAATATTGACTGATGAAAGTATAACTCCAAGTTTGCAACAACTTCAGAGGCTTCTATACAGTTTCCAGACCCAATTTACAGTATATTGGGAGAACAAAGCATGCTTGAGCTCGCTGAAATTTTCCAAACTCTTCAAAGTTCAGTTGGCCTCGCTCCCTTTTTCATTTGCAACTTGTTATTCATTCTGTTCAAACAGGAAAAGTGTGCATTTTAATGTGCATTTACCCCCCCCCCGGTGCATACTCCCTCGCATTGACTAGAGCATGAAGACACATACCTTTTGAAAAATGTGCATTTTAAGTGTGCATATTGGGGAGCGGGGAATACGCATTTTTCAAATACGAGTGGAAGCTCGAGAATGTAGGAGGTTTTTCTGGAAAATTATGCACTCGTGTTTGCATTCAGAGATGGGAATGGGGCAAGTTCTGCTGATTTGTGAACCAAAGCAAAAAAAATTCTACATCCCTAATATGGGGTACGTCTACACCATGCCCTTTTCCCAGGGTCATCCCTGTGCGTCCAAATGAGACACAGGGGACCCCGGAGGCAGGCAGGGATAACTTCTTCAGTTATCCCCATTTTTGGCACAGTCCCAGGACCATATCAAGGACCATAGCTGGTGTGGGTGCCCATCCTGGCTTCTCCCTTCCTCCCACGTGTAGCAGGGCTGGACACAGAGCTGTTCAGAAGGGCTCTGTGCCCTTCAGGGGTGGGGTGCAGCAATTTGACCATCCCAGGGATGGCGGGGGGGATTTGGGCTTCTTCTTTTTTTAACTTACTGTGTGCTGGAGCACAATTGTGCACCGTCCCCTTGGTAAGAAAAAAAAAAGGCAGCCCCAATGTCCCTCCTTACTTCTGGGATGTTGTGCTGCCATTTGGACAGTGGGGGAGGATTGCGGAAGCTGGTAAGTCTGCGTTCCTCCCCCCTCCCTCCCTCTACACTCTTAAGGTGTAGACATCCCCATGAACTGCTAGCATTTTGTTTCGTTTCCTTTAAAGACTTAAACAGTCTGGGTTTAGGATAGCAGAAGGCCACCCAATCCCATTTGAGCCTATCCATGTGTTAATATTTCCCTCGGAAGCTGTTCCATGTAATTGCGAGACCTGCTTTATGAGGGTCACACTGAGGCTACTAATCGCTTTAAAGCAAATATGCACAGAAGTCCTCTTCAGACCTTCTGCACAGGGCTTGGAAAGCTGAGGCCAACACATGAGGGAACATTGGGGGAAAAGCCAGCAAGTGCAGCCCCACAACCCCTACATGCATTGTGATGTCGTTTCAGATATAACACCCAAACAGCACTAGAGGTTCTGCTTCATGTGCTCCCATGGTGGGTGGCATTAAGGACAGGGTGTCCGCAGTTGTGGAACCCCCTCCCTACTTTGCTTTCTTCCTTCCACAATGGCTTTTAGATGGTGAGTCAAGGTGATCCCAATGCTTTTGGATTACCCTGTTTCGTTCCTTTTCTTTCTTCTGCTGTCCTGATCAACAGGGCTGGTCCTGCCATTAGCCAGAGTGAGGCAGTGGCCTCTAGCAGCAGATGTTGGGGAGGTGCAATGGCAGCCCCCTGATTGTCCCCTTCTGTTGGGAGAGTTGCGTGTTGCAAGGAAGCAACTTGCACACCCCAAGTTAGCCTGCTTTGAACTGGGGAGGTAGAGAATGCTGCCCCATTACCAGTATTAAGTCAGATTCAGCTGCCAGTCCATTTGGTTTCTGTAGTTGGAAGGGGGAATTATCTTGACTTCTCCCTCAGGCAAAAAGAATGTCTTGGGCTAGGCCTGCTGATCAATGTTGCTACTAATGAACAATTATAGTTGTGGTATGTATGTTTTTTATGGTTGGTATGTCTTTATACCATAGAAAAGTAGAGTTGGAAGGGGCCTATAAGGCCATTGAGTCCAACCCCCTGCTCAATGCAGGAATCCACCCTAAAGCATCCCTGACAGATGGCTGTCCAGCTGCCTCTTGAAGGCCTCTAGTGTGGGAGAGCCCACAACCTCCCTAGGTCATTGGGGCATGAAGCAGCTCTGTGGTGCAGATAAAATATAGACACTGTCTCTTGCCTGGGGCACATATCTCTGCAACATGCCCCTTGAAGCCCCTGCTACATGCCTCATAAGAAAATAATCTGGTAAAAATGTACCTAAGTAAACTTATCCGCTTCCTGCTCATTCATTTTGACCTTGCAGCATCCTTAAACGAAGAGGGACCTTTGAAATATGTTTCAACTGTGTTTCATTCTGTGTGACCTCTTTTTTTTAAAAAAAAGAGCTGGTTGCCTAGGAGACTCGGCCCGCCTTCTGTTCATCGCACAATGTCAGAGCTGATGGATCTATCGCCGTTAATTTGTATAATCCTTTTTTAAAGCCATCGAAGCTACTGGCCATCACCCCATATTGTAGGAGTGAATTCAATAAGTTAATAATGTATATAATTTTGTCACAGCCGTTTGTACGCTTCTTTGCTATCTCTGCTGCCTGCCCTGTAAGCCAACAGAGAAGCTTTCTCTATAAAATGTTAATTAATTTGTGGTTGTTAATGCGCACTTCGACAAATTTCCCCTCAACTTTTAACTCTCTTTTTTTAAAAGCTCTTCTTTGCCTGCTGGGCGTTAACATCCATTTTCTCGAACCTCTTGCTTCTTTTGTTGCTTCCACAGTTTTCAAACTAGAAAAGCTGTGACAGAAATGTTATGCTAGCATGCAATCCCTGTTTTACATTTTCGTGACAAGTGATAATTCAATTTCTGAGCCAACACAAAGTGTTCACATTATCAAGGGCTGTATCTTTATCTTAATGTTTTGACCATTCATGTGAATAATGTTCCAGTAAGTGAGATAGCATTGCTTGGAACTCATAATAGCACTACCGTCTTTCGTCCTTCCTTTTCCTTCTTCCTGTCTTCCAGTTAAGAGCCAAATCATTTCATTGCTTTCACGCTGCCTTTCACATGACTGTGTATTACCATTATTCATTGTTATTTGTATGCAAAATGTGTGCCATCCAAATCCTTTCCCAAGAGAGCCTGTGCAAGTCGAGTACATGGATTACTGTCATTGGATCTGGAGGAGACCTAGGCTTCAGACACCTGCTCGTACAAAGTTCAGACATTTACTAGGCTGGTGAGAGTCTCAGTGCAGTTGGGTAGCAACACGTATCAGTCATCTGCATGGATCCATACCACATTTCACTTTATTTGTAACATGTGTTACAAATTTGTATACTTTACTTTCACCTACTCCAGGTGAAAGACGGGGGAGAGCTACCCTGTTGATTTTCCTGGATCTCTCAGCGGCTTTTGATACCATTGATCATGGTATCTTACTGGACCGGCTCTGTAAGATGGGAGTAGGAGGCACTGTGTTACAGTGGTTCCACTCCTACTTGCAGGACTGATTCCAGAGAGTGGTATTGGGGGGATTCCTCTTCCACCCCATGGCAATTAAGCTGTGGGGTACCACAGGGTTCTATTCTATCCCCCATGCTGTTCAACATCTATATGAAGCCGTTGGGTGAGGTCATTACGGGTTTGGGGGTTGGGTGCCATCAGTATGTTGATGATACTCAGCTCTACTTCTCCTTGTCATCAGAGTCAACTGGGGCTGTGAAGGTGCCTGGAGGCTGTAACGGGCTGGATGAAGGCCAATAAACTGAAGTTGAATCCTGAAAAGATGGAAGCTGTGTGGAATGGTGGTTCCCAAGTCCAGGAATTGGGCAAGCGACCTGTTCTGGATGAGGTGGCGCTTCCTCTGAATGAACAGGTGCATAGCTTGGGAGTACTCCTAGATCCATCATTGTCACTGGAGGCCCAGGTGGACTCCGTGGCATGGAGTACTTGGGGTCAGCTTTGGCTGATCCACCAGCTACGGCCTTTCCTGGACAGGGACAACCTAGCCACAGGAGTGCATGCACTGGTAACTTCTTGATTAGACTACTGCAATGCACTCTACATAGGGCTGCCCTTGAAGATCTCAGAAGTTGCAGCTAGTGCAAAATGCAGCAGCTAGACTGCTGACGGGTACATCTTAAAGAGACCACATAACACCGGTCTTAAAGGAATTTCACTGGCTGCCTATATGCTTCTGGTTGAAATTCAAGGTGTTGGTAATGATGTTTAAAGCCCTAAACGGCTTGGGACCTCGATACTTGAGGGATATATGCCTCTCCTTATATATGCCTGCCGAGACTTGAGATCTGTTGGAGGAGCCCTTCTTCGCATCTCACCAGCGCAACACATTTGCTATGATGGGACATGGGAGAGGGACTTCTCTGTTGTGGGCACCCTGACTGTGGAATGCCCTCCCCTTGGAGGCTTAACTGGTGCCAACGCTGATTTCATTTCGATGCCAAGTAAAAACATGGCTTTTTAACAAAGCCTTTAATGGTTAAATTCACTAAGATGGCACATTGTTTTAATGGTTTTTTACTGATTTAAATTATATATTGTTTTAACTTGGTTCATGGTTTAATTTGTTTTTTGGCTGTGTATATTTATTGTTTTATACTGTATGCTTTTATGTGTACACTGCCCTGAGATCCTAATGATGTAGGGTGGGATACAAATGTTTTAAATAAATAAAATAAATTGTATTATAGAAGAGAGGAGCAGGTACACCTTACCTCTCTCAACAGTGCAAATAAAATCAGGTGTGATGTGGATCCACACAGAGGACTGGTGTGTGTTGCTACCCAGTTTTTTCTTGAGGAGGGGTGAGTCACATGAATTGTATCTTTATCTTCTACTTCTTTTTGACCATTCAAGTGAATAATGTTCCAGTAAAGGAGATAGCATTGCTTGGAACTCATAATGGCACTGCTATTTTTCCTTCCTTCCTCCCTTAAGTGAGCAAAGACAACCTTTACATGGACTGATGGAGGAATAACCATGCTACTTCCCTTCATCACACACATATGAATATAGGAAGAGCCCTGTGGATCAGACCAAAGCCCATTTCATCCAGCCTCCTGTTCCCCAAGAGTAGCTAACCAAATCCCTATGGGAAGCCCACAAGCAGGACTTCAGCACCCCATAAAGAATAACATTCATATCTAGCCAGTTTCTTTGCACATGTGACTTCAGACACAGAAACTGAAAAAGAACGTTCAAGAAGCAAACACTGTCAGTCTGGACAGAGCCATTTTCATAAGAAAACCTGAAACTAATGCTCAAGTTTGATTGACAGGTAACTTCATTTTTGTGAGACTTTAAGTGCATGTTTAGGATGAGATTTAATTGTAACTGTATTAGGGGGATTAAGTTAGAGAGAAATTTAGTATTTTATTCATGGCTTTTAAAAAAAACTAATGACAGGGGTAAGAAACCTTGTTGGGCCTGCAGGTCCATTTGGCAGTTGGAGAAACTGTCCAGGACACCCTCACAAAATGGGCCCGCCCAATTCTGATGAAAGCATCGGCCTGTAGCCACCTGCCATCTTTATTTCCTAAGAATGTCTCTGAGCCCACATGTGGCGCAGACGATTCTGGGGAAATGAAAATGACAGTGGCTGGAGACTAGGGGGACCCTATGAAAAGGAGGACAGGGCTCCAGTATCTTCAACAGTTGCATAAAAAAGAGAATTTCAGCAGGTGTCATGTGTATATATGGGGAACCTGGTGAAATTCCCTCTTCATCACAACGGTTAAAGCTGCCCTCTTTTAAATCTGGGCTCTCTAGTATAGCTCCTGCAGTTTTAACTGTTGTGATGAAGAGGAAATTTCACCAGGTTCTCCATATATACAAAGGGCACCTGCTGAAATTTCCTTTTCAATACAACTGTTAAAGATACAGGAGCCCTGTCCTCCTTTTCATAGGGTCACCCTAATGGAGACCCTCAATTTGCTTTGAAGTGATCCTTGCTGCCAGTAAAAAAAAAAAGTGTTATTATTTAAAACAAAATGAAAGTAAAGATGGGGAGGGTGTCATGCTTCACCTCGAAGAAGAGTCCTCTGAGGAAGAGAACCAGCTCATTGTGCCATAGCCAGAGGCACAGGGAGGGGCAGAGGCCCCAACCAACAGCATTTCAGAAGTTTCTCAACTGCGGGAGGCAGAAGAGCAGCCTGGCACATCGGGGTGAATGCCAGAGATGCCTGAGTTGCAGGAGGTGGAGCTGGATGTAATTCAGCTGGTGAAGCAGAGAAAAAGCGAAAGGCTGGAACTGTGAAGGAAGAAAAGCCAATCACAGCAGGAGAGAGCCACACATGGCCTTGATGACCCAGCTGTGCTCATTAATAGCCGGGTATAAATCAGACCAGGCCCAGGCATACCTTGCTGAAAGCAAACCTTCTGTTTCCTCAGCTTCTTGACCTGGCTGCATCACGACTCTGATTCCTAGACACTCAGCAACATTTCTGATACTGCTTTTCTGGACACTCCCTGATTGCTTCAACGCTTGGCTCCATGACCTCTTGGCAACAGACTATGGACTGACATGACTATGCTTCTGCTTTGCGATACCTTACTGGAAATTCACTGAGAGGACCTGGACTGCTTGCCCTGCCAACCTGGCTTAGGGCATGACCTACCTGTAAACAGGACAAAGGGGACCTTGGTGGATCCCAAGAAAGTTGTTCAAGGGTGCATTGGTGGCCTGCTCTTGTTCTAAGGCCTCAGGAGGGGAAATCCCACACATCCTTTAAAACTGCTCTGTTTAGCTCTCTTCATTCCAGCACCTTTCAGACATTCTTTTTCGAGTACTAAAATGGGACATTTTTAACTTACTTAGAGTGTGTGTGTGTGTGTGTGTGAAAAGAAACTGAGATATTCGCAAAGCGGAAAAAAACATAAAGACAGTGGAAATTCCCTGTGACAACTACAAATGCATGGGAATGCAGGAGGTGATGCTTCACAACCACAGCAAAGAATAGCATAGAAAATGGCAAATGTTTCACCCTGGAGCAAAGAAATGAAAATCTCAGTGTTTTCACATGACTAATCACAAAGGAAAGACCAGTAGAGCGGTTTCTACAGATGCTAGTCATATGAGGAGCTAAAAAGATGTAGCACACATAACACACTGACATTTGCCAAAAGAAAGAAAAAAGGTGTATTATTTAGGATTTCTCAGGCCATTGCTAGACAAGGACTTAGCCCGGTGTGAGGCCCGGGCTCCCTGCTGTGCATGCAGACGATGCACAGGGGATCCCGGGGTCAGGCCGGGCTAAATCCTCCCTTGACCCGGGATAACCGGATCCGCTTATGGCCCTGCGGAAGGTCTAGCTACTTCCATGGCTTTTCCCAGCTGCTCGCTTACTTGCGAGTAGCTGGGAGAAGCCATGCACTGGGCACAGCACTCCATAGGAGTGCTGTGCCCATCGGGCTGGGTGGGGGGGAATCACGGGGGGAGATGGGGGCCAGGGGGGAAAGAGCGGACCTGGCAGGAGAGATGGGGGAGGAAGAGCGGAGCCAAAGTGGGGAGATCACGGATGGGGGGGCGCGGAGGGGGCATCGGACATGGCAGGCGGGTGATCGGGTGGGCATGGCAAGTGGGCTGGCGAGTGGGCAGGGGGCATCAGACTTGGTGGACAGGGGGGAAGAAGAATGGGGCAGGGCAAGGAGATCGGGGATGGGCTAGCGAGCGGGGGCAGACATGGCGAGCGGGGATGAGCGACCGGGGGCAGACATGGTGAGCGGGGAGAGGACGGGCGAGCGAGTGGGCAGGGGGGCATCAGACATTGTGGGGGAGAAATCAGGGGGAGCGGGGAACCCTTTATTTTTTTAAAAAAAACCTTACCTTTCCATTGGTGCGCTCCTGCGCACACGGCCCTTTAATTTAAAAAAATGGAGGATGCGACGGGGCTTTCCCTTTCCCTGTCGCATGTTACGTGTAGAAAAGGGCGACAGCCCGCGCTAGCTGTAGCGCAGCCTCGCCCTGACTCCCCACCGGATTATCAGGTAGCTATAGCAAGGCTCTCAGACTATTTCTAGTACAAGCATTGCTAACTAAAAACAGAATGATACAACTAGGTGTAAGTGGCTTTGGGTATTTCATTCTTTTTACATGGCTGATTCCAAGAACTAGTTAAAGGACAGAAAGCAAAGAGTAGAGCCTCATCTACACCTAGACACCTTCTGCGATGGGGTGGGGAGGATCCTGAGTTTACTTTCTTCTGGGATTGCCAGTGCTAGGGTGACCATATGAAAAGGAGGACAGGGCTCCTGTATCTTTAACAGTTACATAGAAAAGGGAGTTTCAGCAGGTGCCATTTGTATATGTGCAGAGCCTGGTAAAATTTCCTCTTCATCACAACAGTTAAAGATACAGGAGCCCTGTCCTCCTTTCCATATGGTCACCCTAGCCAGTGTGTCATCACGGCAGTGAAGAAGGACATGACATGGTTTTTTGTTGTTGTTGGGGGTGGGGTTGTAGAGACATTCACGCAATTGCACAATTGTAGGGGCCCAATTTAGCGCCCCGGTGAGTTTTTTTTTTTAAGGGATTGGAAAAATCCAGTGCCAGAAAATGCCAATAGCCATCCCATGGATAGCAAAAATGCTGGCCCAACCCCAATGGGCACGGAGCCCCCTACACAGCTCCATCCCCATTTGAAGAGGCCTGCTGCTCACAAGGAGGAGGGAGGACTCAGGAGCCCACATCACAATCAAGGGATGACCCAATTTGATTCAAATTTGATTCTAAAGCCCTCCTTAAGAGCTATCAAAAATGGGGGGGATGCTGGCAAGGAGGGTGCATTTTCCACATTTCTTTTAAGGTGAAAATGCCAGCTGAAGAAAAGGTATGTCCCTCGAAAACATGCCCACAGAACATCGGATTGAAAACGATGGATGAAAATACATGTTGAGGGTAGTGCATTGCCCTTTCAATTTACCGGAAGTACCATACTTTCCCCATGCCAAAAAACCAGCGCTAAGAGGGGGGAGCGAAGTCAGGGCAGGACACGGACAATGTCATCTGACTCCTTTGCACGCAACCTACATTGACAGCGGGCTATAACCACCAACCAATCTAGCAATACTAGACATGGAAGGAAACAGAAATCCTTTGCTATTAGCTCCATCCTTACCAGAATTTACCAGGCTCTTCCAGGTAGTGTGTTCAAGGCCAGCATCAAGATATTGTTGTCTTCCACTTGTTCCCCACATCTTCCAGCTGAAATAGGGCTGGCGTCAAGGGTAGGTATGATTGAACACCTGCCAAGGGCCCACATCCAAGCAGGAGCCCACTGACAAGAGTCCCCTGAAGTTGCTCCTCCTCTTCACCTTTGCGACCTGCTTGCTCACATGCCTCTTGCTCTGGCCCAGACAATGGTGATGGTGAGAAGGAGGAGAAGCAGATGCCACGGCCTACTTGCTCCCTGGCTCTTTGCCTGTCAAGCAAGCAAGTAGCATCAACAACAAGAAAGTGGAGGAAGATCAAGAGCATCTGGTGGCGATGGCAGTGAGAAGGTTGACTCACTGAGGGACCCAACGGGCCCTCAAAAACTGAGAGCCGGCACTGTCAAGGCGCTCCCCTCGTTACCGGCCCATCTGAGGTATCAAAACAAAATTGAATCAAAAGCTGGCAACCCTAAAAGTGATTGCTGATTAAAAATAAAGATCCGTACCCTTAGTCATACAAACTACAACGCATCGTGTTGTGTAGGAAATGAGCTTAGGTACTTTCCTAAGGAGATGCAGGAAACTGAGAATGTCTTGACAGCAAACTCCTGAAGGCGACATGTGTTAATATATATCATACACAAAGCGATCCTGTGTCCCCCACTGCGACACCTTGTTATCAAATTCCTTTTTCAGCATATATATATATATATATATATATATATATATATATATATATCCACCGCGCTTTTCACAAAAAAGCAGCATTTGACATCCTTCTGCTGAGAAAGGACATACCTCACTGAGGAACCAGGAGGAGGAGAACAGGAGGAGAACCTTTTTGATCACTGTCAAATCGCATGTACGTTGCAGCCAAGCATAATGACACTTCTCTTTCCCCCCCCCCCTCCGCCCCCTTCATCATCAGCATTTCGCATTCCCCTCGCATTCGGGTACGTGTGAGTGCACGGTTGAGCCTGTGACAGCTGCAAGGACTCTGAAGCAGCCTAAACTGATTGAAACATCACTCTCCCTTCCGTTCATTATTCTGGCTTGTTTTGTTCAAACTGTAGCACTGCATAAAGGAATCACACGCCTGTGTGCTGGTGAAATATAAATGTTTGTCATGAACTCGCAGCGAACTAATATCTCCACAGAAACATATTACCTCTGGCTTAGGCAGCTCGAGTGGAAGCAAAGACGGGGAAATTCCTGTCAGCTGGTCCTACTTGACTTGAATTACCCAGCATTCAAATGTGTCCTTCTTTGACTTTCAGGGGTATTATATCAACTTTCTACAACCTGGTGCCCTCCAGATGTATGGGACCTCAACTCCCATCATCCCCAGCCATGCCAGGATTGATGGAAGTTGCAGTCCAAAACATCTGGAGGTAGAGTGGGTGCCTATAAATCACCAAAAAGAGCACAGGCATCACTGTTATGGAAAAATAACTGATTTCCCACTACTCCTTTCACCCATCTCTTCTCTCCCCTCCTTCTTCCAAGGTCCCTCATTTCCCTTTCCCAAAATGCCACCCTTGGGTGATTTCTAAGTGATTTACATGAGTAGAATAGACCCTCTACTCCCAGGTAGGAGAGAAAAGTCCCATTTACCTATTTGGGTAAGGTCACTTACTCAGGTGTAAAGGATGAGCCCTGGCCACTGGTTAAATCGCCAGGCACTTGACACACACACACCTCTTATTTCCTTTCCCCACAGCTCAGCGGGAAACCAGGGAGAGAAATAAGGGGTGGGAAGCTCGCCCATCGAAAGGAATGTCAGGTGCCATCTTGAGGGCTGGGGGCTTCTTCTTCACCTTCCTTTCCACATGCTCTGGCGGGAATTTGGGAAGGGACAGTGAATACTGATTGGATGGTGAAGCGGGAAAGTTTCTGCCACATAGGCAAGGTGGGACAGGAATGTCCCAGGGGACATTGCGAAGAAGGGGGGGGGACCAGGGAGGGAGTGGTGGACAGGGATTAGTTAAAGACAATGGAATACGTGGCAGGAATGTCCCAGGATTCATTACTAAGGGAATCATGTGATAATAGAGTTTTGCCAGGTCAACGGGGTCTCTCCCCATCTGGGCATGTCAGGAAATCAGGGAGGAGGATCAGCTGTGATGATTTGAGCTAGCAACCAATTATTTAGGTACAATGTTTCCCCCCTGTATAAAACGAAACATAAAACTTCTGTTCCAGGCCCTTTTTCCTCTACATTGGCAAGGGAAGGGGACCTTTGTGCAAAGAGATTTTTGGTGCCTGAGGTGGAAAATAAACTTTCTTTTTGAAACTGCATCCGGATGCCTTTTTATTTGATTTAATTGGGTTGTAATCCACAATTTTTGCAACATCACCAAAAACAGAAGACAGCAAAGATGGGTGAGTGAGGGGGCAATACCTTTCCAAGTCCTCAGATTGGATCAGGAAAAATGTGCCATGCTGCTTCTATTCTTCATTTTTTCTGTGGAAAAATCCCAATCCAATCCCAGCAGGGCCTAGGAGAGCTCACCCATCTGTGCACATATGCCATTGTTAAAGCAACAGATCTTTCTCCAACTCTCTGAATCTAAAATTAAGAGAATGGATTTTATTAGCTGAACATGTGTTTCCCCCCCCCCCGCTGCCGCCCTTTGGTACGAGCCAAGAAATGAAGGTTTTTAAAAGAGATGAGCAATTATTTCATAGATGTGCACTTTTACCAATCATTAACAGAACTTTTCATTTAAAGGAATGGTCATCTCTCTTAGAATGGGCATAATGTCTCTTTTACAGTTTTAAATAGAGAATAATTCATTAAATCACGATGAATTCACAGTTAAAGAAAGTGTTGGGAGTCAGATTTCAGGCACCCCTTGGCTCTGCAACGCAAATGGCCTGGCTGAATGCAGGGTTCCCACACACACACAAAACGAGATGAAACTTCATTATATAAGAGGTCTAAATGCTGTTCAGGGAGGGTTGGTGCACGGAAATAATAATAATAATAATAATAATAATAATAATAATAATAATTATTATTATTATTATTATTATTATTATTTCTTACCCGCCTCTCCATCCTGATCGAGACGGGGAACAACAATAAGAATAAAATACATAAAATATTGACTAAAAACATAGTATACATTGTTAAAACTTCCTTAAAAACATACTAAAAACATACTAAAACCACCCTAAAATTCCACTGGATAGGTGTGCCGGAAGAGACAACTTTATCCAACATTATCCAATGTTTTCCTCCTAACAGCCTTGTGAGGTAGGTTATCCCAGTGAGGTTGAGTGTGGATGATCAGCCCAGTATTGTCACATGGCTAAACATGTCTACAACGCTCTCAATTCCTCCAGTGTGTAACTCCTACAGTATTCTCCCATCAGCCAATCCACTGCAAAAACAGGGCAGGTCAGCAAAGACACTTGCTTAACATAACCCTTTTATTTTATTTTACGATTGATTGATTTCTATGTAACTATTAATCTATTCAATATTTGCTTAGGCTGCAATCCTACACATGTTTAGGCAGAAAAAAGAAAATGCTGGGAGTTGTAGGACTTCTTTCTATCTAAACATGCACAGAATAGTGGCCTTAATTATTTTACTTATAGACATGAAATCTTTACTCTTTAAATACAGGACGACATGAAGAAAGTAATGGAAAAACCAAAGGAGAGACAATGGAAGCAGATGGGGAAGAAGGGGTTCCTGATTGTATTATACTAGCAAATGGGGTGTGTGTGTGTGAATATCAGATGCAAAAAAAATTGTTTCTTTTAGAGTGTCGAAATTTTTAGCTAAGTCTATGCAAATACGTTCTTCACAATGCATGAAGGGTTTGGGTAGTGACCCCTTTTATAACGCTCAATTATTTTTATTGTAAACTGTTCTCTTTTATAACTTGTGTATAATGGCTAACTGCTTGTATCACAATAAACTGACCTTTGACCTTTGAATAAACTGTTAATAACCACATACATAAAAGGTGCCAACCAACCTGAGCAACTGTGGAAGAAGCTCAGGCACTGCTGTGAACAGTTTTTTTTTCCTTCTCAGGGAATCCCTTTGCTTCACAGACACATTTTCCTTTAACAATACTCTCAGAATGCTTTGAGGTATTTTGTAACAATGAATAAATATAAAAGGAAGTTGGGGTAATATTTATACCAAGGAGCACAGCTTGTGGTCTATTACAAAGAATTGGTTTTGGGTTTAAAAGGTAATTGATTGAGGGAGTTCCTTGTCTGCCATAGCGTTTATATTGTATTTTATATTATGGTTTTATACTATTGTTTTATACTTTGAATGGTTTTAATTTTTGTGAACCACCCAGAGAGCTCCGGCTATTGGGTAGTATAGAAATGCAATAAATAAAATAAATAAATTAATAGCAGCCTTTGAGTAGCACTGTGTAGGTATGGTCTGAATCATGTTTTACAGGTGTGGGGTTGGGGAGATTAGTGAGGCTAACACCAGTTAGGAATATTGCCTTATTTTTTGGCCACACTTGTGGAGTAGCTTTATTGTTTTTTTATTCCTGCAAATAGTGTCTACTATGCTTGACCTGAGATCATCAAGCATGGTGGAACTCTGTAGAAGCCCACACAGCATGCCTCCTTTTGTAATTATCATTCTAATTGCAGTGTATGTCCTAAAAATAAAGCTTTTTTCCTATTGCTCCTGGTGATGGAAGTAAAAACAGAGATAGTAATCACATCCGAAAAGCCAGCCAGAATAGAACGCTGATCTTTAAATGCAGCTAACCACTTCTCTCAAAATGTTCCATGCCCTTCTCACCCAACCCTCAACCAATCAATTTCATTTATCTAAAACAGTGACCCTGTTCAGATGACATGCTAAGCCATGGTGGTTAAGCATTTTGAGCTAAGCATTATGGCTTAGCGTGTCATGTGAACCATAATTTAGCACGTCGGGTGAACTATTCCTAACCATGGTGGCTATATAACTATGGTTTAAACACACGTCATTCACTGCAAAAGGGTTAGTGGCCTAACCATGGTTTAGCATGTTGTCTGAACTTGGGTGACCCTATGAAAAGGAGGACAGGGCTCCTGTATCTTTAACAGTACTGTAGAAAAAGGAATTTCAGCTGGTGTCATTTGTATGTGTGCAGCACCTGGTGAATTTCCCTCTATATCACAACAGTTAAAGCTGCAGGAGCCCTGCCCTATGACTAGATACAGAAGAGGTCAGGGCTCCTGCCGCTTTAACTGTTGTGATGAAGAAGGAATTTCACCAGCTGCTGCATGCATACAAACGACACCTGCTGAAATTCTTTTTTCTATTCAACTGTTAAAGATTCAAGAGCCCTGTCCTCCTTTTCATATGGTTAACCTAGACTGAACACGCCAAGTAACTTACATCCAAATAAAGAACGTTGTCTCCCCTAAACAGTGTGCTATGAGAAAATAATTCATTATATAGCTAAAGGCTCTGATGAGCACGAAATACCCACAAAGGAGTGTACCTGCTGCATCTGACCTCCTTCCACTCAGCCTCTGCAATGGGTGGGCCTTTCTCTTGTATCTCTGGGTTGTGTGGGAATAAATCGTTCATTCACCCTTAAATTTTAGGGATGTACTTATTTTGCTAACTCGGGTCCATTTGTATTTTGTAGGTTGTCATTCTGTTCTCTGCTAAGCAGTTGATGGGATCAGATTTGTTTATAGGGATGTACTAGAACTTCGTTCCACTTGTGCAGGTGTACATCAGTGCACAATCTGTCTGACTCGGGGAAAAACTTGTCCATTGTGGTGGTGGCAGAAAGCAGTGATTTTACTTGAAAACAAGTCATTTGGGGAGTGTTAGGAGGACAGGGGTGCAGCCCATGGTGGAAAGGTGCCCCCCCCCCCAGTCCCCAGACCTTTCCCCCTCTATTATAAGCCTTTCTCTAAAGGTCATTGTTCTGCGGTGGTAAAGGCAGTGGTATAGTGGTAAACGTTGAAGTTCAAAGTGGCAGCTCCCATAGCCATGCACACAAAGAGAATCCATAGTCACACCCCCAGGGTGTGGGTGGGTATATGTGTGTGCGCTGCTGCTTTTGTATTATTTATTCTAGCACTCTGGTTAAAATCCTCATCATGAAACACAGACATCCAAAACAAATATGGAAAGCACTAATAAAAGCTCACAATTAATTTTACAGAGCATGACTGCAAACCTTTGCATAGTTACTGAGGAGAAATCTCCATGAAATTCAAGGGTGTGTGTGTGTTTCTTGCTTCTGACGGAACAGGTTCAACTTGCGACATGCATTACGCTTAACAAAAGATCTGCAGCTCGCTGATGTGCAACGTTTAACTTTGAGTTTGAAACGCAAACAAACTTGCAAAAGAAGAGTTATCATTGATACTGTAGGAGTGAAAAGGGCCCTCATTCAAAGAAAAAGACAGTCACATTGAGCTATTTTCCTCGTTTATTTATTTATTTATTTATTTATTTATTTATTTATTTATTTTACTGCATTTATATACTGCCCCATAGCCAAAGCTCTCTGGGCGGTTATACTTGGCTATTTTCCTCATCCTCTTTTCCTCTGAGCTAATCTGTCACAAGCCACAGGAAAATTTGAAGGAAAAAACCTTGCTAAATACCATCCACTTGCCAGAGCAAGATGCCATCCTGCCCAGGAAGACCTCCGACAATGCTCACAAACCTCTCCCCTCCTTGGACCATTCAATTTTATTTTTTAAAAATAAATAAATAAGCAAAACCCATCTGAAAATGTCAGGGCAATCTTCTTTCTCTCCCTTTCAAGCCTTGCTTTTTCTCTCCCTCTATCCTTTGCCTTGCTTTTTTCCCTTCCCTCCCAGGCCTGCCTCCTGACTCACTATTTCCACTCCTCTGTAGCTCGCTGTTTCTCCCGCTCCTAGCCTCTAGCCTGCTGTTAGCTTCATCCCATGTACCTGTTTCCCTTGAATTATCCCCTACAGTGCTAAGGTGGTGTCGTTGTTTTGTTGTTGTCGTCGTTGCTAAATCACACCTCAGGTGGCAGCGCTCCTAAGATCCTTTGCAAAGGGTTTAAAGGGGGGAAATGTAAAAAATATATTTTAAAAAATCAATGGATGACCCATTCCGATTCAAATTTGGTATGCTTAAAGCTCTCCTTAATATCGATTACTGTGCCAATTTTGATGTCTTTCTCTTTAAAGATTATGCAGATATAAGCATTTGTTTAATTTTTCTTTAAACATGTCAAATCCTGCTCCTGCGCCCCCCAGTGGCCGCTAGGAAAACAACAAATGATTTGCTCGAAAACTACTGGCAAAATAGCTTGATTCTTTTCCCTTTATAGCACAATTAAAGCAGGATGCATGGGAGTAGTTCACAGTCAAAGCAGATTATAAACTGGAAAACGTCAGAGTACTTCACAATAAAAGCAGATTATAAACTGGAAACCTTCAGAGTCCTTTGCACGCAATTCGCAGTGATTGCACAGTATAACGCTGGTTGATGAAGCTCTGTTTCTCTACCACTTTGCCTTGCTCTTTCTCCCCCTCACAGCCTCTAGCTTTGCTCTTTCTCTCCCCTCTACCCCTTTGCTTTATTTTCCTCTCCCTCCCAGCCATTATGTGACTAGACACATCCCCCATGGGAGCCATTTTGTGGTGGTGCCCATAGTAGTTCCTCAAAGTCCCAACTGTGCCCACAGATCCAAAACAGTTGGGGACACCTGTGCCAGAGCAAGGAGAGTCTTTCAGTTACCCTGCCAACCCTTACACCTGCTCTAAAAATGTCCCAGCACTGCACTCCCCTGTGCCCCCCCTACACACACACATTACACCTCTGGGTATGGGATCACTCTATGCTGAAACTGCTCTCAAACCACAAAGGGTAAGTATGAATCACCCCTAAGTTAGTAGTCTCTATTGGCTACAGTGTAAAAATGCATTGTACAGTGCAAGCAACAGTTCAGAACAATGGCTCTGAAAAGGCATGCCTCCTCTGCACTGGACCAAAATCAGAACCAGACCTGGGTTGGACCTGCTCTGAGGTGGATCTGATCTCAGCTCCTTTCTATGTCTGACTTGTATCTGACCTACCATCACCTGTAATGTACATATATTTTATTTATTTATTACATTTATATCCCACTTTTCCTCCAAAGAGCTCAAGGCAATGTATATGGTCTACACACGCACACACACACACACACACACACACAGAGAGAGAGAGAGAGAGAGAGAGAGAGAGAGAGAGAGAGAGAGAGAGAGATTTTGTCTTTATGACAACCTTGCAAGGCTGAGAGTTGGTGAGTGGCTAAAGGCCACCTGGTGAGCCTCATAGCCAAGTGGGAATTTGAACCTGGATCTCCTAAGTCCCAGTCCATCTTCCTAACTACTACACCACACTGACAGGGATTTTATTAGTTAATAATGGCCTCAGCTAGACCTAAGGTTTATCCCAGGATCATCCTGAGGTCATCCCTCTTCATGTAAATGACACACAGGGGATCCCGGGAGCAGGCAGGGATGACCCCGGGATAAACCTTAGGTCTAGCTAAGGCCATAAATAGCAAGTTCCTCAGATTATTTTCAGAGGTGATATGAAATGACATGACCTTCTTGGAGAGATAGATGATCATGCACCCAAAAAATTAACCACCACCTCCCCTAAAAAAAATCTTATATGCAGTATGGTAAGAGAGGAGTTCAGTAGGCAAAGTGTTAAATGTTTTGACAGTGAGCATTTTGAATTTTAAACTTTTCTATTGTAAACCACTTTGCAGTGTCTTTTTAAATATAATCAGGTGGTCTATATTACAGGAATCACTGTAGTGATTCCTGTTGTTAAGGCCGATGAGTAAGTTGAGCATTCCACCATTATATTTATTTAGCGGGGGGGGGGGAGGGGAACCTAGGACCCTAAAATGAAAAATATTTCAGGAATCTTTCTGAAACGCGGGTACTGCCAGAAAGAAATGCTGGCTTTACATTCCCTGCGCGTTTCAGGGAGATTCCTGAAATATTGAGGTCTGGGTGGGAGTTTAAAGGAGAAAAAGGGAGAGAAACTCTGTCCGTCACAATCTGCTTTGTTTTTCTCGGGGGGGTGGCGACTTTTTTTTTGCGCACTCGTAGCGCAAAAGGGGAAGCCTCCCGGTGGAATCCAAAAACAGGATTAAATTCCCCTATCCATCCGATTGATGGAATGGCCTTTCTTTTTTCAAAAGACCGTTCCATCAATTTTTAATTAATTTTTAAAATCCCCATGTTTCTCAATGGGGAATCTGATAAGCTCACGCATGCGCGTGAGCATCAGAATCCCCAGAGGGAAACGGAGAGCAGGGAGAGCGCGACGGGCCAGGTAAGTGGGGTTAGGGGAGCTTGCCTGGAGCCGCTGCTGCATTCGTGCAGCGGCGGGCCCAGGCGTAGCGGGGGGGGGGGAAATCGGGGGGGGAGAAGTCGCCCCCCACCCCCCGGTTTCACCTTGTCCGTCGGCTGCAGCCCGGGGTTTCAATTGAGCGCCCGGCTGCACCCGAAAGCAAGCCGGGCGCTCACTTGAAACCCCGGGCTGCAGTCGACTTGGGCGGAGGGGGGGGAGGAGAGGGGCCCCCGCGTCGCTGGGGTGGGGGTGCGGGGGGACCTTCCCTAGCCTCGCCGCAGCTCGAACTGCGGCGGCGAGGGCAGGGAAGAGCCGCGCCGCTGGTGTGTGTGTGTGTGTGTGTGAGAGAGAGAGAGAGAGAGAGATTGATTCCCTGGTCTCCGCTGCTGCCAACCGCGGCAGCGGCCGGAGGCTAGGGAGTCAATCACTCACTCACTCACTCACTCACACACACACGCAGCCGACTTGGGCGGGGGAGAGGGGGAAGAAGAGGAAGGACTTCCCTTACCTTCCTCTTGCTGCTCTGGTGGGGAAATGGGCTTCCCCGACGGAAACGGAAGTGACGGCACTTCTGTTTCCGGCAGGGAAGCCCATTTCCCCACCAGAGCAGCAAGAGGAAGGTAAGGGAAGTCCTTCCTCTCCCACGGCGCGCGCGCGCGCGCGCGCGCGTGTGTGTGTGTGTGGGGGGGTGTGTGTGGGGGAGTGTTGGGGGTGTTGTGTGTGTGTGGGTGGGTGTGTGGGGTGTGTGTGGGGGGTGGAGTGTGTGTGTGGGGTGTGTGTGGGGTGTGTGGGGGGGGTGGGGAGGTGTGTGGGGGTGTGTGTGTGGGTGGAGGTGTGTGTGGGGTGGGGTGGGGTGTGGGGGGGTGGATGTGTGGGTGTGTGTGGGGGATGTGGGGGGGTGGTGTGTGTGGTGTGTGTGGGTGGAGGTGTGTGTGTGGGTGGGTGGTGCGTGTGTGTGTGGAGTGTGTGTGTGGGTGTGGGGTGTGTGGGGGTGGGGTGTGTGGGTGGGGTGTGGGGGTGGGGTGTGTGGGTGGGTGTGGGTGGGGTGGGTGTGGGTGTGTGGGGTGTGGGTGTGTGTGTGGGGTGGGGTGGGGTGTGGGGGGGTGGATGTGTGGGTGTGGGTGGGGGATGTGGGGGGGTGGGGTGTGTGGTGTGTGTGGGTGGAGGTGTGTGGGTGGGTGGGTGAGGTGTGTGTGTGTGTGGAGTGTGTGTGTGGGTGGGGGGTGTGGGTGGGTGGTGTGTGTGTGTGGGGTGTGTGTGTGGGTGGGGTGTGTGTGTGTGGGTGTGGGTGGGGTGTGGGTGTGGGGTGTGTGGGGTGTGGGTGTGTGTGGGTGTGTGGGATGTGGGTGTGTGTGTGTGGGGGGGGGTGTGTGTGGGGTGGGGTGGGGTGTGGGGGGGTGGATGTGTGGGTGTGGGTGGGGGATGTGGGGGGTGTGTGTGTGGTGTGTGTGGGTGGAGGTGTGTGTGTGGGTGTGTGGGGTGTGGGTGTGTGTGGAGTGTGTGTGTGGGTGGGGGGTGTGGAGAACCTGGTGAAATCCCCTCTTCGTCACAACAGTTAAAGCTGCAGGAACCCTGCCATCTTGACCAGATACAAAAGAGGCAAGGCTCCTGCGACTTTAAATGTTGTGTTGAAGAGAGAATTTCACCAGGTGCTACATGCATACAAATGACACCTGCTGAAATTCCCTTTTCTATGCAACTATTAAGCAAACAGGAGCCCTGTACTCTTTTGCATATGGCCTCCCTAGCCACATGAAAAGGAAGAAAGGGCTCCTGCATTTTTAACAGTTGCCTAGAAAAGGGGATTTCAGCAGGTGTCATTTGTATATATGGAGAACCTGGTGAAATTCCCTCTTCGTCACAACAGTTAAAGCTGCAGGAACCCTGCCATCTTGACCAGATACAAAAGAGGCAAGGCTCCTGTGACTTTAAACATTGTGATGAAGAGAGAATTTCACCAGGTGCTACATGCATACAAATGACACCTGCTGAAATTCCCTTTTCTAGGCAATGCACTCTGCCCATGTTCATAGAATCGTAGAATAGCAGAGTTGAAAAGGGGGCCTATGAGGGCATCTAGTCCAACCCCCTTCTTAATGCAGGAATTTAGCTGGCAGTTAGGGAGAACTTCCTCCCTCCAGTTATCGTTGCATGTTTGGCTCACATCAGCCACAGGCAATGCACTCTGCCCATGTTCATAGAATCGTAGAATAGCAGAGTTGAAAAGGGGGCCTATGAGGGCATCTAGTCCATCCCACTTCTTAATGCAGGAATTTAGCTGGCAGTTAGGGAGAACTTCCTCCCTCCAGTTATCGTTGCATGTTTGGCTCACATCAGCCACAGGCAATGCACTCTGCTCATGTTCATAGAATCATAGAATAGCAGAGTTGAAAAGGGGGCCTATGAGGGCATCTAGTCCAACCCCCTTCTTAATGCAGGAATTTAGCTGGCAGTTAGGGAGAACTTCCTCCCTCCAGTTATCGTTGCATGTTTGGCTCACATCAGCCACAGGCAATGCACTCTGCCCATGTTCATAGAATCGTAGAATAGCAGAGTTGAAAAGGGGGCCTATGAGGGCATCTAGTCCATCCCACTTCTTAATGCAGGAATTTAGCTGGCAGTTAGGGAGAACTTCCTCCCTCCAGTTATCGTTGCATGTTTGGCTCATATCAGCCACAGGCAATGCACTCTGCCCATGTTCATAGAATCGTAGAATAGCAGAGTTGAAAAGGGGGCCTATGAGGGCATCTAGTCCATCCCACTTCTTAATGCAGGAATTTAGCTGGCAGTTTGGTAGAACTTCCTCCCTCCAGTTATCGTTGCATGTTTGGCTCACATCAGCCACAGGCAATGCACTCTGCCCATGTTCATAGAATCGTAGAATAGCAGAGTTGAAAAGGGGGCCTATGAGGGCATCTAGTCCATCCCACTTCTTAATGCAGGAATTTAGCTGGCAGTTAGGGAGAACTTCCTCCCTCCAGTTATCGTTGCATGTTTGGCTCACATCAGCCACAGGCAATGCACTCTGCCCATGTTCATAGAATCGTAGAATAGCAGAGTTGAAAAGGGGGCCTATGAGGGCATCTAGTCCATCCCACTTCTTAATGCAGGAATTTAGCTGGCAGTTAGGGAGAACTTCCTCCCTCCAGTTATCGTTGCATGTTTGGCTCATATCAGCCACAGGCAATGCACTCTGCCCATGTTCATAGAATCGTAGAATAGCAGAGTTGAAAAGGGGGCCTATGAGGGCATCTAGTCCATCCCACTTCTTAATGCAGGAATTTAGCTGGCAGTTAGGGAGAACTTCCTCCCTCCAGTTATCGTTGCATGTTTGGCTCACATCAGCCACAGGCAATGCACTCTGCCCATGTTCATAGAATCGTAGAATAGCAGAGTTGAAAAGGGGGCCTATGAGGGCATCTAGTCCATCCCACTTCTTAATGCAGGAATTTAGCTGGCAGTTAGGGAGAACTTCCTCCCTCCAGTTATCGTTGCATGTTTGGCTCACATCAGCCACAGGCAATGCACTCTGCCCATGTTCATAGAATCGTAGAATAGCAGAGTTGAAAAGGGGGCCTATGAGGGCATCTAGTCCATCCCACTTCTTAATGCAGGAATTTAGCTGGCAGTTAGGGAGAACTTCCTCCCTCCAGTTATCGTTGCATGTTTGGCTCACATCAGCCACAGGCAATGCACTCTGCCCATGTTCATAGAATCGTAGAATAGCAGAGTTGAAAAGGGGGCCTATGAGGGCATCTAGTCCATCCCACTTCTTAATGCAGGAATTTAGCTGGCAGTTAGGGAGAACTTCCTCCCTCCAGTTATCGTTGCATGTTTGGCTCACATCAGCCACAGGCAATGCACTCTGCCCATGTTCATAGAATCGTAGAATAGCAGAGTTGAAAAGGGTGCCTATGAGGGCATCTAGTCCATCCCACTTCTTAATGCAGGAATTTAGCTGGCAGTTAGGGAGAACTTCCTCCCTCCAGTTATCGTTGCATGTTTGGCTCACATCAGCCACAGGCAATGCACTCTGCCCATGTTCATAGAATCGTAGAATAGCAGAGTTGAAAAGGGGGCCTATGAGGGCATCTAGTCCATCCCACTTCTTAATGCAGGAATTTAGCTGGCAGTTAGGGAGAACTTCCTCCCTCCAGTTATCGTTGCATGTTTGGCTCACATCAGCCACAGGCAATGCACTCTGCTCATGTTCATAGAATCGTAGAATAGCAGAGTTGAAAAGGGGGCCTATGAGGGCATCTAGTCCAACCCCCTTCTTAATGCAGGAATTTAGCTGGCAGTTAGGGAGAACTTCCTCCCTCCAGTTATCGTTGCATGTTTGGCTCACATCAGCCACAGGCAATGCACTCTGCCCATGTTCATAGAATCGTAGAATAGCAGAGTTGAAAAGGGGGCCTATGAGGGCATCTAGTCCATCCCACTTCTTAATGCAGGAATTTAGCTGGCAGTTAGGGAGAACTTCCTCCCTCCAGTTATCGTTGCATGTTTGGCTCACATCAGCCACAGGCAATGCACTCTGCTCATGTTCATAGAATCATAGAATAGCAGAGTTGAAAAGGGGGCCTATGAGGGCATCTAGTCCAACCCCCTTCTTAATGCAGGAATTTAGCTGGCAGTTAGGGAGAACTTCCTCCCTCCAGTTATCGTTGCATGTTTGGCTCACATCAGCCACAGGCAATGCACTCTGCCCATGTTCATAGAATCGTAGAATAGCAGAGTTGAAAAGGGGGCCTATGAGGGCATCTAGTCCATCCCACTTCTTAATGCAGGAATTTAGCTGGCAGTTAGGGAGAACTTCCTCCCTCCAGTTATCGTTGCATGTTTGGCTCATATCAGCCACAGGCAATGCACTCTGCCCATGTTCATAGAATCGT
The DNA here is from genome assembly GCF_023053635.1 of Elgaria multicarinata webbii. Taxonomy (NCBI): domain Eukaryota; kingdom Metazoa; phylum Chordata; class Lepidosauria; order Squamata; family Anguidae; genus Elgaria; species Elgaria multicarinata. Next base: position 104,370,873 of record NC_086178.1, on the reverse strand, counting down.
AGAATAGCAGAGTTGAAAAGGGGGCCTATGAGGGCATCTAGTCCATCCCACTTCTTAATGCAGGAATTTAGCTGGCAGTTTGGTAGAACTTCCTCCCTCCAGTTATCGTTGCATGTTTGGCTCACATCAGCCACAGGCAATGCACTCTGCCCATGTTCATAGAATCGTAGAATAGCAGAGTTGAAAAGGGGGCCTATGAGGGCATCTAGTCCATCCCACTTCTTAATGCAGGAATTTAGCTGGCAGTTAGGGAGAACTTCCTCCCTCCAGTTATCGTTGCATGTTTGGCTCACATCAGCCACAGGCAATGCACTCTGCCCATGTTCATAGAATCGTAGAATAGCAGAGTTGAAAAGGGGGCCTATGAGGGCATCTAGTCCATCCCACTTCTTAATGCAGGAATTTAGCTGGCAGTTAGGGAGAACTTCCTCCCTCCAGTTATCGTTGCATGTTTGGCTCATATCAGCCACAGGCAATGCACTCTGCCCATGTTCATAGAATCGTAGAATAGCAGAGTTGAAAAGGGGGCCTATGAGGGCATCTAGTCCATCCCACTTCTTAATGCAGGAATTTAGCTGGCAGTTAGGGAGAACTTCCTCCCTCCAGTTATCGTTGCATGTTTGGCTCACATCAGCCACAGGCAATGCACTCTGCCCATGTTCATAGAATCGTAGAATAGCAGAGTTGAAAAGGGGGCCTATGAGGGCATCTAGTCCATCCCACTTCTTAATGCAGGAATTTAGCTGGCAGTTAGGGAGAACTTCCTCCCTCCAGTTATCGTTGCATGTTTGGCTCACATCAGCCACAGGCAATGCACTCTGCCCATGTTCATAGAATCGTAGAATAGCAGAGTTGAAAAGGGGGCCTATGAGGGCATCTAGTCCATCCCACTTCTTAATGCAGGAATTTAGCTGGCAGTTAGGGAGAACTTCCTCCCTCCAGTTATCGTTGCATGTTTGGCTCACATCAGCCACAGGCAATGCACTCTGCCCATGTTCATAGAATCGTAGAATAGCAGAGTTGAAAAGGGGGCCTATGAGGGCATCTAGTCCATCCCACTTCTTAATGCAGGAATTTAGCTGGCAGTTAGGGAGAACTTCCTCCCTCCAGTTATCGTTGCATGTTTGGCTCACATCAGCCACAGGCAATGCACTCTGCCCATGTTCATAGAATCGTAGAATAGCAGAGTTGAAAAGGGTGCCTATGAGGGCATCTAGTCCATCCCACTTCTTAATGCAGGAATTTAGCTGGCAGTTAGGGAGAACTTCCTCCCTCCAGTTATCGTTGCATGTTTGGCTCACATCAGCCACAGGCAATGCACTCTGCCCATGTTCATAGAATCGTAGAATAGCAGAGTTGAAAAGGGGGCCTATGAGGGCATCTAGTCCATCCCACTTCTTAATGCAGGAATTTAGCTGGCAGTTAGGGAGAACTTCCTCCCTCCAGTTATCGTTGCATGTTTGGCTCACATCAGCCACAGGCAATGCACTCTGCTCATGTTCATAGAATCGTAGAATAGCAGAGTTGAAAAGGGGGCCTATGAGGGCATCTAGTCCAACCCCCTTCTTAATGCAGGAATTTAGCTGGCAGTTAGGGAGAACTTCCTCCCTCCAGTTATCGTTGCATGTTTGGCTCACATCAGCCACAGGCAATGCACTCTGCCCATGTTCATAGAATCGTAGAATAGCAGAGTTGAAAAGGGGGCCTATGAGGGCATCTAGTCCATCCCACTTCTTAATGCAGGAATTTAGCTGGCAGTTAGGGAGAACTTCCTCCCTCCAGTTATCGTTGCATGTTTGGCTCACATCAGCCACAGGCAATGCACTCTGCTCATGTTCATAGAATCATAGAATAGCAGAGTTGAAAAGGGGGCCTATGAGGGCATCTAGTCCAACCCCCTTCTTAATGCAGGAATTTAGCTGGCAGTTAGGGAGAACTTCCTCCCTCCAGTTATCGTTGCATGTTTGGCTCACATCAGCCACAGGCAATGCACTCTGCCCATGTTCATAGAATCGTAGAATAGCAGAGTTGAAAAGGGGGCCTATGAGGGCATCTAGTCCATCCCACTTCTTAATGCAGGAATTTAGCTGGCAGTTAGGGAGAACTTCCTCCCTCCAGTTATCGTTGCATGTTTGGCTCATATCAGCCACAGGCAATGCACTCTGCCCATGTTCATAGAATCGTAGAATAGCAGAGTTGAAAAGGGGGCCTATGAGGGCATCTAGTCCATCCCACTTCTTAATGCAGGAATTTAGCTGGCAGTTTGGTAGAACTTCCTCCCTCCAGTTATCGTTGCATGTTTGGCTCACATCAGCCACAGGCAATGCACTCTGCCCATGTTCATAGAATCGTAGAATAGCAGAGTTGAAAAGGGGGCCTATGAGGGCATCTAGTCCATCCCACTTCTTAATGCAGGAATTTAGCTGGCAGTTAGGGAGAACTTCCTCCCTCCAGTTATCGTTGCATGTTTGGCTCACATCAGCCACAGGCAATGCACTCTGCCCATGTTCATAGAATCGTAGAATAGCAGAGTTGAAAAGGGGGCCTATGAGGGCATCTAGTCCATCCCACTTCTTAATGCAGGAATTTAGCTGGCAGTTAGGGAGAACTTCCTCCCTCCAGTTATCGTTGCATGTTTGGCTCACATCAGCCACAGGCAATGCACTCTGCCCATGTTCATAGAATCGTAGAATAGCAGAGTTGAAAAGGGGGCCTATGAGGGCATCTAGTCCATCCCACTTCTTAATGCAGGAATTTAGCTGGCAGTTAGGGAGAACTTCCTCCCTCCAGTTATCGTTGCATGTTTGGCTCACATCAGCCACAGGCAATGCACTCTGCCCATGTTCATAGAATCGTAGAATAGCAGAGTTGAAAAGGGGGCCTATGAGGGCATCTAGTCCATCCCACTTCTTAATGCAGGAATTTAGCTGGCAGTTAGGGAGAACTTCCTCCCTCCAGTTATCGTTGCATGTTTGGCTCACATCAGCCACAGGCAATGCACTCTGCCCATGTTCATAGAATCGTAGAATAGCAGAGTTGAAAAGGGGGCCTATGAGGGCATCTAGTCCATCCCACTTCTTAATGCAGGAATTTAGCTGGCAGTTAGGGAGAACTTCCTCCCTCCAGTTATCGTTGCATGTTTGGCTCACATCAGCCACAGGCAATGCACTCTGCCCATGTTCATAGAATCGTAGAATAGCAGAGTTGAAAAGGGGGCCTATGAGGGCATCTAGTCCATCCCACTTCTTAATGCAGGAATTTAGCTGGCAGTTAGGGAGAACTTCCTCCCTCCAGTTATCGTTGCATGTTTGGCTCACATCAGCCACAGGCAATGCACTCTGCCCATGTTCATAGAATCGTAGAATAGCAGAGTTGAAAAGGGGGCCTATGAGGGCATCTAGTCCATCCCACTTCTTAATGCAGGAATTTAGCTGGCAGTTAGGGAGAACTTCCTCCCTCCAGTTATCGTTGCATGTTTGGCTCACATCAGCCACAGGCAATGCACTCTGCTCATGTTCATAGAATCGTAGAATAGCAGAGTTGAAAAGGGGGCCTATGAGGGCATCTAGTCCAACCCCCTTCTTAATGCAGGAATTTAGCTGGCAGTTAGGGAGAACTTCCTCCCTCCAGTTATCGTTGCATGTTTGGCTCACATCAGCCACAGGCAATGCACTCTGCCCATGTTCATAGAATCGTAGAATAGCAGAGTTGAAAAGGGGGCCTATGAGGGCATCTAGTCCATCCCACTTCTTAATGCAGGAATTTAGCTGGCAGTTAGGGAGAACTTCCTCCCTCCAGTTATCGTTGCATGTTTGGCTCACATCAGCCACAGGCAATGCACTCTGCTCATGTTCATAGAATCATAGAATAGCAGAGTTGAAAAGGGGGCCTATGAGGGCATCTAGTCCAACCCCCTTCTTAATGCAGGAATTTAGCTGGCAGTTAGGGAGAACTTCCTCCCTCCAGTTATCGTTGCATGTTTGGCTCACATCAGCCACAGGCAATGCACTCTGCCCATGTTCATAGAATCGTAGAATAGCAGAGTTGAAAAGGGGGCCTATGAGGGCATCTAGTCCATCCCACTTCTTAATGCAGGAATTTAGCTGGCAGTTAGGGAGAACTTCCTCCCTCCAGTTATCGTTGCATGTTTGGCTCATATCAGCCACAGGCAATGCACTCTGCCCATGTTCATAGAATCGTAGAATAGCAGAGTTGAAAAGGGGTTTATGAGGGCATCTAGTCCATCCCACTTCTTAATGCAGGAATTTAGCTGGCAGTTTGGTAGAACTTCCTCCCTCCAGTTATCATTGCATGTTTGGCTCACATCAGCCACAGGCAATGCACTCTGCCCATGTTCATAGAATCGTAGAATAGCAGAGTTGAAAAGGGGGCCTATGAGGGCATCTAGTCCATCCCACTTCTTAATGCAGGAATTTAGCTGGCAGTTAGGGAGAACTTCCTCCCTCCAGTTATCGTTGCATGTTTGGCTCACATCAGCCACAGGCAATGCACTCTGCCCATGTTCATAGAATCGTAGAATAGCAGAGTTGAAAAGGGGGCCTATGAGGGCATCTAGTCCATCCCACTTCTTAATGCAGGAATTTAGCTGGCAGTTAGGGAGAACTTCCTCCCTCCAGTTATCGTTGCATGTTTGGCTCACATCAGCCACAGGCAATGCACTCTGCCCATGTTCATAGAATCGTAGAATAGCAGAGTTGAAAAGGGGGCCTATGAGGGCATCTAGTCCATCCCACTTCTTAATGCAGGAATTTAGCTGGCAGTTAGGGAGAACTTCCTCCCTCCAGTTATCGTTGCATGTTTGGCTCACATCAGCCACAGGCAATGCACTCTGCCCATGTTCATAGAATCGTAGAATAGCAGAGTTGAAAAGGGGGCCTATGAGGGCATCTAGTCCATCCCACTTCTTAATGCAGGAATTTAGCTGGCAGTTAGGGAGAACTTCCTCCCTCCAGTTATCGTTGCATGTTTGGCTCACATCAGCCACAGGCAATGCACTCTGCCCATGTTCATAGAATCGTAGAATAGCAGAGTTGAAAAGGGGGCCTATGAGGGCATCTAGTCCATCCCACTTCTTAATGCAGGAATTTAGCTGGCAGTTAGGGAGAACTTCCTCCCTCCAGTTATCGTTGCATGTTTGGCTCACATCAGCCACAGGCAATGCACTCTGCTCATGTTCATAGAATCGTAGAATAGCAGAGTTGAAAAGGGGGCCTATGAGGGCATCTAGTCCAACCCCCTTCTTAATGCAGGAATTTAGCTGGCAGTTAGGGAGAACTTCCTCCCTCCAGTTATCGTTGCATGTTTGGCTCACATCAGCCACAGGCAATGCACTCTGCCCATGTTCATAGAATCGTAGAATAGCAGAGTTGAAAAGGGGGCCTATGAGGGCATCTAGTCCATCCCACTTCTTAATGCAGGAATCCACCTGGGATTCATCACAACATTTAAAGTCACAGGAGCCTTGCCTCTTTTGTGTCTGGTCAAGAGGGCAGGGCTCCTGCAGCTTTAAATGTTGTGATGAAGAGAGAATTTCACCAGGAGGTGCATGCATACAAATGACACCTGCTGAAATTCCCTTTTCTATGCAACTGTAAAAGAGGCAGGAGCCTTGTACTCCTTTGCATATGGTCACAAGGTGGGGCTGGTGACTCCGATGTCAGTGGGTCTATGAATCCGTGGTATATGCATAGGATTGTAGGATTTTATGTCTAACCTTGCATAGGATTGTAGGATTTATGTACCCACAGATTCATAGCCCCACCGACATTGGAGTCACCAGCCCCCTGCCCCTGTGACCATATGAAAAGGAGCACAGGGCTCCTGTATCTTTAACAGTTGCATAGAAAAGGGAATTTCAGCAGAGGGGAACCTGGTGAAGTTCCCTCTTCATCACACCAGTTAAAGGTGCAGGAGAAAAATATATTTTTTACTTAATTAACATTAAAGAATGCACAATGGTTGTGCATTCTTTAATGTTAATTAAGTAAAAAATATAAATTTTTTACAGTTATATTTATAAATATAAATTTCAGCAGATATCATTTGTATATATGGAGAACCTGGTGAAATTTCCTCTTCATCACAACAGTGAAAGCTGCAGGAGCCTTGCCCTCTTTTAAATGGAGTCACTCTAGTACAGCTCCTGCAGATTTCACTGCTGTGATGAAGAGGGAATTTCACCAGGTGCTGCATGAATACAAGTGACACCTGCTGAAATTCCCTTTTCTATGCAACTGTAAAAGATACAGGAGCCCTGTACTCCTTTGCATATGGTCACAAGGTGGGGCTGGTGACTCCGATGTCAGTGGCTCTATGAATCCGTAGGTATATGCATAGAATTGTAGGATTTTATGTCTAACCTTGCATAGGATTGTAGGATTTATGTACCCATGGATTCACTGACATCGGAGTCACCAGCCCCCTGCCCGTGACCATATGAAAAGGAGCACAGGGCTCCTGTATCTTTAACAGTTGCATAGAAAAGAGAATTTCAGCAGTTGTCATTTGTATATATGGAGAACCTGGTGAAATCCCCTCTTCATCACAACAGTGCAAGCTGCAGAAGCCGTGACCTCTTTTGTATCTGATTACTCTAGTATAGCTCTTGCAGCGTGCACTGTTCTGATGAAAAGGGAATTTCACCAGGTGTCATTTGTATATATGGAGAACCTGGTGAAATCTCCTTTTCATCACAACAGTGAAAGCTGCAGGAGCTATACTAAAGTAACCGCATTTAAAAGAGGGAAGGGCTCATTATCCTTTACAAAAAGCCATGAAATTCAATGAACAAAAAACCTACGGTTTATAAAACAATGTTAAGGCCCTACACTTTTCCACCAAGCACCAAAAAGCGGGGAAATTGGGAGTTAAGGCTCGCCAGCCTTAACGCCACATCCTCCCTAAGGAGGCAGAAAGTACCAGTGAAATTCTCATTCTGCCAAAGCAGATAAACCATGAGGACAGGATGGAGAATAGGATATGCAGAGGTGACTGTGGGGTTGTGGAAAACTGATGACGAACAACTTAGAGCCACCTACTTCTTTTTTTGTTTAGAGCAGCCCTTCCCCAACCTGGTGCCCTCCAAAGATGTTGGACTGCGACGACGGAGCAGGTAAGAAACCCCACCCCCTCCTGCCTGGCTCTGCTGCCAGGTAAGCCCCAACCCACTTACGTGTTCCATCGTCACTGGGCCTGGACTTGAACTGAGCACCCTGGTCCATCCAGAACCTCAATTCAAGCCTGGGCCTGGGGACGATGGAGCAGGTAAGCAACCCCCTCCTGCCTTGCCCCTTACCTAGACCCACTGCCACTGCTGTGCAAACTGCAGCAACGGCTCCAGGCAAGCCCCCACCCCAGCCCACCCCACTTACCTGCTCCGTTGTCGCTGGGCGCCGGCTTGAATCGAGTGCCCTGGTCCACCCGGAAGCAAGTCTGCACCTGCAGCCTTGCTTCTGGGTGGACTCAGGGGCTCAATTCAAGCATGGGTCAGGCCATGACGGAGAAGGCAAGTTGTGGGGTGCGACAGTTTGTGCAGTGGCAGCTCCAGGTAAGGGGCCAGGCAGAAGGGGGGTTGGCTGGAGCTGCTGCACTTAGTGCAGCGGTGGCAGCAGGTCCAGGTAAGGGGCCAGGTGTGTGTGTGGGGTTCTTACCTGCTCCGTCGTCACCTGGCCCAGGCTTGAATTGAGCCCCTGGGTCCACCCAGAAGCAAGGCTGCAAGTGTGGCCTTGCTTCTGGGTGCACCAGGGCACTCTGTTCAAGGCCGGGCCCAACGACGACAGAGCAGGTAAGCAGGGTGAGGTGGGGGGGGGGGCTTGCCTGGAGGCGCCGCCCTACGTTCCCCATCCTGCTGTCCCAGCATTCCTGACCATGGGACATACTGACTTGCAATGATCAATCGTTGCAGTCCAACACCTTTGGAGGGCACCAGGTTGGGGAAGGGCTGCTCTAAACAAAAAAAGAAGTAGGTGGCTCTAAGTTGTTCGTCATCAGTTTTCCACAACCCCACAGTCACCTCTGCATATCCTATTCTCCATCCTGTCCTCATGGTTTATCTGCTTTGGCAGAATGAGAATTTCACTGGTACTTTCTGCCTCCTTAGGGAGGATGTGGCGTTAAGGCTGGCGAGCCTTAACTCCCAATTTCCCCGCTTTTTGGTGCTTGGTGGAAAAGTGTAGGGCCTTAACATTGTTTTATAAACCGTAGGTTTTTTGTTCATTGAATATTAAATAAATCAATCAATAAAAATAGTTCAAAATGTATCAATTTGCCAGATAGTAGTAGTTCTTGTAATAAAAGTATCTTAGTGTTCAATTACTGATTACATCTTGCATCCTGCAACCATTTTGGCAGATTCTTAGGCTCAATTTCATCCAGTCCTTTTGCTCTTTCTGTTGAGTTCTGTGTCTTGATCCTGTTCAGGACAGTACACTTGATACTCCTTGCCCTGGGATAATTTGATTGATTTGACACGGAGATCCTGACTCTTATGCAAAAGCTCATTCAAAGCTTTTCACGGTCTAGCTCCTTCCTATCTCTCCTCTCTCATCTCACACTATTGCCCCGCTCGTGCTCTTCGCTCCTCTGATGCCATGTTTCTCGCCTGCCCAAGGGCCTCTACTTCCCTTGCTTGGCTTCGTCCATTCTCTTCTGCTGCCCCTTACGCCTGGAACGCTCTTCCAGAACATTTGAGAACTACAAGTTCAACCGCAGCTTTTAAAGCTCAACTAAAAACTTTTCTTTTTCCTAAAGCTTTTAAAACTTGATGTTGTGCAGACTTCTACTGTTACTTTCTACTGTTAGTTTTACCCTACCCTGTGCCTGCTTACCCTACCCTGTACCTGTTTGCATTCTCTTCCCCTCCTTATTGTTTTACTATGATTTTATTAGATTGTAAGCCTATGCGGCAGGGTCTTGCTATTTACTGTTTTACTCTGTACAGCACCATGTACTCTGATGGTGCTATATAAATAAATAAATAAATAATAATAATAATAATAATAATAATAATAATAATAATCTCACCCACATGAAATCTGGACCTGTATGGCAAACCCCCAGTGGCCAGTCTGAATGGTCATATTTCCTGATCTTTCTGATATTGCAAGCAGTAATCATAAATGATACTTTATATGAAGCTTTGGGATGTGGAAAATGCTACGTACACATTATACCGGCAATCCTTAAACTCTATAAGCCAGCTCAATATTATTATCCTCATATTGGAAATGAGAGGCTGAGGGATACTAGTTTGCTTTAGAGTTTAGGCCATTTATTGAGTTCATGCACTGGATGAGTTTTGAAGCAGGGATCCCAGTTCCTGGCTCACAGCTCACATTCTTAGCTGTAGACCTTATGGCAGCCAGGTTGGTCACCGGTACACCAACTCTAAAATCACTACACTGGTTGCCAATTAGTTTCCAGGCAAAGTATAAAGTGTTGGTTATTACTCTTAAAGCCCAACATGGTTTGGGTCCAGGTTACCTGTGGGATCGCCTTCTCCTGTACAATCCGCCCCGCACACTCAGGTCCTCTGGGAAGAATCTACTTTAGTCAGCTAAAACTAGATTGACAACTGTTACCCAGAGGACCTTCGCTTCTGCTGCTCCCAGACTGTGAAATGGCGTGCCGGAGGAGACTCGTCAACGTAACAGTCTATCAGCATTTAAGAAAGCTATTAAGACTGATCTCTTCCGGCTGGCCTATCCAGATGAATTTTAAGATGTTTGACTGTTATTTTAATATTGTATCAGTTTTATATGTTTTAATTAGTTTTATGGTATTTGCATCTAAAGTTGTTCCCTTCCTCAATCCAGAGGGAGAGGCGAGTAAGTAAGTAAGTAAATAAGTAAGTAAGAAAGAAATGCTTTTTATATTGTATTTTGTATTTGGGTTTTTAGATTGTTGGTTGTTTTATTATTATGTTCCTCATGGTTTTAATTTTTGTGAACTGCTCAGAGAGCTTCAGCTATTGGGTGGTATAGAAATGTAATAAATAAAATAAAATAAAAATAAAATATATTATTACTATTATATTATTATTATTACACAACACCAGATTTCTAAAGGCTGGTTCACACATGCACAGTCATTACTTGATGATGGAAACAAGAAGTGACAACATGACCATGTGAATGGTTTGTCAGATAGAAGACCTTAATTAGAACATTCACATCTCATAATTACTATGTAGTAATGCATACAACTGCTAATTACCAAGCGCAGTGCACACACGTTTGGTTGCCCCAAACTCTATTCAGTCATTCTATACCTGGAAATGCTAGCCCAAGCTCGCTTTATCACGTCCATTGCCTTGTCCTCATGGAGGGCAACTTTGGGAAGAGGAGACCCACCTGTATCCGTGAAGGTTCGCCACGTGACCGAGAATACTGATTTAAATGTGAATTCTCATGTGGATTTCATGCAATGAGCCAGTGTGCTTCAATTAAACTGTTGTACTTGATCTACAGAGACCAGGGCTCAAATCCCCACAAAGCCATAAAGCTCACTGGGTGACTTTGGGCCAGTCATCAAATCTCAGCTGTATCTATTTCACAGGGTTGTTGTGAGGATTAAATGGAGAAGGGGAGAATCTTGAACACCATCTTGGGCTCCTTGGGGAAAAAAGGCAGGAGAAACAGCAATAAAACAAATAAATATCACAGATTAATACATAAATGGGACAGAAGGGAGTTATGGGGAAACACATGCAAAAGTGACAGAGATTGGAAATAGTCTATATTTATCCATCCCTGGAGTTAAGCAGTTTGGCTTCACAAGGTCAAGTGAAGGCAAATTCCCTTAAAATTTTTGGCCTGCCTCCTGACTTTCTCAAGCTGAGCTCTAAATTAAACCAAAAAAATGAAAGAACTCCATTGCACAAAATAATTCTTCACCCCTTATTTTAAACTGCAGGCTTAAGATTACAAATGAACCCTCTGAATAATAATTCAAGACCCAAAGGAAGTAAATGTGAAGTAATATTTCCAAATTCAGTGCTAAGGATTTTTTTCCAAATTAAAATGCATTTTGGTAGTACTGGGAGCAAGGCCATAGCTATTACCAGCAGCAGAGAATTTTTTTAAAAAATCAATTCTAAATATCACCATGCATGGAATCACACATATCACCTCTCCTATAATGCTGCACTAACTCCAAGGGAAAGTATGCGCTGCACATATGTGCAGAAATGGGTAAAGGCTCTTAACGGCAATGTGGAGTCTAATAACCTGTTAGGGAGCAGTCCACAGGCCATCAGCACATTATTATACAAATCCATACATTGATATTTGCTGGGTTTGCTAATAAGGAAAAAGTACTGCTGCCATCTCTGTGGTGTCCACGTACTGCAGAATATATTAAGTCTGGGTTCACCGAAGTTTAAATTTAAAAGAGATAAAATCCGCCTTGTATAGTGGCTTGTGGTTTACCAAGTTTGCTTCACAGTAGTTCATCAATTTAAACTGATGCATTAAATTTGTTAGAGCTGAAATTAATTTCCACCACCTAACTCAAATCCAAATCTTTATTATGCAACCAAAATAGGTTTTAGCCAACATCAACAATAGACACCACAAGGTACAATATAATACAGAGTATTATAGTAGCCTAACTACCGCCTACCCCACCAACCCACCCTGCAATTAAGCTGTGTGAATTTTGACTATCCTCCAAATACTCAAACTTCCAGTATCTAGTCACAAAGGGTTGCATCCAACAGTGCCCACCCATACACCAGCAGAATGAACTCCCTGTCTCCTACAGCCCCACCTCCCAGTGCACCCTTCCACATCTGCTCTTTGGGGCAGATTTGGGAGAAGTGTAGAGTGAAAGGAGATGTAGGAGAAGTCCCATTGTGCAAAAGGAAGTCCACTCTCATGATGTCAGATAGCACCCCTAACAGAGGACCAAATATGGAAAACTTTGTGAATTTGGGTAAATTCTTATTAAAACCCAACTGAATTAAAATTATCACCCAACACTACAGTCCACGAATCCTATTGAAAGAAATTCAATTTGCTTTCTTTGAAATGTATACACCGCTCCAGAGTCTTTTGGATGGGGAGCAGTATCTGTATATTGTAAATAAATAAAATAAATTCCTCAGACATTTCACCAAGGCAGGAATATCACATTTTCACCATAAGCAAAATCCATTGGCAATGCTAGAAATGGGGGAGTGTGTGTGTGGGGGGGGGGAGACCCTGTCACAGGCTGTGCTGACCTGGAACAAAGACAATATTTTCAAATAGGAAATGCTTTTCCAAGTAAGGCAGGGGCTGTGGGCACAAATTCCATACTTGTGCACAGCTTTGTGTACACACGTTGCCAAGGATGGTTCCTTTTTAGAATAGTTTTCCATCATAATTTCTGTCCCTCTTGTGCAGGTGCTGCATGGCTCCTGAAGGTGGAAACACTTTTATGGGCTGTGCACTGGCGAGGTGGGTGTGCATATGTGTGCAAAGAAAACTAACTGAGCTGGCAGGCTGGCAAGGTGCGCACTTAAACACACCAGCAGCAAGTAAGGGGGCAGGCAGATCAAGAGGAAGGGAGGTGGAGGTGGAGGCGGGTCCCCACTTTAGGCAGCAACCTGCCTTGGGCCAGAACTGTTAGCAGCAATTTTAGTAATTATCTGTAAGCCTTTTACAGTCCTGATAAAGATCTGCATCCATTATGGGAATACAGTTCAACACCTTGGAGAGCTCCTTCCAAAAGTTCTAGCTGGTTCTGACTAAAACCTGGAATGGAAACACAGCCCCACTGAAATCAGAGCCACCAGCCTCCACTGCTTAGGCCCCACGATTTAGGTGACGTCTTGTCTCTAACTCGCCTTTGGGCCTTGGAGAAAGTCAGAAGCAGGCCAAGTCTCTTTCGTTCTCGATTTGCAATCAATACAAAGCAAGAGAGAGTCACTCAGCATAGGCTGTTTGAGAAGGTCAGAAGTCTCGGAAGAGACTCGCGTAGCTTCGTAGCATTTCTGTAAAGCGTGATGGCATGAATTGCAGGAGATGTCAAAGAGAGAGGGCTTGGAGTAGAGTGGGATGTGGCTAGCGCAAGCTGAGAATAATGGCTGGCCAATATACTTCAGCCAGAATGTGTGATACTATTCATGGACCATGATGACTACATGCTACTTCCCACGTCAGACACATTATGCCTCTGCATACCAGTTGCTGAGGAACATGAACAAGAGGGAACTATTCCATTCATGCCCTGCTGATGGACTTCCTTTTGGGGCATCTAGTTGGATGCTGCAGGAATGGAATAGTGGGCTAGATAGGCCTCTGGTCTGACCCAGCACGGCTCCTCTTATGTTTTTATTCTTACGGAACCCCATATTCCAGCATGATCGTGATATAGGAACTGGGCCTGAGAAGTATTACCTCAGGAATTTTTGCTCAGCACTAGTTATTTTCTGTGATCTGGTCTATTCCCAGGAGAAAAATATCCTTTCATTGTCACAGGAAGCATCTTTTACGGGCCAAGATAACAATCACTTTTATCAGGCTTACTTTAGCATTATCTTGAGAAGACAAACTCTCTAAAGCAGGGTAAAAGCATTCTCTCTCTCTCTCTCTCTCTCTCTCTCTCTCTCTCTCTCTCCCTCTCTCTGCTTGAGCAATGATAGATGGATATTAATATCCGCTTGTGCATTTAGGGCCTGATGGAACTCCATTCAATTTAAATGACAGGCTCCCATTTTCTTCAATAGTTTTGGGATCTACCCCAAAATGTCTACCATACATTTTTCTTCCCTTTTGGCACAGATTTATTATTGTTATTACTAACTAAAGACCTGTCAGGTTTGATGGGCAGGACACAGAGGAGGACAAAGCGTTCTGCTACCACCCCTGTCTTCCCTCCCGTACTTCTCCCATGCTCCCCACCTTGCCATCCCTCACTGAGGGTATGAACTCAAACAGAGAAAGTATCTAGATTTGCTTTCCCAGTCCTGGATTGGATTTCCGTTTCTCCAAATCAAACAGAACCACTAGAGCAGCTTTTCCCAACTTGGTACCCTCCAGATGATGATGATGATGATGATGATGATGATGATGATGATGATGATGATGATTGCACCAACAATGTACTTGGTGCTGTACAGAATATACAAATAAAACAGCAATACCCTGCCTAGAGGCTTACAGTCTAAAATCACATTAAAACATATGAAGGGGGAAAGGGGTTACACAAAACAGAAATAAGGGAATAATCATAGCAGACTCCTGTTTCTCCTTTTACTATTTTAGATCAAAAATTCAAGGATACTGCAGTGGTCTGCCATGCTATATTTGGTGAAAATTAGACCTGCATTTTTAAACTGATGAGTTTTCAAAGCCCAGCTTAAAATTAAAACCCACAATCTGCAACATGGAGATAATACTAATAACACCCTACCTTACAGGAATGTTGCTATAAGGATTACTGCACAAAATATCTGCACCAATTTGAGAAATACCTATCAGTACCCATGAAAATGGAACTCCAGAAAGCCTTTGCATGTTTAAGGTTTGAACAAATGGATACTATGATGAAGTGGGGAGATTCCACGGCATACCAGTATGATGTTCGTTTGGCACCTACATTATATGCTTTCAGACGCCAGGTGAAGACCTTTTTATTCTCCCAGCATTTTAACTGTCTATAAATAAATTTTAACTTGGTGTTTTAAATTTGTAATTTTGCATTGCTGCTGTTTTTATCTGGTTGAGCTTTTATATTGTATTTTATAGTATTGTTTTATACTGTTGTTTTATACTTTTCATGGTTTTAATTTTTGTGAACCGCCCAAGAGAGCTCTGGCTATTGGGCGGTATAGAAATGTAATAAATAAATAAATAAATAAATAAATAAATACCAGTAGAAGACAGGTTGTGTGTTTGTGGAGAGCCAGGTCCAGAGGACATAGCACACTATGTATTTGACTGCCCCTTATATATAAATATAAGAAAAAGTTATTTGGAACCTTTTTTAAAGAAAGTGAAATACTGGGGTGCTAAGGAAAAACTGAGTTATTTATTACATTCAACCAACCCAGATGTGATACAAAGGGTTGCACTATTTGCAGTGAAAGCTAATAGATGCAGAGCAAAGTTTTTAGATACTATTGCTGTGTGTTGTTATAAAGATTCAGAGATATAAATGAAATGTCATTGAGAAGCAATTAAAGGTTTCTGTATGTCCGCTGTGCTCTCACCTTACTAGCCTTTCAGTAATGCATATTTGATAGCTCTGTGATTTTTAACCGTATGTAATTTTTACCATATGTAGTATAGCAAAATGTCAAGTTTGTATGTGTTACAATGATCTGTGGATTGAGCAATAAACGTATTGTTGTTAATTACTGAGATAGTGCATGTGAATTGCTTCTCCAACATTTGAAATGTGCTATAGAAATGTGGGGTAATTACTATTCCTTCGATATTTATGGAGCTGCCATGTATTTTTGCCCTTGGCATGAGTGCACAAGGTTTGGCCCACTTGCTATTTACTACAGAGTTTGCATTGAGATTTCTACAATGTCAGCAATATATAATATTTCCATGGAGAGAGACAGGGAGAGCCTGTAGCTCTTATTTATAGAGGAGAACTATTATCCTGCAGGGTGGGCAGTGCAGGGTGGAGGGAAAGACCCATGGTGGAATATAATGCTGGAAGACAGGTATACATGAATCTTTCCTTTCAGTACAGTGTGAAATACAGTATTGAAATGACATCTTCATCCAGTGTGCTTCATGTTCATAGCCATATGTCCTTGTATACGGCTTAGTTTTCTTTCTTTTTCTTTCCTTTCTTCCATCCACTATAGGTGAATAAAGATGTTACAAGAGCTTCTAGAAGTGCTTCAAAAATAGGTGTGCCAACATCTTTGTTTCAGTGCCTTTTTACTAGGGCTGTGCACAACCTCAAGCCAAATCCCCAAATCTGAGCCAAGACAGGCCAATTTGGTCCACCTCAGCCCAGATCTAAGGCAGTACTGGGTTGGTCTGAGGTATCCCAGGGCCAAAGCAGAATAAGCACTGAAGCCTCGGGGCACCTCGGGCTGATACAGTAGTGTCATGATCAGGCCTGTTCCCCTTAGTGTGGAAGAAGGAGTTTCAGGCTATCAATCGGAACTTAGTGATGTAGACTGTGACAGAGCCCTTCCCTTGTATGGAGTGACGGACTCTGTGATCGGTCAACTCTGAAGTCCCTTCCCTCTCTGAGGATTACTGAGTTCCCACAGACTCTGAGTTGTTAGCATTTTCACTGATAAGGTCTGGTGAAGATTCATCCCTGGCAGGTGAAGAGCCTGGGAGAATCATTTCCTCAATTTCCTGTGTAGGCTGGCACATTTCTAGTCCTGGAACTCCTTCCCCCACACTAAGGGGAACAGGCCTGATCATGACACCTAGGGCCCTCCCCCTCACCTGTCTGGGAAAGCTTTTGCAAGGCCAGCTGTGAATGCAGATGAGTCCATTGGACTCACTGGACTCACCTCCCTCTCCTTCCCCACCCTCCTCACCCTCCCTGGTCAAATCCTGCCACTGCCCCCCTTGAGACTTAGGCCTCATCTACACCAAGCAGGATATTACTGTATGAAAGCAGTATATAAAAGGCAGGAGCCACACCAAGCAGGATATAGCACTATGAAAGCAGTATATAGTATGTGCTAATGGGCCCCAACAGTTGTCAGTGCACTTCAATACTGCTATAAAGCCATAGTGTGGCTCCTGCCTTTTATATACTGCTTTCATAGTGGAATATCCTGCTTGGTGTAGATGAGGCCTTATCTGTAAATCACATCCTCCTCCCAGAGAGCTGAGACATGACTTAAAGTTAAGAGCATGGTGGTGCTCTCTTTTTATATCTATGGCTGTAAATTACAGTGGCCATTAAAGTGCGTTCTCCTTATGGCCACTGTAGCTAGCAGCCATATGCATAGTAAAAACAGAGAGCTGCTCAGCTCTCTGGGAGGAGGCACGCTCAGCTCTCTGGGAGGAGGACACGATTTACAAGTAAGTCCTGGTGATGGTGGCACTGAGTTGTGGGGGAGGAGGCTGCGAGGGGGGAAGGGGGAGTCAGGAGTCCCATGGACACCCAGTCAGCATTGCACCCAGCTTTCCTGGGCGCCAGCCATGTGGCTGGCACCCAGGAACCTGCAAGGCCACCTCGCTTCAGGGGGGCAAGTTTTGCTTTGGTGCCGAGGCAAGGCAGGTATCTCGGAAGCACCCCGATTTTAGTTGGGGCCATTTCAGAGGCTCCAAAATGGCCTTCGAGGCAAGTCAGGGTGGTGGTGGCTGTGCACAGCCCTACTTTTTACAGTTGCTTGAGATCATGCAAGTGAAGTTTTCTCCTTCACCTGCTACATTTCTGCATGCCAATCTGCTGTTAAAGGTGTTGGAGCAGAGCCAGTAATTAAACAAAAGTTGGCAACCATATTGAAGTATGTCTGCTTTGGTCATTAGCCAAACCTAAATTCTGAGTTTAGGAAGTGCTTTGTCTTTTGGCATCACTTTTCCATTTCATAATGTTCTTCTCATTCAAGCTATTGCATTAGGGTCTTAGCTTCAAAATGGTCTCACTTGAGACCACAGCCCTGATCTGCAGCCTTTGGGAATATAGACAAATTCTTTTGACACTATTGGGAATTAAGGAATCACCAAATCAAGTACATCTCAAAACTGGGCAGACATCCCTGTGCAGCTTTTGGCCATGATCCAAAAAGCTATCCTGGAGTGTTCATGCTTTCCTAGATATGGAAGGGGGAGATGTAAGACCCAGGAAAATGCTGAGACATCTTCTAGGAAAAGCATTTTTAGAGTGAGGCCTATCAGAACCTTTCATGGCTACTTGGGTATATCTAGCAGGGCTAGCATCAAAATAGGCATGGTTGGGCATGAAAGTAGGCATGAGAGAGAGAGAGAGAGAGAGAGAGAGAGAGAGAGAGAGAGAGAGAGAGAGAGAGAGAGAGAAAACAAAGGTACAGAAAGAGCACATGCTTAAACTAGCACATATAGAGAAGGCCCATTCTCTTGTGGCCAGGAACAGGTATATCTAGGCTTGACTGCTTATTAAATTGTAGAAGGTGGAGGAGTAAAAGCAAGAGGAATTATTGAATTTAAAGAGAGGGCTTTGATAAATTTCTGGAATTCTAGCCAACTTGCATAAAGAAAGCACACAACCTTTGCATGCATCTAAAGTCCTTCTGTGAAATCAAAGCAGAGAAAGCCATGGATCCAATGGGAGTTGAACTGGGGCCTTCGTATATTCCTTCAGAGCAGCTCACTCCAAAGTAGGTTACCAGAACAAGTCTCATTCTGAGTGTGAGGGGTTTCTCCCTGCTCAGTTTCTAAGAGTGATGGGACTCTGCCCTGAAATGTCTGGATTTCCAAACACCTTGTCAGGAGAGATCACTCTCACCCAAGTGGAGCTGCCAACCCAAATCACATTTTGAAGTGTAAAGACTAGGAAGACCTCGGAGATGGCGGTTGGGTCTGCATCTTCCCTCAGCTATGCTGTCTTGCACCAAGACACAATTGGGTGCCTTTTGAGAGATCATGTTCTGCATGTCTTTGTACTTCAAGAGCTTTCTTCGCTTGAATTGACCCACACCACCCAGACCATCCTTAGGCACAGATTTACATGTTGGGTGGCCATTCATTGTCAAAAAATAGGAAATGCATCACTGAGAGGGGGGGGGATCTGCATGATATTTGCATTTGCTGATGTATAGGTATAGATGCAAATTTAGAAATAATGGCTATAATTTACATAGGCAATACATCTCAACATAGTGGAGAAGAGTAAGACCAGGTCACTGTCCAGCAGCTGCTAACTGCTGATCGGCAATTTCAAGGCACTTACTGGCTCTCCCTCCTTAATGTCTTCGAGTTTCAACCAGATTTGGCCTGGACAGACCATTTTATTGAGGGCGTCTTCAAACTGAGGACTGTCCTCTGAGAGCTTTTCAATAAGAGAATGGACCTCTGTAAAGTAGGACACCTGGCCACGCTAAACACATTTTATTATCTTGTATTTTATGGTTTGCATTCTTGTGAATCGCCCAGAGAGCTTCAGCTATTGGGTAGTATAAAAATGTAATCAATCAATCAATCAATCAATCATACATTACTAGGGATAGATGGACCTACATTCATTCAAGGCACCACCCACATTTGCTTGCCGTACTGAAGGAGCCCCTTTACGGATGCATGTATGCAACATTACTGTTCTGGAAAAGACTCAAGCCACCATTCTTATGCAAAATGGTGGCCAGGGGAAGGAGCGGGCAGCAGCCAGAGATTCATGAGTTTTGAGAAATGCACTCAGAAATGCATACACATTTTCATGCAGACTTAAAAAAACCCAAACCTAAATTTGCAAACTGCTGTGGAAACAGGATGGCTTAATGGAGGAAAAATTAGAAACACCGTGACATCAAAGTTGACGAATTCATCCAGACCTACTCAGAGCTATTCAAATGTGAGCTCTTTAAACGCTTGACAGAGTATGCCAACCATCCTAAATCTGGATCTTGGTTGTTCTTTCTTTGTTTCCTTGTTACTAACGCCATTATTTCTAGCTATTCGGAGCATACACTTGAGTCACAGAGATGTCTTCCTGGCATTGCTTCAACCATAATTTCAGGAATTCTGTGGCAGCGTGGGAGTTGCAGACATAGATTTTTGCCTAATTTGGGATGGGGTGCAGAGAACAAGGAAGGTGTCATGATGTGTTTAAAGCAACAATCGAGCTTCCTGTCCGCTACAGAAAATGGGCGTGTTGCTGGAGAGTTTTGTTTTTTAACCCCATTCGCTTGGCCTCGGAATTGACATCCAGCCTTTATTTCATAGGCTTAGATTAGCAAACATCCCTCCCATGCCTGAAATGAACTGTCACTCACTTCGCCACCTGTACTAGCCTGACATAATGCTAACTGGCATTTTGCTAACATTCCAAATTGCCACCACGCTCTTTAACTCAGCACTGGAATTCTCCCTCGGAGTCTGCGGCTCAGCAGCGTGCAACACTGACTGCCAAGGACCCTAACAACGCAGTGCGAGGGAGCCTACTAAACAAGCCAGAATTTATTACCACATGGCAGGCTACAGCACAAGACAGGTAGGACAAACGAAATGAAGCGAGTGCAAGGCATTTCTTGATAGCCGTTGGACATAGCCTTCAGGGCAGCAGAGCTGAGAGCAGTGACTGCTGAAAATCCTGGAGAATGGAGAAGGCTACGAGGAGTCTTATAGCCAGGCAGCACAGAAGTTCAATTTCCTCAGGGAGGATCCACAAATGGGTTGTTCTTAGACCCCGGGGGGATTTGAAACGACCTGGTCACCATTTTCTAGGGATGGATAGACTTCACCTCTGTCCCCACCATGCAGAGGACCCCTGCCAGCCACCCGACCCTGCATGCTCCACGCACTGAGCTGCCTGGTGGTCCGTGGCACATGCCGATTTGCCATTTTCGGTAAAAATGGTAGCTCAGACTTTTTCGTAAAGGGCCCTTTTCTGCAAAGGGCAGGCATAAAGGGGGCATCTATGCAAAATTACAGCCCTTTATGGACACCATTTATGGATGGGGCCCTTTATGGACACCATTTGTGCAAGATACAAAAGAAGGCAGGGTTCCTGCAGCTTTAACTGTTGTGATGAAGAGGGAATTTCATCAGGTGCTGCATGCATACAAATGACATCTGCTGAAATTCCCTTTTCTAAACTACTGTTAAAGCCACAGGAGCCCCGTCCTCCTTTTCATAGGGTCACCCTACAACTCAGCAGTCAGCGGGGTGAACGGAGAGAAGCAGCAGCTGTAGTCCTTGGGCTTGTCTGCCATTTTGCTTTGAGTGATACTGGTGAACTTTTTGTTCACCCCTCCCATCACTTCCTTAAAGTTGTCCTCCTTTGGAATGAACTTCTGCCTGGGATGGGGAAGGAGGGTCCTCCATCAAAAATATACATTTTGGCAGCTACCTGTGGCAGATCAGGGCATCAGGCCTCAACATGTCTTGGACAGGGTTGCACTTCCTTTTTATTATTTATTTATTTAATTAATTTAGGATATGTACTGAACAACTGTTTTATTAGATGCCTTATTATGAATGTTTAATAGACGCTTTATGAATGTCATTTAGACGCCTGACATTGTGAATGTGTGGAGTGATATACTTCTGAACTATTATTATCTAAAAGTTTTGCTCTTAGGCAGTTTTGTAAAAATGTAAAATGCTACTGTGAACTTCAGTGATGGGACATTGGACATTATTTCTGTTTTTGTTTTTCTTTATAAATTTTTATTGTGGAGGTTTTGCACTGTTGGATTTGTTTAAAGGGGTTTAAGAACATGTACCAGCTAGGAGAAATTGTTCTGTAAATTGATTACAAACCTTATATATATGTTGTATATATCACCTATATCTCTAATATATTGCGTCTATTTTACATCTCTAAGAGAATCTTTGTGGTTGAGTGTTATCACCCTTATTGTACTTTCTCCTTTTAATATGGCCACCTTCTGCAAAAGGGCCCTTTACAAATAAAGCTTTACAAATCACCATTCTTGCCCAACTTGGCACACAATGGGCATGTCTAGATGGGGCGATATCCCGGGAATTGTCCCAGGATCATCCCTGTGTGTCCACATGACGCACAGGGGATCCCAGGAGCAGAGAGGGATGATCCTTCCTTTTCCCTGTGATATGGCCCTACACTTTAATCCCAGTTCTTTTTGTGGTCCTGGGATGATCCTGAGACCATGGGAGGTGTGGCTGGGCATCTCATTTTCATCCCGGCTCCTCATGAGTAACTGTGAGGAGCCAGGAACCGGGCACAGACCACAGAGCTCCTCAGGAGTTCTGTCCCCATCAGGGGTGGGGTGGGGGGAGCAGGGTCTTTTTTTAAATAACCCCACACACCTTTTGAGAACAAGCACACTTGCACTCTTTTTCGATAAAAAAAACCCCAACCAAAATGGCGGGTGCAACGTCTTCTTTCTCCCAGGACATTGCGTGCTGCGTGTAGACACAGGGCAATGATCCCAGAAGTAGGTAAGTCCAGGATCTCCCCCTTTCCGGCCCTCTACACCCATAGGTGTAGACATGTCCAATGACTTAGGCAAACATAGCAGTCCATGGACTCCAGCCCAGGTCGTGAGCGGGTGAAAAATCACCCAGCTTCAAGCACAAAACAGATACCTGCAACATCCCTACCATTTTCTCCCTTTTTCCTGAGGACATTTTAAAAAGTAAAACAATAAAGGTAGGAAGCTTATAAGGTGTCAGATCATTAGTCTATCTAGCCCAGCAACTCCCTTAAAGCTGTGCTACTTGAGCCCCTTCAGCCAGAGATGCTGTGGATTGAACCTGGGAACTTCTTCACACAAAGCATCTACTCTACCACCACTGGGCCACTCCATACCTGCCCATGGGTGCACAGAATGAAGAAGGTTCTTCTTCTGGTGGGGGGATTCAAATTGACAATCTTGCACCCTGGAATGATGCAGTCCAAAAAAAACAATACTAGCGAATTCAGCTCACTGTATTAATCCTTATAATGGTGATGCAGTAATAAATGAAGCAAGCTAAAAGTTGGGGACAAAATGCTAACTCTGTTGTTATTGTAGCTTCTCTATATTCTGTTGGGCCAAGAGCAGGGCTGTGCAGACTTGCCTTCTATCTCCAAAATTAACCCACACTGTAGTAACCTAAATTCAGCACCATGGATAGCTGGATTCTGTATCTTCTGTGAATTAGGTAATTTCTATAGAGTTGCTTATATTCCTTGTGTAGGGTCCCTCTCCCCTTGCAGAGGAGAGAATTCTAACTTGCTTCTCCACCTGCATTCTGAAGTGTTCTAGTCCAGGTACAGGTATAATAACTCATCTGCTGTTTCTGTGAATTATGCCATAGTGCAAGTCTAATAATCAAGATGACCCTTACCAAATACCTGTTATGAAACTATTTCCCTTTGTAGATCCACTCCTTCTCAATGGATTTTTCACCTTTGCATGAAGAAACAGTGTTATTTATTTCTACTTACGTTGAAAACTTTCTTGTTAAAGTAGACATAAAGCTGGTAAGAGTTATTGATGAGTAAACAACAATTTTATTAGACAAGGACACAAGTGCACCTCCCTTTATTGGTGTGTGTGTGTGTGTGTGTGTGTGTGTGTGTGTGTGTATATATATATATATATATAAGAAAGATAGCAAGACTAACAAAATATTTAACTACTACAGTACTTTAAAAGTATATATTTTGAGCTAAATGTTTTGCGGTCTGCCCTCATAAGTACTGTAGCTGTGCTGTAGATGGCTAGAGATCAATTTAACTGTATGCTATATTGGACATTGTTGTTTTTTATGCCCATATGATATGCCCTTCTCATGCTATACTTTTGCTTCTGGCTTATGACTAACAATACAATTTTCTTTGATGATGATGATGATGATGATGATGATGATGATGATGATGATGATACCACTAGTTAAACCATAGTGCAGGGTTCACATGTAACAACAACCCATGATTCAACAACAACCCACAATTCAACAACAACCCATATTCAACCTGTAGTCTGGATTGTCATTATGTGTGAACCAGGTCTTAGTCATACTTAGCATAATCTCATTGAAATCAATTGAACATGACTAAGTTAAGTGCCAAAGATGTTTGTGGCTCAACTCTAAGTAGGAATAAGTTTGAATAAAACCCATAATACCCTGACAGAGCAATGTTACATATGTTTATTCAGAAATAAATGCAATTCTGTTTAATAGGGCTTACTTACTTGTAAGTGTGCTTAGTACTAGGAATGTAAGAAGATGCCTTAGACTGAATCAGACTGCTGGTCCATCTAGCTCAGTTTTATTTATTTATTTATTTATTTATTTGTTACATTTATATACCGCCCCAAAGGGAAACGTGGAAAATCCTGACCAAGAGCTCAGCATTCACCACACATGAGAATGAGAAGGAAAAAAACCCAAGTTTTATACCACACAGATAACTAAGCAACCATGTGATAGAAAACCTTTCCGTGTGGTAAGCTGGTCATCTGTATTTACCTCATTTATTTATTTATTACATTTCTATACCGCCCCATAGCCGAAGCTCTCTGGGCGGTTTACAAAAGTTAAAAACAGTAAACATTATAAAAAAAGTATACAGAATTTAAAACCATCAAAAACATAAAAAAAACAGTATAAAAACAACCGTATCCATTTAAAAACAACAGTTCTGGGGTCCGTTAAAAAAAAACCTTAGCGTTGTTAAATGCCGTTAAATGCCTGGGAGAAGAGAAAAGGCTCGACCTGGCGCCTGAAAGATAACAGTGTTGGCGCCAGGCGAGCCTCATCGGGGAGATCATTCCACAGTCGGGGGGCCACGACCAAAAAGGCCCTCTCCCTTGTTATCAACACTGCCTGGCAGCGGCTACTCAGGGGTTTAGGCAGGAGGTTTTCCTGCCCTACCTCAAGATACCAGGGATCAAACCCAGGACCTTCTGCACGCAAAGCAGGTGCTCTGCCTCTGAGACACAGCCCCTCCCAATTGTTTTACAGCTTCGATTTCCACTGCATCACTGTACTCCAGTGCTAGGACAAAGGGAGGAGAAACACCATAGAGCAGAGGTGCAGAACCTCTGACCCGAGGGCCTAATCCAGCCCACCTAGGGTTGTACAGCTAGACATGCCCCTTTCCCTGGCCCCACCCCCTTTACCCAACCACTGTTTGTTTAAACTGATTGTTTAGTAAGAGCTTTAAGCCTACAGATGCTGGGGTGGGGGTGGGGGTGTTTTGATTGTTTTTGGTTTTTGTTGTGATTTGGGCCCTCTTTGCCTTTGGTCCTGCCCACTGCTGGAATGCCCCTTCTTCCCAGCCTTTTCCAAAATTGCATTTGGTCCTCAGGCTGAAAGTGGTTCAACAGCCCTGCCATAAAGAACTGAGACACTCCACAGTGCATCCCAGCCTGGCCAACCAAAGCATCATAGCTGTGCAGGGAAAGAAGAGTGGTGTGTTGCTGTTTTTAAGTGATTGATTGCTTTTTTAAAGAAAAGAAGAAGTCAGTTTTCAATTACTTATGTAAAGATGATGGTTTTCAACCAAGGGAAAGGATGTGTGTTTTTGCTATAGTCGTTCTTGTTGCTTATTGCAATGCACAAACTGCAAATTCCAAAGTTGGATCCAGGAGCTCAAGCAAGCCAGAATTACATAGTCCCAAGGCTTCCAAAGTAGTGCCGCCAAGAATCAATTTGGCCACAGACACCACTTTTGGATCCCTGCCCCTCTTAATTTTCATTTTATCTCTTGAGAGACAAAGTGAGGTGCTGCTCACCGCCACCAACACCACCAACACCATCATAATCTTTATTTGGGTTCAAAAGAGTGGCTTTGTGCTTGATGCTCAGAGCCCATCTCTGCCTTGTACTTCAGTTCTTGAGTCAGTTATATTTCCTTTAGCCTCACCAGTTTGCCTTCAGGGAATTAGTGTTTTGTGCCCAGCCCCACCCCACAGCAGCCATTTTGTGAGAGCACCCATAGCACTCTCTCAAAATTCCATATATGCCATCTCTGGCTATCCTGTTACTTACATTCCCAAACCCAATTCAAGGTGCTGGTTTTAACCTATAAAACCCTACATGGCTTGGGACCACAACACCTGGTGGAACCCTCTCCCGACATGAGCCTACCCGTACACTGCGCTCAACATCTAAGGTCCTCCTCCGAGTGCCTACTCCGAGGGAAGCTCAGAGGATGACAACAAAGGAGAGGGCCTTTTCGGTGGTGCCCCCCCACTGACTGTGGAATGATCTCCCTGGTGAGGCTCACCTGGTACCAATACTGTTATCTTTCAGGCACCAGGTCAAGCCTTTTCTCTTCTCCCAGGCATTTAACAGCATTTAACAACGCTAAGGTTTTTTTTTTAACGGACCCCAGAACTGTTGTTTTTAAATGGATACTGTTGTTTTTATGTTTTTGGTTTTAAATTCTGTATACTTTTTTTAAAATGTTTACTGTTTTAAACTTTTGTAAACCGCCCAGAGAGCTTCAGCTATGGAAATGTAATAAATACATAAATAAATGAGGTAAATACAGATGACCAGCTCACCACACAGAAAGGTTTTCTACCACATGGTTGCTTGGTTATCTGTGTGGTATAAAACTTGGGTTTTTTTCCTTCTCATTCGCATGTGTGGTGAATGTTGAGATCTTGGTCAGGATTTTCCACGTTTCCCTGTGGTAAGTCAGACAGCTATACTGACAGAGCAAGAATCCGCATTGGGGGGCGGGAAAATGTTGTGATAATGGGTGGCTTCAATTATCCTCACATTGACTGGTTGAATGTCCATTCAGATCACATCATGAGGGAAAAAGAAGGCAAGAAAAATCTGTATAGCACAATTATTATTATTATGATTTATTTATATAGCACCATCAATGTACATGGTGCTGTACAGATTACACAGTAAATAGCAAGACCCTGCCGCATAGGCTTACAATCTAATAAAGTTGTAGTAAACAATAAGGAGGGGAAGAGAATGCAAACAGGCACAGGGAAGTGTAAACAGGCACCGGGTAGGGTGAGGCTAACAGTATAGAATCAGAACAAACTCAATATTTAAAAGCTATAGGGAAAAGAAAAGTTTTTAGCTGAGTTTTAAAAGCTGTGATTGAGTTGGTAGTTCTCGAGTGTTCTGGAAGAGCGTTCCAGGCGTAAGGAGCAGCAGAACAGTTAGTCATGTGGCTGACAAGAGAAGAGGAGAACCTTGATTTAATACAGAGATATGCCCAGAATCTGGTTAGAGATGTAAGTGTTGCTGAACGATGTGGTAACAAATTCAACATGTATGTGACTGGAAAATTGCCTAGAAATTCCAACATTTTGTTTCACAAGAGTAAATTCCTCAAAAGTTCATTGATTAATTAAAATGACATTGAAGATGGGGAGTGAGGAAGAGCAAATCCCTTCAGGAAATTTGGATGATATTTAAAACTACTATAATAGAAGTTTATATCAAAGAAAGTATACATGAAAGATTTAAAAGACTACAAAAATATCCAAGGGTATGCCAGCAGACACAGGTGGTGAGTGCTGACAGGAATGGAGTCAAAATGGACACCACTGAGAAACAAGAAAAAGGTGTCACCAGGCTCAGGGTTTCCCTGAGTTTTGCAGAAGTAGAACCCACCCACCCCAATTTTAGAAAATTTAAATAAGACCCCTTCCAACCTACAGCCAAATCAAAACTGAGCATGCTCAATAGCCATGCAATATTCAGTGTCAGTTAGAAAAAGTAATTAAAATAGTGTGGGCCAAAATGGAATGGAATATCGGGCTGCTGAGCTGACTGGAAATCTAAACAGGGTATCTGAGGATCAAATTGCTAATGGCAAAAAAAAAGGGAAATTATTATTTATTTAAATGTACCAGCAGCAGTAAATTAGCCAAGGAGGTGACAGGACCTTTGGATAACAACATCTAAGGACTATCAAGGAAGAAACGGATGTTACAGACAACCGTATCAGACTTCAGTGTGGAAGATGATGGAAGATGATGGAGAGAAAGCCACATCATTTTTTTGAAGAGGGCATCTGGGGAACAGAAGTGAGACAGAAGTGGCAAAGGATAAAGTTTTAAAGTTAATTGACAAATTGCACATTAAAAGTCACTGAGGACAGATGGCACTCACTCAAAAGTTCTTAAAGAACTCAAATGTGAAATTGCTGAACTTCTAACAAAAATATGTACATCATTAAAACTAACCTCTTTACCAAAGGATTGGAGAGTAGCCAATGCCATATCATTTTTTTAATGGATCCAAAGGGATCTGGAAATTACAAAGCTGTCCACCTAACTTGTTCTACATAAACTGGTAGAAAGCATTATTAAAGGAATCACTAAATATATAGAAGAGCAAGCTTTGCTGAAAACTAATCCACCTGGGTTCATCAATCATTTGGAGTTCTTTGAGATTGTCAACACGGTGGGGAAATCTAGTAGATGTTATATGCTAGAACTTTCAGAAAGCTTTTGACTAAGTTCCTCAACAAATGGTCACAAGATAAATGAACAAGTCTTCTAATCCATCTTTAACACAGAAGTGGGCAGAACATAGATTGTCAGATGTTTTGGACTTCAACTCCCAGCATTCTTGATCACTTGCCATGCTGGCAGGGGCTTCTGGGAATTGAAGTCCAAAAATCTGGTTATCTACCTTCTGCTCATCCCTGCTTTAAGAAGTCAAAGTCGATAGAAATAAACAGACAGTTTTCACAATGGAAGAAACTAAGCAGTTGGATGGTGTGATTTGTATTGGAACTAGCACTATTGAACTTACTCATAAATGATCTGGAGTTGGGTGCGTGCAATGAAGTAGCCAAGTTTGTGGATAACGCCCAATTATTCAAGATAGTGAAATTCAAAGCTACTGTGAAGCACTTGGATCTGTCCACACTGAAGAAATGGGCAATCAAATGGCAAATGAGATACTTTGGCTGCGGTTAGACAGGAAAGAGATTTTGAGGTGGTAGCTGACACCTCACTGAAAATATTGTCCGAATGCAGTGAAAAAGGCAAGCTCAGGAAAGCAACTAAAAATAAAACTGATCATACTGCAATGGCATTGTATAAATCTATGGTGAACCCATACTTCTAGTCAACGCACCTGAAGAAAGATATGACGAGCTGCACTAATATGGTATTGAAGTGCACTGATAACTGTCGGGGCACAATCCACATGGCATATACCACTTCCATAGTGTCATTTCTTGCTCTTTATTCCACTTTTGTAATGATTTGATACAAGGTGTCAAATCACCTTGTATCAAAGGTGGAGCACCTTCCAGAAAGGCATTTGGGGCTTTTAGTTTAAGTGAGAGCTGGGGGGAGGCAAGAGAAGGAGGGCATGTTAGAGGTTTCACATTTATGAATGGTACAAAGAGAGTGGACAGAGGGAGCTCTCTCTCTCTCTCAGTTAATACTGGATCTCTGGGTCCTCCAGTGAAATTGATCAACAGTAGGTTCACAACAGACAAAAAGAAGTACCACTTCACTCAAGACACAGCTGAGCCCACCCCTCACTTAGAATTCACAGCCATTGCGTTTTGAAGCATTTGAGATGACTTTCAAAAGCGGTTTGACCGCATTGTGGAGGATGGTTCAGTGGCTGCTAGTGATGATAAGGACATGACAGAGGTCTAGATGGATCCTTCATCTGATCTCTTCTCATAGGGTGGTGATGATGGTAATAGTATTAATACTTAGGGCATACCTACTGTGATCCTTACAATGACCGGTAAGTTAGGTCTATGGCGGGGGACTAGAGCGAGTGCAGCTTTCCCCAACCTGGTGCCCTGCAGGAGCGTTGGACTACAATTCCCAGCATCCCCCAGCCCCCTCCTCAGGGTGAGTTCATGACAGAAGTGAGATTTCAGCTGGGAATCTATATAGACAGCTTCACAGCTCAGTCTACAACAACTAGTTCTTGTGGCCCCGGTTCTTCCTTAATGGCTGCGTTAATGGACTAAGCGGCTCTTCAGCAACCGACCCTCTGAAGCCCGCTTTGGGGAGGATTTCCACGCCCCAAGGACGGTGGTCGCCGCCTCCCTCTGAGCCCCTCCCTCTACACGCACACGCGCCTTTTTACATGCAGCCGCAGCAGGAAAGACCCTCCAAACTACTGCCTGGGCTGAGAATCAGGATCCGATCAGAAAACCAAAGCACACCGCCCAGCCGGCGGCGCCCCCCGCCCCGCTCCACCGGATCTCCTCCCACCCGGAGAGGGGGGGGCACTACCGAGATCATCTATTTATCTTTGTGCGCAATAAAGAAGAAGCCACCAGCAGGCTTGAAAAGGGGGAGGCGGCTTCCTTGCCAAGACAGCGACCCCCTCCCACAACCCGCACACACACTTCTCTCTCTCTCTCTCCCCCCCCCCTCCATATACTGCAATATGAATACACAATCGCGCTGAAAGAAAAAGAAGAAAAAGGGAAGGCTGCAAAGAGGGGTTGGGGGGAACCGCCTTGAGCGTTTCTCTCTGTCTCTCTCTCTCTCTCTCTCTCTTCCCCTTATCTCATTGCCTGGAACAATTATTATTATTATTATTTATTTATTATTATTATTTATTCCCGATTATGATTGGTATATCTCCCCCCTCCCCAGATTTAGGCGCGCGCGCGCGTGTTTTTCCACCGCCCCCCCGCGCTTAATGCCACGTTTGGCTCTCTTGCGTGTGTGGTTTTTTTTTAATGTATTTTTCCATATCCCAGAACCGGCTCTACTTTTGATTTCCCAGCTTGGACTACTTGGAAGGGATCCGGCGCTGCTGCTGCTGCCGCTGCCGCTGCTTTCCCAGCCGCGTCCGGGTCTCTCCTTTCCCTCCACTCTGCTCTCGGATTGGTCTCTCCTTTTTAAAGTGCCGTCCAAGGGTTGGCTGCAGGGCTGCTGAATAACAGGTGCAGTTTGCTGCTCCGTCGCTTCGGAGAAGGCAGGAAGGCAGGAACGGGGGGGCGGCGGCGGCGGGGTGGGAAAGGAGCGGCAGGAGCGAAGCAGCCGAGGAATGTTGCCGCTGCTGGTGGGTCCGCCGGCGACGCCGTTGCTGCCGCTGCTGCTGCTGCTTGGGGAGGAAAGGAGGGCGCATCGTCCAAACCCAGGCGCCGGAGGAGGGCTTTTCCCTGCTGCTTCTCGCTCTCTCTCGCTCTCGCTCTCCGGCGTCCGTATGGAGACACGGGGCTCTGGTGACTGCCGCTGAATGCGGATCCTTGGGCTCAACCAGCGGCGGAAAATCGGATCCACAGGACGGATCGCCGTCGTCTGAGGAGGCGGATTCTTGGGGACTGCTGCTGCCCGTTGGCTCGGGGCGTTGGGCAGCGGTTTGGGGGAAGGAACGCCGGGAAGCTTGGTTGCTGTCCTCGGTGGCTGCTGCTGCTGCTGCTTTTTTCTCTCTCCCCCCACCCCGCAATCCCTGTCCAATTTTTATTTATTTTTTCTGGAGATAAATAAAGCGCACTGGAGCAAAGAAGGGGGAAATCGAAGGGGAAAGGAGGCTTCTTCGGCGGCGGCTCGCAGATGAGGAGCGCTTTGCCCGTTTCAGCTGATTCAGCGCCGGTTGTGTGAATGCGTGTGTATGTATGTATATGATGACGGGGGTGCTTATGGATAGATCTCTCTAGATTGAATGGGAAAATGTCCCTTTGCTAATTCGCGGCCGCTCCCCCCTCCCTCCCGTCGGATCGCCCCCCCCCCTTTTTCTCCCTCCCCCCTCTCGCCTTCGCAACCCCCCCTCCCTCCCTCCCTCCCCAGCCTCTTCGCTCCGCATGCTGCTCCCTCCCCCCCGATGCCTTTTCTTCCCCCCGGGGGAGGGTGTGAAAGGCACCTAGGAGGATGAGCGAGGGGGTGGCCGGGCCGCCGGGTGCCGCAGCTGCCGCCGAGGAGGGGGCGGCGGCCGGAGCCGGGGGCCCCGCGGAGGGCGATGGGGGCCCCGATCCCGCGGCCCGCGAGGTGCGCTGCAGCGACTGCATCGTGTGGAACCGGCAGCAGACGTGGCTGTGCGTGGTGCCCCTCTTCATCGGCTTCGTGGGCTTGGGGCTCAGCCTGATGCTGCTCAAGTGGATCGTGGTGGGCTCCGTCAAGGAGTACGTGCCCACCGAGCTGATGGATTCCAAAGGCATCGAGCAGGACCCCTTCTTCCTCTCCAAGCAGCCCACCACGCCGCCCAAGAGCGTGGACACCACCACCACCACCACCACCACCACGTCCGCCAGCGCCACCTCCAGGACGCCCAACCGCATCAGCACCCGCCTCACCACCATGACCAAGGCGCCCACCCGCTTCCCGGGCACCCGGGGCCCCATCCGGGCCGGCCCGCCGCGATCCACCACGGCCCGCCACACGGCCGTGCCCCCGACCGTCCTGGCCACCGCCACCTCCGTCCCTTTCAGCACCACCATCCTGATCTCCCGCCCGCCGCCCGGCACCCCTGGGACCCAGCCGCTGCCCATCTGGCCCACTGCGGCATACACTACCTCCTCCTACAAGACCTATCTTCAGGACTCGGCTCCCTCCTGGACCTTATCCCCCTTCCATGAGGCCAGCAGCACCACGCCGGAGGCCAACACCAGCCCCAAATACCGTAAGTGACAGAAAACTTCTTGCTTTGTGTCAACAGGGGGAGGGCTTCCCCCTGCCTGCCTGTTTTGTGTGGGGGGCGGGGGTGGTGGGGCTTGGCACCTCTTTGGCTGTGTCTTGGTGTCTCGTTGTTGTTTGGGACGAACGGTCTCCTCCAGAGCAGGATTGGCGTGGGGTCAGCGGGGGGGGGGAAGGGCGCTTGAATGCCATGTCCAAAAGCCCCCGGTGGTTGACTTGAAGTTTGCCTTGGCTGCTCCTGCCCATTCTGGGTCCTCCAGGCGAGATTCCCTTCCCTTTGGGGGGGGGGGAATGGTTGTGATGATGGAGGTGCAACGTTTCTCGCAGCCATTGGAGGTGGAGTTCATTCACAAGACAAGAAAGAGAGAAGGAGAGGAACTCACCTCCAGCTTCCACTTTCTCACCTTTCCCCCCTCTGCACTCCATAAAATGACATAAAAATACATTTAAAAACAAAATAAGACATTCCCATGGCGAAGCAGAGGAAATTGGGGAGATTGGGTGGGGAGGTCAGAGGTCTTCTCGAGGACTGACAGTTTGCCTGGTTTGGGTGTCTCTGGGAAAAGAAAGATGCTGACCTTGGTGGTCTGGTGGCTTGTAAGGAGATGAGAGTGAAGTTAAAACTGATGAGAAGAAGTGCTTTGGACTGGAGCCTTTGCCTAGGCTGTGCTCAGGATCGCTTGGCAAAGGGCGTGGGTTGGTGCGTTTGCCTTCGCTTTCCATAGAAGCCTCCCCATTACCCCCTTCTCCACCCCCCACCCAAAAGAAATGCTTCCCCACCCAACTCTGATCCGCAGCCCCTTCCTTCCCATAGGGTCTCTGCAGTTGCAAAATAATGAGTGCCAATTCCATTCCAGGAGAATGGAGAAGAGCACACCCCATGAATATATGCATCAGCTTTCTCGTCCTGCGAGGATTTCTCCTCCAGCCTCATCAAAAGAGTGCATCAATGGTGTGTGAGAGAGCAAGAAATCCCCCAGGAATGTGGGTGATGGGTGGGGACCTTTTTCTTCTGGACTAGGGTATCTTCTGCATTAATCCCCCCTCCCTCGACAACCCTTTACACACAGGCTCTCCTCACCCCCACTTCTCATTTGGAAATGAGTTGGATTGGGTACAATCTCCTCTGAAGGTTATCTAGGACAAACATCATCTCTCTGCTAAGCCAACTTCTGGATGCTGCTATTTAAGGGGGGTGGGTGTGAAACCGGGGTGCTTATAGCCTGCTATCTTTTCTCTCCCTCCTTCCCTCCCCCCTCTCTTTCCATACAGTATAGGAAGCCAGGGACTGTTGGTTCCTACATGAATTCTTCTCATTTTAGGAAATGTAAATCCAATTGAATGGTACCGTCTGAAGCAATGTTATTGCACCTTCCCTTTCCCCCACCTTTTGCAAGCTGATCTGCTAGGTTTGCTGATTTAAGTCATTGGTTCTCTCTCTTCCTGCCTTAAACGTTTATTGAAAGCTATTTGCTGCTCATAACCTGGGATGAAGAACAATATGTACAAGCTCAAGGTTGCTGTGATTGAGGGGAAGAGGTAAAGGTGGCAAAGGGTTGGGGTGCTACTGGCCTGCAGGGCTGATCATGAAGGGGGGGGTGCAACTCAAGAGTGTATGAATAATGCTCACTGACAGATAATATATTTGGTGGGTCATTGGAGAAGAGGCTCCTGAAAGGCTGTAAATTGCATTAGATGAGTTCCCTTTTTTCCTCCTGATCTGTGTGTGTATGTGGGAGCCCTACAGCCGACAGTTCCTTTTCAAAAGATGAAGCTGTGGCTGAAATGTGCAAACACCTTGGCCTCTCCATTCCCTACTTCTCTCCCTCCTGAGACTGCCTGGTTTTCTCCTTCTATGCCCCCTCTTGCGTTTAAAGTACCGCTGGAGCAGAAACCTATTTGGCATTTCCCAACTGCATTGATTTTGTGTGTCTCAGAGATGCTCTACCCAAGGATGTTGGACAGGCAGGATGCTGTGAAATTTGGGGATGTTACTGTGCCTGCAGCCTGTTTCTTTCTCTTGTGCTCATCTGTCTATTTCTTCATTTATTCCTGACTTGTATGAAGACTAGAAAATCCACATTGATTCCCTAACCTTCCATACTGAGTTGTTAAGATTATAGAACCTGCTTAATGCATGACGGTCAGCTGCTAGGACCTACAGCCCACCCTAGCCTAGCTCATTTTCTCTCTTTGCCTCCCTCCCTCCCTCTTCCACACAGCACCACACGTATGTGAGCGAGTGTTTATGCTTGCAAGCAATTCTTGGTCAGATCTTGCTAATATAACCATTTAAATCAGAGGTTAGAGCAGGGTGTTCCCTCCCTCGTCTCTGCCCTCCCCCGGCCTAGCACCAGCTTTGCTGAAACACGAAATATATGAAGTGCAAAGCTACCAGAAATTGACCCTGTTTGAGCACATTGATAGCCTGTGATTATCATTAACGGGAGATTAAATAGATTACATAAAAAAGGATTGGAATTTATAGGGCATGTGGCATTCCTCTCCCTCCACTCTCCCTCCCCCTCCCAGAAAAGCTGCACAATTTTCTGATTCAGATAATCTTTCTATCAGGTTACAGTAAGAACTGAGTAGAAGTGATATTGTAATCTTTTCCTTTGTGGATGGCTGGCATGGGTGTGTGTGTGTGTGCTTGACCTTCTGAACTGATATCTACATCTTCCACTCCCTTTGATACTTGCTGTCTTTTTTTCTTTGTAAAGGTCTTTTGTAGGAAAGGAGGTGAAACAGATAACAGGAAGACATAATTAAAAAAAATCTTTTTTGATTACCAGACTCAGCTGCCTTCCTGCTCTTCCCATGATACTTGCTTTATTAATTAACAACATCCCCCCCCAAAAAAAAAATCCCAATGAAAGCAGTTCCTAGAGATTTGGTGCCCTGTCTGAGCATATTCTGGGGTGATCATCTGGACTTGAAAACCCATGTCAAAGGCAAAGATGTACTACCTTGTTTAGCCAAACATGCTTTTAGGAAATTTTAGTTTTGTGATGGAGGGAGGTTGTCCAGGATATCTAGCAGAATTCCCAGCACCTTCTCAGGATACTCTCAGGGAAGCCATGATAGATCAAAGTGATATAAAATGGATAGAGGTTATGTAGCACAGACAGGGTCCTGCACATGCCACCTTTGTGTGTTTAAAGGAATCTCTGATATGGACTCATGGCAGATGATGTTTGAGACCTTGTTTGGTGTTTTGGGGGAAGATTGTCCTTCAGTGAGTTTGCTCAACTGGCAAGCTGTTTCCTCTGTTTTGAAGAGTCACCCACTCAGACATCTATTCATTATCAACAACAGCAAACAAGACCAGTGTGCAATGAGCCTCCATAGGGATCGTTGCAGAACTTACTCTGATCATATTTTGCTGCTCATAGATTACAGCGGAGTTTCTCAAAGTAGGACACCTGAAACCAGAAGGAGACAAAAGAAGTCTCACCTGCAAGTGGAAGGGTGAGAGTAAACAAGCAGTGGACTCTGAAATTGCTTGCCTTTCCTACAGGGCCACAAACTTATTTATATTTAGGAAAAGCAGTAACAATAGACAAATGGAAGAAAGTGGTTAGTGATTGTGGCTGGGAACATAGCAGCAGTGTCACTGGGGTACTGGAGCCAGTAGGGGCACTTTTCCTAGTGCAAACTGGACAGAGGTACAATATTTCATCAGATCTTTGATTTTTATAGCATCATTATCATGTTTTCCTCCTCAGAGGCTTAGCAAAGACAGCAGGCCAGGCAACGTTGCTTCTCACTGGACCTGTGTTTGCAGCCAATCACAAGAAAACCACACTCAGCAACTGAATTTTGCTGGGGCAGCCAAAGAATCCTGAAGAGATGTAGCATTGGACTTGAACAGATAGATGGTTTTTTTATTTTTTATTTTTATAAAACAGCTTCTGAGCAGGACTGGGGCAATCTATAAGAGTAGTGACAACTAACTTGGCATCTCAGCACCATGCGGTGCTAGGTCAAGGTTTGGGGAGAGCAATGGTATAGGACTGGAAAATCGGTAGTTACGGCATTAGAAAACAGAGTCGCCTGCAAGAGGTGGTGGTGAGATTTCATCCTCTGTCTAGCAGGAGGGAAACTCAAAGGATGGGGCCTGAACTTATGAAGGGAGCTTTGACAACACACTGAAAACAATAGTAGGAACTCCTGGATTAGAGGAAATCACTAATTATTACTTAACTGAGAGAGCACATACCCCCCAACCTTATTTTATAAGTGTTTATTATAAATTGCAGTGGTTTTACAGATGCATGCTTTTCCACAGCTGAAAGCATGGGTGCAATTGGTAAATCAATCAACAGATTTATTCACTGCTGATTAAAAACTCTTCACTAGGTTTAAAGTAGAAGCACCCCTTTGGATCAGTGCTGTTGTCATTGGCCCGGTTCAGAAGGCACCTTAAACCATGTTGCTTAAGACTTTTTTGCTAACAAAAAAGCCTTAACCACCATGGTTTAAGATGTCTTCTGAACAGGGCCATTGTGTTCAACCTCTCTCTCTCTCTGTGCATCTTCTGAGTCAAGTGATGTGCTGTAGCTCATTTCCCAAATACCCGTCTGCATTATTTAGTTGAGAAAAATGGTATCTGTTTTCAGTTGCTTGGAATATCTCTTGTGCTTGGTATAATGTAGTATTTAATCTGTTACTGAAGCTGCTTAATCAGCCATAATCAAAACAGCCAATCAACGAAGGAAACTAGCTGGTTGATGGCCTTAATTCCACCACCCCCCTTTTGATATTTTTGGTTCTACAATGACTTCGTTGCTATGTAAAGCTGAAATATTATACTTCTATTAGATCTCCTGCAAGAATTCATCAGCGGAGTGAAACTGCTTCCTCTTGCAAAAATTTATGGCCTAGCAGAGAAACAAAGAGCAGCCAGTGCAGGATCACATAATGCAGAAGAGCCAAAATAGAGTGTTGTTCCAGAAATTGTAATCAATATCCGTTTGAGAAATGTTTGAAGAGCTCTTGCTACGAACAGCTACTTGGGGTTGCTTTCATTTTCCTTTAGTTCTCATTCAGAAATATAAAGTTTACCTACTGTGGTCAATAATGTGCAACTAGTAAATATATTCATCGTTATGATGAGAAGGGTGTGTGTGTGGAAAGAAGACTGGTGACCTCTGTGAGTGGTTTGCAAAGAGTGCATGTAGAGTTTTATGTGCACTCTTTGCAAGCTGCTCACAGAGGCCCACCTGCCATGGGAATCCTGACAGTGGAGTCTGAGCTATGCCCGGTTGGAAGGTCTCAGATGTAGTGCTTTATCCTACACACACACACACACACACACACACACCACACATAAGTAAATACGAGTCATCCATTTGTTTGATAAGCAAAATATAATAGTGCACTTAAGGACACCATTGAGGTGGGACCAAATTAACCTTGCGCTCTGGCCCTGGTTTTACATCCTTGCGACTGTGTCCTGGATTGCAGCTCATCTGCTTTCCTCCATAGAATTCAATGAGAGCCATGGGGAACTGAGCCACCCATGGTATTCACACTGTGCTTTCATCTGTGTGTCCCTTCCACCCCTTCGTTTTCTTGGAATGGTGCTAGTGTGCGTGATGGAATCTTGGGAATGCTAGAGCAGGAGTGCAGAACCTCTTGCATCCAAGGGTCAAATTCAATTTTGGAGAAGCTTTCAGGGGCCATATTGTAGTGGTGAGTGGAGCCAAAGGCATTCTACCACTGAGTTGAGCTCCTCCCTTACAAAACATGATATTATTATATCATGTTATGATAATTTATACAGCACTGTTAGCATATCTGAAGCTTCACCATTTTTTTAAAGATTCCCTGGGCTTACCGTCTACATTTAACCAGCGGCAGGGGAAGAGGGAAAACAGGGGAAGGAGCGGTAGTAACAAACAGTGGAGCGAGGGACAACACTGGAAGCATTATGATGAAGGGCAACAGAAATCTCAAGACATATTCAGTGCTTACCATTTACTCAGACAGAATCTCTATTGATATTAAACTGGAAGAAGTGTGGTTTGGTGGATAGTGGGCTGAAGCCAGGGACTGGAAGATCTGTTTCCCAGTCTCAGAGTAATCATAGATGGCCTTGGCAAGCTGGGCAGGTACAAAATGAAGAATTAGTCTGTTGGAAGTAACCTCAGCCTCAGTTCTCTGTCTGTTAAATAGGAATAATGGTGGTTACCTCTCAGGATTGTTGTGAAACAGATAAGAACACTTTGTCTGATGTACTCCTCTCCTCTCACACTGTATATATAGAAAATGTTCTTGTTAATTTTCAGGTGGATGATCACCTCTCTCTCTCTCTCTCCCCATGAAGATCATGGCACCCACCTTTTTTCCTTCCTCATTCTCATCTCTTCCATTTCGCATCGCCTTTGAAGATAACTTGCTGGTGGTGCTCCTCCTTCCTTCCTCCTGGCCATATCCCATCAGCCATTGCAAGCTATGGTGGCTGTACAGGAGCAGGCAGGGTGTTTTGGGCCACTCCTGTCGGAGAAGTCCATGGCCAATGAAATAGTGCATTCGATGGGGAGGGAGCCCTCCACACAAAATTTTAATCAATTGATTATTTGATAAGCAACAGAGCAGCCCATTGTTTTTCCGCATTGTTTAAATGAACAAAATAACATATTGTGTGTTGTGTGTCTGTTGTGTCCCCCCCCCCCCCCGTTGATTATCGTGTCGTCCGAACCAGGCCACTGTCAGTGTGGTGTAGGGGTTAGAATGTTGGACTGGGACTCTAGTCCCACTTGGCCACGATGCTCACTTTTTGGCTGACTTTCAGTCTAATCTACCTTGCAGGGTTGTTGTGAGGATAAAATGGAGAGGCAGAGAGGGAAGGGGAGGAGGAGGAAGTGGGGGGACATGTACACCACCTTGGGTTCCTTGCAAGAGGAAAAAAGGTGGGATATAAATGTAATAATACATTTTTTAAAAATATTGGTTGTTGTGCTTGTGAGTCTATATTGCAGGGACCTCTAATGGGGAGCGACACCTCTGTATGCCCCATTATAACTTAACAAGATTATGTTCTGCACTGGAACTTGCAATCTTTTGTACTCAACAGCCCACCCACTTCCATACTATGTTGCTCCTGAGCTTTGGTTTGAAGCCTTAACAAGGTCTTCCTTATACATCCGCCCACACATCCACCTTTATTTTCTTCTGGAACCCTCCTCCAGTGTCTCAGTAAGAATCAGACAAGGCCAATGATCCCAGGCCGGGTGCACTGCCCATTTCCATATACAGTATCCAGTGTTGCCACCTCCAAAGTGCCTCCCTGGGCAGGCAGACCATGAGATGAGCATTGTATAGGCTGACTGGACTGCACAAACAATCCAAGCAACCATTTGGAACAGGGATATTTTTAAGGGCACCAATAAAGCTGGGTACATGCAGAGAGGTGCACCCAAATATCTTGTGTATCATCACAGCGGATGTAAAGCACCATTCTTGGATCTCAACCTGGCATCCTTTGGGACAGTGCAGGGTGTCTGTGGCGATACCCACCTTTCTTACCCTTAGGTATGTCTGAGTTTGTATGTCTAGTGAGTGTGGAATGTTTGACTGAGTGGGTGTGGCTAGTGATGCGGTGAGAGAAGGGGAGGGAGAAGTATAAATAGGTTGTCTGAGGGGATTGTGAGTTAGTTTGAGGTTTAGTTTTAGTCTGGGAGTTTTAGTCTGGCTTGTGCTTCATGAGAGTTTGTGGTGTGTGAGGAGTGAGAAGAGATAGGATTTTTAGGGACTTGGGATTGTTGTTTTAAATATAAAAATAAACAGGTTTGATCTAAATTGAAATATTAAAGATCTGTTCAATTTCAATAAACTTTACTTTGTGTTCTTTTACCACAGACCACACGTCAGCTCGGATTTATTACTTGCTATATTACACAGTGTAAAAACATCTACCAATACACCTGCAGTTCAGTTCCTCAACAATAGAACCTATTTGCCAAAACCCTTTACCTTGTTCCCTCACATATAGGGGAAAGGTTGTGTTGTTTTTACCCTTTCCTCGGGCTTTTCAAGAGATGGCACTTGGCTTGAGAAGCGTGTGCTAGGCAAGGCCTTCTGTGTGAGGTCGGTGTCATCGCAGTATCCTAGGGAACACCTCTCAGGTTGTGCAGTGCAGCGACGAAATGCTTTGGCTATATAGTAGACCAGCTTTCTCCAACTTGGTGACCTCTAGATCTTTTGGACTTCAGCTCCCACCAGACTGAGCCAGCATGACCAATGGTCAAGAATGGTGGGAATTCTAACATAAAACATCAGGAGGGCACCAGGTTTGGGAAGACCATAGTAGAATGAGGTGTGTGTATGAGAGAAAGGGAGGGAGGGACATTAAGGGCTAAACTAGAATTGATGTGAAAGGCAAAGAGAGCCCTGGGGCAGTCTGAATTTGATCAGAGCAGCAGCTAGGAGAGCATGTTCTCAATCTAAATTGGACCTTCAAGTTGCTTTTCTACCTTGTAGAGGAAAAGTTATCAGCCGATATATCTTCTTATATAGGGAAATATGGTGGAATATGGTCTGCAGAGAAAGTCCCTGGCCACAGCTCCAATCAAATTTGGACCCCCACACCACCCCAAAGCAGCATTAAAACTTAAAGAAAATCAGGAGAATGAGTCTCCTAACCCATGGCTAGGTTGGCACTAAGTCCTTCAAGATTATATTACAATCTTGGGCTGTCAATTGCAAAAGAAAACAGTTGCAAGAGCACGCTTGCAAGGAATACATTGAGACACTGCTTCTTC
This sequence comes from Elgaria multicarinata webbii, assembly GCF_023053635.1. NCBI lineage: Eukaryota > Metazoa > Chordata > Lepidosauria > Squamata > Anguidae > Elgaria > Elgaria multicarinata. Next base: position 104,329,953 of record NC_086178.1, on the reverse strand, counting down.
TTGGGGTTAGATTTCCTAAAAATTCAGCTGTGTTTTAGTTTTATTTATTTATTGCACTTTTAAACTGCCCAATAACCAAAGGTTATTGTTGACGATCTTGCTCCATCCCCAGTGATTAGAAATAGGACTGCCAAATTGAGTCAAAGACTATGCCTGCTCCTTCAAGCTTTTGTCCCAGGGTATGGTTGGTGCAGTCACCTTGCTGAAGCTAAGCAAAACTGGGTCTGGATGGGAGACACCCCCTTGCCCCCTGGAAACCGTCATATGAACTTGTTCCATGATGGAATAAAGGTGGGATATAAATGTCCTTGATAAAATCAATCACTTGTAAGACTAGGATCGCCACTCCTTTTGGGTGCTTTCAATAGGGTGTCTACCTGTATTTCCTCCTCCTGGACAGTTGTTAGCACAAAAAGATGAAGCTTTAGAAACAGGGTATGTTTGGTGCCTGAGTAGCTCTGTGCCCATTGGGGGTGGGGTGGAGGGAGGGTGAGGGTTTTTATTTTAAAAAAAAAAAACTCACTGATTTTCTGATGAGTGCTCATGCACTCCTTCTCCATTAACAACATCAACAAAATCGGCGGCTGTGACGTCACATGCCGCCTGTAAACCAGGGTGATGATCTCGCGATCATAAAATCACGAGATCGTCGCCCTACGACCCCCTCGTGTAGCCATGGCCACTGAATAAAGAACAGAGTCTTTGGTCTTGAAAAAAAGGAAATTTATTTATCGTGTTTACTATGTTTTAATCAGTTTTTATGTGGTTTATATTCACTATTGTTCCCCACTTCGATCCAAGTGGAGAAGCGGGTATGAAATTTACTATTATTATTATTATTATTATTATTATTATTATTATTATTATTATTATTATTTCCTCACACATGTTCACTTTTTTTTCCTTTTGTGGAGGGGGGCATGATTGTTTTCAATTGCTTGCCAACAGGGCCAAAGCCAACGGTAGGTGTGGTTGGGCACCGGCTAAGGGCCCACACTCCGCCATGGGCCCACTGAAAAGTCCCCCCTGGACTTGCTCTTCTCTTCATCATTGCAACCTGCTTCTTTCCCTGCCCAGACAATTGTGGTGGTGAGGAGGAGGGCCAGTAGAAGCCTCCTTGCTCACTGGCTCTCTGCCTATCAAGACCGCAAGTGGTGTTAACGGTGAGAAAGAAGGTGAGGCCCAAGAGCTGCTGCAAACAATGGCAATTGAAAGGTAGACTTGTTGAGCGAGGGGAGCCATTGAGAGTGTTTCCCCCAAGGGCCCTCAAAAACCTAGAGCCAGCACTACTTGGGAAGATCTTTTAGGAATTCATTACCGGAAAGCTGATCCCTTTTCCCTTTTGGTAACGTTCTAGTGAGGAGCAGAAGCTTTATTATCTTATTTATGGAAGGGGGAAGAAAAGAAAGACCGGTGCAGAAAAGAAGAGTAAGAGAAATCCTCGCGTTCACTAATTAGAAAAGAAAAGAGGCTGAAGCTGTCAGCTTTTCCCTCTGCTCCTGGCAGGGCTCTTGTGCTCGGAAAGACTTCATCGGCTGCAGTTTTGCTTTTTGCCGCAGCTATTAAAACCAAGGAGTCCTGCCAGGGGAAGGGGAAAAAAAGATATATTTGGCAACCTCAACATCAGCTGGAATGAGGTTTATATGGTCTTGGGGCAGGTTAGAGTGTGTAATATGGCTTCTGTCCCAAGCCAACGCTCAGTGGGAGGCCCTCAAGCCTTCCAGCTGACAATCGCCTTGGCAACCAGCACAGTGATTCTAAAAACCCATATTGCTTTGAGACATCTAAACTGGCACAGATAGTCCTAATCTTATGCCAAGTCCTATCTGTCTCTCTGAGAAATCCCACACCTGATTGACATGGCTTTATCGGCCTGGTCTACGTCTGCAGCAGGAGGAGGGGGTGTGTGAGTGTGTGTTAGAATTGCACCACTTCAAAAGACAAGGGAGAAATAACACGGTTTTTCATATTAAAAAAATATCCTACCTTGCTTTTAAAAGTCTCTGCAAGTAGAAATTGAGCACAGCTGGCAATACGTTGCCCTCAAATCTTTCTCTCTGGTGTGCAAAGACTCTATTCATAGGGAAAATAACAGAGTCTAGTAGAGAATCCCCCCCCCAATGAGGGAATGCTCAAAAGTGGTATTCCCCTACCTGCAATTTGAAGTGGTACAATCCATCTCTCCTCTTTCTACTACTTGCAATCCATTGATTGGCTGGGTGAGATGAAAACTTATTTAGTTAGTCTGGAGGCTATCAATGGTCTAGCCAAGCACAATTTAAAGTGTTGTGTTCACCTTTGGAAGTCCTGCCCGGCTTAGAAGTTGCATGCCTGTGAAAAGCCCCTTAATTGCTTGGCTTTTCTGGTTGGATTTTGCTGAGATCCCCACATGGTGAAAGGTAAGAATAGACTCCCCCATCCTGGCGTTGGGTGTGTTGGTATATACTTTCCATCATCTGCAGGTGCAAAGTTGGAAAGCATTTTTGGGATGAGGCAGGCTGTTCATTGTGGAGTTGTGCGTGTGTGTGGAGGGGAGTGTTTCTCATTGGCTTTCTAGAAATGAATAGGAAGCATATATGTTGAAGTTGACCTTTGGAAGCTTAAACATTTGGCTGCTTGGTTTTTGTTTTAATTGCATTAAGTTATTATTTTGTTATTGTTGTGGGTTATCTTAAGTGTTTGGGGTTGCCTGAGGTGTGAAGAGCAGAAAAGACCCAAATGCAATGCAAGGCTAAATCTACACTACTGCTTTATAGCAGTATTGAAGTGCACTGATTGGGGCACATTACTCATTCCATATACCGCTTTCATGGTGTCATTTCCTGCTTTTTATTCCATATTATCCTAAATACTGCAGCATACATCATTGTGTGGCCTACGTGGTCTAAATGTATGAGAGGGATATAGCATTACCATGATGGGATCGTACTGATTTGACACAAGGTGTAGATAGGTTGCAATTGATAACTGTCACTCACCTATGCAGGGGTGGTAAAAATATAATCCTAAACTAAGGCTGTAATCCTGTGCTTGCTTACTTGGGAGCAAGTACCATTGAATTCAGTGGTTCTTACTTCTGAGCCAACATTAAGAGACCCAAGCAGTTAGGTTTTGGGCCTGTGCCCACGTGCTTGGAAGTAGGCCCTCTTGGACTGTATAAGGCTGGTCTAACATTGCCTTCTCCACCCTGGTGTCTTGCTGCCCTTTTAATGGTCTCTCCAAAATCTGCCCCTGGACCACCTCACTCTGCCTCAGCAGAGCTCCAGCTCTTGGCAAGAAGAAGAGCTAAGAATTGGCTTGAGGTTATCTCAAAACAAGGCCTTGAAATTGACACCCAGTTATTCTCTTTCACAGTGAGTAATCCTCTCAAGATGTGTGTCTGCTTATGGGAGCTTGCTTTGTTGCATTGACAGACATCAATGATTATTTTCAAAAGTGTTGTAGGCCCTGGAATATCTCTTTGGATTTCTAAAGTACACTTTTAACTTAATGTGTGCAGTCCCCCCCCCCCCCCACATCTCAATGGTGTGAATAAGTTTGGATACACAAGAGTTTGGTTTTTCTCTCCTGCTATAAAACTCCTGAATTCCAGTTCATTATGAACTAAGGCTTGATTGCTGCCTGTTTCCAGACAGAGGGGCTGTAGCACTGTGTAATAGCATACCATTAAATTAGCATTAATAGCAGCGAGCTTCTTTCACAGATCAGATCATTCTCTGGACTCGTAAAGCAAACCAGCTGACCTAAGACAGGCTTGTTCCTTTGCAGAGTCTTCTGTGGTCGCTTTATGGGAACAACAAAGGTTATTTCTCACTATTTCATTTGGAGGTGATTTAAACGCATGCAAGGTAGCTAGGGGCTGCTGTTTTCTAAGATACAATCAGGATCTTAATGAAATCAATTTAGAATGATTTATATCCTGTAGCACTGTGATGTCTCAAAATGACCTTGCATTGTGCAGCACCAATATTTTGCTCTTCTTTGCATGCAATAAAAAGCCATGTAATTTGCTATCTCTCACTTCTTCTTTTTTTAAAAAGAAGCCAGTTCTCAGTCTTTCATTATATCTTAGCATGAGCAAGAAAAGGGAAGCCAGGATTTGGCTATTCTGGTAGGAGTTGTACTCAAAGGGTTTGGTATCACTGGGGTCAGGTTTAGGCATCAGCCCAGTATTGTGCCCGAATTAGGGTGACCATATGAAAAAGAGGACAGGGCTCCTGTGTTCAAGAAATTCTCCTGAATTCTATGAATAAGGGCGTATTAATGTAACACATGGGCCTTGCTCCAAGACGAGTGAAATCCACAATGGCACACAAACCAAGGCAGTGTTATCACTCTCTCTGCTCCTGATGTCCAGAGCCAAATGCTGTTGTCTATGTGGCCAAAATGCACAGGAAGTATCAGCAAGCTCAGAGAAACCCAAAGTTTGCAGATATACAAAAATTCTTTAGGGGGAAAATATCCTAAGGGGGCGGGGTTTCAAACCAGCCTAATGAGCACTGAATATGCTCTGTGGCCACAAAATGCTGACTGACTGTTGGGAGGAGGGAAATGGAAAATCAGGAGGGAGGAGGAATGGAATGGAGTGTCCTGATCAGCAGCAGCATTCAACACTGCAACATTTTGTTGCAAGCCCCACTTGTATAGTACTTAAAATTTAAGTAGCCACCTCACAGAAAATGCAAAAACAAATGGCAAAGGCATAGAATCTCAACATATGAGACACAAAAGGGAAATCGGGAGGAGGGGATAGACACTCCAATTGTTCCCCTCCCTTTTTTATTATTAAGACTTATAGTATAATCATATATGGCTCCTGTAACTTTAACAGTTGTATAGAGAAGGGGATTTCAGCAGGTGTCATTTGTATGCATGCAGCACCTGGTGAAATCCCCTCTTCATCACAACAATTAAAAGCTGCTGGAGATGGCTCCTCTTTTGTAGACTGACCAGAAGCTTTAATTGTTGTGATGAAGAGGGGATTTCACCAGGTGCTGCATGCATACAAATGACACCTGCTGAAATTCCCTTTTTTAAACTGTTAAAGATACAGGAGCCCTGTCCTCCTTTCCATATGGTCACCCTAGCCTAAATATACACTTTACATTCTTCTTCCATGTAAGTATGGAGTGAATGGCAAAATGCTGAACTTGTGGACACTGTTGCAGAGAGGGCCAAACCTGATCTCCACCCTGTTATTGAATGACTTGGTCCTTCCTGACAGTAATTCCACAGGAAGTGTGGTGTCTCTCCATTGTCTTCCCGCACCCACCATTTATCTGTTCTAAATTGTGCCGCGTGGTTCCCAGTCATGTGGTGGGAGTAGGCTTCATGGTTTTCTTACCATTCCCAGCTCTGCTACTCCGCCCCCTCCATGGAATTGTGTGAATAGAGCCTGTAATAATCATCAAAAGCATATTATCCTTGGTGCCTGATGTATCACCATTGGGAGGTCATTCCAAAGGGAGGGGCCACCACAGAGAAGGCCCCTTGCTATCTTGCTGACAGATGAGACGGGACACCAAGACCTCCCCTGAAGATTGTAGTGGTCTAATGGGTTTATATATGGGGAGATGAACTTTCAGGTAACCTGGTCCTATTGTTTAGAACTTTATACGTCAATAATAATAATAATAATGGCTTGGAAAGAAGCTGGCAGAGGTGTTACGTTATTTTGCTTGGATGCTTTCTATCCTCTCACCTTCTTAAACCTTTCTTTAAAAAAGGAATTCCTGTTTCATTTACTTGTAAATCGAGATGGGTTTTGAAGTTGGTTACATTTGCATTTAATTTAATTGTACGTAATGTTTGGATATTATGAGTAATTTAATTGTAAGTAATGTTTGGAAATTATGAGTAATTTAATTGTATGTAATGTTTGGAAATTATGAATAGTTTAAAACCGAAAACGAGGGACTACTTAATACTAAAAACTACAGCAACTCTCTCCTCCCACCTCCGATCAAATAGGTTTGTGTATAAATGGGTAGAAAATTACAACTAAAGTAGTAGTAAATTGTTCCAGCTGTTGTACACTGGATTTTTCCAGTAATAGCTGCTAAACACATAGCAGTGGCTAATGGATTTCCTAGATGTTGTGTATATGTGGATATTCCCTCTCTTTCTCCATTCCCCCCAACCCAGTTCTTATATTAGGAAAACTGAGAGGGGAAGAATTAATGCCCTTTCTAAATCTGCAAGTGGCTTTGTTATAGAGAAATGGGATTT